>NW_020192292.1:8081701-8695802 GCF_002263795.3 Bos taurus | reverse complement strand
CAAAAGTTGGGAGCTAATAGAAACTCACATTTGTTATCTTTTAAGTAGCAGGATTCAGAGTGCTTTTTATGGGCTGTGACTTTGGGGTGGGGAGGGGGCAAGGGGAGTTGTTCATAGGAACAAAGTGGAAGGGGTTCTTGGAATAATCAACTTAAAATCTTTTAAAAGTCTTTTTTGCCCAGATTATACTTTACAGTTGCAATTTTTTTTTTAAAAAAAGCAAATGTCCTAAATCGTATAGTTTATTAACCATATTGATCTTCACATGCTCTAACAAAGGGGAATTTGATTTTGGCTCATCTCAAAACCAAATGTCACTATGACAGATAGTTTTCAGTTGCAAAACTGGCTGGTACCTAAGGAGATGCCATTTTAATAAGTCCTCTTTTGCCTGAATGCTTGGGCTTCAAAAGTTAGTAAAGTATCTTGTAATAAATCTTTAGGATCTTTGTAGGGATTAAAAAGTGCTCTGGCATGTTTAAAATAAATGCAGACATTTAAACTAAATGACTAATTATTGCTTCCATGCCTAGTGTGGTCTAGAGTCAGTAGTAAGTTTTTGTTCAGATGAACTGAGCTTTGCAGCTAGGAGAGCGGGGCCTCCAGATAATACTCTCTGTGCTGAGAAAGTTGGGGAGGGTGACGGGGCTCCTGGTTGGGTCTCTGGTGAGGATCTGGGCACCTCCTTCCTGTGAAGGGGGAGCCCACGAGCTGCCACCTGCAGACTCGACCCAGAGCAGCATGTCCTTTGGTGTAGACCGGCCTCCCCTCTCCAGCCTGCCCATCCCAGCCCTGCCCTCGCTCACCAACCGTACCCCCCCTTCAGGGTGCCAGGGACTCATGGCAGGATGCTTTTGTCACGGGTGTCTTGGTGAGGTGCCTGTTGCCTGGGTCCCAGGGTGGCCTCCCTGGAGCCCCTCAGGCACACTCTCCAGCCTAACCCTTGGCTCTTTGTCCCTCTTGTTCACCCCCTACAGGTCCTTCCAGCTATAAAGTAGGCACCATGGCTGAGAAGTTCGACTGCCACTACTGCAGAGACAACCTGCAGGGGAAGAAGTACGTGCAGAAGGACGGCCACCACTGCTGCCTCAAGTGCTTCGACAAGTTCTGCGCCAACACGTGTGTGCAGTGCCGCAAGCCCATCGGCGCCGACTCCAAGGTAGTGGCGGCTGTGGGGGGCGGGCGGGCGGGGCCGGGGGGGGGTGTGGATGGGGCCCTGGCCCTTCTGCTTGGGCTCTGGGCAGGGGGGCGGGGGGACTGTGTGGTCTTGTGGGAGGTCTTGCTTACCATGCCCGGCTACTGCTCGGTTCCCAGGAGGTGCACTACAAGAACCGCTACTGGCACGACACCTGCTTCCGCTGCTCTAAGTGCCTCCAGCCCTTGGCCAGTGAGACCTTCGTGGCCAAGGACAACAAGATCCTGTGCAACAAGTGCACCACTCGGGAGGACAACCCCAAGTGCAAGGGCTGCCTCAAGCCCATTGTAGCAGGTACCAGCCACACTCAGCCCCGGGGCAGCCAGGGAGGAGGCCCTGAGGGCAGACGTGGCAAGGGGTTGCTTGCGGGGATGGGGCTGGAGCCGCGGGGAGCTGATGCTGGAGTTCAGCGTATATATGCACGCATATATATACCTGAATATATGTGTACACATATATGCTTGCACACACGCACACACCTGGCAGCTAAAAGAACACTGGAGAGAACTGTCTGTGGCAAGAGAAGGAAGTGAAAAGTATGTAGCGCTTTCTCATTTGGGATAGTAAGTGATCGAAGCATGCTTCTTCCTTAAGGTGTAATTACGGGTCACATTGCATCTCTGTATCCACAAAGGCCATGGGGGTGGGGGAGTGGGGATTCAGGCATCTGACCCTAAATCACTACGGCCGGGGTTCCCTTCCTGAGAGTCTGGGTGGGCATGACCACATGCAGGACATGGTGGAGAACTCCCCGCATGGGGCCAAGCACTGCAGGGCCTGCATTCCATCCACTCTGGAGGGCCCAGGCCGCACCCCGAGTGGATGCAGCCCCCTGCAGGGCACTGCCAGTGGGGCTACCCCTTCGCTTCCCCCCCCCCCCCGCAGGAGATCAGAACGTGGAATACAAGGGCACTGTCTGGCACAAAGACTGCTTCACCTGCAGCAACTGCAAGCAAGTCATCGGGACAGGAAGCTTCTTCCCTAAAGGGGAGGACTTCTACTGCGTGACTTGCCATGAGGCCAAGTTTGCCAAGCACTGCGTGAAATGCAACAAGGTGCGTGTCCGGGGAGTTCTAAGTGTTTGACAGTTTGCAGAGCACTGGCACACACTCTCCCATTCCATCCTCACGACAGCCCTGTGATGTAGGAATTGTCATTCTCGTTTTACAGATGAGGAGACTGGTAGTAGAAAGCAGCGCCCAGGCCAAGGCAGGCTGTCCAAGGGCACGCTGGCTCTGGAGGCCAGCCTCCTGCACCCAGTTGCTATGTAGTAACCTTGCACAGGGGCTTATCTTCTCTGAGCCTCAGTGTCTTCATCTGTAACTGGCGGATAATAATAGCACCTGCCTCCCATGGCCGTTGTGGTGATTTAATGAGATACTATAGACCAGAGCGCCCAGCACAGTGCCTGGCACGTAGTAGGCATTCAACAAAATGGTTGTTGAATCTGAATCCGGTGCTACACTCCCTGGTCTAGGCCATCACATCTGGAGGAATCACTTACCAGGATCAGCCCTGGCATGCCGAGTGCTTTGTGTGTGTTACCTGCTCTAAGAAGCTGGCTGGGCAGCGTTTCACCGCTGTGGAGGACCAGTATTACTGCGTGGATTGCTACAAGAACTTTGTGGCCAAGAAGTGTGCTGGATGCAAGAACCCAATCACTGGTAGGCTAAAGAGTCCTTGCTAAGTCTGCCAGGCTAGGTTTTGCGCATGGTAACCATCTCTCATTTTCCTACGTCGTCGGTTTCATCCACAAAGGCCCTAAAGAATGCCCTTCTCCCCCTGCCATTGTGGTCCCAAAGGCCCCCAGTAGTTTGGATTCTCCCCCAGGCCAGGTTAGCCTTTGCAACACAGAACACTTACGACTACTGCTGACTTACGCTGCTGCCGGAGATCACGAGCCTGAGACCCACGGCCACGGGCAGGCACTGCGCGGAGCGGGGGGTGCTGGGGGGAGGCGGGGGAGAGGAGCACGGTGGGCTTGGGTGGGGGAGGCGGGGAGGGGGGAGGCCAGAGAGCGAGAAGCTGGGATGAGAACACCCCGTAGCGGAAGGCTAGCTCAGAGGTGCTGGTGGGCAGTTCTTTTGCGATCAGGAGCCGAGCTAATCACTTCATTCCTCATCTCGCGGCCGCGGTCCACGTGCCCTGGGCCCTCTCCCCCCCGCCTCCAATTTTCCCATCTCCCGGGGAGCCTTGAAATGTACATTTGAGAAGACTTTTGCCATCCTCAGGGAAAAGGACTGTGTCAAGAGTGAGCCACCCAGTCTCTAAAGCTAGGAAGCCCCCAGTGTGCCACGGGAAACGCTTGCCTCTCACCCTGTTTCCCAGCGCCAACCTCCGGGGCAGGCATCCGGGTGGAGAGAGGACTTGTCCCTCGTGGGTGGTGGTTCTTTATAGAAAAAATCGAAGCTTAGCAGCTCCTCGAGGCCCGGTAAGTGCACACCCCACAAACAGCCCAAGTTTGCCTCCTGGTGGCCACTTTGATGCCATGGCCCTGACCTAAATCAAAGAAACTGGTTGTGCTGGGAGGTCGGTGCGCGTCAGTCACAGGGCGATGGCGGTGGCTGGGGATGTGGGTTCTGGAGAGCAGGGGGCCCTCGGCGGAGCTCTGGCATCTTCTCAGGTCCCGGCGGCGTGGGGGACAGTGCGCGGTGGAGCGGGGGGCCGGGCGCCAGGCGGATGCAGCCTGCGTGCTTGTCGGCTCCATGAATGGGCAAGGCGGCAGCCTGGCTGCCACCTGTGTCCACTCAGCTGTCGCTCTTGTCTGCTTCTGTTTCTTCCACAGGGTTTGGTAAAGGCTCCAGTGTGGTGGCCTATGAAGGACAATCCTGGCACGACTACTGCTTCCACTGCAAAAAATGCTCCGTGAATCTGGCCAACAAGCGCTTTGTTTTCCATCAGGAGCAAGTGTATTGCCCCGACTGTGCCAAAAAGCTGTAAAGTGACAGGGGCTCCTGTCCTGTAAAATGGAATTTGAGTCTTGTTCCTTGTGTCCTTGCCCTCTGCCCGGCACCACCCATAGGGCAAGAGCGGCCTTTCACCTCTTCAGAGTCGCTCCTTCTGTCTTTTCTCCCATTTTACAGTTATTACTTGAGTTAAGGGCACACAGTGATCATATTAGGATTTAGCAAAAAGCAAGCCTGCAGCAAAGTTTATTTCTCCATAGCTGCAATTAGGAAACAAATACTTAGGTAGATTGATTCTTCTGCATGTTTATCATAGAGCAGAAAAGCGCTGACCACGTAGCTGCTTAGTGATGCAAGCAAAAAGCCTAAGCGATAAAGCCCCACTGATACACCTCTTGTGGCTCAGCTGGGACCCACATTGTCATCACACGACACAAGAGTTGGAGCGGCTGCTCCAACTCAGCTGCTCACCCTGTTCTGTGAGCAGAAAGAACTTACTGAAATGCATGGTTTAAATAACTTCCTCATCAAAACCTTCCTTCTGTTTTTTGTGCTTTCAAATAACTAATCCGAATTTCCAAAAAATTAACATTTGAATTTAGCTGTAATTCTCAACTGACCTTTTTCCCTGTACTAACGTTTGGTTTCCCTGTGTGGCGTGTTTTCTGAGCGTTCCTACTTTCAAGCATGGAACGTGCAGGTGATTTGGAAAGTGTAGGCAGATCTGAGAAAACGAGCCTGTTACAGAAGAACGTCATCACAGCGAATACTTTTGGAAGCTTAACAAAACTAACCCAGCTGTCCTTTTATCTTTTTTTTTAATTAATAATTCCTTTGTTTTAATTAATAGCAGCATAGTTTATGGGTTTGGAGACTTGCATGAGAGTATTTTAGCCCCCTTATACGTTCCTACAGTTTTGAATTCATCCTACAGAAGTAACCATAAAACTCAAGAGGGGTAGGTGAACAGGCGCCAGAACTGTCATTGACAACGGATATGACATTTCCCAGCAGTGACAAGTGGAATCCCTTGTAACATAGTATTTGTCTGCTCTGTGTCGGTGTGTTAACCAGGCCTGCCAGTTCCCTTCTCTTGTGATTCTGAGGACTGTTCCTCCAGAGCTTAGCTGGCTCTAGGGGAGCATGGAGGCCACTGTGCCCACAGGCAGAACCAGAGTTCCACGCAATGCTCACCTGAGTCACAGGATCCCCTATTACTGTATTCTAGCTACAATGTTATATTACATAGTATAATGAGACGATATCAAGAGTACACATGTAATGATGATGCATATTAACATTCTCATAGGAGTGGTTAGAGAAGCCGATGCCTCATTTCTACATTTTGTCATTAGCAGTGATCATCTAACGGTTCCGTGTATCCTTACAGAAATAAAGCAGCATATAAATAACTTGCCTCCTGACTTCTACTTCTGCTTGGTCGAATTGTTCTAAGGTGATACTGCAGATCCAGAAACCTGAATGACTTTTCCTTCCTTCAAGGACATACTCAGTTCAGTTCAATTACATGAATTATAAACAAGATAAAAGAAACCCATAACAGCACTTGGATCCAGTAAAAAACAGTAACAATGAAAAACCCCACTCTGACCACAAATAACATTTCCCAGATGTTGATCACCTTAAAAAGAGCACATTGCTTTCCGTTGGCCAGGGGTCGGCCAGAAAGGGAACTGCAGCTGAAGTGTGTCGAGAAGTCATCCCGTCTATGTTCTGACTGCCCTTCCCTGTGCCATGTGGAGCCCTGCTGTGCCTCAGCGGCCACTCCTCCACTGCCAGGCCTTCAGAAGGAGGTGATCTTGCTCAAGGACACCAGTCATTTGGGAGGCTGCTCATTGGGGCCCCTCTGCCTCGGGTGGGGGAGGTGGAGATGGTGTGGACAGAGGTAGAGGTAGCTTCTAGATCATGGCTCATGGCCACACCGCTGAGGCTCAGGTTCTTGGGGCATCCAACCTGCCCACACCACGTAGTTGTTTCAGGATGGTGCCGGAGGCCCAGTGACACAGGTGTCTGCTGCAGGCTCCTCAGGTGGAAAGACATTTCAGCTAAAGGCGGAGGTCTTTGGAGGAACTCTCACACCCGGGGTAGTGAAAGGACAGAACATGTTTGAAGCTAGCATTTGCCACGTTATGAATCAAGACCTGTTTGTAGCAAGTTATTTCTATGAATGGAGAACAGCCTCTTGTGTGTTTCCCTAGAGAAATTAGCAGTTAAAATCATTTAAACTCTGTTTATAAGTCTATTGGGTCATCTCCTGGGGCCCCAAGAAGTAGGGGTGAGGTGAGGAGTTGAGATGGTGGCCCTCTGCTTCCTAAAGGAGCTGGGTGATGGGCAGTGGCAAGGGTGGGGGGCCCCAGGGGGAAACCCTGACACAAGTGCCCCCACCTCTGCTGCTTTGGCACGGAAATCCTAGGCCTTCACTGCACTGGGACCTGCATCTCTGACGGCATTCCCTCCCTTCCTGTTCTCTCTTCATCTCACTGAACTAGTTCTTAGCTCTCCAGTCGACTGATGGCTCAATTACCTCTCAGCCCTTCTCCATCATCACCTCCCCGAGATGCTACACCCTATCACTGACCCCATCTTGTTGTCCTCAGTCCCGTCACCCTTTGCTTCCCATCCCACTCGGCATGCAAAACCCTGGCCTATGCCAAGGCTAAAGAGCTCTGCGGAGAAAAAGCTGTATGACTAGACTGCACAACCCTGCCTGAGATCACCTGTAGCCCCCTCCACCCTTCCTGCCATTCCCAGGCTCTTCCTTTGTCCCCCAGCAACAGGCCTGCCAACATTGGGCCCCCAGATATTGCGTAACACCTGAAAAGCACCTTAAACAATTATATCAAGTCTTCACAGCCAACACTGGCACTAATGCCCCAATTTTCCACGTGAGAAAACTGAAGGTCACACACACCCCTGGGCACACCTCTAGCCCAGGCTGTAAGGCTTATGACACTGCCTTGTCATAGGGGAGAATACTGTCCACTACATCACAACGAGGGAAGCACCACGCTCAGTGCTCAGTAGTCAATTTTAACAATGACAACCTAAGACTCAGGAGGAAGGAGGGGAAATTCTAGCTACAGAATTTTCAGCAGAGAACCCTCTTCTCCCTCATAATGAAGGGGATCAGAGTATCAAGAATATAATCTACTTTTCGGTAACAAGGTAAATTCTGCAGCCATACTGCCTGGATTCCAATCCTGGCTGCACTGCCACTTCCTAAGTATGAGACCTTGGGCAGGTCACCTAACTTCTCTGAGCTGGCTTCCTCGCCTGTAAAACAAGACAGAATTCCTACCTTGCAGAGTCACATGCACATTACATGATTATACAAATGCTTATTTATTAAGCATGGCAACCGACTGGCACGCAAGAAAAGCAACATCCAAGAAAACCATTCAACAAACATTAGCAATTATTTTTATCTCTAGCACCAAAGATAGTATATTACCCACCACAAAAGCCAAAAGACTTTTAGAATCAGACTTGAATTTGAGCACCAGATCTTCCTCTTTCTAGTTGTTTAACATTGAATAAATACCCACCTCCACGAATCTGTGTCCTAGGTAAAAATGAATACCCACTTCACAGGGTTGTTGTGAGGGTTTAAAATGATGCCTCTAAAGTACCTGGCATATAGAACATGTAACTACGGTTATTACAACAGTCTGAGAAATTATGAGACAAGCCTATCCAGGAACAGTCAAAAGTAGACTGGTGGGAAGGGAGACGGAGGTCAAAGTGGTCTGCAACCAACCAGGCCTGTGGAACAGTGGGGGTGGAGGTGGGCCTATTGGGTATTCCCTGATGAGACATGCTGGACAGTCTGCCTTCAGGCTTGTGCTTCTTGGCACCAGCTGCTGCTACAGTTCCATGCCCATTTCTCAACCCTCTAGCTCCTGCCACAGGGAGTCAGTGACTCCTGAGAACTGAAGGCCTTCAGTGATTGGAGCCCAGCCTCCAACTCACCACAGCAGAGGGCTCAGAGGTCCGTGTCGTGTGCAGTCACCTGGTGGGCCTGTAGCCACCTCAGCTGGGATTCAGGTCTTCAGACTTGTCCAGCATCCTTTCCAGTGTCCTTACTGCATTTTTGTGGTTGTTGGGGATTGAAACTGTTGCAAGGCTTCACTGCACACGAGGGAGGGGAGAGGGGTGACACTGGGAGAGGCCAGGGGCCTATTGCTCAGGGGAGTGGACACCAAGAGGTTCTCCAGAAAAAAAAAAAAAAAAAAGGTTTTCCAGAGAGCAAGGGAAACGTGAGGTGACCGGTGTATCCCCAGAGGACACCAGCCTATGCCAAGTGTGGAGGCTGGGTCAGTGTCAACACCTCAGAGCTGTCAGGAGGGTGCTATATTGGTGTTTTAGGTTGCGTGCATACCAAGGAATGCCCTGGTTCAGCAATCCTAGTGCATGGCCTGGCATGGAATGCCAAGTGGGGAACGGCTGCCACTATTCTCAAAGCACCAGATGCCACAGATCGGGGATAAAAAAGGACTGCACCTTTATCCAACACAAAACCCAGTGGAGTGGAACATGTTTCCAGAGTAGAAGCTAAACATTTATGGGCAGATCCAAATGGCGGTTTGGCCACACACAGTAACAGTGATGTCCTGAAGTGATGTCACGTGCGGGCAACGGAGCACAGTGACTCCCAGAGCCCATGCGCAGACTGTCAAAAGCAACTGTGTTTTCGTGTGGCCAGCACCAGATGTGAGCTTGAAAAGGAATGCACAGGGGGGAATGGGGAGTGACTGCTTAAGGGTCCCGGGTTTCTTTTTAGGGTAATGAAAACATTCTGGAACTAGATAGCAGTGACAGTTTCACATTTTAAATGTACTAAATGCCACTCGTACATTTTTCCACAGTAAAAAGAAAGATACTTTAATTACTGGCCTCAAATATAAGTCAGAGCCATCACAGGCAGGAGTAACAAGCACTGAAACAGGTGCAGGGAGCAAAGCAGAGTTCGAAATTCCTATCTTAATGTCGCACGCGGTAGCACAGGGCCGAACCACCAAGTGGCTGCAGAGGGGCACCAGACGATGTGATTACTGTTCATCGAACACACCGCCTGCCTGTGTTCACGGCTCGGTTACAAGCTGGTGTCACCTTTATACCGCCTTCAGTACATTTTGTGCTATTAAACATGAAGAAAACTCGCTTTACCTGCAAAGTTTATTGCATAGAGCACACATATGAAGGTTTAACAGTGTTTCAACGTGTGAAATTTGTGCAGAAAAATATCAGAAACACATTTTGTTACAATGATTGCCTCTGCCTTTTATATAAAAGAGATTGTGTATATAAAGTTTTAAAATCTAAGGCACCAAGCTCTGATCTATAACAAAGGTAACAGTACTCTGAATAGCAAAGAACTAGGGAATCAGAAAGAATAACTACTTCCTTTTACTAATTCAAGACTGGTGGCTACAAAGGAAGATGGGCCTGCTTCCAGCTATTTGTGATCCACCAGGAAACTCATTAGCATCAGGACAACCAATCTGAATTCAAGTTTTAGTCAATCGTTTAAGCATGATTCAGTGGATTTCAGGAAACATACATTCTGTGTACACCTGTGTGTACGTATACGTGTGTGCATGTCCACTGTGTATGTGCTTGTCTACAGCGGGGACCAAAGAAAAACACTGCTCCTTTACACACTTGCAGCCGGCAAACAAATTTTGGTTCCACATCTCAAGCCTGAGTGTATACTGAATGGCAGGCCTGGAGAACATAAGCAGAAAAAGATTATACACGGTAAACATGTCGAGGAATTGAACATACCCCATCAGACAACAGCCAAATACTGCCTTATGTACACAATAGAAATAACATGTTCTTATAAACCTCAATATGTACTTCCAAAATGAAATGCTGACAAAAGCAGGAAAGATGAAAAAAAAAAAATTACACCTTCTAGGACCGCCAGCATTTGAAGGTACCAGTGTCTGTGCTCAGGACCGGCAGACTATGGCAGAGTTAAAAACAAACATACATTAACGATAAAATGTGATTCACTCTATCTTGCAACTTTCTGTTTTTGTATATTAAGAACAATCCAACGAAACTTGTGTGAGGAATCTTGAGACCCTTAAGACCCATTATGTTCTCTACCAGACTGAATGTGAGTTTTTATTGCTAAATTAAAGCAATTGTTGGGGCTGCCCTAGTGGCTCAGCGGTAAAGAATCTGCCTGCCAATGCAGGAGACATGGGTTCGATCCCTGGGTCAGGAAGATCCCCTGGAGAAGGGAATGGTAACCCACTCCAGTATTCTTGCCTGGGAAATCCCATGGACAGAGGAGCCTGGTGGGCTGCAGTCCATAGGGTTGGAAGAGTCAGATACGACTCAGCGACTAAACAACAAAAACAAATGTAACTGTTAAATGCAGTAAACATGATTTTAAGATTTCAAATAGGTACTGACAAAAAACTTTTCTTTTGGCGTAAGATTCTCTTAGCATTTTATATATGCTTAAGAGTGAACATTTTATAAAGACACATTTGATACACAAATGTGTTGGCATGAAAATACAAGAATGACAGACAATGGAGATTTTTACAGCAAAATAAAATGACTCTTTACTCAGAACCCTTGCTTATGGGCAAGACTCAAGATGATATGAGCATCTTCTGAGATATGTTAAGATGATTTTTTTTGAGTCATTTTCTTTGCTGGGTTCATGTAGGAAGCAGAGAAATTTTGAAAGGTGGGCCCGGAGGTCAAAATCCAGAGTGAAGAATGGATTCTCTTCTAGGCTGGACGAGGTTTACATATCTGACCAGAGGGAAAAAGAAACGAAACGTTTATTAGTGAAGATGCTGGTTCCATACCAAGTGGATTCTTGCCCCACACTGAGGCTGGCCTGGGACCCTCAGCAGCAGGCCCCCCACCCCAAGTTGCTGCCATACTGGTGCTCTTATAAATGCTCCCCAACCTCCAAATGGGTTGAAGCTGCCTCTCAATTTCAAACAGAGCTTCTCAAGGAAAGAAAAACCAAGGCCTTTTGGTTTTGGAAACACAAGCTGAGGGACTAATTCCAAAAAATTCACCAACCCTCTGTCCTAAATTGGAGAAGGCAATGGCAATGCACTGCAGTATCCTTGCCTGGAGAATTCCATGTACATACAGAGGAGCCTGGCGGGGTACAGTCCATGGGGTTGCAAGAGTTGAACATGACTTAGCGACTATACCACCACCACCACCGCCCTAAATGATCTGTGTGCTGCAGAGCAGCCAGTGGATCAGGAGTGCAGAGGAGTCCACTGTCTGAAATGAACCTACTCTGTGTATTAACAATTGGTCATGTCATGAATGTTCTCAAAACTAACTTAATGAGGGGCTCTTCAACCTAGTTTTAGACCCACCACTGTCTTCTCCCTCACCTCCAAAGTTACACGGTGCCAAGCCCTGGCACAGCTGGAAACAGAGGAGGGTTGAAGGTCAACTACCTTTCAAACGAAGTGGAAACAGGAGAGGGCCTTACCTGATGGAGCTGGCACAGATTTGCTTCTGTTTTTGTTGTCTATAGGTGGCTGGTGACTCAGGCAGGATGTCACGGAGCCTCTCAGCTGGAGTTTTGGGCTCTCAGGAGGGAAACTGGACACAGGTGGTTCTGTCTCTCTTGAGAAGTTGATGATTCGGTCACACACCCACTTCTGAACCTCTGAATGTGAACTCCTGGAAGGCCGCATGGTGCTGCTGGTTTCCGCCTTTCCAGTTTTTGCTGCTCGGTTGGTTGGTCTTTTGGTGGAGGATCTGGAACGAGATATTTGGTTATAATCCTGATTGTCCCCAAACCAAGGCTTTGCCTGACAGAAGCTTTATTATTTTCTTAATACACTAAAACTCAAATTCGAGGATAACTGTGGTCCACAAAATTGATGATAGAAATAACTGAAGAAGTTTAGAAGAGTTTAACCTTCAAGTCAAATTTAGCTAGATCATGAATTATCTGAGTTATTTGGTCTCTGGGATTTAAAAAAAAAATCAGTTTCCACTTCTGAAATGGTGGTATTTATGGCAGAAACTGTGATGTCACTTTCAAGGTTACACTATAAAATGGCTCCCAGATATCCTTCCTCAGTGGCAAGTAACATTCTTTTTCAGGCAATCACCCAATGAGCCTTCCTTTCTAAGAATTTGGTCCTGTTCTTCTGACCTTATCTCTGCCCCTCAGTTTCCCAAATGTACAATGAGGACTTTAATATCATGCCCAGAGTTGCAATGGGAATTTAGACAGATAAAATGTCTGTTATACTGCAGTCACTCAACGTCCCCTTCCCTGATTGTATGAGACAACATTAACCAGTGTGAATAAAACTCAGAATGCAATCAGGTATTTCTGGGTTGAATTTACGTTCTGCCCTTGAACTGTGGGATGCTGGGTTGAATAAGGCTCATAATCTCTCCATTTCTCAGTTTTCTTTCATTAAAAATACTTTTATTTTTTAGATGTGCTGGATCTCTGTTGCTACACAGGCTTTTCTCTAGTTGCGGTGAGCAAGGGCCACACCCTCGTAGTTGTGGCAAGTGGGGCTCATTAGCTGTGGCCTCCAGGCTCTAGAGCACAGGTTCAATAATTGTGGTGCCTGGGCTTAGCTGTTCCATGGTAGGTGGGATCTGCCGGATCAAGGATCAAACCCATGTCTCCTGCACTGGCAGGCGGATTCTTCACCACTGAGCCACCAGGGAAGCCCATGCCTCAGTCTTCGAGTCTGTAAGAATGGGGATGCTTATCCTTACTGAGTTTGTTCCTGTAAGTAGAGCACTTGACATAGTGTTTGGGACAAACTAAGAGTTCAGTCAGTAACCTTGTGCATCCTTCTGAGGGATGCCACTCATAACCCCTCCCAGGTGTACTCTGATGAACTCTGAGTGACTCACCTGGTACTCTTTGTCTGATTCAATGGGTCTTTCACTCCTTTTTGTCTGAAGGTTTTCATGTCAGTATTTAAAAATGCTTTTGTCTCTTTATGGATGTGGCTAGAAGTCACATCTAAAAACTTGCTAGTGTTCTTCACATTTTAACATGTGTTTTTGGTTTGGGGATGAATCCACGCCATTTATAGTAGCTAGAGGGAAAAAAAGAAAAGCAGCAAGATTAAAATTGGAGTTTCAACAAGAAAGACAAGCAAAGTGAAGGCTGTGAGCCTGCCAGTCTGGGCAAGCGATGTCTACCTGGAAGACAGGAGTTGTCTGGAGGCAGGACTCTGGGGAGGCAGGGTCAGGCCAAAAGCCCACTGTGCCCTGAAAGCACCAAGGGCCACCTTGAAGGAACATGCCCTCTCCCCTCTGCCAGGAGGTAATGGTGGCTAGAGGGCAGGACGGCTCCGTGCTTCTTCTCCCTCTTTCCGACGACCCTCTCATTTTAGTCTCACCTCTGATCTGAACCTTTCTCAATGGCCTAAGGCCCAGCCTACCCCTCTGCTGCTCCTGCTGCTCTGTTCTAGTGACATTCTGGCCTAAATTCTTTTAGTGCAACCAGCATGTGGCAGCACCACCATCTGGCTCATGTCTGGCTCCCCCAATGGCTAAGGTTCCTTGAGGCCCCAGTAGCTAGCAGGGTTCCCATGTGCCTGATACCCACTAAGACATAAAGGGTGGACAAACTGTGTTTTCTCAAATGCCATTACTGTGGTTCACACTCACTAGGGAATGAGACTCAACGATGTAACTTAGGGGCACTCACAGAACGCCAGGATCCTCATTTTCTCCCTGTGAGGCAGGGAGTGGCATTCTACCTGTGGTCAGTCATGAATGCCACACAGGGTCCTGAACTGTGAGATGCTAGTAAGCCTCACACTGAGCTGAGAAAGAGCTGCCATCTGCAGTCTCTCAGCACAAAACAAAAGAACAGTTGTCGTAGCAGCTAATATTTATTAAGAGTTTACTGGTGTCAAGCACCATTCTTAGTACTTTGGGATCTCACTGCAATCTCATGCCCATCCCAGGAGAACAATATAAGCTTCCCCTTTTTCAGACAGGAAAACTGAACACAGAGAGGTTAAGTAACTTGCTCAAAGTCAAACAGCTCACAAGCAGAGGAAGTTTGGATGAACCTACACAGTCTAGCTCCTAAATGGTGATGAACAGAACTCAAAAGGCAAGCAAACCTGATGGATGCACGTCATCAAAGGAATCACCGTCACTTTCTGACTCGTCCTCATCATCTGCCTCATCCTCCTCATATGCATCACTGCTCAGTGTTTCTGTAGCCTACAATGAGAGAAGAAAGTCATGATTGCATCTAACATTCAATCATCCTGACAGTTATTTCAGAGAACGTAGATTTCACGCCTGGATTGATTGCTAACTTTTGTCATTTCAATTAAAAGGTAAAAAAGAAATCTAACCTCTTTAGCCCCAAGAATCTACAGAGGACAGGACAGGTGACCCAAGTTTTGTCTTTCAGCTATGGAAAGACAGCCAAAAATGGCAGACTTCCCTGAATGGGAGCCAAGGGACAACAGCTCTGGGATGGTGTAAAGGCTCTGCCTCCTTGGAGCCCTAAGCTCAGGTGGTGCCACGGCTAAAATGTTCTTGGCTGCTGCTTGAGGCAGGACTTCTCAAGCCAATGTGCTACCTGCTCTCTGAGAGGGTGATTGCCATCACTTTTTCAGAAATGACATTTCTATTCTAAATTTCATAATGATGTGAATGACCACAACTAGGCAATTTTAAATAGGCAAAATATCAGTTTTGTAGCTCAGATGGTAAAGAACACAGAATCTGGGGATAAAAGATCTGTTGTTTAGTTGCTAAGTTGTGTCTGACTCTTTCACAAGCCCAGGACTGTAGCCTGCCAGGCTCCTCTGTCCTTGGGATTCTCCAGGCAAGAATACTGGAGTCGGTTGCCATTTCCTCTGGGAGATCTTCCTCACCCAGGGGTTGAACTATATCCTGCATTGGCAGGCAGATTCTTTACCAGTGAGCCACCAGGGAAGCCCCCCAAAAGATCTGAGAAGAATGCAAACCATCAAAAGACAAGACGTTGGGGGGAGGGATAAACAAATACTTATGAGAGACCCTGAAAGCACTAACCATAAAAGAAAAAACACTGCTAAATTTGAGTTCATTAAATAAGCTTCAGTTCATCAAAGGACATTATGAGAGTGTGAGGGCAAACTACAGCCTGGGGGCTGATACCTGCAGTACAAATATCCAAGGGGCTCAGAAGCAGAACTTGTAAATTCTCCCACAGATCAGTAGGAAGAATGCGAGTGACTGAATAGAAACTGGGGCAAAGGACTTGAAAAGACACTTCACCAAAGTGAATCCCCAAATGGCCAATAAGGGACTCAACTCCATTAGTCATCCAAGAATACTGATAAATCCCATGATGTGAAAAATCAAGAACATCTATGTAGCAGCAAACAGCAATAAGAAAAGATAAGCCACAAACTGAGAGAAGGTATTTGCAACACATACAAGCAAGAAAGGAGAAGTATCTAGAACATTTAAAGAACTACCAATAAGTAAGAAAAAGATAAGTCAGCCCAGAAAGTTTTGGGCAAAAGACTAAACAAAGCATTCCATACAAGAAAAAACATGAAAGCTAACTAAAGATGGGAAAAAAACATGCTCAACCTTTTTAATTATCAGGAAATGTGAAATGTTATTTCATTAGCACCACAGACTGGCAAAAATTAAAAAGTTGGCAAGAATGTAAAACAACAGGAATTCTTATACACTTGCTAGTAGGAACACACAGACTACCTTTGAGGCATTCGAATCTGGCTTTCTCGTCCGCTTCATAATTTCCTCAATTCTCTATTTTTTAAAAAATAAAATTCAAACATGAAAACATTAAAAACAAAACACTGGTCCTGAAGAAGTTGATTATTTTTGTGTTCCAGAAGCAGACCAATACTGCTGTCTGTGCCAAAGTCAATGCAAGATGTTGAGCCAGCAAGCTGGGTGGGCACTTTCCTCCAAGCCCAGTTTCACAGTCGGTCATCTAGAAAACACTCTGAATGGTGACAGGTGTACTTGTTACCCTAACACAGAATCCATATGACTTCTCACTCCTGATTTTTGCCAACGTGAAAATTTATTACTAGATTAAGCACATATTATTGCAAACCAATCAGAACTTTGTGAACATGATTTTTGTCTAAACAGACCATGAGTGAAGCTGATGTTAATGAAAAGAATGCACCTCAAAGATGCAATGCTGTCATGGGTTTTGTTACTGGGAGTACATGCAGGAAGGCTAAGAGTTCCCTTCTTCCCTGAAGGTAAGGAGAGCTCTAGGCTCTCTGGCCTCCTCAAGGTTACTGATCTCCCTTTGGAGAGGCCGGAAGTCCCTCAGCCTGGTCTGAGGTCTTCCTTGCTCCCAGAGGAGACACATGGGTTGCACAAATTAAAGTCCAACCTTACAAAGAGCCTGCACCTTGGCCTCTCTGAGAAGCCTACACCTTCTGCTTCTTCAAGCTCAGTTGCTCCAATTTCCAGCACAGTTTAGAAAAAAACTCAAAAAAACAAACAAACAAAACAAAAACCTCAAACTTCTACCAACCCCTACCATGACCCAAGGGATTCTGTTCAAAGGAGCTTTGGCTGTAGAGAGACATCCCTGTGGATGGTCATCATGGTCCACAAGGAAGAACTACGGTTATTAAAGAGGAGCCCATTCTAGGGAGAAGGGGTCAGATCCTAAGATGAGAGAGTACAGAGGAAAAACAACCCCAGCTAGCATATCACTTGTCATTTTTAAAAACATAGTTTGGGAACCATGTGGCCCAACATTGTTTTAAACAAAGAATCAAATCCCCCCAACAGAGAAGAGGCATACCTTTTTTCTTTCTAATCTCTCCTGCAGATTCTGTAACATAATCCTCTCATGCTCCTTCTTGCGTTTGTCAGCCTCCTCCTGAGCTTTTATTTTGGCATCACTTTTCTAGGAAATTTGTATAAAAATATCACTGACTCTCAATCCTATCTGAATGACAACAATGCAACAGTAAGATGTTATCCAAAATAAAATGTAACCTTTGGATTGAGAGTCATATATATAACATTCATGGATCATCAGTTTTCAAAGTGTTAGCAAAAATGTACAGAACTAGGCTAACTATTATGGCTAGAGATTAGAAGGCATGTTATCCCCCTTCAGGACCTCAAGGGTTGTCAGACCACTATCATTTTGAAAATATGTGACTGTGTAGTCTTCCACTGACACAGGTACCAGGAGGCCAAGTCTTACACTCAAAAGCACCAAGAGTATTCTTAAAGATACTTTCTCAAGGAATGCAATGCATAGTCATTTATGAAACATATAACTGATTTTGATAAGTGACACACTAAAAACTGTTATATAATTAGGCTATAATAATAATTTAAGCTGAATATTGTCTGAGCTCAGTTTGGGGTTTACCAGGGTGATTAACTTACACTAGTGAGACATTCTAATTGGTGAATTGCTGAGGATTCACAATTTTCATCTGATCTGTTAGGGGGTGCAGGTTATGTCACCACAGAATGCACGATTGGGAAATATCACACAGGATATTTAATCTCTGCGAGCAATCTGGATTTCTTGAAGCCAACCTGTAATATTTATGTATTTAAACTAGAGGACTGATGGTCTGTAATTTGCTGCTTTCTGCTTTTGTTTCACTTGGAAAAATCCTAGGATTCTGCTAATGGTAACGGAGGACTGACAGCAACACTGGGTAAAAGCTAGACCATAATGTAAAAATGCAACCAGAGCATGCAGCATCTGGCCATTTTCTTTCTTGGATAAACAGACTTTTGCTTTGGGTTTCTATTGAATTTTACAATCTGGTTCTCAGGGAGAGCCAGCAAACCTGGAGTTCTACTTTTTGGTCTTCTTGCTCCTGACTCTCTCTCTTCTTCATCTCCTTTGGTTGTTGTCCATCTCCAAATTTTGAAAACTCGTCTTCTTGACCATCATCCACTTTCTTTGCTACATCTTTCATTTTCCTGATGAAAATGAAATGAAATAATAATTCTTTTTATGTGCAGTTTTATAGTGAAGCTGCTTGTGTATAGTAATACAATTTATATTTACACCAGATTCCCTACATTTTGTTATTCCACAGGATGTGCATAATTTCACCTATTTAAATAGGGGGAACTAGCCTTTGAGAAGACAAAGATTTTTATCAAGTAGTGGGCTACTTTGCATCTTAAAACACAAACGCGCACACACACACACACATATAATCACTCCTTCTTAACTGCACTAGACATATGCTCACACCTGATCTCACATGGGGGTGTGAGAGAGGGAATTTACAGACGGGTCTGGTGGTGCTCAGAGGAGGAAAGTCCAATCAAAATGACTGGTATTCAGGGTTTTTAATGTGAAACTAGCTCTGTTTACATGAACTAATAAATAATATTCTTCAAGTTATAGGGTTTTTTGCTATTCAAAATGTCTCTTCCTTTCTCCCAAACCCATATAAGGTACATGGAAAGGATGACTGTGATTTAAAAATAATAGTTAAAAACAACATCAGTCATTATTCTTTGCAGGTTGTGGACAGAGGTTTACATTACAGGGACCCAAATCAAATGGGCCTCGAGTTCAAAGATCAAGAGACCTTTAGACTGAAGTAGCCCACACCTGTATTGGAGAAGGAAATGGCAACCCACTCCAGTGTTCTTGCTTGGAGAATCCCAGGGACGGGGAAGCCTGATGGGCTGCCGTCTATGGGGTCGCAGAGTCGGACATGACTGACGCGACTTAGCAGCAGCAGCAGCAGCAGCCCACACCTGTATGTGACATTTGCAGCCCGCAGGTCATTGGAAACCCAGTAAAACATAAGGAAGTATCTTTTCCAAGTTTACAAATTTGGGGGGATAACTTTTTCATTTCAAACTTACAAAAAAGTTTCAAGCAAAGTTGCTTTACCAGTTACTGTCTCTATGTGTGTGTATATATTATTTTTTATTAACTGTTTAAGGACTGAATTCTGAACTGAAAAGATCATATAAAGTATGTCACTGGTAGAAGGACACATCAAAAGGTAAACCGCTTGTGATTATGGATGACTTTGTTTTTTGCTTCTTGTGTTTTTTAGTTTCCTATTACACACATGTTAACTTTTAAGAAAGAATTGTCATTTTAAAAACCTTTAAAAAGAAGACTGTCACCGGGACAAATAGCAAACTGAATTGTATGTTGACCCTGGATTAGAAAATAAAATAATAAATTTCCTGATTTTAGTTATTAATACCCTGGTTACATCAGAGAATGCTTTTCTTCTTAGGAAGTATACAGGGAAGTATTTAGGAGGAAAGGGTCACGATGTATGCAACTTATTCATAAACAGGTTTACAAATTCTAAAGTTATAAAGGACTTTTGAAATAAAGAAAGGGGCTGACACCAGTGAATGCCAACAGCGACAGTCCTGGATGATCACTCAGGTGCTACTGCTGAGGGCTAGGCCCTTGACGTGAGTGCAAATCTCTTTATGCATCTTTACAGCACACCTCAAGAGCACATGACAAAAAAAAAAAAAAGAGCACATGACACAGGCAGACTAAAGAGGAACATGTACTCATCTATGCTAGCGTCCTGTCTGCTTGAAATGTTCCCCACACTGATTCACATTGAAGAAAAAGTCAGTTACTCTGAGAATTTATATACATCTAACTTAAAGCATGACTTTCAGAATTTGGGTCCCAACCAAGATTTACTGTATAGAAAGGATGATTCTGTGCCAACCTTTGTTCCATCTCTTTTTGTAGTCTTTCTTCTTTTTCTTTTTGCTCACGAGCAAGGCGTCGTTTTTCTGCCAAAATTTTTGTTGCCTCCTCAGCATTCTTAGGTCCTGGTGTGCCTTTATTACCAGACTCTAGTTTAAATTAACATGCAAATCAGTTAGGTTTAGCGAACCTACTGCCTCTATGTCCAATAAAGAGGTGCAAGACAATGTGCAATGTTAAAAAAAAACAACAGTATGTCCATGATATAAAATGTATAAATAAACTATAAATGATTTATTTAATAGCTTTTGTTCAAAAGCCCAATTCCTATGCCCTCATGGCCACCCCAAGCCACCAACAGAAGTACCATTCTGTTAACTTTTAACAACTACTTGTCCCCAAAAGAAATAATGTGTTCCTGCTTTGGTTTAGCTGTTTTGAGATACCTGACTAAATTACCTCTATGGAAAAAAATTAAGATGTACTGAATACGGAGGAAGATAAGCTTATGCTCAGTCCAAATGAGGTATAAATTTTTTTTTCTTTTTTGGCCATGGTGCACAGCTTAGGGGACCTTAGTTCCCCAACCAGGGAATGAACCGCGCAGTGAAAGCACCTAGTCTTTAACCACTGGACTACCAGGGAATTCCCTGAAGTGTACAAATCTTAAGTCAATTAAACAAAAATATATCCAGCATACATTCTGAAAATTGTGCATCATTTTTATTAAATAAATATTATTTCACTAAGTGTTGATAACAGTATGTTAATATATTTGGTTGATCATAAAGTGGCTAACTGTGGATAAACAAAGAAAGCAAGACTATCAGTAAAATAAGGTGACCACATGGAGGCATAGTATTTTAGTTCATGTGACAAATTTGTTTTAAATAAACTACATATGAAAATGAGGATTTTAAGAAATCAGGAATAAATAAATCATAATAAAAAGACTGTTTATGTTACAAAGAATTCACTGTGGAATTCCTTCAAAAAGCAAAATTCATAAGTGTATTTAAAATTAAGTAATGCAGGAGGATTATAGAAAAAGCAAGCGAATTCCAGAAAAACACCTATACTTCTGCTTCATTGACCATGCTAAAGCCTTTGACTCTCTGGATCACAACAAACTGTGGAAAATTCTTATAAATCAATTATATTTCAATTAAAAAAAAAAAAAAAACCAGAAACAGACTCCCAGACATAGAAAACAAACTTATGGTTACCAAAGGGGAAGGCAGGGGGGAAGGGATAAATTAGGAGTTTGGGATTAGCAGATACACACTGCTGCTGCTGCTGCTAAGTCACTTCAGTCATGTCTGACTCTGTGCGACTCCACTGACGGTAGCCCACCAGGCTCCGCCATCCCTGGGATTCTCCAGGCAAGAACACTGGAGTGGGTTGCCATTTCCTTCTCCGATGCATGAAAGTGAAAAGTGAAAGTGAAGTCGCTCAGTTGTGTCCGACTCTTTGTGACTGCATGGACTGCAGCCCACCAGGTTCCTCCGTCCATGGGATTTTCCAGGCAAGAGTACTGGAGTGGGGTGCCAGTGCCGTCTCCCTACTACATACAAAATAAACAATAAGGTCCTACTTGACTGCTTTCACTGCTGGGTTCACTCCCTGGTTGGGGAACTAAGATCCCCCCAAGCTGTGCAGCATGGCCAAAAAAGAAAAATAAAAGATTTATACCTCATTTGGACTGAGCATAAGCACAGGGAATTGTATTTAGTATCTTATAATAACCTATAATGGAAAAGAATATGAAAAGGAGTATCTATACATGTGTATCTGAATCACTTTGCTGTTTACCATAAAGTAACACAAAATTTGAAATCAACTACACTTCAATTAAAAAAAAAGAATGCACGTGATAGTCAAAAAACCAGTATATTTTTTAGAACCCACATACAGACCTGACACATGTTACGGTCTATGCATAAAAACTACCCTACAGCTCCTGATGGAAACCTGCTCAGCTACAAACGGCTGGATGTGCTGTCTCCAAGGATGGAAAATACCTAAGGGCCATCCACTATCAGAGCTGGAAGGAACTGCAGGGACCATCTAGACCATGGCATTCATCCAACCCATCTGTACACACTAAACATCAGTTCCAAAAATGGGGCTAAATAAGAAGTTGCAGCAAGAAAAAACAAGCATTGTGCCAGTGTGACTGGTGCAATGCTCTTTATTTTAAATAAAGTTTGCTTCCTATAGTTCTCTGAACTGGGGAATAAAGTGACAGTTCCCAGACTACCTTGAGATTTTCTGGTGGCTGAAATGAACTTGTTAGTGAAGGAACTCACCTTCACAGATCATATCCTTTTGGCTTGGAGCCTCAGAGTTGTTAATGGTGTTAGAAACGGCTTTGCTTTTCATTCCCATAGTACCTAATGCATTTTGTGCAAATACAGTACGCTGCGTAGGAATTACTTTATAGGAAAAACAAAACTGTGTCGATTGTTTTGACGTGCCGGGTGAAGGTGACGGGGGGCAATTCTTTTGAATTTGCCTACTGGGAAAAAGAAACAGTTAATGGAGGAAGTCTGGTATGACTTTATAATATATATGTACTGATTTTTACTGTACCATTTCACACACTATAATGTCTTGACATCATGATACGATATTTTATAATAGATAAAAGGTAAATTAATTTTTAAAGGCTTTTCCCTTTATATTTTCATTACCATGCATACTACATTATTTATGAAACACTGATGCGAGGTTTATCCTGGTAAAACATGTATCAGGAACAGCTGCAAATAAGCTACTTACCTAGCACTGATGGGAGATGGTGGACGCCACCTTCTTGTAGGAGATGATGACCATCTATAACACGGTATCTGCGATGGTGGTATGCGCTTCTTGGTAATAGGGTTTGAGGGCTGTTCGTCCATTTCTGATTTCTGAACCAATCAATATGATCATATAAAAAAATTACTAGTATTACCTTTTGTGGCTGCCCTTTCAAAAGAAAAAAATTCTGAATAAAATGCTCCTAAAATCCCAATTCTCCTTTCATGCATGAGACTTAGGTACAGACATTCATTCTTCCAGACTAACATTTTATATTATACAATTCAAACAGGTCATAGAAATAATTTAAAATAATTCTTTTACTTCAAAACTTAATTTTATTTGTAAAGCCTAACTGACCTCTGCGATAGTTCTCAAAAACACTCCTTCAGAGTTTAGAAACATAATTCATATAAACCACTATATTTTATCCCTTCTATTAAAAATGATCTATTATTCCAACTTTGGGGGGAAACTCTGAGACAATGAGTATCAGATAATTTTAAATCATTAAAGTGAATATATTTTATCATAGAATGCTGCATGTTGTGAAATCTGACCCATCATCATCTATACAACAAAAAATATAGATTTTAATAGAAAATCTGTCAATGAAAGGCACTTGTCGAACCTGTGGAGAATCTTTCACTTTACCTTGGAAGATATTTCCACGGTCACCTCAGGGGAGGTCTCCAGGGGTGCCTCCACACTTGCCTCAGAAGGCCCTTTCGTGGGCTCCTTGGGGAGCACCTCCACACTCCCCTCTGGGAGTGCATCCATGCTTGCCGCTGAGAACGCTTCTACACTCTCCTCAGGGGATGTTTCCACACTCTCCTCGGGGAGTGTTACCATGCTCGCCTCGGGAGATATGTCCACACTAGCCTCAGATGATGCTTCCGTGCTCACCTCCTGGGACGAGTCCATGCTCACTTCAGGAGATGGGTTCACACTCACATCTGGGGATGAGTCCATGCTCACCTCCGGGGATGGACCCACATGCGCTTCAAGGGATAGGTCCTCACTGGTCTCAGGTGATGTTTCCACATTTGCACAGGGTCCTTCCATGTTCACTTCTGGTAGTGCTTCCACACTCACCTTGGGGTGTTCTTCTGTGCTTACCTCTGGGAGTGAATCCACGCTCACCTTAGGGTGTTCTTTCATGCTCGCCTCCGCGAGTGCTTCCACATTCACTGCAGGGTGTTCTTTCATGCTCGCCTCCACGAGTGCTTCCACGCTCACCTCAGGGTGTTCTTTCATGCTCACCTTTAGGAGTGCATCCACTCTCACCTTAGGGTGTTCTTTCATGCTCTCCTCTGCAAGTGCTTCCACACTCACTGCAGGGTGTTCTTTCATGCTCTCCTCCGGGAGTGCTTCCACACTCACTGCAGGGTGTTCTTTCATGCTCACCTCTAGGAGTGCATCCACTCTCACCTTAGGGTGTTCTTTCATGCTCTCCTCTGCGAGTGCTTCCACATTCACTCCAGGGTGTTCTTTCATGCTTGCCTCCAGGAATGTTTCCACACTCACCTTGGGGTGTTTTTTCATGGTCTCCTCTGGGAACGCTTCCACACTCACTTCAGGGGGTGCTTCCACGTTCACCTGGGGGGATTCATCCAAGCTTGCCTTGGTGAGTGCTTCAACGCTCACCTCAGGGGGCACTTCCACACTTGCCTTGGGGGCCACTCCCACACTAGTCTTGGAAGGTATTTCTACCTTCTCCTGGAAAGGCATCACCGCTGTTGACTGGCGAGGCACTATGGTACTCTTCAATTCATCACTGCTATGCCTAAGCAGGGGGATGTTTACATACTGGATTACACTGTGGATGCCTGTGGATAAGTGAGAACAAAGAGTGAAATTCCACACAGGTAGAAATTTGACAAGACAGAAATGTACCATTAGCAGTATAAAAACAAAATCAGTCGTTTATTAGGAAATCACAGGGATTACACACCATACAGATATGTTTAGTGAAATGGATCACAGACACAAGGCAGAAACATCTCAAAGTTGGTACTTCAGAGGCACTACCACTAAAAGAGAAGCGTTGTGAAAGCAACAGAGCTCTCTAGATGAAAATAAGATGCTTCTCCAAAGCTGATGTCTGCAACAAGCATTTCTATTTTAATCACACTATAGTTCAGAATGATTTTCATAGACAATTACAAAACCTTGGACACTTATAAAAAGTAATCTAAACAAAGTCACCAGGGCCAGGGATTTTGCCATTACAGGTGATTACATAAGACACTCTATATATGATTATTTTAAGATAGAGTATAAACAAGAGCATCTTCTCACCCATACTAAAAACTGCAGTAAGACAGTAATCAGAATTGGAGGAGAAAATGGCAACCCACTCCAGTATTCTTGCCTGGAAAATCCCATGGACAGAGGAGCCCCATGGGCTACAGTCTATGGGTCGCAAAGGGTCAGACATGACTGAGCAACTAACACACAGTAATCAGAATGGGCTGGATCTCCAAGGTCTCTTCCAGTTTTAACAATCTAAATATTTTTAGCTTAAGAAATGGAAAAAATTATAGTATCTGGTACTAGTTAGATGGAAGAAAGCGATAATACTAATGTTGGGAACTAGGCTGGGGGATTGGCACATGCTCCATGGAAGCATTTTGGCAACAGTGTATCAAAAGCCACTCTGAAAACTATATATTCTTTGTTCCAGCAATTTCACTTTTAGGTTATCCTTAAGAGAAAATTAAATTAAAAAATGAGTATGTATGTTGTTACTTAATACAGCATTGTTTATAATACTGAAACAACTGAAAATATAATCTAAATAGCCAACACAAAATTTGGACTATACTAAGGCAGTCATTAAGAGTAATAATACGCTATTTTTGGACACAGAAAACGGTATATTTTGAATCTAAACAAAAGCAGGTTATGACTGCACTTTATTAAAAATATATAAATGCAAATATTCAGTTATCAGTGAGTACTGGGATAACAGGAAATTACATTAAATTTTTTTTCACTAAATATTTATTGGTTTAAATATTTATTACTTTAAAATACACTTTTTTTGTGTGTGGGCCTCACCATGCAGCTTGTGGGATCTTTGTTCCCTGACCATGGATCGAACCCACAGCCTGGGCAGAGAGAGTGCAGTATCCTAACCACTGGACTGCCAGGGAAGTCCCTAAATATTTTTAAAAAGGTATTTGATGGGAGCTTTTTTAAGACTTGGTAAATATACCAAAAAGACTCAGCTATTTTTCAGTTCCTCACTTTTGGCAGAGAAAGCATTTTACTTACATACCTGTATGTGCCTAATCACTTGTTTAACGTTAACAGTTTGTGCTACAGAAAATAAAAGTATAATAACTAGATTTCTAATAGCTAAAGAAATTTAAGACAAACCATTGAGATTTGTGATGGGAGTAACATATTTTAAAAAGTAATTAGAATTCTAATTAGAAAAGGCAGAGGAACCAGAGATCAAACTGCCAACACTCACCAGATCACAGAAAAAGCAAGAGAATTCCAGAAAAAAAAACACCTACTTCTGCTTCAGTGACTACACTAAAACCTTTGACTGTGTGGATCACAACAAACTATGGAAAACTCTTAAAGAGATGGGAATACCAGACCACCTTACCTGCCTCCTGAGAAACCTGTATGCAGGTCAAGAATCAACAGTTAGAACCAGACATGGAACAACGGACTGGTTCCAAATTGGGAAAGGAGTACATCAAGGCTGTATATTGTCACCCTGTTTATTTAACTTCTACGCAGAGTACGTCAGGCTAAAGGCCAGGCTGAATGAAGCACAAGCTGGAATTAAGACTGCAGGGAGAAATACCAATAACCTCAGATATGCAGATGATACCACCCTTATGGCAGAAAGTACAGAGGAACTAAAGAGCTTCTGGATGAAAGTGAAAGAGGAGAGTGAAAATGCTGGCTTAAAACATTCAAAAAACAAAAATCATGGCATCAGGTCCCATTACTTCATGGCAAATAGATGGGGAAACAATGCAAACGGTGACACACTTTCTTTTCTTTGGGCTCCAAAAATCACTGCAGATGGTGACTGAAGCCACGAAATTAAGACACTTGCTCTTTGGAAGAAAAGCTATGAAAAACCTAGACAGCATATTAAAAAGCAGAGACATTTACTTTGTCGATAAAAGTCCATACAGTCAAAGTTACAGTTTTTCTAGTAGTCATGTATGGATGTGAAAGTTGGACCATAAAGAAAGCATGAGTCTGAATGATGTCAAAAAAGGACACTTTTGTTGGGATGAGCACACAACCGATTAAATAAATAAAATTGATGCTTTTGAACTGTGGTGTCAGAGAAGACTCTTGAGAGACCCTTGGACTGCAAGGAGATCAAATCAGTCAATCCTAAAGGAAATCAATCCTGAATATTCATTGGAAGGACTGATGCTAAAACTGAAATTCCAATACTTTGGCCACCTGATGCAAAGAACTGCCTCATTAGAAAAGACCCTGATGCTGGGGAAGACTGAAGGCAGGAGGAGAAGGGGATGACAGAGGATGAGACAGTTGGATGGCATCACCAACTCGATGAACATGAGTTTGAGCCAGTTCTGGGAGTTGGTGATGGACAGGGAAGCCTGACGTGCTGCAGTTCATGGGGTTGCAGAGTCAGACACAGTAAGCAACTGAATTGAACCCAACTGAATTAGAATACCCCACAACACACTGGGGAGAGATGGGCAGAAAATAATTTGACACACATACAACTAGGCAGAAGCAAAGTCAGGAATTCGAATCAAGAGAAATAAAGCTGCGCTACAAAGTCTATGACAGCACTTTGGCTCACTAATCATATGGATGTTGACCGAAAAACAAGGAAAGGGGGCGGGATATATTCTGGAAAGGAAAAAGTGGAGGGAAAAAGGAGAAAATGGGAACAATGCATTAGAGCTCTCTATGACTGAGGACTTACTACCAAGAGGGATATTTAACATGATATGTGACCCCATAACCCTGAAATCTGTTTTACCAACAATCTTCTTCTTAAACATGTTTTTTTTTTACATGGACCCATGTTTAAAGTCTTTACTGAATTTGTTTACAATATTCCTTCTGTTTTATGTTTTGGAATTTTAGCCACAAGCATGTGGATTTTTAGCTCCCACCGAACAGGGATCAAACCTGGGACCCCCTGCATTGGAAGGCAAAGTCTTAAACACTGGACTGCCAGGGGAAGTCCCTATTTTACTAACAATCTTTATGTTCTTAATTAAAAGCTAAAGAGCCACTCAATGTTATTCTTCCACATTTTAAGAAAAAAAGGTTGGCTGTTCTCTCTTGATATTATTTAGGTTTTTCTATGTACCTAAAATCCAGCCCTTTTTATAATACTGATATATTTAAGCACAGGTCAAGAAACCCACGGTTTTAAAATTTAACAAACCACCGAAACTCCTTATCTCATCCTATAAATTACCCTGAATAACTACCCCAGTTTGCCATCGTAAAATAAATATGCAACATAAAATGTGCTGTGCAGACTTACTTCATTTGCAAAGTATTGATTCAAATTATTTTATGCCCTTTCTGTAAAAAACTAAGTGATAAAACCTACTTTTTAAGCACAAATGCTAACAGTTTCAGGCACTCTATCTATGCTTATTACCCTGATTATTGCTATTAAACTACTAATGAAGCAGTACTTTGTTCCTGGCTACTGACACTTTTGTTGGGATGGAGCATGCAACAATTAAAAGTATTCTCCCCAAAGAGAGGTACATAGCTAACAAAACCAAATGATTGAGAACAACCAGAAAGGACTCAGTTTGAGGTCTCACAAATAAGATGAAGAAAGCAAGAAAGAGGCAATGTGAACTGCTCTAAATGATAAGTATCCCAGCCTAAAAGCAGAGGCAGTTGAGAACCACACGTACATAACAGGACCAAAACACTGCCACCTGACGGGGACTGCACTGTTAGGGAAGATAGGACCTGAATAGACAGGCAGAAGCCCAGCATACCACAATAATCCCCAATGCGGGGATCCAGGTAATGTATCTATTACCATACCCAATGTATGGAGTCTCTATGGAGAAACTCACATGTGGAGAAAAAAAGTTATAAATGACAAAAGCACTCTGACATGGGATTCCTCCAGGTATATGTCACTGACAGTCACATTTGTCAAGTTCATTGCCACGAGCTCCCAGGGACTGAGTGAATTAAGTCAATCTGCTGTAAATAGCTTGCTCCAATTTTTAAGTTCATGAAGATCCCTGCCACAGTGACATTTGTTTTAATAGGATGTGACCTGAATCTTCTGTAAGTGAACAGTTTGTTATGAAACAAAAAGGAACTATCATGTTTAATAGGGAAAACTTAAGGGAAAGGTGTCAGAAACAACTTTAAATAAACAAGTACTTCAGTAATAATTTTGAAATCTTGTGTGTAATGATCAGCAGTGAAAACACCCCCAAAGGATAGATTGTGGATTATGCTGTGAAGCAGCAAATCTCTGAAGTTCAAAATGTGGCCAGTAATTTAGAGCTTCCCTGGTGGCTAAGAGGTTAAAGCGTCTGCCTCCAATGCAGGAGACCTGGGTTCGATCCCTGGGTCAGGAAGATCCCCTGGAGAAGGAAATGGTTACCCACTCCAGTATTCTTGCCTGGAGAATCCCATGGACGGAGAAGCCTGGTAGGCTACAGTCCACAGGGTTGCAAAGAGTCAGACACAACTGAGCAACTTCACTTTCCCTTTACTTTCTACATACGAACTAATGAAATGTTCGAAGGAATGAAGTGCCTCAGGACAAATCTATCTATACCAACATTCTATGGTCTGGTTCTCTGCTTCATGGCAGAATTACATATTTTATTGTTGTACGACACTTAATGAGAACCAGACCTTCCAATAAAATTCAGTTTTGGGAAAAGGCAAAAAATAATAATAAAGAGATTCTTCTAGCTTCAGCCAAATAAGCATGTCACCAAAGTATATTTTTTAGTTAAAGAAGGGATATTTTGGCTTCCAGTGTTTTGGAATGGCTTCTCAAGCAGCTGAATGTTGACATAAACATAACACATTTAAACCACCAGTGAAGATTGGCACTTAGAAATAACTAACCAGATCGTTTTTCTTCTATTGTTCTGTTTCTGTAGATGAATGCAGTCTGCTACATCTTCTATTCAAAGATGAACTTCGTCTCTTTTCTGGTGTTTCTGGAGAACAAAGGCAAAGAAATCATAGTTTTTAAGAAAATTAAGAAAAAATTTTGGTCATGCCACATAGTATGTGGGATCTTAGTTCCCCAACCAGAGATTGAACCCGCACCCCCTGCATTAGGAGCATGGAGTCTTAACCAGTGGACCGCCAGAGAAGTCCAGGAACATTACTATTTACAAGCTGTTTACAAACAGATTCCTTCAGGAGTGAGCCACTCCTTTTTCCCAAACATTTTTTTTTATCTTCACTACTCTTCCTTGTAAGAATTTTTTTTAATTTCAAGTATTATGAAGAGATTTTACATGCCCAAAGTTAAAACCAGGTTACTCTTTTAAGTAAGTTATCCAAAGAGAAATAAAATTATCTAGGAAATAATAAAGAAAATGTCTCATACTGACTGACAATATCAAAGTTCCCAAATTAGGAATACACAATGTATAATTTTAGACACAGTCCATGACATCTATTACTAAACTTAATTTATACACTTTAGTTTTAATGAGTTTTATTTTTTTTGGCTGCGCTGCATGGCTTGCAGGATCTTAGTTCCCCAAAGATTGAACCCCAGGCCAAAGAGGTGAAAGCACCGAGTCCTAACCACCAGACTGCCAAGGAATTCTCTCAACTAGTATTTTTAAAATAAAAATGATAATTAATATTTGGCACAGATGTCACAGTGTTAGCAACCCAAACTAGTCATATGGGAAAATAATCCCTTTTGTGTAGACACTTCCATTTCACTTTAAGTATTCCGGCTCAGAATACTGATGGAAGTCTGTTTAAAGAAGAACCCTTTGGGGAATTCCCTGGCGGTTCATGAGTTAGGACTCTGTGCTGTCACTGCCAAGAGTTCAATCCCTGGTCAGGGAACAAAGATCCCACAAGGTGAGTGGCCAAAAGAAGAAAACAAGAATTCTTTTGGGGAGCTATAGATTAAATACTGATAATGTAGCATCATTTGAAAATTCTAGAACTGATAATGTAATTGCACAGCACAATCCACAGAAATGTAATCAATTCGATCATGTGATGAGATCACCTATCCCTTACTATCACATTGCAAGAAATGACAAATAGTGTGAATTTATGGTAAGTCAGCACTGAGTAGAAGAAAAACAGATTATTTGAATCAGTCAAGATTTAAAGAAAGGCTATTTAGGAACTTCCCTGGTGATTAAGGCTGTATTTTCACTAGAGGGGCGAGGGTTTGATCCTTAGTCAGGGAATTAAGATCCTGCATACAGTACACCCAGCACAGCCAAACATATTTTTTAAAAAATGAAAATATAAAGCAAGCTATGAAATTCATTTGAGTTTGAAATGTTCATCTCTCTGGATTGAACAGGTTTTATTTCAGTTTGAAGGGATTTTACAAAGGTAAGCCAGTGAAAATATTGATTTTATTTTCCGTGGAATCATTAATTACAGCATTAATCATTTCAGAGTGTGTAATATACTATAATGGAGAAGGCAATGGCACCCCACTCCAGCACTCTTGCCTGGAAAATCCCCATGGACGGAGGAGCCTGGTGGGCCGCAGTCCATGGGGTCGCTAAGAGTCCGACACGACTCAGTGACTTCACTTTCACTTTCATGCATTGGAGAAGGAAATGGCAACCCACTCCAGTGTTCTTGCCTGGAGAACCCCAGGGACAGGGGAGCCTCGTGGGCTGCCGTCTATGGGGTCGCACAGAGTCGGACATGACTGAAGTGACTTAGAGGAATATACTATAAAGCAAGTTATTTCATAAAGTATCTTCCACACATACCTTCTTGGATTAAAAACAAGTAAAGATATCATTTAAAAAATTACTTGGAATTGTTTCTTCATTGCACTTGAACTCATTACTAACTTGAAAGTCATCACCTGTCCCTTTTCTTTACATGTTTCATGAATACAGCAGATACACATATTAATGAAAACACACTAGCGTTTGCTCACTATAATAAAAATTAAGAAATGTCTGTGGAGAAATCTTTGCTAATTCCTGCAATCAATTAGATAGTAAAACAGGGTCAACACTTGTGAAACAATTAAAATAAAATGAAAATATACAAATATGACATTGCAATGAATGTTATCTAATTTTTCTAAAGGATTGAGTTTTGTGAATAATAAATTAATTTTATTATATGATAAGCAAGGTGCTAGAGAAAATCTTCCCATATTAATCTATGAATGAACCTGGGCTATATGTAAAAGTGCTCTGGAAAAGCATACTAAGGTTAATGACGGAAAGTGGATCAACTTCTGCTGGACTATTTATTACAAGAGAAAATGAGATGCGTCAAAACTGACAAATAACGAATGATCTCTCAAGTTCATTGTTGAAAATTTTAAGAGTTCTAAAAGTACAAATGATGTAATTTAAGTATAAACAAAACAAAAAATCCTTTTTCAGCATATATTTAGACAAAAATGGAAATCTTTCCCACTAAGTTAACCACTGCTACAATTAACTAAATATATGCTTTAAATGATGTCCAGAATCTTTTTTCCACACTGGAATTTTAGAGCAATCAGCATGCTCAAAAAATGCTCAGACACCTAATAACACAAAAGAAACATTTTTAATTCAAACTAAAATTATGCCTTTGTTTCAATTCACCAGGTACAAAAATTGTATATCTTTTCTACAGCCAAGTTTGAGAGAATGAAGTGCAATATGTTTACCATGTCTTTTTCCTGCAAAGATCATGTCTGTTTTTTTCTCTGGAAAGAAAAAGGATTTTTTTGATGGGTATGGTTATCTAATCCATTCCAACTATCAGTGAGAAGCACCACGTAGTATAAGCCAGATATGGTCACTGACACACTCAGGTAAAGATTTTTTTTTTTTTAAATAAGGAATGCTAGGGAATTCCCCGGTGGTCCAGTCGTTAGAACTCCACGCTTTCACTGCCAAGGGTGCATGTTCAATTCCTGGTCAAGAAACTAAGGAGTGCTAATTAAAAGGGCAAACACCAGGAGCAAAATGTATTTGAAGTATCTGCAGTAGGTAAGTTTTATTTTAAAGAGCGCTGCATTACCTCTACAAAGAGTTGTAAAGTAGAGCTTAGAAATACTGTCTCATTAACAGTTAAAAACCACTTTATTTGCTTTGAGGAAAAACACAGACTTGTTAGTGGAATGTACAGTTTAAAATTATGATCAAATGACCAGAAAATTATGATCAGATAACCAAAATATAAACCACAGAAGAGCAGGGTGGAATGGAAATCACTGAATTTCTTGGGGTCTTAATTATAAAATAGGAAGGTAACTTGCTTGTCAACTTTACATATGTATGAAGCAGATTAACCTGTCCACTGCTATATATATGCTATTATTTTTCTTAAATTAGGTAATATTCATGAATCTTAACGGAAATTGAATGCACTACTCTAGTTTCTGGAAAACCGGATTTCAGTTTTAGGTTAGACAGAATACGGATTAATTCTAAAATAAATTATTGTGTCACTTAATGGCAATGTCTTTGGGTCAAAATATATTTCATAGCTGTTGGGCTACCTGAGCCCAACAAACCCATCTGATACCATTAGTACACAAACCAAGAAACAAGGGGCTTCTCTGGTGGCACAGTGGTGGAGAGTCTGCCTGCCAACGCAGAGGACGTGGGTTGGATTCCTGATCTGGGAGGATCCCACACGCTTTGGAGCAACTAAGTACGTGTGCCACAAGTACTGAGCCGTGCTCTGGAGCCTGAGGAACTACAACTACTGAGCCCATGTGCCACAGCTACTGAAGCCCATGCGCCCTAGGGCTCACGCTCTACAAGGGAAGCCACCACAATGAGGGGCCTATGCACTGCAACGAGAGCAAAGCCGCTGCTCACTGAAACTAGAGAAAAAACCACGAAGCAACAAAGACCCAGCCAAAAATTTTTTTTAAATTTTTTAAAGAAACAGGGATTTATACTGATGAAAATACAAAAAAGTAATGACCATCTCTACTGCGAAACGTGGTGCTCTTCTAAAATAAATCTAAATGTCCTATGATCTAAAGAGTAAGTGGTACTATAGAAATACATATAAAGACTTGATTTCACTGGTTTGAAATTCAGTAAAATACATGAAATAAATACTTACTCTTGGCAACAGAATTTTGAAGACCAGTAGATGACATTTGTCTATGTAATCCACAAGTCCCCTGCTCAAGCTTTTCAGTAGATGTAGAATGTTTGTTGACTGAGAAAAGATACAAGATTTACTGTACTCATATTTAAAAAAGCATCATTAGCTGAAACAAGATGAGCTCATGATGTACTTATACAGAGCATAAACATGTATTAATTAGGTACACAATGCTCACTGTCGATCATTCCTTATAAATTATGGAAATTTAACTTACGTTTTATGCAATTGCTTAGAATTACATCCACACATAGGAAAAATTATAGTACATCATTAGTAAACAGGGCAATTTATTTTTAAAATATGCACTGGATAAAGGTGTGCAAAGCTTATCAATTATTATTCACTTTAACACAGATTACAAGTTTAAATGGTTAAGATTTTGGATATACCGTATAAAATAAAGTTATTCTAAGATTTCACCTGTTTCTTTGGCAATCTCACACGACACAAACTTAAATGCATGCCAAAGAATACATGGCAGTGTTTTCACTTAGGAGACAAAGCTGAAAACCCATTGTAAATGCAACCTTATACTAACAGCTAATATTTACATGTGAAAATGAATAAACTTAAAAGTTTAGCAGTTGTATTAATTACCGGTCTTATTTTGGGAATTTACTGTTGTATAGCCTGCCCATGACCATCTTTTTTGACGGTCAACGCGGCTGCTCCTTTCCAGTGTACGATGAAGGACGGCTTTGAATTTTTCCTATTTAAAATAAAAGCCAATAAATGTTTACATATGTATTATATTCACTAGTATAATTCTGATCTATCAGTTATAAAATACCCCTACCACTAAATTTTTTAATCAGGCAAAATTTTTTTTATAAAAGAGAAAAGTTAAAATTGGAAACATCTCAGGTATGAATCCATACTTTCCCAACTAAGTAGGTTTTAATCTTACGGATATGAATCGAGAAACTGACCATGCTTCCCTCTTTGCTTGTATCATCAGGAAATTTAGAAATAAAGGTGTAGCCTATTCCAGCAACTATACAAGGACTGAGTAGTATGCTTTGATGTATGCTAATCATACCTTATGTTTTATTATTTTCTTATTTTAATTCCCCCCTCTGCTTGATTCACTCAAACATTGATTTTCTCATCTGGTTGTGGTATATAGTTTTAAAAATATACCTTAAATTCTTTGTAGAATGAGGCAGGATAAAAAATCAACTAACATGCATCAATGAAACTATGCCAGATCATCTATTATATCCACATTTCTAACTTCTTAAATTCTGGTGTTAACTAATCAAGTTTTTAAAAAGAGATGTGTTTGTCTTGACCTCAGCTTTAGTCTAAACCGCGCAGGATAACAGGTCTACGAATGCAAATGCTACACAGTGGCAAAACAGCGCCACTGTCAGAAATGAGATGCAGTTTTCTATTCCTCATCTCTGTGCTGTAACATACCATGGACTACACTCACGTATGCAAATCAACCTCAGGGCCAGAAAGTTTTCTATTCTTCCCTGACAGCAACTGTTTCATAGCAACATCATCCTTACAATGTTCCCAGTTTAGAGGGTGAACATATTAGGAAATTGGAGTCATCCATATCCTCTGAGGAGAAAAGCAACTGCAATTTTAAAATGAAACTTATCTAATGACAATATTTTAAATTATATTTTCTAACAGAAAGGAAGTTGTCCTAAATTACTTAGACACCCCAGAAGTATAATAAAGATTAAAAACAGAATATTCTTGTATTATTAAAACCTCTCTCCTAAGCTCTTTTGCTGTTTCCAAATGTGCTGACCCTCCATGCTCTTTCAGGTTCCTTCTGGCATCTGCAGCTCACGTCCAAGTTCCTGTCCTCCTTCCCATGTGCCCCTCACACTCGCCCCTCTTCCCCACCACTGAGTCTGGGGTTTTTTCCTGCTCTGCTGAATCATTCTCTTTTTCTATGTGCAGCCTCCTCAGTGATGAGCGGTCCCTGCTCTGTCTAGGGCTCTCCCGCACTAGCTCTCTGGGGCCAGTTCTCTTTGGACCTTTCCCCTTGCCTTCTGGGCTCTTGTCTGGCTCACTCTTTCTGGCTCCCACCCTGTCTACAGTGCCATTTTGTTGCTTCTTCCTTTCCTGTGTTCTCTCTCAGGTGCCTCTTCTCCTAAGATGGTCTTTTCTACTTGCAGTCCTTGGGGCTCTCCCTCTGTCCTCCAGGGGGCTTTCCTGACCCAGCAGTTTCCTATTTTACTCTCTTTGGTTCTGTCTTTGTCAACTTTAGTCTCTCTGGCCTTTACTCTTCTTTACCACAGAGAAGTAATTTTAAGGAGACATTTCACAGAGGAAGATAGAGTGATACAAGTTCTGAATGAGAATTCATTAAATACTGGAATGTGGGGGAAAAGACAGAGAAGGTGCTAGTGAACCATGGACAGGGAAGAAACACCACAGGAATAGTCCTAAAATAAAGAAGATTCACCGACGGGGATAAGGAGTTGGGGAGGGTGAGGCATTTTCAAGGGCCAACTGTGTGTAAAAGTTAGGAAGAAAAGTGAGCACCAGAGAAGGACACAGAGAAGAGGGCTCTTGGGAGAGAAATGGAAACAAAGGGAAAAAGAAAGAAAAAATATTTTAAAATTAGAGCAACAGAAAAAAAAAGAGAGGATAAAAACCCACACACTGAGAGAACAATGGCAGAAACTCCAAAGATGAGGAGCAAAAAGGAGGGAGAAGCTAAGACAAAGAAAGTAAAAGAAAAAGGGGGTGCTATTGGCAGAAAAGGGCCAGAGTCAGACAAAGAGCCAGAGACAGGCCAAGGCTCACTCAGGGACACTTGAGGGGCACTGGAACAAAGAGAAAGAGAGAATGGCAGTGAAGAATAGGAGGGAACATGCCAATTCCAAAGGAGCCAAGGACACTCATAGTAAAGATGTGCAACAACCTACAGGAGAAAAACTTGGTGTCAGAGAGAATCCTACAATTTGAGACAGGTAATCAGATGCCCACAGAGAAACAGCCAAAGGCAAACTGACTGAAGAGGGACAGGGAGGGAAAGAGAGGGCAGGACAAAGGTAGTGACTCGTATCAACAGAGTGCCAAAGACACCCAAACAGAGTCCAGATAGGAAGAGAGCAAGGCCACAACACAGAGAAAGGAACAATAAAGGGAGAGGGAGAGAGAGCAAACAAAAGGGAACCGGGAACCACGGGAGAGTGGAAGGCTTTGATCCAGCTGGGCTCTGCCACTCTCACAATGAGGGCAGTGGTGAGAAGGGGGGTGGTCCGTCAGGGGCAGAGGGGGCCCTATCAGAGAGGGCCTGATAGTGGGTGGGTGAATACCAGGCAATGGGACAACACCTTTGGTAGGAGAGAGAGCGCCTCAGAGCAAAGCCCAGGCTGCAGGCATCCTGCAGGCGCACAGGGCTCTCTCCCTGGATGCGCAAGGCTCGCCTTCACCTCAGTTACTAAGCCTAAACTCAGGCCTCAGATCAGGATGGGGCAAGAGCCGCTAATGTTTAAGGGAAGACCAAAGAAGAATTGGTACTAGTTCCAGAAGAATCGGGGTCGGTTCCAATAAATGCAGAGAAGGGCTAAGAAAAAAGCACTGCAGAACCAGGCAACACAGTGTATCATCTGATTAACAAAGAAAAAAAACACATACCCGTTCTTCCTCTAACATTTCGTTTCTCTTTTTTTCTGCAGATATTCTCCGTTGTTCATCCTTTTCTTTCTGTTCCCTCAGCTTTCGCTGTTTTTCTTCCATCTGTTTTTCATATACGATCTTAGACTTTCTTTCTTTTTCAAGTAGCTGTGTCTCTTTATTAGCTGAAATATTCCAAAAGCAAGGTAAGAGCCAAGAAAATGTTTAAGTTTTCCACATTACAGAGAAGGAAAGTTAGTGTATTTTATTCTCTTTCTTAAAAATAACATAACCTGTGCTAATAACTAAAGATTTATTATATAAATGACCAGAGATGGCCACGAAAGAATCATTTCCACTGGGTGTTCATTTAACTCCTGAGAACTGAATTGGCTTAAATGACTCTCCTCCTGTCCAAACTAAAACTCCAAATTCAAAAGAAATATTTTCTTTCATGTGATGTTTCTGCTGACTTGAGCTGAAGTCAAACCCCATCAGATTAATATGCTGTACATTAAAATAAGAATTAAAAAACACATGGCCAGAACATATGGCTTTTTCCCTTCTAATACGAAACTTCTTTTTAAAGGCCTCATCTAAACAGAGCATATTAAGCATGCCAATTTGACCTTCATGAGCTTAGGCACATACCATATTACTGACCAGCATGATGTTTTCCTACATTCAAATTTCCTCTCACTAAAGCCTGAAGAGCATCCATGCAGTTGTAAAAATACTCTTCTAAAGAGCTACAGGAAGAAACTGCTCCTCACCAAAACAGAGACAACTGCTGTGCCATTTGAATGAAGGTGAGCACTGGTTTTGCAGTGGATTTACAGGGCCAGACGAGGAAAATAAAGAGCTGAAAAAGCACTCTCAAGATTATGGTTCTTTTAGAAAAGAATATTATTTTTTTAAATATAAATTTACTTATTTTAATTGGAGGATTCTTTTAGATCTTAATTGATACAAAGTCACACTTGAGAAAGCACAGCAATCAGTGAAAGATACCGTGTCTATGGTAAGATTATTAGCAAATTCATTTATGTTTTTGGCCGTGCCATGGCTTGTGGGATCTTGGTTCCCCAATCTGGGATTGAACCCCAGGCCTCTGGCAGTGAAAGCACAGGGTTAACCACTGGACCTCCAGGGAATTCCTTCATTTTTGTTTTCAGAGTCATTTTTACTGAAATCCCCATTTTGCTTGTTTCTACAAACACTGAAGAAATTTTCATACTTTAGTTTTCAGAAAATTAAAGCTAACAGAAACTACTCTTTCAAAAACAAAACAATTTGGCCAAATATTGTTCTTCATCTCATTTAGTATATGCTTTTAATCCAATATAACACAAAGTAAAAAGTAACACATGCTATATAACATATACTATTAAAAAAAGATTAAAAAGTAAAACCACTTTGAAAATATGTAACCTTAATGTAAAATGTATTCATTTTGATTTTTTTAAAAGTCTAAAATATACCATCATCCTGATTCATTTTGCTGTACAGTATAAACTGATGCAACATTATAAAGTAACTATACTCCAATAAAAATTAATTTAAAAAATACCATCATCTTGTCTTTTTTTCTCTTCTCTCCGCTCCTTTGCTAATCTTTGTTTTATGTCATTTTTAAGCACAGAGCCATCTATTACTAAAAAAAAAGAATATAATTAGATATCAATAGGATATCAAACTTAAAGGATAGAACACTTTGAGATCTATTAAAGTACTCTAGAAATTATACCTGGCTTAAATGGTGATTTTATATTTGAAGGCTGGGACGGAAGAGAACTAAAGCTTCCTTGACTTCGTCTTTCTTCAGCAATGGCATTAGCAGCAGCAACTAAAATACAGGGAGATAAAGGAAAGGGATTAAATATTAAGAAGACAAACAGCTAATCCAGGGGTGGCAAATTGTATCTTCGAGAATAAAGGATAGCATCTCTTCTAGAAGGTATGACAGATGACTCTGGGTCAGCAAAGACATACTGAGAACCTATGATGTTCAACAATTCAACAAAGAATTAACACTGTTTTCTGTAGACATGCCAGCCTATCTGTGCACACAGAGTTGTCAGTGGAAGCAGCAGCATGAGCTGGTGGATGAATAAGAGCTAATGAGTAACAGATCTCAAAAATGCCTCAGACAAGACATTACACCAAGTACTAGGAAAACTGAGCTGGCAAGGATTCGGAAAAAATGTTTCGCCATAAATCGGGCGAATTTAAAAAAGATTTGGAGTTTATGGATTTGAATTTGGAAGCAAAAGTGTCAACAGTGAGAGCCTCAGAGATTGGGCCCAATATTAAGGAGAACATTTATAAATTACCTTGATCAGGGGCTATCTACCCTGGCTCCCCAGTAGAGTCACCCAAATTGTTTAAAAAAAAAAAAAATTAGCAATGCTTTCCCCTCCCCACTTCCACTCTCTGAGAAAGGGGCCCAGGCCTTTGCAGTTGCTAAAAGCTCTATTCTCATGCATAGTGAAGGTGGAGACACACTCAAAGAAGTTCCAATGGGATGGTGTTTTTCGAGGTGGGAAAATATCAAGTTAATAAATATTAATACATCTTGCGTAAACAGGTAGAAAATGGTAAATAAACTTCAATAAGGGTGAAGTATAAGAGTATAAGAGTGTGGGAGCACAATTTGAGGGAAAGTAAGAAAAACTAAAATTGTGGATGATACCAAAACAAGTTATTGGGGAATTCCCTGAACTCTTTCCATGTATGACTGTATCTAAAATGCCTCACAGTAGCAGGCATCTTCAGGAAGGAGCTGGAGAATAACACTGAAAACTCTCTTCCACCCTAGTATAAAAGCACAGGAAACATGCCCCTGTGATTCTGCATACAGTTCTGGTCTCTACATATCAAGAAAAACGCAGAACAGTTGAAGATGGGCAGTTAAAATAAGAGACTAGAGGGTCTGTGGTTGTACTCAGAATGAATGGACTCTGAGATGTTACTTGCCACTGATGAAATATCTGGGAGCCATTTTACAGAGTAACCCTGAAAGTGACGCAACTGCTGCCATAGAGACCACCGTTTCAAAAGGGGAAATGACTTTTTTTAATCCCAGAGACCAAATAGCTCAGATAATCCACGATCTAGCTAAATTTGAATTGAAGATTAGACTCTTCTAAACTTCTTCAGTTATAAACTTCTTCAGTAATTTATCAATTTTGTGGACCACAATTATTCTCTGAATTTCAGTCCTGGTGTACTAAGAAAATTCTTATATAGTCTATAAGTTAAATAAACCATCCTACACCCACCCCTTCCACTCACATTTCTACGTGAGCATAGAGAAAACCACCGTTGCTTTTGTATATTCAGTTTTCCTGCTTAAAAGTCCTAAGGAAAGTCCATATTTTGGCACAATTTAGTTGGCCATAAGGACAAGTTCCCTCAAAATGTACACTTTTACCACATTTAAAGATCTTATTAATCACAAGTAAACGTAAAGTAGTTGTTGTGGCAATAATGAACCATACCACATACAGGTTATAATTCAAATCTAATTTTTTTTTTTTTGGCTGCACAGGGTGGTTTGCAGGATCTCAGTTCTCTGACCAGGGATTGATCCCAGGCCATGGCAGTGAAAGTGCCAAGTCCTAACCATTAGACAACCAGAAAATGTCCCTCAAATCTGACTTTTAGACCCTTACTTCCAAATTCCTACTGACAAGAAATATATTCACCAAAAGGACAGGCTCTAAAAATGTCCAGACACTAGGGGAAAGCCTCCATGTCTGGAGTTAACAAAATGAACATTTTATTCAACTCCATTCAATGCGGAATTTAATTCACTTTAAAGTAACAGGTGCAATAGAGTATTTCTATAGTTCTTATACTAATTCTAAACTCCAAATTAAAGTTAAAAGTTACTTTCTGCCTGGAGATTAAATAAGAAAACATGTAGATTTTATTACTAAAACTGAATTATGAATCTTAATCTGTATTTCCAAAAAACTGCCATAATCAATAATGTATATCACTTTCACCATTTATGAAGTTGTTTTCATTGATTACCTCATTTAATTCTCATAATAATCCTATAAAGTGGATATTATTTTCTTTACAGATGAGCAAACTGAAGCTAAATATAATTTTCCCAGATTACACAGACAGGAACTGGTAAAGCCAGAACTTACTTCAATTGTAACTTTACTTTGAAATATTACATAATTATGAAGGACCAGACTGTACAAAACCCACATCAACCTTTATATGACTTAGTTCAATACTCCTACTTCAGCTACTTCTAAGGTTACTTCTTTTTAAAATACCACAAGGAATTAAGATCTAAATGTATACAACTTATTCAACAATAAGTACATGAAATATGTTGGTTTTGGTATAAAACATACTTTGGAAATACAGCAATGGAAATTATTTTAAAATAAAGCATTTACCCTTTTATTTTTTTTAAAGAAATAGCTGTGGCTAAGAAAAGCCTAAGTTTGAAGAAAATGTGTAAAAAACAATACAAAAAGAAAACGATTCTCTCTTTTTTTTTTTTTTGGTGGCACCTCAAGGCTTGTGGCAAAGTTCCCCAACCACGGATTGAACCCTCAGCAGTGACAGCAGAGTCCTGACCCCTGGACCACCAGGGAACTCCGCCATTCCCCTTCGACAAGGAGAAAATAAAAATCATTCCAGCTATCTAACCCAATAAAAGCCTCAGAATACAATGAACCAAAAATAGGTGCCACTAGAATGCCAAAGTTAAAGAATAGTTTACACTTGATAGACTTTTAAAAGATACCATTGAAATTCTGAGGCCCCTTCTGGACATAAAGCATTTTAGGTCATTACTGACCTCAACATAGTAGAAAATTTCTGCTTCTCTCCTAAACCTCCTTCCTCAACACACAATCCGTGTCATAAGGGCTCTGCTCTACTAGGACAAGCAAAATGCAAGAAAGGAAGAACGTTTTTCTAAGACAGTTATTTCAAGAATGGTAATAATCTTCCTAAATCTGCACCCAAGCACGATCACCCCAAAATGTTTAACCTTATGAGATATCAATGATAAATATTCATCCCAAAACTTACTAGCAATTCTGCCACAGTTGTTGCTCTTGACATCACAGAGTTCCACATAAAATCTATAGCCCCACCTCTCCATGACCTTTCTTCAGTACTAACTGGAAACATTAAATCACATCAACTAGTGAAATAGTATTTTCTATTACTTAGCAAAGGGCATAGATTGCAAAAAAAAAAAATGAATGAAAGGTTTTTTAAAAATTATTTTAAGAAGGGCTATGGTTGTGGCAAGAAACAAGCATACCATGAAACCAAATTGCTACAGATTAACGAATATAGTGCTATTCACTGTTGTTTGGGTAACAGAATAAGAGGTAAACTGCTACAAGTCTTGAGCTCCTACTGCATGCAGTCTTCAAAGCTAGGCTGCCAGGGGTATCTAGCAGCAGACTGTCTTCGACCAACCCAGTCCCTGAGCCTTCCCACACAGCTGCTGGCCCAGGCCTGGATCCACCCTTCTTCAAAGCTGAGTAGTTTGGAGTGGTGGGGTTCCCTGCAGATCCGTTCCACCCGCCCCAAGGCTCTCTGTTCATGGCCTTATTACTCAAAGTTTGCATGTCATTAGGCCAGGAAGAGAGTGAGAAAATATTAAGAGAAAAAAAAAAAGAAACCAAAGAAATTTGCAATCAGGGAACAACAAAAATAAGGGGGATTCAAGGAATTTTGCCTAAAACAGCAACAAAGTTTACTCACTGTTATTTGTATAAGAGAAAAGTAGCAACTGCCACAGAGTGGCAGCACATTTCATTGACCCTTTGTCCCCTTCAGGAAAATACTGTGACCATGAAGTAAGTTCTTTTTAATCAAGGTGATTCTCTGAAAACTTTAATATGTGATGTTTTCATTCCTAATGTGAAATGGGCACCAAAGATGTCAACGAGGATTCTGGGTTAAGCCTTTTTTGTTTTCAAGTTTTTGGTTTGAAATACTGTGAATTCCAAGCAACTGTTCCATGTAAAATTTTAGAAATACTTTACAATGTTCAATATAAAAAATACGTTGGGGGGGGGCGGTTATCCAGAATGCTGGTTAGTTTAAATCAGTGAAATAAGTCAATGTCAGAGAACTTTAGGTGCCAGTAAGCAATAAAACAATCTGAATTTATTGCAAACTCTCCCTGTAGGTGAACCATAATAAACTAAAGACATAAGCGTTTTTCCCCCTGTGCCATAATGAAAGTGTATTTGCTGCTGACATAGTCTCTGGGGAGTTAATTCAAAGCGTTCTGAAGTAACATAAACCCTTCCAATTGCAGCCAGTCTAAATTAATTTCTTAACTGCAAATGGAAAATTCCCGAAGGACTTCAATAAAATCAATAAGACTGTTTTACTCAAGCTCATATAGAAGGAAACTAGCTCGAGAACTAAAAGCAACCTCCCACAAGCAACATATACTAGCTCAAGCACTGGAGCAGTCTCCTGGGCTAAGCCATGCGCTGCCAAATTTTATAAAATAAAACGATTTGGGATCAAAATTTCTTTGGTGATGAGACCAGTTTAGAAGAAAGCACCCAGAAGCGCTGAGTTTCGTTCAGTTCAGCCTAGGGTCTGCAAGACGTCCCACGGAAGGTGACATCCTGGCGATCACGTGCTACAGGAGGCAAGCCAAGAGGAGCGGGGGATGGGGACAAGTCTCATCCCAAATTTCAAATCAAGACCCTCACGGCCCCCTCCTCACAGGACCTTAACCAGATCCTAACCAGGAGGGTGCTGGAAGTCAAGCCTCCGGAGAGCCCGGGGTTCCGATTGTGGAAGACGAAGAAAACTCGAGCGTCGAGGGCTCAGGGAAATCTCCAGGGCTGCCCGCCGCCCCCCAAAGGCAGGCGGGGCTCGGGGTTGTCCTCGTGCTCCCGGGTGCCAGGCGCCCGCCCTCCCGCCCTCCCGCCCCAGTAGCGCCCGTTAGTTCCCTCGGGCCCCGCCCGCCGGAGGGGGTGCGGCCGTCGGCAGTGGCAGTTGGACCGCGGGCTGAAGGAATTGGGCTGGTCTCCCCTCCCGCCCGCGTCCCCTCTCGGCGACCCGTCCCGTCCCAGGGCGCTCCGGCGGGGGTGAGGTGAAGACCCGACGGCGCGCGAGGCGACTCCGGAGTAAAGTTCTCCCGCTCCGACGATCCCCGAAGCCGCGGGAATCCCGCGTCCCGCACGGGCCCGAGAACCCCCGGGAGCCGCCGGCCCGCTCACCCATCCGTTCGCGCAGTCCCCTCAAGGATGTGCCGCCGCCGGCGCGCTCCGCCATCTTCAGAGCAGCCGAGCCGGGAGCCGCTACAGGCGCTGGGGCCCCAGTGCGCAGGCTCTCGTGCGGCCGCTGCGGGGCCGAAGCCGTGGCGTCGTCGAGGGGCGGGAAGGGGCGGGGCCCAAAGGGCCGCCGCGCCCACCTCGGACCCGCGACCGGTCAGCGCTGCCTTCTGCGCACCAAGTTGTGAGCCGCTGGGCGGTGACGACCAGGTGTAAATAAAGACACCCTCTTCTACTTCCCCTGCTCTCCTCTCACCGTGCGTCCTGGAGGCCGGCCGATGATCAGCCGGCCATCCAACATTTCCTTTTTCCTCACTTTACCTAACAACGCAGGAACATCTTCCCTTCATTCGTTTGTTCACTTATGGAGGTCTTCTTGAGTGCCTCCTTGGTGCGCTTGCATCATGAGTTTGCTAGTCTTTGAAACAGGACGGAAAGACCCAGGTTGGGGGAAGAGTGATGCTCTAGGGTTCCTGTGATGCTCTAGGGGGCTTGATCACAAGGAAAGATTTTCTTAAAACTGTAGAATAACTCGTGACACTGTTAGGTCTCAAAGTTGTGTGAATTATCTTTAGAGTGTCTTTAGGTCTTTAAAGTGAAGGAGAGGACTTATTGATGTTAATCACTCCAGATACATAATTATATATTACATATATAATATTCATAAACGATTCCTATCCGGAATGCATAAAGATCTAAAAAATATTTAAGAAAAAAGCAATTCCCCTCAAAGTGAGCAAAAGGCATGAGCAAGCCTTTCACAGGAGAGAAAACACAATGGCAATAAGCATAAAAATTTTTTTTTTTTTCTCAAACTCTTAAGCACTCAAGAGGACACAAATGAAAACCACAAGATACCATGTTACACCTACAGATTTGGCAAAAATTTAAGAGCGGAAAGTAAGTGTTGGTGAAGATGTAGTTTAATATTGGTGGAGAAAAATAATACTGTAAATCAACTAGACTTCAATTTGAAAAAATACTAGTGTGTGTTTTTGAGGGGGGGCAGGGAACGTTTGGCACTATAGTACCTGAAGCCCTGCTCCTACTTGTATAGAGACACCAGTGCTCTGCATGATATACACAATGGTAGCCATGATTATCAAGACACATGATTAGGGCACAAGCAAAGCACATATACCTACACAGAAATTCCGCTTTGATGAATTTATCTGGAACGTCACAAACAGGTCTCTTTTAATCTATAGATAAACCCTTCTTTTTATCCAACATCTTTGACAGATCACTGTGAAACATTCAGTAGGTGAGTCATTCAACAAAAGCTTTTATGACCACCTATCCTTCCCCTGACTGGTTGGCTAGAAAGACAGGGAAGATCCCCTTAGATGTATCTTTGGGGCTACAGCAGCTCCCTAAGGAGCCCCCACAGGACTGTCTGTACATTTCTCAGAAAAATTTTGGAACTGAAGACTGCCATCTTGGGGAGACTTGAGTGTGTTCTGGACCAACTCACTCAGAGCTGGGAAACAACCCAGGCCACTTAACTTCTCTCCGCCCCTGTTTGGAAAGCCTATGTTCCCCAGTGAGCAAAAAAACCCTGAATTCCTGCTGTTTCTTTCCTACTTGGCTATTTTTTCCCTTAAACCTGACACCAGCAGGAAAAATATTCAGAAACCACACTCATACTAGGTCTAGGAATTGTCACTTTTTTTCTACTAATACATTGAATTCACATGTAATAAACACTCAGTGCACTTATCAAGTCCAACAATTTGTATTGAAACTGCTACCATCACAGCCCTGTGGGAAGAGTCCTAAGCTTCACAGCCATGAGACAACTGTCCCTCTGCATCCTAGACTACCTGTCAGATTCATCCATCATATACACAGCAGAGTCAGGGCTCTGGTTTTTCATTCTCTCATTTCTGACTCTTGTCGCACATCTACTGCCGCTTGGCCGTGAAACAGGGGGAAGAGCGATGCTTCATTCTGGACTCATCTCTTCCAATTCTACTCACACGTTTTCCTCCCTTTTCCCAAATCTGCACTTTTCTTCTCTCTAAGTTACAGGCTCACCTCAGGCTCTGGTCATTTCTTGCTTGGTTGATGGCAGCTTTCCCAGCTCCGAAATTCCTACTGCAGCACATTGCCCCGACTCCCTCCCACACCAATGACCCTTCAGTGCCCCTTTCCCACTCCCCCCTTTCCCCTTCCCTTTGCACTGAGGACCAGGGTGACCTTGCTCTTTCCTGGGATGTGGTGGGGGAATGATTCTCATGTCCTGAGATCACCAGGGTGGGGGGCATGAGCTTCTGGGGGGAGGAGGAAGAGGCCAGCACTGTCAGTTGGATCAGACAAACAGATGGGAAGGGCATCATGGTGGTCGTGCAATCTGCTAGGAGCAGTAGCTGCATCTTAGAGTCTTAGATACTTACTGTTACTTAGTAACAGATGTCATTTGTCCAGTACTTATACACTGGCAGACACAGTGCTTAAGGTTCTACATGGATTATTTCATCTAATTCTTATACCACTTCATGATGCAGCTTCTGTTATCTCCTCATTTTACACATAAGGAAAGAGTTAACCTCCCCGGTGTTAGCACAGTTAGCAAATGGCAGAGCCAGGATTCAAGGCCATGTATATCTAGTACTTCTTGCACTGTGTCTTCTGATTTACCAGATGATGAGCCCTAGTCCACTTTTAATTCCTAGCCCATGTCTTCACTTCTCCATTGATGCAGTCCCCACACTCAGCCTATTATTTTTTCTGGCTCAGCCTTGTGGCACATGAGATCTTAGTTTCCCCATCAGGACCAGGGATGGAACCTGAGCCCCTGCATTGGAAGCTCGGAGAGTCTTAACCACTGGACTACCAGAGAAGTCCCTAGACATGCACTTTTTATCACTGGTGAGGTCTTCCTAAAATTAAATCTTTTAACTCAAAACCACTATGACAGTCTCTTAAGCCTTTAATAAGATGGACACAAACTATTCAATAAGAAACCATTGAAAATGGATGTTTAATATATATCTGACAATAGAGATAAATATGACTTCTCTTAAGCAGCCTTTCTTCTAAAAGGCTCAGCTAAGACTGTAAATGCCAGGTACTCAGGGCTGACTTCAAAATGTATGTGTAAAGGAAAATGTGCCACATCTATTTCACTGTTTATCCTGCAATGAATATTTTTTGAATGAATGAAAGAGTACTGAAAGCCTCCACAGTACTGATGGAGGAAGAAATGAAAATATTTTCAATGGCCACTGGGGTGTTGAAAAGGTCTAGACTTAAAATTATTAAAGGGCAAGAAAATGTCCTTATTTTTTTTGCTTGACTTCAAATAAAGTAGAGCAAACATGGGCTGTGTCTTCTCATTCTAAATACAGGGCCTGTAATATAAAAGGAGCTTCAGGGGATGCCAAAAAGCATAAAATATCAAGGAATGCCCTTTAAAGACACTTTGGAATTTCTAAAAGAGTTAAAACTTGGTAAAATCCAGATGGGAGAGGAGAGGAAAAGAAGAGTTGAGATGGTTTATTAAAACACAGATTGCTGGGCCCCATTCCCAGAGTTTCTGATTCTATAAGTGTGATTAACTGTATAACATATACCACCGAGGAAATGTACCGAATGTCTAGTGTGATGTCAAGTTCAGCCTGAGTGGTTAATATCATTACACTTTGATGATGATCAATATTTAAAAATTCTAATCCAGATCTAGCATTATCATTACACTTTGATGATGACAAATATTAAAAATTCAAATACAGATCTAGTGTCATGTACATCCTGATACTTGACATTTGTTCACTAAGGGCAGGCAAATGCTTTGCTCTAGGGTTCACTGAAAGCCAGGTCTGGCCAAGGCCTTGGGGTGAGCATTACAATGGAGGGAGGAACATCACAGACCCTGAGCTGCCAGGCAGGGAAGCCTGAGAACATTTTGTACCACAATTTTCTGAGACAGAGTGTGGTGGTACAACACATTGAATAGACAGTTTTCCTTCTCGTTCCCACCCTCACCCCCATAGGATAGTTCACCCATATCACACAGTCATATCTACATTTGAAAAGGAGCTAACACAGGTATTGGGAGGGTAAAGAAAGCCAGATCACACACAGGAAGTGAAATGCACAAGAATCTCCTCTCCAAAGAAAGCCAGATCACACACAGGAAGTGAAATGCACAAGAATCTCCTCTCCTTGCCACCCAAGAAGGAAAAGTTTCCCAGGGTCAGCAAAAGGACTAAACAATTCTGTCCCTAACTCTGGCTCTTCTTGAGAATCCCTTTGCAAAACTCAATTGTTTGTCACTGGGCTGATATCCTTGGGGAGTCAAAAGCTTGCACTGTAAGCCTCATTGTTTTTTCATGGCCAGCTCACAGATCTCTTTAGAGAATGTGTACTCTTAGAGACAAAAGGGCCTGACAGGGCAAAGGGGAACTTCTGTGCACATGCTTTGAGGCACGTGGGTCTGTGGGGATGCACACGTGGGCAGCCAAGAGGCGAAGCAGGCTTCCAACGGGTTGTCATCTCTCTATGCAGCTGGGCTGAAAGATTCAGTAACATAGAAAAAAACTTAAGAGTCAGCCGGACATCCAAGCCCTTGAAAAGAAAATTCTCCAGAATTTTCAAAGTGTTGGGATAGATGGAGGGTGGGGGGGAGAGGAAAGGAAAAGAGCATTATCTCTGAGGCCAAGTAAATAGAACATCTTTCCCTGCTCTCAGGAAAAACATATTCCCTTGACATTGCTTTTCTTTAGTTTCTAGATATTAGTGTCGAGGACAGATCACAGAATGTGAGAGCTGAGAAGGAACATCAAGGCCACTACACTGAGTCCTCTTATTCTCCCCTGAGGCTCAGAGAGGCTTGCTGATGCAAGTTCCCACAGCTGATGGAACCCAGGTCTCCTAGCACCCTATCTAATGAACTTTCCTCTGCACACCCATGAAAGGCTGTCCACACAATCTTTTAGAAGAAGAAAAAAAAAGTGAGAATTGCTGACCCAGTGCTAGGAACAACTATGTAATCCAGCTGGAATTTGACCTATATCCTCCCAATGAAACTGAAACGGACATGGGAGGGAAACAGATGGAGATCCCGCTGAGTTATGAAAGACATACTTAAAGGATGTTGAACAACAGTTATTATTGTGAAGGAACCAGTGAACTGGCTCCTACCTGCTGCTCCACATAATTCTCACTACATCCTCACAGGAACCCTATTCTGTCTGCAACAGCAAAACCAGACAAACATTTGGGCTCAAGCCGATCTCTTGATCTCTACTCTTCCCCCCACCCTCATCCCACCTCACAGAAGCATGATTCGAATTCAGGATAATCTAACTCTAGAGTTCTCTAGAGTTTTCCAGAGGTATTAGGAGCCAGAACAGGAGAGAGCCACCCAAAACAGTGCCTGGTGGTCTATGCTGGGGCTTAAGGAGTGGCCAAGCATGCATGCTAAGTTGCTTCACTTGTGTCCGACTCTTTGCGACCCCAAGGACAGTAGCCCTCCAGGCTCCTCTGTCCATAGGATTCTCCAGGCAAGAACACAAGTGGGTTGCCATGCCCTTCTCCAGGGGATCTTTCTGACCCAGGGATTGAACCCATGTCTCTTATGTCTCCTGCATTGGCAGCAGGTTCTTTACCACTGAGCCACCTAGGAATCCCAAAAGAGTGGCCATATCCAGCTGTTACTTGAATCTGGAGGTGGGGATGGAGGAGATGATCAAGTACCAGCCAAGCCAGAGAGGCTTCATGGAAGAAGTGGCTTTTAAAACCAGGCTTTATAAATAGTGACTATTTATTGGATAGTAAATTCATATATGTGTTACCCTCAGAACCCTGCGCAGTGCTCTGTGGAGGGTTTGTGTTCAATTTGTTTTTGTTGTTGTCAATATTATTATGCCTGGAGATAATTCAACTGAAATATACCCAGGAGGAATTGTTCAGTCATCTGGATCTACCCAGTTCTTTTCTTTCTCTGGGAGGAGGAGCCTGGATGCCAAATTCTGGTTCCTTCTGGATGTGCCTACCCTGGGAAACTGCTGAAGAGGCTGACTTGAGAAAGAAAGTGAGAAATAAAGCACTGATTTCAATTTCAGTTCTGTAGAAATATTTGGGCAGTCTGCTTGATGGTGTTTTCATGATTAAAAATGACCCCGTGTGTGCACTTAACAGGAACATGGGCCACAGCAGGCCTGACATATGCTTTTCCCATCTCCATATGTTTCACTTATATCTTAATCCTCAGCCTGCTGGGAAAGAACTGGGTAAGATGGCACTTTGGGGACCGCTTTCAGTTGGTCTCGTGTGATTTTCTTAGCCTATGGTATTCACACATCCTCCACTGTGAGTTGGAATCTGGCCCCAGACCTGTGGAATTGCCATAGGGCTGACTGCAGGGGAAAGAAAATTCTAAATGTGAAAGGACTTTGTTCACATGTGAGTCAGGGATGTGTTTGCTCTGTTTAAAGAAGGGGGAATGATATTTGAAGCAAATTCGTTCAGGGAGAAATGCTGCCATTATATATAAACATTCGAAATTTAGTGACTGGCTGGCTACCATCTTGCCTTTTGCCCACTGTCACCTGGTCGTTCATCAGTAGAGAATCTGCCTACAATGCAGGATTCCCAGGGAAATGCAAGTTCGATCCCTAGGTTGGGAAGATCCCCTGAAAAGGGCATGGCAACCCACTCCAGTATTCTTGCCTGGAGATTCCAATGGACAGAGGAGACTGAAGGGCTACAGTCTATGGGGTTGCAAAGAGCTGGACACAACTGAAGCAACTTAACACGCATGCACGTGTGGTAAAAAGAGCATGGGCTTTGGAGCTCAAAATATCTGGGCTTGCTTCCCAGTCCTGCCACCTAAAGACTCATTGACCCTGCGCTTAGGTTTCCTCATCTGTAAAATGAGGAAACAATTGCTTAAAACTGTTTTATAAATCTTGAAATCACTTGATGTAAAGCATCAGATGTTCAGTATACAGTATGAGCTAGATATAAAGTAGTAGTAATAATAGCTAATATTAGTAATAATAACAATAGCTATAATAGTAATAACAATAGCTAAAATTTCAGAGGCACGCATTATGTGCCAGGCTTTGAGTTACGCATCTTTTCCCCACGTTGATCCACTTAGTTTGACAATAATTCTACGAGGTTAGAAGAATTATCCCCTAAAATGCCTAATACTATTAATCATGACGATATACAATACAGCTCAGATCAGGATAATCCCACACTTTCTAATCCCGCTTTTTCTCCCTCATCTGCCCTCACACCTCCCCATCCTCCTCCGCACAGAGTTTCCATTTGAGTCCAGAGCGCTGGAGTTGTCTCACCAGGTAACAGACAGGGGAATGAACATAGAAGGCCAAGAGCACAAACATTTTGCAACCCAAATGCTTTGCAGTTAGAGATAAGAGATCAAATTTTCATGCAAAGAGTACTAATTGTGTGGAACTATCTAACAAAAGGGCTTATTTGCGGGGGAGCGGGGCGGGGAACAAACATGAGGGTCATTCAGAAATCTCCTTTTAAATCAGAATACTGGAGCTTCACAGAAGGCCGAGACTCTTTGTGTTCCTGCTACCACCCTCCTTCCGTCTCCGCTTCCCTCAGCTGTTGGGGGGGGGGGGGCGGGGAAGCGGGGTCAAGGTAGGGCCTTTTCCCTTCAGGTGGCAAGAATCCAGCCGTCCCCTCCCCCAGACCCCTCTTCCGGTGGGGAACGCACAAGGCGGGAGCAGATACAGTCCAAACACATAGATGGCTGTCACTAGGATGCTTGTGACACTCTTCTTACAAATGGAAACGGCCTGGTTGGAAGTTAGCACTTGCAAGAAGAGAGGATCTCCCCTGAGGGTAATCTAAAGCTAAAGCAGCCTCAGATGAGAATCCGCCTCGGAAGCTCATACTCAGCCTCAGCAGTTTATCGCAAAGAGGGAAGCACATTGGCCTTGAAGGTCTAGAAGGGGTTAACCCAGTCACGTGGCTAAACACACCGCCCCGCCCACCTCCGCTGGCCGGGCAGACACCCGCGGGAAGTGCTGCCTCCGGCGTGAGAGGCTTATTTAAATGCTAACTGAAGACAAAGCAGAATCTATTTTCCCTTTGGCTTCCAGGAAGCCACAGCAGAGAATTTCAACATTTTTCCCTAACACTGTCTGAGCCTGGTCCCAAATTCTTTTCCGACTACGTCTCCCCCTCCCTGCCACTTCTGCCAAATTTCTGGGTGTGTGTGGTCGAAAAGAAGCACAGTCAGCCGGGTCCCCAGAATTCATGGAAATATGACAGAGAGTAATGTAACATTTTGTATTATGTCTAGTTTTAAAATAAAAAAAGCCCTGTTTTTCTCCAGTGACATTTTACATCACACTCCAAGACAATCTGTTGTGAAGGGACACTTTGGGGAAAGGCCAAAGATGGAAAAACTCAAACTGGGACTCTTTGGATACCTCGAAGACACTCAATATCCGGAGCTTAGAGATTTAGTCAGCTGTCCTCTCCCATCTTACAAAGGAAGCCACTTGGAGAGACTGACTTGTCCAAGGTCACACAGCTAGTAAACGGCAGAGCTCTATATGGTAAAGTTTTCAAAATGCTGTTATACACAATCCAAATTATCACCACAGCAGGGGGCATTTTTGTGTGTTGAAATTAGCTGATGAGTTGTCAGGAGGATTAAAATAACATCTGCAAAGTGGCATGCACAGTTGCTAAGGCAAATGAAATCAAAAGGTTCTATGCATTACACATTTTCTTTCCTTGATATTTATGTCCACATACATTTTGAGTTTACAGAGTTGTAATGTTTGTGTCTATATCACATCTTGATCTCTTTTTTTCACTTAACACAGACCCCATACTTACTATTTTAATGCTTAAAGAACATTCCATCTGGTCCATACTCTACTTTTTTTTTTTTTTTTTTAACACGCTACCATTATTGAACATTTGGGTGGTTTCTAGCGTTTCACCATTATATATAGCGAGGCTTGGAACAACCTTATACAGCTTGCCACCCTCCCACCCACTGCGGTCCTTTTTAGCTGGTTTCTTTGGAAAATGTTCTCAAAAACAGAATGAGGCATATAAAGAGCTTTCAAAGCAGATTGCTCTCTAGAGAAATAGCACCAGTTTACTGTGTTTGTGTGTCATCAGTGATGGCACGCTATGGCAGTCAGAAAAAAAAAGTGGTTTAACTCTTCTGTCTGGGCATAGAAAAGGAACTTGGGAGTTCTTGGCTGAAACTTCCTAGCCTGGCCTTGCGCACTCCACCCTTCAGTCCTTGGCAGTGTTAGTGCTTTTCTGGCCTTTTCCTAACTTCCTGCTTCTGCACAGAGTCTTGGAGCAGAAGTGAGCATGCTAATACAGAAGAGGATGAACAGTTCTGTATCAGTAAGTGGCAAAAACCTAAGAAAAGCAACATACAGAAGTTGACCGCCTCAAGGGCTTCACCAAATGAAAGGTGATTCACTTGTAAATTTCCATCACGGACAAAAAGGTGATTTTGGTTTCAAAGATTAGTTGGTAAGAAAAGCCTGCCATTTCAGAGAGAAAAATCTCACTGTAGACCTATGTTACATGTGTTTGATTTGACCATTTGGCCCAGTGGACTTGAGATATCTCTTCTGACTTCTGTCACAAATTACCAGTTATTTAACAATCACAGGTTAAATATTTTGAGTGTTAAAGACTTTGGCTTCCATGCATCATCTCATTTAATCGTCATAACTACCACGATCATCCTCCTTTTACAGATGAGGAAACTGAAGCTTAGAAAGATTACCTTGCCCAAAGTCACACACCTAGGAAGTACAAGAGCTGTGATAAGAACTCAGGTCTGATTCTAAGGTCTTTTTGTGCTTGATCTCGTCCTGCCTCTTATATTCTCATTTATGAGATGGGGACTTACCTGCCATACTTACTCCAGTGTTGTTTCAAGGATCAAATGAGAGAAAAACCCCAAAGTGCTTTGCAAAGAGTAAACAAAACATTGTATAGATGTGTAGGCATTTTATAAATGTGAGGCGTGGTCATCACTTGGATTTAATTCGGCTACTGTGATGCTCTGGGCTTCCCTGGTGGCACAGACAGTAAAGCGTCTGCCTGCAATGCGGGATACTTCGGTTTGATCCCTTTGTTGGGAAGATCCTCTGGAGAAGGAAATGGCACCCCACTCCACTACTCGTGCCTGTAAAATCCCATGGACAGAGGAGCCTGGTAGGCTACAGTCCATGGGGTCGCAGAGTCAGACACAACTGAGCGACTTCACATGGTCATGGTGATGCTCTAGGACTCTAACCTGGCACAGCTCTAGGCTTTTGGGAGAGACTCAGTCGTTTCTATTTTAAGAACAGTTTCTGGGAAGTGGGTCCCTGATTTCAGTTACACTGTGATATTTGCAAATGCAGTGCTCCCCCTCGATAGAACTATCAGGAGAAAGACTTACCGCTGCCGGTGCCATTGCTCCTGATTATGGAGTGATCCATGTTTCAAAAGTAGTTCGGTGGACTAGATGGGGTTGTGGTCCTCACCTGGTTCAGGTTTTATTGGCGTGGATGAATCATGAAGCTGGCAAGTAAGTGAAGGAGTGGCTGTGTCCCTGAGGGAGAAACCAAGAGTTAGGCACAGTTCACCTTAATACCTGAGCCAGAGACCAACCATTGAGAGGATGTTAGCCCTGAAAGAGGCTAATTGAGTTTTATTGTTTTTGTTTAAAAGGTATGCACTGTCCCTATGGGGAAAAGACAAGGAACACTGTGTAAGTCATATATTGTATTAGACTCTTATGGGAAATTGTGGAACAAGATGCCTTTGGGCATACCTGCTTGTGGCACACCTGTGTGACACACTTGCCTGTCTGTGACATGCCTCCCTGAGTGTGCTGTGCCTCCTGGTCTCTTACATACATGGTCTCTAATTCTAGTAAAACTCTACGAAGTAGATACTATTATTATGACCACATTACAGATGAGGAACTCAATCTGCCCCAGGATACACAGCTTCTAAATGAAACTAACAGCATACTGACCTCCCAAAAGAAGGAAAGAAGACCTGGGAACTGTGACTCAGGAGACTTGAGTTCTAGTTCTTAAGGTGCCACTACCTACCTGGGTGACCTCACCCAAGTCACTCCAGTTCTGTTCCATCCTCTACAAATTAAAGGATCCTACTCCCTTGTGGCTTTAGTTCTTTCCTAGCTTTACATTTTGTGTTTTTTAGAATCTGTGCCATTATTGATGATTACTTATAATTGAAATGAGACGTGTTTAGTTGCTCAGGAAAGTAGAACTATAAATACTAAGTATCAAGGTCCCAGATCCAACATATAGATAAGAGTGAGCATGGCAGAAATGACAACAGAAAAGACACTATTTGGCAAGGCTGAGTGTTGATGCCATCTAGTGGGGAAAAGGAGCATGGCTTCCAGGCAAGGCCCTCTCCTGTGCTGCTGCTGCTGCTGCTGCTAAGTCGCTTCAGTCGTGTCCGACTCTGTGCGACCCCATAGACAGCAGCCCACCAGGCTCCCCCGTCCCTGGGATTCTCCAGGCAAGAACACTGGAGTGGGTTGCCATTTCCTTCTCCAATGCAGGAAAGTGAAAAGTGAAAGTGAAGTCGCTCAGTCGTGTTTGACTCTTAGCAACCCCATGGACTGCAGCCTACCAGGCTCCTCCGTCCATAGGGGAAAACCAGCAGAAATCATCCAATTGACCAGTACAAGCGATTTCACAGATATGTTAAATCTTACAAGGTTTATAAAAGTCAATTACTTTTCTTTTGACCAAATTGATATTGGAAAAATTGCTTTTCTGGGCATTATTATTAAATAGATGTGATATTGGGTGTATACTGGGTCCTTTCCCATGATCCTCTCTCTCTCTCAGTTGGAATCCCAGAACCCTAGAAGGTTTGAGAAGGAAGGAAGCATCCTCAGAGAATTTCTAGGGTAACCCATTTCATTGTACAGAAAAAATGTTTTGATCAAGGCACACAGGTAGTTGACATAAGCAGGGTGACATCAGGCTGGTCCCAGAACTCTAAAAATTGATCTGATAAAATCCACTCTCAGGAAATTAAAAGACGCTTGCTCCTTGGAAGAAAAGTTATGACCAACCTAGACAGCATATTAAAAAGCAGAGAAATTACTTTGCCAACAAAGGTCTCTCTAGTCAACGCTATGGTTTTTCCAGTAGTCATATACTGATGTGAGAGTTGGACTATAAGGAAAGCTGAGCACCAAAGAACTGATGCTTTTGAACTGTGGTTTTGGAGAAGACTCTTGAGAGTCCCTTGGACTGCAAGTAGATCCAACCAGTCAATCCTAAAGGAAATCAGTCCTGAATATTCATTGGAAGGACTGATGCTGAAGCTGAAATTCCAATACTTTGGCCACCTGATGCGAAGAGCTGACTCATTTGAAAAGACTCTGATGCTGGGAGGGATTGGGGGCAGGAGGAGAAGGGGACGACAGAGGATGAGATGGCTGGATGGCATCACCGACTCGATGGACATGAGTTTGAGTGAATTATAGGAGTTGGTGAAGGACAGGGAGGCCTGGGGTGCTGCGATTCATGTGGTCGCAAAGAGTCGGACACAACTGACCAACTGAACTGAACTGAACTGAACTGAAATGACAGCTCGCATGCCTGGAGCAAGATTAGGAGACCTAATCAATGATATGAACAGTATGAAAAGGCAAAATGGTAGGATACTGAAAGAGGAACTCCCAAGGTCAGTAGGTGCCCAATATGCTACTGGAGATCAGTGGAGAAATAACTCCAGAAAGAATGAAGGGATGGAGCCAAAGCAAAAACAATACCCAGCTGTGGATGTGACTGGTGATAGAAGCAAGGTCCAATGCTGTAAAGAGCAATATTGCATAGGAACCTGGAATGTCAGGTCCATGAATCAAGGCAAATTGGAAGTGGTCAAACAGGAGATGGCAAGAGTGAACGTCAACATTCTAGGAATCAGTGAACTAAAATGGACTGGAATGGGTGAATTTAACTCAGATGACCATTATATCTACTACTGTGGGCAGGAATCCCTCAGAAGAAATGGAGTGGCCATCATGGTCAACGAGAGTCCGAAAGGCAGTACTTGGATACAATCTCAAAAACGACAGAATGATCTCTGTTCGTTTCCAAGGCAAACCATTCAATATCACAGTAATCCAAGCCTATGCCCCAACCACCAACGCTGAAGAAGCTGAAGTTGAATGGTTCTATGAAGACCTACAAGACCTTTTAGAACTAACACCCAAAAAAGATGTCCTTTTCATTATAGGGGACTGGAATGCAAAGGTAGGAAGTCAAGAAACACCTGAGGTAACAGGCAAATTTGGCCTTAGAATACGGAATGAAGCAGGGCAAAGGCTAATAGAGTTTTGCCAAGAGAACGCACTGGTCATAGCAAACACCCTCTTCTAACAATACAGGAGAAGACTCTACACGGACATCACCAGATGGTCAACACCGAAATCAGATTGATTATATTCTTTGCAGCCAAAGATGGAGAAGCTCTATACAGTCAGCAAAAACAAGACCAGGAGCTGACTGTGGCTCAGATCATGAGCTCCTTATGGCTAAATTCAGACTTAAATTGAAGAAAGTAGGGAAAACCACTAGACCATTCAGGTATGAACTAACTCAAATCCCTTATGATTATACAGTGGAAGTGAGAAATAGATTTAAGGGACTAGATTTGATAGACAGAGTACCTGATGAACTATGGACTGAGGTTCATGACATTGTACAGGAGACAGGGAACAAGACCATCCCCATGGAAAAGAAATGCAAAAAAGCAAAATGGCTGTCTGGGGAGGCCTTACAAATAGCTGTGAAAAGAAGAGAAGTGAAAGGCAAAGAGAAAAGGAAAGATATACGCATCTGAATGCAGAGTTCCAAAGAATAGCAAGGAGAGATAATAAAGCTTTCCTCAGCGATCAATGCAAATAGAGGGAAACAACAGAATGGGAAAGACTAGAGATCTCTTCAAGAAAATCAGAGATACCAAGGGAACATTTCATGCAAAGATGGGCTCGATAAAGGTCAGAACTGGTATGGACCTAACAGAAGCAGAAGATATTAAGAAGAGGTGGCAAGAATACACAGAAGAACTGTACAAAAAAGATCTTCACGACCCAGATAATCACGATGGTGTGATCACCCACCTAGAGCCAGACATCCTGGAATGTGAAGTCAAGTGGGCCTTAGAAAGCATCACTACGAACAAAGCTAGTGGAGGTGATGGAATTCCAGTTGAGCTATTTCAAATCCTGAAAGATGATGCTGTGAAAGTGCTGCACTCAATATGCCAGCAAAGTTGGAAAACTTAGCAGTGGCCACAGGACTGGAAAAGGTCAGTTTTCATTCCAATCCCAAAGAAAGGCAATGCCAAAGAATGCTCAAACTACCGCACAATTGCACTCATCTCACACGCTAGTAAAGTAATGCTCAAAATTCTCCAAGCTAGGCTTCAGCAGTATGTGCACCATGAACTTCCAGATGTTCAAGCTGGTTTTAGAAAAAGCAGAAGAACCAGAGATCAAATTGCAAACATCCACTGGATCATGGAAAAAGCAAGAGAGTTCCAGAAAAACATCTATTTCTGCTTTATTGACTATGCCAAAGCCTTTGACTGTGTGGATCACAATAAACTGTGGAAAATTCTGAAAGAGAGGGGAATACCAGACCACCTGACCTGCCTCTTGAGAAACCCATATGCAGGTCAGGAAGCACAGTTAGAACTGGATATGGAACAACAGACTGGTTCCAAATAGGAAAAGAGTACGTCAAGGCTGTATATTGTCACCCTGCTTATTTAACTTATATGCAGAGTACATCATGAGAAACGCTAGGCTAGAAGAAGCACAAGCTGGAATCAAGATTGCCGGGAGAAATATCGATAACCTCAGATAAGCAGATGACACCACCCTTATGGCAGAAAGTGAAGAGGAACTAGAAAGCCTCTTGATGAGAGTTAAAGAGGAGAGTCAAAAAGTTGGCTTAAAGCTCAACATTCAGAAAACGAAGATCATGGCATCTGGTCCCATCCCTTCATGCGGTATAGAGGGGGAAACAGTAGAAACAGTGTCAGACTTTATTTTTTTGGGTTCCAAAGTCACTGCAGATGGTGATTGCCACCGTGAAATTACAAGATGCTTATTCCTTGGAAGAAAAGTTATGACCAACCTAGATAGCATATTGAAAAGCAGAGACATTACTTTTCCAACAAAGGTCCATCTAGTCAAGGATATGGTTTTTCCAGTGGTCATGTATGGATGTGAGAGTTGGACTGTGAAGAAAGCTGAGAGCTAAAGAATCGATGCTTTTGAACTGTAGTGTTGGAGAAGACCCTTGAGAGTCCCTTGGACTGCAAGGAGATCCAACCAGTCCATTCTAAAGGAGATCCAACCAGTCCATTCTAAAGGAGATCAGTCCTGGGTGTCTTTCGAAGAACTGATGCTAAAGCTGAAACTCCTAATACTTTGGCCACCTCATGTGAAGACTTGACTCATTGGAAAAGACTCTGATGCTGGGAGGGATTGGGGGCAGGAGGAGAAGGGGACAACAGAGGATGAGATGGCTGGATAGCATCACTGACTCGATGGACGTGAGTCTGAGTGAACTCCGGGAGTTGGTGATGGACAGGGAGGCCTGGCGTGCTGCGATTCATGGGGTCGCAAAGAGTAGGACAGAACTGAGTGACTGAACTGAACTGAACTGAATCAATGATATTTGCATATTTGAAGAAAGCCTGACGGTTCTGATGGGAAGGAATGGGTGTCTGACAAAAACCAGAAGGCACAGACCCTGATTGGAGCTTTAGGCACTAGAAGGCGCTCTTACTGCAGGGAGAGAGGGAAGGCTGTCTCTCTAGGGTTCCTGCTGCTGCTGCTAAGTCACTTCAGTCATGTCCGACTCTGTGTGACCCCATAGACGGCAGCCACCAGGCTCCCCCGTCCCTGGGATTCTCCAGGCAAGAACACCTGAGTGGGTTGCCATTTCCTTCTCCAGTGCATGAAAGTGAAAAGTGAAAGTGAAGTCGCTCAGTCGTGTCCGACTCTTCGTGACCCCATGGACTGCAGCCTACCAGGCTCCTCCATCCATGGGATTTTCCAGGCAAGAGTACTGGAGTGGGGTGCCACTGCCTTCTCCCTAGGGTTCCTAGAAGCCCCCAGTGAAGGATCTCATCTTCCAGAGAGGCAGTCCCATCCTTGGGGGAGCGACCATAGCTCCCAGTGGGCTAGGTGTAATCTTACCTTTTCCGCTGCTTGCAGGAAAGAATATCAGAAGTGAGCATAAAAGCAAAGGTGGTTGCTGGATAACTTGCTTCTGCTAGAATGTATTTTTTAAAAAGTCGACTTGCAACAAACTCATAGCCCCTAATTCTAGTGGTCCACATAGTCTTGTAATTATCCTCTGCACAGTCAACCACATTTAATCATGATGATGACAACGATGATGGCTGACATCACCAAGTGTATTCATTGAGTCAGGGCCTTTGCCTTTATCGTATCATTTAGATCTGGCAAAAGCCCCATGAGGTACTAATTACGATCCTCATTTCACAACAGAGTAAGCTGACGCTCACAGAGCAGTTTACCCAGAGTCCCAAGGCTCCCCTGACTACTTCAGCCCTTAATCACAACCCTATACCACCTCTTCCGTGAGAACTTGGATAGGAGTCCCTTCTCAACACGTAGACCCCATTGTAAACGTGAGCAGAGTAATCCAGCAATTCTCTTCCGGGAATTGGTCCAGCTGCTTGGTAGGCTATTTGCCTGTAGGGGGAGAGATTACCTTGGGAAAACATTTCCTAATTTCTAACAAATTGCTTGCTGGTTGGAAGTGGAGGGGGAGATCTATGCAGGAAGATAGGTAAATAAGGGGAAGAACTTTTGATTGTCTGTTGTTCAGTTCATCAGAACAATTGCTTAACACAGACTGTTATGAACTGACTGTATAGTTAAGTGATTCAAACCTTCCTTCCTCTCTCATAAAAAGTCCCTTCAGTAATCAACAAGCATGCACAGTTATTCACGAAAAGGGATGGACTTCCTTCCAGTGTTTGTTGTCAAATATGAGCCCATCTTCCTCCCATTAAATTATCAATTGGGTGAAGACTTTCTATGAAGAAGAATCTATCATCTATTGTCCCACCTCTTCCCACTTTTGGTCTTTTTTTTATTTGTTTTTTATGCTAAGAATAGATGCAAGAGCTTATATAACATTTTATGCTGCCTCTCTACAGTTTTTTGCTTTTAAGGCAGATAATAATAAACAAGCACATTTAGAAAAGGTCAACAGGAAACGGTTGAACACAAGCTGAGAAGGCTCTTAAAAAAGAGGAAGTGAGCTGGGGACTATAGAAACTTTGTGTCAGGAGGGTCGTCAAAAAAGAAAAGGCTTTAAAAAAAGAGGCCACACCTCTTGCCTGGTCTCCACAAAGCAAGTCTAGACTATCAGCGGAATTTTCAGCTGTTTCCTGAAATAAGCCCAAGCTGCCAGTAGACTGACCACAAGTTGCCTCCAGGGCTAAAGATTGTGTCTTTTATAATCAGTAAATTCCCCCAAATTGCCTAGGCCAGTTTTGGTGTGTTTTAGATACTCAGTAAATACTTAATGAGTCAAAATGGACTTTGTAATCAGATTACAGGCTTCAAGAATCAGGGTGCTTTTATTGGTGAAACAGCAAAAGAAATAAGAAACTACAGACTTCCTTTCGGAGTATGAAGGGGAGATTATATGGTAGTAAATGCACTCATCTCCTTGTATATGAATGATAATTGTAAAAATGCAGCCAGCAGGGCATATGGAAAGTTTTTCAGGACTTCTCACAGCTGCCTTCAAATTTTGCTGTCTACTTTCACTGTACAATTCACTGAAATAATTATTTGATTAAAAAAAAACCCCATGGTGTGTGTGTTGTTTAATCCAAAGAAGCTAGTATTGAAAATAATTTTTAGGATGTGGCCAATTCTTACCACCAGAAGTCTGAAGTCACTTATATGGTGTGATGTGTGAGAAATTCTCAAAGACATCCGTTTCTCTTCCTAGGTCTCCCAAGCTTTTCTCCTCAAGCTTGTGACTGCTACCTAAAATCCTGAGCAGGGGAGGTAAAGTCTTGTCTCTGGATGACATCTGTTAAAATCATGTATTTGGGAAAAAGGGAGGAGAAACCATCTTGGAAGGGAGCAATTATTATGTGCCAGGCATAATGCTGGCAAATATGCACATGAAAAGGTGCTCAAGCCTCATTAGTCATTAGGGACATTCAGATTAAAGCCATAGTGAGATACTACTATGTACGGATCAGGATGGCTAAAACAAAAAGCAAAACTAAAAACTGATACACTCAGGGAATTCACTGGCAGTCCAGTGGTTAAGATTCCACATGCCACGTGGCCAAAAAAAAAGTCAGGATCCCTTGCCTTCTGTAACTATCCAAAAAGAAATAAATATTTAAAACTAAGCAAAACTGATACTATCAAATGCTGAGAGGGATTCAGAGTATCTGTACTGCTTGTATATTGCTGATGAGATGAGATATCTTTGAGGAAGCAGGATGAAAATGTGGAATAATTTGGTCTCTTGTCTAGAATGGAGGTTTTTGTGTTGTTGTTGGGGGCTACCATGAAGTATTGTTATAAGCAGAGGCAGCAGCTCTGAACAGCAGTGACCAAGTGTTATGTGGTGACAAAAATCATTCTTAAGGAAAATGAAGAACCCTAGAGAAAGACTAAGCTCATGATCTTAGCCTGAAGCCTGGTCCAAAGAGGGGGCATTTATTTGACTGTTTTTTTTCTATTAAAATTACATGGTCTCCAGAGGTTAGCCTAATTCAGTGCTCCCTCTAAGGAATGCATCACACTGCCTTTTAATCCTCAGGTTTATGTATGGATTTGCTGTGTCCTGAATTAGTCCCAGCACCCTAACTTCCCAGGACTGGTGAAGGTTGGAGAACATCTCTTGACAAGGGGATGCATGTGATCACAGGATTTACAGTACCTTTCACTATCAGGACTAATTACTTCCCCTCATTGATGGCTTTGGCTTTCATTTGAGCAAGAGTAGGGTACTTCCACGTCCAAGGTAAAAGAAACTCAAGTAAGACGGTAGGTGTTGCAAGAGGGCATCAGAGGGCAGACACACTGAAACCATAATCACAGAAAACTAGCCAATCTAATCACATGGACCACAGCCTTGTCTAACTCAATGAAACTAAGCCATGCCGTGTAGGGCCACCCAAGATGGGCGGGTCATGCTGGAGAGGTCTGACAGAATGTGGTCCACTGGAGAAGGGCATGGCAAACCACTTCAGTATTCTTGCCTTGAGAACCCCATGAACAGTATGAAAAGGCAAAATGATAGGATACTGAAAGAGGAACTCCCCAGGTCAGTGGTGCCCAATATGCTACTGGAGATCAGTGGAGAAATAACTCCAGAAAGAATGAAGGGATGGAGCCAAAGCAAAAACAATACCCAGCTGTGGATGTGACTGGTGATAGAAGCAAAGTCCGATGCTGTAAAGAGCAATAGTGCATAGGAACCTGGAATGTCAGGTCCATGAATCAAGGCAAATTGGAAGTGGTCAAACAGGAGATGGCAAGAGTGAATGTCGACCTTCTAGGAATCAGCAAACTAAAATGGACTGGAATGGGTGAATTTAACTCAGATGACCATTATATCTGCTACTGCAGGCAGGAATCCCTCAGAAGAAATGGAGTGGCCATCATGGTCAACAAAAGAGTAGGAAATGCAGTATTTGGATGCAATCTCAAAAACGACAGAATGATCTCTGTTCGTTTCCAAGGCAAACCATTCAATATCACAGTAATCCAAGTCTATGCCCCAACTATTAACGCTGAAGAAGCTGAAGTTGAACGGTTCTATGAAGACCTACAAGACCTTTTAGAACTAACACCCAAAAAAGATGTCCTTTTCATTATAGGGGACTAGAATGCAAAGGTAGGAAGTCAAGAAACACCTGGGGTAACAGGCAAATTTGGCCTTAGAATACGGAATGAAACAGGGCAAAGACTAATAGAGTTTTGTGAAGAGAACGCACTGGTCATAGCAAACACCCTCTTCCAACAACACAGGAGAAGACTCTACACATGGACATCACCAGATGGTCAACACTGAAATCAGATTGATTATATTCTTTGCAGCCAAAGATGGAGAAGCTCTATACAGTCAGCAAAAACAAGACTAGGAGCTGACTGTGGCTCAGATCATGAACTCATTGCAAATTCAGACTTAAATTGAAGAAAGTAGGGAAAACCACTAGACCATTCAGGTATGACCTAAATCAAATCCCTTATGATTATACAGTGGAAGTGAGAAATAGATTTAAGGGCCTAGATCTGATAGAGTACTGGATGAACTATGGACAGAGGTTCATGACACTGTACAGGAGACAGGGATCAAGACCATCCCCATGGAATGCAAAAAAGCAAAATGGCTGTCTGTGGAGGCCTTACAAATAGCTGTGAAAAGAAGAGAAGTGAAAAGCAAAGGAGAAAAGGAAAGATATAAGCATCTGAATGCAGAGTTCCAAAGAATAGCAAGGAGAGATAATACAGCTTTCCTCAGCAATCAATGCAAAGAAATAGAGGAAAACAACAGATTGGGAAAGATTAGAGATCTCTTCAAGAAAATTAGAGGTACCAAGGGAACATTTCATGCAAAGATGGGCTCGATAAAGGACAGAACTAGTATGGACCTAACAGAAGCAGAAGATATTAAGAAGAGGCGTCAAGAATACAGAGGAGAACTGTACAAAAAAGAGCTTCACGACCCAGATAATCATGATGGTGTGATGACTCACCTAGAGCTAGACATCTTGGAATGTGAAGTCAAGTGGGCCTTAGAAAGCATCACTACGAACAAAGCTAGTGGAGGTGATGGAATTCCAGTTGAACTCTTTCAAATCCTGAAAGAGATTGCTATGAAAGTGCTGCACTCAGTATGCCAGCAAATTTGGAAAACTCTGCAGTGGCCACAGGCCTGGAAAAGATCAGTTTTCATTCCAATCCCAAAGAAAGGCAATACCAAAGAATGCTCAAACTACCACACAATTGTACTCATCTCACATGATAGTAAAGTAATGCTCAAAATTCTCCAAGCCAGGCTTCGGCAATACAGGAACCGTGAACTTCTAGATGTTCAAGCTGGTTTTAGAAAAGGCAGAGGAACCAGAGATCAAATTGCCAACATCCACTGGATCATGGAAAAAGCAAGAGAGTTCCAGAAAAACATCTATTTCTGCTTTATTGGCTATGCCAAAACCTTTGACTGTGTGGATCACAATAAACTGTGGAAAATTCTGAAAGAGATGGGAATACCAGACCACCTGACCTGCCTCTTTAGAAACCTGTATGCAGATCAGGAAGCAACCGTTAGAACTGAATATGGAACAACAGACTGGTTCCAAATAGGAAAAGAGTACGTCAAGGCTGTATATTGTCACCCTGCTTATTTAACTTATATGCAGAGTACATCATGAGAAACCCTGGGCTAGAAGAAGCACAAGCTGGAATCAAGATTGCCGGGAGAAATATCAATAACCTCAGATATGCAGACGACACCACCCTTATGGCAGAAAGTGAAGAGGAACTAAAAAGCCTCTTGATGAGAGTTAAAGAGGAGAGTCAAAAAGTTGGCTTAAAGCTCAACATTCAGAAAACGAAGATCATGGCATCTGGTCCCATCACTTCATGGGAAATAGATGGGGAAACAGTGTCAGACTTTATTTTTGGGGGCTCCAAAATCACTGTAGATGGTGACTGCAGCCATGAAATTAAAAGACGCTTACTCCTTGGAAGCAAAGTTATGACCAACTTAGATAGCATGTTGAAAAGCAGAGACATTACTTTGCCAACAAAGGTCCGTCTAGTCAAGGCTATGGTTTTTCCAGTGGTCATGTATGGATGTGAGAGTTGGACTGTTAAGAAAGCTGAGTGCTGAAGAATTGATGCTTTTGAACTGTGGTGTTGGAGAAGACTCTTGAGAGTCCCTTGGACTGCAAGGAGATCCAACCAGTCCATTCTAAAGGAGATCGGTCCTGGGTGTCCTGGAATGATGCTAAAGCTGAAACTCCAGTACTTTGGCCACCTCGTGCGAGGAGTTGACTCATTGGAAAAGACCCTGATGCTGGGAGGGATTCGGGGCAGGAGGAGAAGGTGGGGGCAGGAGGAGAAGGGGACGACAGAGGATGAGATGGCTGGATGGCATCACTGACTCGATGGACATGAGTTTGGTTGAACTCCAGGAGTTGGTGATGGACAGGGAGGCCTGGTGTGCTGCAATTCATGGGGTCGCAAAGAGTCGGACACGACTGAGGGACTGAACTGAACTGAGGGTACTTCCCTGGTTCTGTAATTTCCCTGACAACTAAGAAGGTTGTCAAGGTTACCCACTTATCTCCACCTGACTCAAATCACCCTCCTGGCCTGGGAGCTCTGGGTAGTTTACTAGACAGATGTTGTCACAGTTGCCTGACTACCTGCCAATATGGTGAAAGCAAGCAAATAAATATGCTCTCTGCCTTTTACCTCTGGAAGGAACCTGTCCGGAGGTAATTGAAGTAGAGAGCATCAAATAATCTCAATAAATACACATTGTGTTATACAGAGCAACTAAATCAAGCTGAAGAGTACTCTGAAGTGGAGTCTGTGTTATGACATGCCTGGATTGTTCATGTGGAGATCATTTCCTTGGAATGGAAAATGGCAGATGATTGTACAATCAATGGGATTGCCATCTGGTTGATTTTATTCCAGGTACTTTGGCTGAATACCATTGATCAGAAAACAATTCATCTGACTGTGGTCATTTCTAATTGTTCTGACAGAACTGAGGACTTTTTCAGCCATGGAAACAGACTTGTTTTTGTATGGTTTTGATATTTAGGAATTTGGAACCCCTTCCCTTTATAAAGTATTCAAAAGTTCCATCCTTTTTCTAAAAATAAAACATATATCTGCATAAAGGCTGAAAGTTTATTACCTATTTATACAACGAAATCAGTAAACACTCTGAAAATGATCTTCCTTTTCACCTCAAATTTTGTATCATCTTGTGAAGTGAAGTGAAAGTCACTCAGTTGTGTCCAACTCTTTGTGACCCCATGGACTATACAGTCCATGGAATTCTCTAGGCCAGAATACTGGAGTGGGTAGCCGTTCCCTTCTCCAGTGTATCTTCCCAACCCAGGGATTGAACCCAGGTCTCCAGCATTGCAGGTGGATTCTTTACCAGCTGAGCCACAAGGGTAATATTTTGGGAGTGACTTTAATATCTATATCCTGTCTCCATCTAGAACATTCTATAACTCACAGTATCTTATAGGGGCTTGTTCAAATGAGGGGCCCTGACATTTACTGGAAGCTTTATTAGCTTCTTCTAGCTTTATGGTAAAAATCACTCTACAGAGCACCTATCTTAGCCTCGAGTTATTAAATCATTAAGGTGTGAATTAGTATCTCTCTCTCCTAGTAGACTGAGTTCTGAGAGAACAGAGACTATGTCTAATTTTGCTGACCATCAAATCTTTAGTATTTAGTGTGGTGTCTGGAGTAGGAACAGGTTCTCACTAAATATCTGTTTGTCCAGCACAGTGCCTCATGGGACCTGAGGCAGGGCTGAATGAAACAGCAGAAAGAAGCCCTAGCCTTCTCAAACTTGCTGTAGGCAAAACGCCAACCCCCAAATAGCTGAGGTAATCAATGGGATCTGGGCAGATTTCTGAGTGGGGGAATGAGGAAGGAAGCAAGTCACATGCTTAGGTTGGACTAGACTGGCCTAGACTAGGAAGCCAGGGGTATTATGTGAGTGGGGCGGTACCTGTCACACACTAGTGCCTCCCTCTAAGCCTCATCAGGGATGAGCAGGAGGCTGTTCCTCACAGCAAATAAAAGGGAAAAGGCACAAGGACTCGGAAAGCAGTCAGAGAGCATCACTACAATGGCCTAAGTAATAGTCATAAGAACTGCCATTTACCAAGCTTCAGGCAAATGCTCAATATTTTCCCAGATAGTATCTCATGTCTTCCTCTAAGAGGGATCTCATCTACGTTTCATGCTGTGGAAACTAAGGCTCAAGTTGGTCTGGAATGCAGCAGCATTCCCAAGCAAGTTCAAGTCCCTCTATGCCTGGTCTTTCTGAGTTCAGAGCCAGAACTCTGTTTGAACCACTATTCACTGGAAGAAGAATCTAGAAACACATAGAGCCTCCCGTGAGTGAGGGTGAAAGTAGCTGCCAGAGTACACTTGGGTCAGCTGCTGGAGAACCAGACAGACAGGTTTCTTGCCATGTGGGAGCAGGGTTTGGTTTGAGTCGTAACTAGGGCTGGAAGCAGGGTGTTACTGGGGAAGGACTGCTGTTGCTAAGTTGCTTCAGTCGTGTCCGACTCTGTGCGACCCCATAGACGGCAGCCCACCAGGCTCCCCTTGTCCCTGGGATTCTCCAGGCAAGGACACTGGAGTGGGTTGCCATTTCCTTCTCCAATGCATGAAAGTGGAAAGTGAAAGTGAAGTCGCTCAGTCGTGTCAGACTTTTTGCGACCCCATGGACTGTAGCCTACCAGGCTCCTCCGCCCATGGGATTTTCCAGGCAAGAGTACTGGAGTGGGGTGCCATTGCCTTCTCCCAGGGAAGGACTAGGCCAAGACAATTAAAGGAAAATATCCAGAACCTAGGAGAGCTCCCGGTTTGCTTCTCAGTGGGGTAAAGCTGGACATGGCAGTGCTACTGGCTCTCTCATTGGCTCAAAGAGTTTCCCTAGGTCAAGCAATCTATTCAGTGTGGGAACTGGGTGGCCTGAGCTGCCACTGTGCGCAGCTCATAAGTGGGAGCTCTGTGTTAAGATGGGACATGAGCCCAACTTCTAAGTTGTAGCCCTCTGAACCCGGTCCTTGCCCTGAATTCTTGAGCAATGGAAACAGCAGTGACAGCTGTGGAAACAAGCAACCTTGCTCATCTTGGCATTGAGTTATAGAGTACATCATCATTACAGAGGGAATCAGTAACATCTGTCTTTCCTGGCCCTTATTTAACTTATTCTAGTTGTGAAACCTCTCCATGTTCCCACTCTCTAACTACTGTAAATGATGCAAAAGGGGAGCAAGAGACTGAAAGAGGGAAGGAGAATTAATTTGCCACTGGGTGAAATGAAAATGTACTGAAGTGTAATGGAATTTCATTAACTTTGGAAACTATGATGAATGCTGTCCAAATAATTCTTACTAATGCATAATTCACAGCTGAAAATAGAGCCAAACTCTCCTAAAAAAGCACATCCACTTATGCCCCAAATTAATTTGGTGTGTTATTCAGAATGGTTGACAGGATAAAGATCTACTATGAAATGTAATCATCTATTAAGATTGGGAATCTATGAACCTTTCTAGTTTAGGAGAAGATGGTAGCTGATAACAAGTGGCATCTTGAGAGGCAGACACCCACAGTCCTCATTCTCATAATTTGACTCTCCCCAAAGACATCATTTTAGACATAACGAGAGAGAAGATAGGATGAGCTTTGAGATCTCCATAGCAACCATGGCCCAATTCATATATATCCCCAAAGCAAATTAAAATCAATTTCAAAAGATTCAAATGGGGTCAGGAAAAGGCCTATACCTTTTCTGACTGGAAATGCTTTTACATTATATGTTTATAGAGTATATAAATTATATAGACCATATAGTATATGCATTTACATATAACTACACAGAAAGATTTAAAAATTCCTTTTCCCATTTTATGTAATAGTATCTATCCTGTTCCATAAACTCTCAACTGACATTTATCTCTTAACATCTTAAGACATAATAATCCCTTCATTAAAACTCGCTTATGCTTTTCGTATACTCAGGAGAGTGGTAATGGGAGAGAGACCTTTTCACCTTTAGATCTAACACAAACCCCCACGTGGTTGGCAAAGAGTAACTCTTATTAAGTAGGAGGGCAGCTATTGGTCCAGCTCCCACCAATGGGAATACGTAGATTCAAAGGCCAGTTGACATCTGACAATGGAGGCATCATAGCTTCCCCCCCTCCTCTATGGGTCCCTTCAGCCAATTAGAGAGACCCTTGGTCAGACACGTGCATAGTAATGTCAGCAATGGCTTCTGGAACCCTCTGAACTCCTTTCCCAAGGTAGACTGCACTAGAGGTGGAGGTATAATGAAGGAGCACTGCTTCCAAGATCATCTCTATTTGTCTTAAAGGCCAAATCTTATGATTTGGGCTGCTGGAGTGGTAAATAAGCACAGGGACTGCTGATACTGAGTATGTGACTAAGTAGGAGGCAGCTTTTGGGCCAGCTTCCACCAATGGGAGATCTTAGTTTGAGAGGTCAACAACACTTCACATTGGAGGCTACATGGCTCCTCCCCCTCCCATAGCTCCCTTCGACCACTCAGAGAGTACCCTAGACTTGACGTTTGGGGATAATTTCTCCTACCTCTCAACTCCTTCCCATAGGGCAGGGTGCAGAGTATGGAAGTGGAGATGTCATGAAGGTAGCACTATCTTCTAAGGCCAACCCTAGTTCTTCTCAAGATCAGAAACTATGATCTGAAATTCTAGTAAGATGCCAGCACATGGCTGCTGATAAAAAAGACTGTGAAGACAAGGAGGGTAGCCATTGGGCAAGCTTCCACCAATAGGAGACCTTAGTTTGAGAGGTCTTGGAAGATTGGCCTTGGAAGATGGTTGTCCCCCAAGGACACACCCACTTTCACTCTCCAGACCTAGTGCTAGGAAAAGAACGTGAAAGGGTAGCAGAAAATATTCCTGATATCACTATTCACATGTGAACACAAGGTGCTCTCTGATTGGCTGAGGGACTCAAGGGGTGTGGGGAGGAGCCTTGACACCTCCATTGTGAGGCATTGATGGCCTCTCAAACTAAGGTCTGTCAATGGTGGAAGCTGACCAATGGATGACTCTTACTTAATAGCAAACTCTGTATCAACAGCCAAGCTGCCTCGATTTGATGGCAGCACCCCATGTGACAGGCTATTAGTAGAAATAGTGTTGGCCTTGGAAAGTAGTAGTCCACCTGGACACCCACTTTCATTCTCCAGACCTAGCCCTAGGAAAAGGACTTGACAGGGTAGCAGAAGCCATCCTTGACATCACTATTCATATGTCAGCACAGGGTGCCCTCTGATTGGCTAAGGAACCCACAGAGAGGGAGGGAGGAGGAGGACAGAGGAGCCATGATGCTCCCATTGTGAGGCTTTAATTGTCTCACAAACCAAAATCTCCCATTAGTGGAAGCTGGCCAATGCCTATCTCCTACTTAATCAAGTGTTCATATTAGAAATCAGTGTTCTTGCTTCCCACCTGGGTGCCCATACCACAGAAACTAGCTGTACCTAGAAGTTAGTACTCCCCCATAACACTTCCATCTTCACACAGTGCTCCCTACCCCAGGGGAAGGGAGCATTGTGTGAAGATGGAGGGTTGTATTAGTCATCCCTGACATCACTGTTCACGTGTCAGCAGAAGGTGCTCCCTGATTGACTAAAAGGCCCCATGTGGGGAAGACAAATCATACCTCCATTGTGTGGCATCATGGCTCCTCCCCACTCCCTCTCCACTCCACCTCATCATGGGCCCCTCAGCCACTCAGACACATGAATAGATATGTCAGGGAATGTATCTCTTTTCTGAACAACCTTCCTTGGGGCACAAGTGCAAAAAGTAGTTATTTACTAGGGGGTCTCTGAAATCTCTCATGGCCCCATTTTCTCACCCTCCATCCTTTCACATCCCCACCCATCCTCCCCGCTGCTATTTTGTGATGTCACAGTCTCCCTAAGTTACAGTAACCAGGCAACCCTTGGTAAAGACAACTCTGCCCATTCCCATACCTAGGTGCACTCACATTGAGACACTACATTTACCTTATTATCCAATGTATTTTCTAAGGCCCATCTAAGTTTCCCCTACTTCAGAACCTTGAAAACTTTTGAGTGATGGAAAAGCAGGCATTCATTAAACTCTCTGTGTGATTTGTCTCTTGTTCTCCCTCTAGCCTCATCCATCTCCCAAGGCTCCTCCCCATCATCTTTGCTCTAGGTGCTTTACCCAGACCTAGTGTAGGTGTTAGAGCTCAACCTCGGCCTGAATGGCTGTTAACTTCATCTCCACCCACACAAAGGTCACTTATCTTTCAAAGTCCAAGTCCATTATTTCCTTTGAAGCCTACTGCTGCTGCTGCTGCTGCTGCTAAGTTGCTTCAGTCGTGTCCGACTCTGTGTGACCCAAAGACGGCAGCCCACCAGGCTCCCCCGTCCCTGGGATTCTCCAGGCAAGAACACTGGAGTGGGTTGCCATTTCCTTCTCCAACACGTGAAAGTGAAAGTCGCTCAGTCGTGCCCGACTCTTAGCGACCCCATGGACTGCAGCCCACCAGGCTCCTCCGTCCATGGGATTTTCCAGGCAAGAGTACTGGAGTGGGGTGCCATTGCCTTCTACTCTAGTTCAAATTCTGTCTTTGCTGCTGGTTTGAATTGAGACCCAGCAGCATAATTGCATCTTTACCTTGCTCCTGGTCTAGATTACCTGCTTTGTCCCTTTAGTCTTTTGTGCTCTATCTTACTCGATTTAAAATTTGTTTGGATGACTCTATGAATGAATCTTTATAAGCTGTCTCCAACTCTTTTTGCAGCAAATAGAATAAATTAATAGTAAATTAGAGTCTTGGAGAGTTTCACCTCGAAACCTTAGCTCTGCTGCTTTCTTCCATGTACCCCATTCACTTTCTCTCCTACCTTGTTCTTTTTCAGGCAAGTCTGCTTCTGATGGGACTTGATAGATGTCAACTGCAACCCCAGGTGAAGTGGATAGATGTTAGTGATTCTCTGGATGTGAGCCTAGCCACGAAGGTGGGCTTCTGATGTCTTCATCTAGGCCCTTCTCCAGAGTCTGAGCTCTCACAAGGAGTGACCCTGTATTTATACCCTGACCCTGCCCAGATTGATTGTGTGCTAATCAACTATTATGACCCGGCCTTAACTGTGATGTACGCAGACCAGGACCAGGTTATATGTGAATGTGTTTAATGACTGAGTACTTTTCAAGGTAGAAGAAACATATTATTAGATAAGCACAAAGACTGATACAATAACTGTTAACCACAAAATGTTTTCGAGAATTCTATAGCTTCACAAGCCTAGAAGTAGGCTTGTTCATAAAGAGTGTGAACAGGTACTAGGATACTGCCTTAGCTTCTAGGCACTAATCAGAGCCCTGGGGCTTATTTCAGCCTTTGATTAGACTCCGGAGCCAAGACATATCCCACTTCCTTAAGAACTGGAACAGCAGTAGCAAAACATGTGAAAACCTTACTGAGTTTAGTTCTAAGTAAACTTTATGGTTCTCCATGCTGTAAAACCTCTTGTATTAAAAAAAATAGTGCTCACCATTTTTTAGCTTGTTACCTACTTCCTGTAAAGTGCTGTTGCTTTCCTCTTCAAATATCACTGTCCATTGCTGCAATGCTATAAGCCCAGCCTCTTTGCTTTGCTTAAAAAAAGAAACCCCATACCCTCTGTTGAAACAAAAAATCCAACAGCAAAAAAGTATCCATTGGGGCCCAGAGCAGGCTACCTCAAAATATGCTTTAATGACATATTAAATATTTTTAATAAAAGTTACTTAGACATGGTCAGTATAAGAGGGACACCCTGACGTCCTTTCTGTCTCCCCGAAAGAAGGAAATAAATCTCCTATGAAAGGTACATATCTGCATCTGGAGGTAGGATGCTCTTAACACCAGAGGTAGGGAATTTAGGCTATCTATGGTTTGTATAAACAAACTTTGTAGCTTCTTTCATTGATTACCCCAAGCTTATACTCTGTTTAGATTCCTCTTTAACTGAGCACCCAAAATCTGTATTTCTTTGTCCTGTCAATTCCTTACAAATGTATTTCTTCTTTGTCTAAAAAGTATAAAAGCTGCCTGCTTTGGCTACTTCTTAGATCCTATTTCTATGACACTTTTGTACACACAAATTAAAATTTATTTCTTTTCCTCCTTTTAATCTGTCTTGTATCAATTTTATTATTAGTCCAGCCACAAGAATTTAAGATGGAGAGAGGGTTTCCCCCTCCCCAACACCATATACTGTAGAGAACTTCTAGAACCCTCTTTGAGTAATGTTAATATAATTGTTAATTGTTCATATATAAAAAGTAAAACAAAAGTTGACATACAGAATATACAATCACAGACTTATATTTACTTTTAGAATATAAACCTCTCATATAAATTAAATCTATTCAGGTGGCTTAATTGGTTGCCCTCACTTAGACTTACCAATTGACAAAGGATAAAAGAAAATATTTATATTGGTTGTAAGTATATGGCTTTAGGTTAATCTGACTTCAAAATGCTTTGAAACACAGAGGTTTTCTGACCTCAACAGAAACACTTGTAAAAATGGACAAATTAAAGAACTTTTAGATGCTATTAACTTAAAGAAATAGTTACAATAAAAGTGGAGCATCATTCAAAGTGCAAGGACCCAGCATCTCATGATAAAACCTTAGCTGATCATTTTCGCCACTAAATAAGCAGCTTTTACTAAGATAATTGCTCCTGTAATGACTCCGAAAGGAGAGGCCTTAATATTAATAAACTCCTCTAAGTTTGTTGTTTGCTGTTGTTTATTGTCAGATAGAAGCTTCTAATTTGGAAAAAAAATATATCTGGAAAAGTTTGAAGGCTCATTTCATAAAGACAATATTTGGTACTCTTGGTATGGCTAACCGGTTATGTCAAATTCTTTAAAATGGGTGTTAGCCAGAATTCTTCATGATATTAACCATAATAGCAGAGATAAATTTGCCATGATGTTATACTTAATATTGTTGGGTTGGGGTAATTTTAGAGGCATGTTCCCAAAACATGCTCTACCTTCTAACAACATAAACCTGGTTAAACTGTAAAGTTGGGTTGTGGACAGGAATAGAAGCTTGAAGGGCCATTTGAATACCTCCAAGTTAATTTCCACAAATATCTCCTCACGAGGCTATAAGTAGGCTTCCCAGGTGGCTCATTGGTAAAGAATCTGCCTGCAATGCGGAAGAAACGGGAGACACGGGAGACACAGGTTCGATCCCTGGGTTGGGAAGATCCCCTGGAGGAGGAAATGGCAACCCATTCTAGTAATCTTGCCTGGGAAATCACATGGACAGAGGAGCCCGGTGGGGCTCTAGTCCATGGGGTCACAAAAGAGTTTGACACAACTGAGTGACTGAACAACAGTAACAAGGCTGTGAGTATCTGGTTGTTGTTTATTTGCAGGGTGGTTAAAACGTTTTCTGGCAGAGGGTTACAGCCCTGGATTAGTTTGCTTGGGCTGCCATAATAAAGCACCACAGACTAGGTGGCGCCAACAACAGGAATTGACGGTCTCACAGTTCTGGAGGCTAGAAGTCCAAGATCAAGGTGTGGGCAGGGTTGGCTTCTTCTGGGACGGTGAGGCCTTTCTCCTTGGCTCGTGGATGGCTATCAATTTCCCTGTTTATGTGCCTGTTTCTGTGTCCAAATTTCTCTTTTTATAAGAATGCTAGTCATACCGGACTAGGGCTAACACTGATGACCTTTCAACTTAACTAACTACATCTGCAAAGATTCTACTTCCAAAAAATCACTTTCTGAAGTTCTGAGGGTTAGGACTTCAACATATGAATTTGGGTGGCACACAATTAAACATGCAGTAGGTTCTAACTGGGAAAAATAAAATCTTAATCTCATTTTTTTCCATTGTGAGGCATTTTAACTTATGCCTGTAAGTCATAGTGAAACTCATTTTACCAACGCCATTATTAAGAAGCTCAGTAAACTTTTCCTCTTTTACCCAGAAACTTCCATTGTCCTTATCAACCAGCATCCTCATAAAAAATAGAGAGAACTAATTAGTATAAACTAGTAATGCTGTCAGAAACCCTAAATCTTGTATGACCTAAAGTATTGCCATTAACTTTAATGTCTGTAAGGTCAATTGCCTCTGGGACCTACAAACTAGCTTATGAATTACTGAAGGTTAATGAAATAATAAGCTCTATGTGTTTGGGAATCTCACCCTCAGCCTTCAATTCTACTCTGTTAATGCAAGGGATTCAGACAATACCTCTGGCTTTATCACCTATGTGTACAGTCACATTGCCAAAATATCTAACCTGAACAGCCTTGACGTGCTCTGGCAACCAGGAGATTCATCTTCTGGAAAAGATAGTGGAGAAAAACTGCTCTTGAGCCTCAAAAGAGAAGACCTTATCAGGTACTGTTAACACATGTCACAGCTGTATGGCTCCAATATATTAATCCTTGGGTTCATGGTTCTCAACTCAAAAGATACATGTGAGTTCATCCTGATTACAAGACATCCACTCTACTTGGAGACCTGAAACTTTGGATTCTTAGGAATCCTCCAAAGTCTGTTGACTTCAGAGGTAGACAGCTTCTATCCAAGATGACAGGACAAGTTTCTGACCTCTAAGGTGAACAGCATTTGCCCCAGATGACAGAACAAGATGAATTTTCTGATTCTTCTACCTTCTTTTCTATTCCTTTCCTCTTTCACTAAACCTCCCTATTATTCTACTTGATGCCTTTTAGAACACTAATGGGACATCCCTTATCTCCATCCCATGATTTTTGTCACCCTATGTCTCCTTCTATCACTTAAGAAAAAGCAAGACTTTCTTATGTGTTTTCCCTGTAACCAGTGCTCTGAATTTAACTGACTGCGGACTCTGTTACCCCCCTACCTAACTCTGCTGGCAACAATTTAATAGCTATTCCTTGAAACACTTCAGGAGGTAGATTCCCTTTTACAAGTCCCTTCTGGTACCTGTTTTCCTCACAGCATTAACCTCAACCTTTAGTCTTATGAAAATTGGACCTTGATCTCACATCAACAAAATGTTTCTGCTGAAGTTGTTATAATCCTATCAGCAAGGCCTGGTCAATCAGGAGTAGATGCTAATATTGAGCATATTTTGATTGCAGTGGTCTGTTTGTTCTCTTCAACCTGCTTTGTGGGAAATATTTAACTCCACTAAAGAGATATGTCCACCTTGAGAGACACAAATTGGCTCACTTCTATTGTAGTAAGTGATAGTTGCAGTCCTAACATTGCATAATATAATCTGTGCTCCACTAGGGTACCACTTCTTACGTGGATGTCAGCCTTCTACCTTGAGAAGGATGCCCAGAAGCCTCGAAAGTGAGGCAAACGCAAGTCATTCAGGAGCACTTCCAAGAAGGAGAATTGATTTCCTTTCTACATCTGCACTATGAGCTGAAATTCCCATAATGAGGATAATTCAACTAGAATAGGAGTTTGAAATTTGTCTCTGCCACTAATGGAAGTTGTAAAAGGTATGCTTCTGCTCTGGAGGCTCAACAAACTCATCTAAACTTATTAGCCAGAGTTGTCCTGGGCAATCACATTGCCCTTGATTTCCTCTTAGCCAGCCAAGGGGAAGTTTGTGCTAGAGCAATGTTACTTGTTATACTTATGTAAGCACTACAGGGCAAGCAGAAGAGTTTGTGACTAGGCTAAAAGAAAAAGCCACCTGCTTATCTAAAACAAACCTGACTGAATTCTGAAACATGTTTTCATTATCTGGGTTTTATATTCTAGACTTCTGACTTCAAGACCTATTACTGGTCATTGATTCTGATGATTGCTTGTGTTACAGTTGGCTGATGCAAAATACCCAAAGTCCTTTTATATTGACTTCTTATTGTGCAGTCATTTTCATATCAGAGCATGCAGCAACTCACTCTGCAGAAAGCAGGAGAGAAAAATCCCAGTCCCAGTACAGACTGTGATTTCAAAACAACTTCCCAATCTGTAGCGGGGAAATCTGGCTACCCAAGAGTAATGACCAGCAGCCTGACTTCACCTGCCTTGGGCCAAAGGAGAAAGAAAAGAAGCAGTCCCTGACAACCAGGAAATTGTCTGATGCTCACATCTGAGCCTCAGTGTTGGTATAGGTTGGACTGGTACTCACAGCTAGACCATGGTCTTCTCCTGTGAGACATAATTTTACAGAACACCAGTGTCAGATAGGGCTTTCCAGGTGGCATGAGTAGTAAAGAACCCACCTGCCAATGCAGGAGATGTAAGAGACAAGGGTTTGATCCCTGGGTTGGGAAGATCCCCTGGAGGAGGGCATGGCAACCCACTCCAGTATTCTTGCCTGGAGAATCCTGTGGACAGAGAAGCCTGGCTGGCTACAGTCCATAGGGTCGCAGAGTCGGACATGACTGAAGTGACTTGGCATGCAGTGTCAGATAAGATTACTCCAAGACTACAGTCAAGTCAGACAAAACAAGGTCACTTCATAATTTTGTCTAAGCACAAACAAAAACAAGGTCACGGTGCAACCAACACACTGCCAAACATCACCTTCTCCTCGCTAATCTCAGTGACTGCTGGTTACCCACCAATGCTAGCTTCAGCCTTTCCCAATTCTAACTTTAGCCTCACTCTAGTCAGATTTACTGAGATACCCAACGATACACTGGTTCCCGCTTTCTGACAGCACCTTATCTACAGCAAACCCTTTCTTTCATGATTTTATTTATTTTTGGCTGTGCTGGGTCTTCCGTGCTGAGCGGACTACTTTCTAGTTGTGTGCGGGGACTTCTCATTGTGGTGACTTCTATTGCAGAGCGTGGGCTCTACGGCGTGGGCTCAGTAGCTGTGGCGCACAGGCTTAGTTGCTCCACTGCCTGTGGGATCTTCCCAGATTAGGGATGGAACCCATTTTTCCTGCAGGGACAAGTGCATTCTTTACCACTGAGCCACCAGGGAAGCCTTCCTTGCTTTCTTAAACTCTCTCCAAATTACCCAACCAAAACCCAAACCCTGTAATTAGTCCTTTCTAACTCCCTCTGACTGAGACACCTTATGGTTCCTCATGGTGTGTATTCTCCTTCATGGCAACAAGTAATAAAAGCTCAACTGCGACTGTGATCCTGGTGGCCTGTGGCTGGAGGGCATTGACATTAGAGCACTTTGATAGGGACCCAAGACCTGCTCATGAGACTCATCTCTAAGACCCTGAAGGAAGTATTTCAGAAAGCTAGATCTTTGCAGGAGGACTAACTTGAAGCATTTTACAGTTTTCCAGCTGGTTTAAAGGCTGTGATCTGACCTACTTGGATGACCGTAACTCATTGTCAGATAACAAGAGGAATAACGTTATTGCTGGGCTTCAGTAAGATTTGGAGGGCACTAAGAGAAGGGCTTCCATCTGAAGGGACTTCCCTGGTGGTCCAGTGGTTAAGAATCCACCTGCCAATGCAGGGGACATGGGTTCGATCCCTGGTCCAGGAGGATTGCACATGCCACGGAGCAACTAAACCCATACCACAACTACTGAGCCTGAGTTCTAGAGCCTGGGAGCCACAACCACTGAAGCCTGGGAGCCTAGAGCCCATGCTCTGCAACAAGAGAAGCCACTGCCAGGAGAAGCCCGTGCAGCACGGCCAGAGCAGCCCCTGCTCACTGCAACTAGAGAAAGGCCTGTGCGGCAACAAAGACCCAGTACAGCCAAAAATAAGTAAAACAATACATTAATTAAAGAAAATGAAAACAGAGTATGAACAGAGGGAATAAACAGGGAAAAACTCAACTGAATTATTTCTCCTAATTAGTCAATTACTTCCCTCTTCCCTGTGCCCCAGGCTCCTTTGAATTCTGGCCTACCCATCTTCCTAGGGTTGTCTGTGCAGGGCTGTGCTCTCCTGAAAGTCCTATTACCTCTGTTTAATCTCAAGGATTCCAGCCTTGGGGCTTCACTTGTACTATGGGGCCAGGGTCTAGTGAATCTGAGCTTCCGAAGGCCTCACACCCGAGGGCCAATCATTATAGTTGATAAATTGGGACAAAAGGAACCTGAAAAGGTGACTTTTCTCCCTTCCAGAGTCTAGAAATTTGACTGAAGGAAAGGCACTATCTCACGATGGCCTGAATGATCATTTGTACCTAGGATGGGATGCAAGTAGAGGGAATTGCTCAGGGAAGGCTACACACAGGAAAAAGATAGCTGTACTGGGGCTTCCCTGGTGGTCCAGTGGTTAAGAATCTGCCTGCCAATGCAGGGAACTTGGGTTTGATTCCCTCTCTGGGAAGATCCCATGTGCGTTGGAGCAAATAAGCCCCACAACTAGAGAGTAGCCCCCCACTCTCAGCAACTAGAGAAAAGTCCTCAGCAATCAAGACCCAGCGTGGCCAAAAATAAATATATATATATTTTTAATTGGTGTGTTGAGTCTTGAAGGATGAGTGGGAAAATCGTTAGATAATTAAATGATAATGATATTATTTGTTGAAAAATTTTGGCAGAAGAGTCACATACTCAGACTGGCACTGCAGAGAAAGAAGTCTACTCTGTCAGCACCAATGCGTCTTCCTGCTTTCTCCCTCATCCCCTTAGAGTCAATTGTTAGCACGGCATGCTGAGTGATCCTTTTAAAACATGTCAAATCATGTTATTCTTCAACTCAAAAGTCTGTCATGACCCAGATCTTGGCTTCTAGACATTATTATCCATTAAATGGAACCAGGGGTCCTAAAAGAATGGCAGACTGTAAGTCTGAGGCAGGGGAAATACAAGATAAACCTGGAGTACCTTGTACAAGAAGGTAAGAAGTTCTCAGAGAATCACAGGCATGTGTTGGAACTTCTCTGGTGGTTCAGTGGCTAAGACTCCATGTTTCCAATGCAGGGGGCCCAGGTTCCGTATCTGGTCAGGGAACTAGATCCCACATGCCACAACTAAGACCCAGAATAGCCAAATAAATAAATATCAAAAAAAAGAATCACAGGGATGTGTCAAAAGGACACAGAGCCCAGCTTGAAAGAGTTCCTACTGGCAATTTGTTCCATTTAGGACTATGTGAACATCAAAATAATAACAGATTATAAACCACTCAATAAAGTAAGAATCCATGAGTTCATACTGATAAAAATGAATGAATGAATGAATGAATATGGGAGAAGGGAAAGCTCTTCTTTTCTGTAGAAAACTTACTAATAAGTGAAGGACAAATGATGGAAATAGAAAACTGGCATTTGGCAAACATTAGGCAAAAATTAGCAATGACTGCTAAAACTATTGATTGAAGGTTTAAGGAGTGCTATACACTGAATGTTTGTGTCTCTAATTCATATGTTGAAGCCTAGTCTACAATGTGATAGTACTAGGGGGTGAGGCTTTGGGAGGTGATTGGGTCAGGAGGATGGATTCCTAATGAATTGGTTTAGTGCCCTTTTAAGAGGCCCCAGAGAGCTCCCTAATTCCTTCTGCCTTGTGAGGACACGGCAAGAATACAGGTGTCTATGAACCTGGAGGTGGGCCATCACCAGACACCAGATCTTCTGGTGCCTTGATCTTGGACTTCCCAGTCTCCAGAACTGTGAGAAATAAAGGTCTCTTGTCTATAAGTCACCCAGTCTCTGGTAATTTTTTATAGCATCTTGAGTGAACTAAGACAATGAGGAATAGGATATTTACACAGACTAAGTATAAGGAGAAGTTATGACCAACCTAGACAGCATATTCAAAAGGAGAGACATTACTTTGCCAACAAAGGCCCATCTAGTCAAGGCTATGGTTTTTCCAGTGGTCATGTATGGATGTGAGAGTTGGACTGTGAAGAAGGCTGAGCACCGAAGAATTGATGCTTTTGAACTGTGGTGTTGGAGAAGACTCTTGAGAGTCCCTTGGACTGCAAGGAGATCCAACCCCAGTCCATTCTGAAGGAGATCAGCCCTGGGATTTCTTTGGAAGGAATGATGCTAAGGCTGAAACTCCAGTACTTTGGCCACCTCATGCGAAGAGTTGACTCATTAGAAAAGACTCTGATGCTGGGAGGGATTGGGGGAAGGAGGAGAAGAGGACGACAGAGGATGAGATGGCTGGATGGCATCACTGACTTGATGGACGTGAGTCTGAGTGAACTCTGGGAGTTGGTGATGGACAGGGAGGCCTGGCGTGATGCAAGTCATGGGGTCACAAGGAGTCAGACACAACTGAGCGACTGAACTGAACTGAACTGAACTGAAGTATTTTCTTACAGATCACTTACAAATTACAAATGGAATAACTTTAACATGGAGAAATCTGTCAGACATCATCTTAACCAAGTGATCACAGTTAACATCCTCAATAATGGGACAAAATAACATCATGTGTGTCCTGTGTGATGCACTGAGAAGGACACATCACTTTTGTGCTATTCCTGCCAAAAATATATAACCTGAACTATGAGCAAAGATTATGCAAAACCAAACTGAGGGACATTCTGCACAATAGCTGCCTGTACACTTCAAAAATGTCAATGTGATTAAAGTCCAGTACAGGTTGAGGGAATATTTCCAGATTAAAGGATACTGAAAACTAATAACAGCTAAAAGCAATGTGTCATCCTAGACTGGACCCTGGATCAGAGGGCAAAACTTCAATAAAGGACATTAGTGAAACAGTTGGTTAAATATGAATATGAACTGTATGGGAGATAATAGTACATCAAGGTAAGTCTCCTAATTTCAATAAGTGTACTGTGGTTATGTAAGAACACTTTACCGCAAATAGCTAAGCTGGCCTTTTGTTAGAAATAGTATTACATGTTGTCGAGGGATGCCTACATATAAAGCAAAAGTATGAAGGTACGCACAGAAACCACTACCAGCAGGGAGTTGGTGGGATGGTAGGTAGCATTTGAGGTGTGTCTGTGTTAATCACTCAGTCATGTCTGACTCTTTGTGATGCCATGGACTGCCAGACTCCTCTGTCCATGGAATTCTCCAGGCAAGAATACTGGAGTGGGCTGCCATGCCCTTCTCCAGGGGATCCTCCTGCCCAGAGATTGAACCTGGGTCTCCTGCATTGCAGGCAGATTCTTTACCATTTGAGGTACCCGGGAAGACCCCAGTGTTTTTGGTAGCAATCAAATATAATCAAGATTGTCCTTGGAAATCCCTTAGGAAGTCACCCATTCGGATGGTTTTTCCTCCAGCATTGGACTCTTCCACTGTTTCTATATGGTTCAGCCCTGAATTCAGTAGTGTGCTTGTGTTTGGGGGGCCATGTTGTATGGAAACCATCAGACTCCTAACTGGCCTGGTGGGATGCTCATTGCAGGAAAGGGAAGAGGGAATGATGACAGCCTGGACCTTCACCAGATTAAGAGTCTATTGTATTGTCCAAAACAGGGACAAAGTGTCACCAAGCTCAGCACTTTGTGTGGGAGGACACTTCAATCAGCAGAGCCATATGGCTCTCTAGACCTTCGAGTTTCCAGGAATGGATGGCTCATAACATCCTGTGATAGCTTTTTCTGGTGTTTATCAACCCCTATTGTCAATAATAACTTATTTATATTTAACTCATATCTCCCACTGCAGTTTCAATCCGTTTCCTATTACTATATAGATATGGAGAACATTCTCCTAATAACCTTCCTGAGAATGGAAGGTAGCCATGAAAGCTCTTCCTCCTCAGGTGGCATTTTTTTTCCTTGACCAAAAGGTTCCAACTTCTTTATTTTTTTTCCACATTTCATTTTCTAGTCAATTATTTCATTTGCGCTACAACCAAATAAACTAAGCCTCAGTGTTTTTCTTTGAAAAAGCAATACATGCAGATGATAAAAATCCTACGAGTACAAAAGGGGGGATTCTATACACCCCTTCTTCCCCCTTCCCCCATGGAAAACCTACAGATGATAGGTTGACTCAGCCTCTTTTTAGATGGTCTTTTCCCATTTACGGTGTGAGGTGGAAAGGAAAATGCACTGGTCTGGGAGTCAGGAGCCTCAGTTTTCATTCCTGCTCTGCCTCTCCTAAGCTCCATGACCTTAAGCAATTCATTCTACCCTGTGGACCTCAGGGTTCCGATCTTGGAAATGCAGAGGGTGGCAGGAATCATCTCTGGATGGTTGATGGGATTTAGTATTTCCATCATCCCCAAAGGTCTTTACTGACACCTCCTGGGGCAAAAGCTACCTCCTCCATCTTGAGAATGACTCCAACAAACAAGTTCTGGAAGTTTACTTCTTTTCAAGGCAATTTGAAGGCTGGATCTGCAGCGAGAGTAAACAGCTGGCTTCCCTTTACTGACAGTGTGAGATGTGAACAAGTTAATACTTCCTTGGCCTCTGCTTTCTGCTTCTAGTTCTGAACATCATTGCCCCTTCCTCCCCATTGTCTTAATAAAATGAAACGAGCTTAAGTGAACAAGTGTCTATTTAATAGATTCAGTTTACCAAAGCCATAATCAACTGGCAACTGAAGATAATCGTTACTGAAAACTGGGAAAGAGTCCTCAAATTAATGGGTTATTGCAAGTGTGTGTGATACACCTGAGAACTTTACTCCTGCTGATTTCCTGCTTGGGAGAGCAGCCCCATGACGTGCTACGAGCCACAAAAAGGGGATGTGCCCAATCAACAAGCCCCATAAAGCTAAGAGCAGAGAGGCTGATCTGATCCACAGAAGAAGGTGACTGAGGCATGGCCAGCAGATAATGAACCTCCTGCTTTGTTATTTTTATTTTTTGCTTGTCTCATTTCACATCAAATGTAGGGATTCAGAAACCAGATCTAGTCATTGGAAAAGCAAACTCATCTTCTGGACTCCACAGTGACACAGGGGTGGGAGGCTAAGGGAGTCTAGTCCTCAGGTAAGTGTCTTCCTTCCTTCTTTCTCTTTCACCTTCCTTTAAATTTCTTTAAACTACAAAAGTAACAGATATTCATCATAAAAACCAAATGGCATGTAATTGTATGAGACATAAAAGTCTTTCATTTCTACCCTCTCTTCTCTCTTGCCTTTTTCTTCCTTTCCTTCATTTTTTTTTAAATTATGAAAGTAATGCAGGATCACTGTAAAGTAAACAGTACAAAATGGTATGAGGCATACAGGAAACCCCTTTCATTCCCATTCTTCCTTCCTATCTCTGTTGTCCCCTTCCTTCCTGTTTCCCCTCCCTTCCTCTCTCCCTCCCTCCTTTTCTTTCTCCTTTCCTTCATGTTTCAAAATTATGTAGGTAATGTATGCTAATTATGAAAGAATTAAGCAGTACAGAATTGTATGGTATACAGAGGAAAAATCCTCAGTCATCAGCCCCCCTCCTCCAACCCACCTTTCATGCCTAATAAACATAGAGACTTACCTTATTCCTTTTAATGACTGCATAGTATTCTGTAGTATGAATGTTCCAGCGTTTATTTATGGGGTGCGAGGTAAGTTTCTGAAATATACCTTGAAATTGTTATAAAAGTTAAGAGGAAATGCAAGGAAGGTATAAATTGGATTGTTTGCTGCTGAAAATTCCATTTTATAGATAGCAATCATATCCATTTCTATAGCACTTTATACTTTGAAAATTGCCTTTGAAATATCACCTCATTTGATCCTCTTTTGTAGCAGCTCTGGGAAATAGGCAGATTATTATCTCCATTTTTACAGATAAGGAAACTGAGGCCCAGGAAAATGAAGGAACGGCAATAAGCAATACAGTCTCAAAGCTAGTTACGGATTCTCAGTCAGATCCTCTTCCAGCACTGGAAATTTAACCTGCATTTCATCTCGCAAGTCATAAAAGATTTAGACAGCCCCTTACTTCTAAGCTTGTAGTTTAGAAAATCCATCCAAGTCATACAAATTTCCTTATTATTCTAATGAGAATAGCAGTAGCACACTTGGTAAATATGAAGAGCTTTATTAATGGCTGGTGCTCATAGCACGCCCAAGACTCATTTGGTTTCCTAATTGGCTTCTGTTACTTTAAATATAAAGTGAGTCAATTCACTCCAAACCCTGCTTAGAAGTGGAAAGAAATACAATATGTTGCCTTATTCTATAGAAAAAAATGTGAAAATCAGTGGTAAATCATTCAGAAGTGTATTTTGTTTAAAATCAGAAAATACCCACCCGTGCCTTACTGCCAAGCTTCTGTAATAGTTTCCATAGGATTTGTAGTTTTAATACCGCTTTTGGTTGGAACAAGGGGGACTTCCAGTATGTTTCCCAAATAAGCAGCTTTAGTTATGATTATTTAAGGAGAGAAGGTGGGTCAACATAAGAAAATAGTCAGGTTTCTCTAAACAGATGTGCTTTTAGAAATAGCAATGATTTGATGAGTTACTTTTGTCTATCAGATCTTGCATAATGCTTCCTCCAAAAAGTTTAGCATCATTAAAATGGCAAGTTGGGTTGAAGTTATGCGCATTAAGGTTGAATGCGCAAATGGAGGGTGGGGGTGGCTCAAGAGGGAGGGGATATATGTATACATATAGTTGATTCACTTTGTTATACAGCAGAAAATAACATTGTACAGCAACTATACTCCAATTAAAAAAAAAAAAAACAGTTTCTGCCATTTAAAGGAAAAAGGCTGAATACATCACCTTTTGTAATTATACATTTAATGACTGAGTTGCCCTCTGGGCTAACTGCCCCATGAAAGCAGGTATCTCTGTCTTGTCTTTCCAGCACTGTATTCCCAGTGTGTAAAACAGTATTTGACACATAGTAGGCACTCAATAAAATGTGTTAGGTGGATATGCAAATAAATCTGTCGATGAGGTGGCAGCCAAGCTGCATAACTCACAAGCATCTATATTGTGGCTGACTATGTCAGCTTTGGGTCTTCTCTAGTGGCTCAGTGGTAAAGAACTCCCTTGCCAATGCAGGAGACACAGGTTTGATTCCTGGGGCAGGATCCTTGAGAAGGAAATGGCTACCTACTCCAGTATTCTTGCCTAGGAAATCCCATAGACAGAGGAGCTTGGAGGGCTACAGTCCATGGGGTCACAAGAGTTAGACACGACTGAGCACTAAACAGCAACAATAAATGTTGGCTTTAAGCAACAGGAAAAGTCTTGTGTGGGATCCGAAGGACAAGTATAGTCACATGCACTTGGAAATCGTTTCTTCTGACTGAGCTCAGCTTATTTCTGATTTTTCATTGCAGGTTTAAACAATGAAAGAACACATTATATATCAGAAGCTTTATGGAACCATTCTCATGTCGAGTTTTATCTTTCTCTCAGGTAAGAAAATGTATTCTTATTAACCCTTTTAATATCTCATGGACAGTAGGTTATCGAAATAAAGTATTTGAAAAATTGTTGGGTTGCCTCTTAATGGCTTCCTGTTAGTTCATATGGCTAGAGGACAAGTTGGAGCTTCAGCAAGTGAATCCACTCACTCAGGATTACCTGTGATAGATGGAGAACTGGCCTCAAGTAGATAATAGCTTGGACTACTGCTGTCTTTGACATTTCCTAATGAAACTCTGAAATGCCATTTGGGGGCCAATCAGCACTTAACTGAAGCTTTGGTTTTACTTTTAGACTGTTTTCTTTTATGCATAATGCTTTATTTAAAGCTCCCTGGAGCATTATGATATCATCTTCCTATCGCTATTATATACATATATAGCAACAATCGTAGAAAACACATGGGAAAGCTGAGGTGTGATGAAAGCTGGTCACTGATTCATGGTGAGGAACATGTATCTGATCTGGGAGGCCCAACCCTTGACTGGACTGTGATCAAAACAAAGACAGATTCTGTCTTTGTTTCTATTCTGCAGCAAATAGATGATTGAGAAAGTTGAACTGCAGTAGCTGGTAATTTGGAAACTTGAGAATGAGATCGTTTTGGAAGACTGCAATGTCATCCATGTTAAGTGAATTCAGTAAGATAACATTGCTCATTTAGCACATCAGTCTTTAGCTAAAAGGCCATACATGCCAATGAGTGACAATTCCTTGATGAAATATACTTCGGGTTTAATTGGAATGGCCCTCAGATTTGAGAGCCGATCTTCTGGAAAAATACCAAATCATCATCACCATCAGCAACAAACACTGACTGTGTGCAGGGCCTGATGGGAAACTCTGTTTCTTATAATGAAGCTTGAAATTGGATCTAGGGGTCACAGTGGCAACTCTGTCGCCTGGCCTTGACTACTTGCTAAGATGTTGACTTATCTTTTCCCAGTTTCCTCAAAGGCAGGATGTTTGTCCTGTTTCTTTATCCAAAGCATCCAGCATAGGTCTTGACACACAGCTGAGGCAGTCAGTACATATTTGTTGATTTAATAAATTAATGCAGTTTGAAATTATAAAACTTTGAACACCTGTACGGTGGTGGTGTGTGTGACACAAACTCTAAGTGGATTTTGTGTGTGTGGTGGGTAAAGAGGGATCTGGGAATAGAGGGACCTAGAAGTCTTTAGTGAAGTCATGGAAGAAAAAGTTGAAGATTAAAATGCGTTTTGTGAGGAATGTCATTGATCAATAAAAATTACAATAGATGAATTGATTTTAAGCCTTAAAATTAATGAATCAAGACAATGTTTCTTTTAGGTTCAGTTCAGTTGCTCAGTCGTGTCTGACCCTTTGCACCCCATGAACCACAGCACGCTAGGCCTCCCTGTCCATCACCAACTCCCGGAGTCCACCCAAACCCATGTCCGTTGTGTCGGTGATGCCATCGAACCATCTCATCCTCTGTTGTCCCCGTCTCCTCCTGCCCTCAATCTTTCCCAGCATCAGGGTCTTTTCAAATGACTTAGCTCTCCGCACCAGGTGGCCAAAATATTGGAGTTTCAGCTTCAACATCAGTCCCTCCAATGAACACCCAGGACTAATCTCCTTTAGGATGGACTGCTTGGATCTCCTTGCAGTCCAAGGGACTCTCAAGAGTCTTCTCCAACACCACAGTTCAAAGCATCAATTCTTCTGCACATAGCTTTCTTTATAGTTCAACTCTCACATCCATACATGACTACTGAAAAAACCATAGCCTTGACTAGATGGACCTTTGTTGGCAAAATAATGTCTCTGCTTTTCAATATGCTATCTAGGTTGGTCATAACTTTCCTTCCAAGGAGCAAGCGTCTTTTAATTTCATGGCTGCAATCACCATCTGCAGTGATTTTGGAGCCCAGAAAAATAAAGTCAGCCACTGTTTCCCCATCTATTTGCCATGAGGTGATGGGACCGGATGCCATGATCTTAGTTTTCTGAATGTCGAGCTTTAAGCCAACTTTTTCACTCTCCTCTTTCACTTTCATCAAGAGGCTCTTTAGTTCTTCTTCACTTTCTGCCATAAGGGTGGTGTCATCTGCATATCTGAGGTGATTGATATTTCTCCCGGCAATCTTGATTCCAGCTTGTGCTTCTTCCAGCCCAGCGTTTCTCATGATGTACTCTGCATAGAAGTTAAATAAGCAGGGTGACAATATACAGCCTTGACGTACTCCTTTTCCTATTTGGAACCAGTCTGTTGTTCCATGTCCTGTTCTAACTGTTGCTTCCTGACCTGTATACAGGTTTCTCAAGAAGTAGATCAGGTGGTCTGGTATTCCCATCCTTTTCAGAATTTTTCACAGTTTATTGTGATCCACACAGTCAAAGGCTTTGGCATAGTCAATAAAGCAGAAATAGATGTCTTTCTGGAACTCTCTTGCTTTTTCAATGATCCAGCGGATGTTGGCAATTCAATGTCCAGTTCCTCTGCCTTTTCTAAAACCAGCTTGAACACCTGGAAGTTCACAGTTCACGTATTGCTGAAGCCTGGCTTGGAGAATTTTGAGCATTACTTTACTAGCGTGTGAGATGAGTGCAATTGTGCAGTAGTTTGAGCATTCTTTGTCATTACCTTTCTTTGGGATTGGAATGAAAACTGACCTTTTCCAGTCCTGTGGCCACTGCTGAGTTTTCCAACTTTGCTGGCATATTGAGTGCAGCACTTTCACAGCATCATCTTTCAGGATTTGAAATAGCTCAACTGGAATTCCATCACCTCCACTAGCTTTGTTCATAGTGATGCTTTCTAAGGCCCACCTGACTTCACATTCCAGCATGTCTGACTCTAGATGAGTGTGAGTGATCACACCTTAGTGATTATCTGGGTTGTGAAGATCTTTTTTGTATAGTTCTTCTGTGTATTCTTGCCACATCTTCTTAATATCTTCTGCTTCTGTTAGGTCCATACCATTTCTGTCCTTTATCGAGCCCATCTTTGCATGAAATGTTCCCTTGGTATCTCTAATTTTCTTGAAGAGATCTCTAGTCTTTCCCATCCTATGTTTTCCTCTATTTCTTTGTATTGATCACTGAGGAAGGCTTTCTAATCTCTCCTTGCTATTCTTTGGAACTCTGCATTCAGATGCTTATATCTTTCCTTTTCTCCTTTGCTTCTCTTCTTTTTGCAGCTATTTGTAAGGCCTCCTCAGACAGCTATTTTGCTGTTTTGCATTTCTTTTTCTTGGGGATGCTCTTGCTCCCTGTCTCCTGTACAATGTCACAAATGTCTGTCCATAGTTCATCAGGCACTCTGTGTATCAGGTCTAGTCCCTTAAATCTATTTCTCACTTCCACTGTATAGTCATAAGGGATTTGATTTAGGTCATACCTGAATGGTCTAGTGGTTTTTCCCACTTTCTTCAATTTCAGTCTGAATTTGGCAATAAGGAGTTCACAATCTGAGCCACAGTCAGCTCCCGGTCTTGTTTTTGCTGACTGTATAGAGCTTCTCCATCTTTGGCTGCAATGGATATAATCAATCTGATTTCGGTGTTGACCATCTGGTGATGTCCATGTGTAGAGTCTTCTCCTGTGTTGTTGGAAGAGGGTGTTTGCTATGACCAGTGCAGTCTCTTGGCAAAACTCTATTAGCTTTTGCCCTGCTTCATTCTGTACGCCAAGGCCAAATTTGCCTGTTACTCCAGGTGTTTCTTTTAGGTTATCCAACAATTAGTTTTCATTGTCCTTCAATTGGTGAGAAATTCATCATTTTTCCTGGAAAAAAAAATTGGTTCTTGAAACAGTCCCCATTGAACTTCAGATGAGTCTCCAGCTTCCCAACTATAAGGGTCTGCGTGGGAGACAGAGTGAGGTCAAGCCTAGATCGGGCAGAAGGTGATTCAGATGCCATCATTGGATGAGGCCAGAGTACGGAGGAAAACCATGTCCATGGAAAGAATATCAAGGGTCAAGAAGAAGAAACCAAATCTGTCATAAGGCCTAAACGGTGAGAGCAGCACCAGCAAGGAGCGGGTGAAGACTGAGGTCAGGAACTGAATAGCTGCAGAATGGAGGGGAAGGGGAAAGAGAAGGGAAAGAATAAAGCATAAATAGCTGCTGGGCTCCCTGCTTTTTAAAAACAATTTTTTATTTTTTTAAAATTGGAGTATAATTGCTTTACAATGTTGTATTAGTTTGTGCTGTACAATGAAGTGAATCAGCCATAAGTATACATCTATCCCCTCCCTCCTGAACCTCCCTCCCACCATCCCCCATCCCACCCTTCTAGGTCAACACAGCTGAGCTCCCTGTGCTGTCCAGCTGTTTCCCAGTGGCTATCTATTTGCAGGGCAGGAATAGAGATGCAGACACAGGGAACGGACTCGTGGATCCCAGCTTTTACTTTTGCTCTTTGATAGCCTATTCTCAACAGAGCAATCAGAGAACTCCTTTAAGGTACTAAGTCAGTCGCTCTTTTACTCAAAATTTGTCAGTACATCTCCATCACAATTAGGATACTCTGTAATTAGCCCTAAAAAGCACTGCATGGTCTGGTTTCCCAGTGCCTCTTGGGCCTCATTTCCTACCACACTTCCTCTCTCTCACTCCAGACACACCTTCCTAGTCCTCGAGTGTGGCAGGCACAGTCCCATCTCAAGACCTTTGCACATACTATTACCCATGTCTGGGTCGCTCTTATTTCACATCTTTGTGACCCTAGCTCTTTTTTATCCCCTAGGACTAAAGTGACTCTTCTTCACAGAGGTTGTCCTTAACTATCTGATTGAATGTAGACATTCCTGACCCCCCCCCCCGCCATTTTCTAGCTCATCAGCCTTTTAATTTCCTTCAGAGCACAGTTCAGAGTTCGTAATTCTTCTCTTGTTGAGTGACTGCCTCTCTCTCTCTGGAATGTTAAGGCCAGGGACCTGGTGTGGACATGTGTTCACTCTATCACTGTATTCCAATACTGCCACATGATCAGGGCTCAATGACCATCATTGTTCAGTAAATGAATGTTCCAGGATGCTTTTGGCTTTATGAATAAGAACATCTATTTTGTTGAGTGAGACATGGCCTTGGATGCAAGATTTGAAGGGACAATCTCATTACCTTTGTGAAGGTGATTCCTCTGCCTCCTATTCCAAGAACTCTTGGCAAGCCACATACATGATCTGGAGGAGAGGCCATGTTGGATAACTCTGTGACTGGACTGGTGAGAGAAATGAGGCTCAAAGTTGGGTGCTTCTATATACAGAAGATCTGTTTTTTTCATTTTTGTTTTTACATTTGTAGGGGGCAAATTTATTCATTGATGGTATAGGAATTTTTTTTCTATATGTAAAGTTCCAGGTTAGTATACCATCTGTTTTAATTAGTTAAAATTTATTGAAGTATAATTGATTTACAATATTATACTAGTTTCAGCTGTACAGCATAGTGACAATATTTTTACAGATTATAATCCACTCAAAGTTATTACAAGATAATGACTAGAATTGCCTGTGCTATGTAATATAGCCTTGTAGCTTATTTTGTACATAATAACATGTAATTCTTAATCCCCTACTCCTATATTATCCCTTCCTCCACTGCTTATTTATTTCCTATATCTGTGAGTCTGTTTTGCATATACATTCATTTGTGTTACTTTTTAGAGTCCATGTATAAATGATATCATACTGTATCTCTCTCTGTCTGACTTATTTCACTAAACATAATATTCTCTAGGTCCATCTGAGTTGCTGCAAGTGGCTGAATTTCATTCTTTTTATGGATGCATAATATTCCATTGTGTGTATATGTGTGTGTATATATAAATCTTTTAAAAATGTTAATACTTATACAAAATATTATTGTCAATAATATAAAAATATTAGTAATACCAACATTGTCAGGATACCTTTGCCTTATTAAGCTGTATCAGTATTAAGGTTCAGTTTGGAAATAGTACAATAAGTAGCACATCTTCTTTATCTGTTCATCTGTTAGCGGACACTTCGGTTCCTTCCATATTTTGGCTTTGTGAATAGTGCTACTTTGATCACTGGTGCATGTATCTTTTCTAATCAGTGTTTTCATTTTTTCCAAATATATACTAGATGGTGGCATTGCTGGGTCATATGGTAACTCTATTTTTAGTTTTTTGAGGAGCTCCACACTGTTTTCCATAGTGACTGCACCAATTTGCAATCTCACAAACAGTGTACAAGGGTTTATCTAAAGAATAGTTGGTTACTCACAAGACCAGAGAGAAGTATAGGCAGTGGATGGCAGTAGCCATCATCATGTGGATGGTTATCTATATGATGGCCACAGTGATGTGGGTAATGGAGCTCCCCAGTATAAAGCGTGTATCTACTATATCTACTTAGACAGCCAAGGCTGGTCTACTAAATTTTTCAACGCTCTTGGATATTCTTTTGCAAAGATTTGTGTACTAAGAGCCAGAAGAGCCCTTTTATGAGTAATGACTTTTCCTTCATTGAGGCAGGCATGGTATACACTTGGCAGAATGTTCACCTTCAGAATTGGCAGATTCTTTACAGGATTGGTACAGCCAATGACTCTAGGGAGCCCCTTCCCTCAAATCAGCTCTGATTTCTCTCCTTCCTTGGACAGGAGGTATTGCCAGGTGGTTAGCTGGGCTTTGAGCCTTATGCAGTATTATGAGTTGAACTCTATCCCGCCCACAATTCATATGTTGAAGTCTTAACCCTCAGCACCTGAGAATGTGACCATGTTTGGAAATAGGGTCATTACAAACGTAATTAGTACATTATTAAAAAGATGAAGTTACACTGTAGTAGTATGGACCCCTAATCCAATATGGCACTGGGTGGTCCTTATACAAAGGGGACATTTGGACACAGATAGGCACACAAGAAGAAGGCCATGTGAGGAATAAAGGCAGAAATTAGGGTGATGTAAGCAGAAGCCACAGAACACCCCATATTGTCCATAAACCACCAGAAACTAGGAGGCCAGAAACAGATTTTTCCCTCAGGGGCCCCATAAGTGAAACGACCCTGCCTACACTTTGACCTCAGACTTCTAGCCTCCGGAACTGTGAGACAATACATTTCTGTGTTTGTGGTTCTTTGCTTACAGCTCCCTGGCAACTTATTCCACTCAGACACTCGTCAGGGTCTCTGGATCAGAACTCTTGCATAAAGTAGAGGAAAGCAGGTTACTTTATAGGGGAGAAACAGAGACCAGGTCATGCCCACAGTGCCTGGCCAGGAAGGAACCCCATTTGTTCACTCCTCCTAAGATGGTGCAGAGCAGCGCTCCTGAAATCTCAGTCCCCTAACCTTTGAAACACTTTAACATTTCAAGGAGAATCTTTACCAAGAGATGACAGAAAAGCTAGTATAGAATATATCTGATGATTACTAATCCTGTCTTCAGAAAACAAAGGGATTTTGTTGAAAAAAAATCATTCTGATTATCTACCTCTTAGGGTTCTAATTTTTTGTGTGTGTGGCCACATGGCATGTAGGATCTTGCTCCCCAACCCAGGATCTAACCCGTGCCCCCTGCAGTGGAAGTGTGGATTCTCAGCCACTGGGCCACCAGGAAAGTCCCTAGAATCCTAAATTTTTTATTTACTGACTTTTACTTATTTTATTTTTGAAAATTTGTCTATCTATCTATCATCTATTTATTTTTGGCTGTGCTACTTGCAAGATCTTAATTCCTCGACCAGGGATTAAACCTGGGTCACACACAGCAGTGACAGGGCCAAGTCCTAACCACTGGTATGCCAAGGAATCCCCTCACTGACTTTTACAATGAATGTATTTGTTACTTTTGGGGTCTGATAGGGAGAGTGAACTCTCTCCTGATATTTTGCCAAAGATTTTCTAAAACAGAGGGCAGGGCGCACAAGTTCAGTTTGTAGTTCAGAATTTGTCATACTATGCCAGATGCTTCACCCACATCGCTGATAACTTTTGCACAATGGACAGCCCTCCATCAACCCACTTGTTAGTCTCCAACTCAGTGGCCTAATACAGTGCACAACCATTATATATTCAGCATGTAGCAATAAAGGACCTACTATGTGCCAGCTGTTATGCTGGGCACTGGAAACTGGCAGTAGGGGCCAAGGCTCCAGTTATACTCCTGCCCTGAAAATCAGATAATAAAAAGCAGGAGCCTTCTGGGGGGAAGTGGCATTGTTTAATACTCAGTGAATTCAATTCTGCTTAAAAATTGCTTAAACTTGGCATCATCAGGCAAACGGCTTTGGAATTTAGCAAAAAACAAAATTACATACTGAGTAACAGACCTGGGGCATGAACTTGCTGTATCAATCTGCTAGAGTTTAAAAATGGTGCTGATAGATAAAGACATCCTGAGAAAAGAAAAATACAAATCAATATCCCATATGAATTTTAATGCAAAAATTCTTTCTTTTAATTAATTAATTTATTTTAATTGGAGGCTAATTACTTTACAATATTGTAGTGGTTTTTGCCATACATTGACTTGAATCCGCCATGGGTGTACATGTGTTCCCTATCCTGAACCCTGCTCCCACCTCCCTCCCCATCTCATCCCTCAGGGTCATCCCAGTGCTCCGGCCCTGAGCACCCTGTCTCAGATGCAAAAATTCTTAACAAAATACTAACAGACAAAATCCAGTAGCATATTAAGAGGATTATCTACCCTGACCAAGTAGAATTTATGTCAGGAATGCAAAGGTGGTTCAACATATAAAAATTAATGTGTCAATACAATACACTGCATGAATAGATTGAAGGGGAAAGACACATGATCATATTAATTGATGTAGAAAAAGTATTTGACAAAATCCAACACCTTTTCATGATAAAAGGATTCAACACACTAGAAATAGGACATAACTTCCTCAACTTGTAAAGGGCATCTATGAAAACCCCATAGTGAACATCATATTTAATGGTGAAAAACTGAAAGCTTTTCCTCTAGATGAGGAACAAGACTAGAATATCCATTTTCACCACTTCTATTCAATATTATACTGGAAGTTCTAGTCAAAGTAATTGGGCAAGAAAAAGAAATAAGACATCCAAACTGGAAAGAAAAAGTAAAACTATATTCACAGATAATAAAATCTTACATAAAGAACATCCTCAGGAATAAAAAAAAAAAAAAAAAAGGATATTTAAGTTAGCAAACAAATTCAGCAAAGTTGCAGGATACAATATCAACATATACAAATTAGCGGTATTTCTATGCACCAGCAATGAGCATCTGAAATGAAATTAGGGAAACAATTTTGTTTACAATACTATCTAAAAGAATAAAATGCCTAGGAATAAATTTAACCAAGTAGGTGAAAGATTTCTACACTTAAACCACAAACATTGATAAAATAAAGAAGACCTAAATAAATGGAAAAGCTCCCATGTTTATAGATTTAATATTAAGATAGCAATATACCACAAAGAGATCTCTAGATTCAATGCAAACCCTATCAAAATTCCAATGCCCTTTTTTACAAATATGGAATAACTGATGCCACAATTCATATGGAATTGCAAGGAACACTGAATAGGCAACAAACCCTTGAAAAAGAACAAAATTAGAAGACTCATACCTCCTGATTTAAAAACTTACTACAAAGCTACAATGATCAAAACAATACATTATTGGCATAAGGATAGACATGGATTAATGGAACAGAATTAGAGTCCAGAAAGAAACCCATATACGTCTGGTCAATTAATTACTTTTTCCTCATTGAATGGTCTCAAGGGTACCAAGACCATTCAATGAGGAAAAGTAATCTTCAACAAAAAGTGATGGGAAAACTGGATATATAAACATATATCCATTGTATACATAAAAATACATGTAAACACAGGTAAAAGAATGAAGTTCACACCATATAAAAAATTAACACGGATGAAAGAGCTAAATATAAGAACTACAACTATAAAATTTTTATTAGAAAGCATAGAGGTAAATCATCATGACCCTGAAGTAGATTTGACAGTAGATTTTTAGAAATGACGCCAAAAGAACAAGAACAAAAGAAAAATAGGTAAATTATACCTCATCAAAATTAAAATCTTTAGTGCATCAAAAGACATTAGCAAGAAAGTTAAAAGACAGCCTACAGAGACTTCCCTGGCAGTTCAGTGGTTTTTGTGCTGGTTCAGTTGCCCAGTTGTGTTTGACTCTTGGCAATCCCATGGACTGTAGCCCTTCAGGCTCCTCTATCCATGGAATTCTCCAGGCAAGAATACTGGAGTGGGTTGCCATGTCCTCCTCCAGGGGATCTTCCTAACCCAGGAATCAAACCTGCATCTCTTGCATCTCCTGCATTGGCAGGCAGATTCTTTACCTCTAGCACCATCTGGGAAGCCCCTGGTAGTTCTGTGGTTAGGACTCTGCAATTTTGTTGCTGGGGACATGAGTTCTATCCCTGGTTGGGGAACTAAGATCCTGCATGCCACATGGCATGGCCAAAAAAGAAAAGAAAAAGAAAAAAACAGTCTACAGAAGGGGAAATATATGCAGGTCATATATTTCAACATATTTCATAAGGTCCTAGTACACAGAATACATTAAGAGTGCTTATAACTCAACAACAAAAAGACAATCCAGTTTAAAAAATGGGCAAAGGACTTCAATAGACTTTTCACCAAAGAAGATATGTAAATAGCCAACAAACACATGAAAAGATGGTCAATATCATTAGTTGTTCAGTTCAGTTCAGTCGCTCAGTTGTGTCCGACTCTTTGCGACCCCATGAATCGCAGCACGCCAAGCCTCCCTGTCCATCACCAACTCCTGGAGTTCACTCAGACTCACGTCCATCGAGTCGGTGATGCCATCCAGCCAACTCATCCTCTGTTGTCCCCTTCTCCTGCCCCAATCCCTCCCAGCATCAGAGTCTTTTCTAATGAGTCAACTCTTCGCATGAGGTGGCCAAAGTACTGGAATTTCAGCTTTAGCACCATTCCTTTGAAAGAAATCCCAGGACTGATCTCCTTCAGAATGGACTGGTTGGATCTCCTTGCAGTCCAAGGGACTCTCAAGAGTCTTCTCCAGCACCACAGTTCCAAAGCATCAATTCTTCGGTGCTCAGCTTTCTTCACAGTCCAACTCTCACATCCATACATGACCACAGGAAAAACCATAGCCTTGACTAGACGGACCTTTGTTGGCAAAGTAATGTCTCTGCTTTTGAATATGCTATCTAGGTTGGACATAACTTTCCTTGCAAGGAGTAAGCATCTTTTAATTTCATGGCTGCAGTCACCATCTGCAGTGATTTTGGAGCCCAAAAAGATAAAGTCTGCCACTGTTTCCACTGTTTCCCCATCTATTTCCCATGAAGTGATGGGACCAGATGCCATGATCTTTGTTTTCTGAATGTTGAGCTTTAAGCCAACTTTTTCACTCTCCACTTTCACTTTCATCAAGAGGCTTTTTAGTTCCTCTTCACTTTCTGCCATAACGGTGGTGTCATCTGCATATCTGAGGTTATTGATATTTCTCCTGGCAATCTTGATTCCAGCTTGTGCTTCTTCCAGCCCAGCGTATCTCATGATGTACTCTGCATAGAAGTTAAATAAGCAGGGTGACAATATACAGCCTTGACGTACTCCTTTTCCTATTTGGAACCAGTCTGTTGTTCCACGTCCAGTTCTAACTGTTGCTTCCTGACCTGCATACAGATTTCTCAAGAGGCAGGTCAGGTGGTCTGGTATTCCCAATTCTTTAGGGAAATGCAAATCAAACTCACAGTGAGATGCCACGGACACCCTGTAGGATGGCTATAATATTTCTTAAACCCCAGAAAACAATGGTCGGCAAGGAGGTAAAGAAGTTGGAACCCTCATAGATTGCTGCTGGAAAACAGTTTGGCTGTTACTCAGTAAGTTAAACATAAAATTACTCTATGACCCACTCCTAGGTATACACACAAAAGCAATGAAAACATGTTCAAGCACAACAAATAGCATGAATGTTCATAGCAGCACTATTCATAATAGCCAAAAGGTAGAAACAACCCAAATATCCATTAATGGATGAATGAATTTTTGAAATGTGGTATACCCATGCAATGGAATATTATTCAGCCATATAAAAGAATGAAGTACTGACACATGCTGTGACATGGATGAACCTTTAAGACGTTATGCTAAGTGAAATAAGCCAGACACAAAAAGGCACATTGTATGATTTCATTTGTATGAAATGTCGAGAATAAGCAAATCCACAGAGACAAAAGGCAGATTAGTGGTTGCCAGGGGCCAGGCTGAGGAGAGCGACTGCTTAATTGGTACAGGGTTTCCTTTGGGAGTGATGAAAATGTTCTGGAAATAGATAATGGAGATGTTTGTACACCATTGTGAATGTATTACATGTCACTGAATTGTATACTTTAAAATGAGTAAAATGGTGAATTTTATGTTATATATGTTTTATCAATACAGATACAGTTACTCCTGGTGGCTGTAACTTTGTCATTGAAATAAGGTTTACGATAGGGTTTTCCTAACATGGAGAACACATATGTCATAATGTTAAGTGAGGAAAGCAGGGCACCACATTTTTCACACAATATGTTCTCAGTAACATAGACCATGTATGGAACAAAGCAAATATTGTAAAATGTTTACAATGGTTGTTTCTGGTGGTGGGACTCTGGCTGACTTTGTTATCTTTTTACTTTCTAATACTTTCCATTTTTTTCTTTTAAAAACATGTACAGTATTACTTTTACAATGGGGAAAAAAAACACTTCTTTTTCTAAAATTGGAGAAACAATAAATGTAATTTAAAATAAAAGGAAACAGAGGGTAGAGGCAAAGAGACACAGAGGAGCCAAATCAAGAGAGAACACACTTCAGGGGAGCAATCATGCAATTTGAACTTGAAAATTGCCAGGGAACAGATGGCAGCATCCAAGCAGACATCTGCAGTGCATAGTTTAATCATATGCAAAAACACAAGTGGCTGTGAAGCAGGCCCTGGAGAGGCCCGGCAGAGAACGCTGGTTGGCTGGCCAAACAGAAGGACAAAGCCCCTGTCCTGCCTCATCACAGCCTGGCCTCCTTGGAGCCCTGCTTGGGGCCTGGAGGCTACAGAAAGGGCTCAGCGTGGATGCGCTTGCATGTGTGAGGGCGCGAAAGAGCTGGTGGGAGAAGAGACCTCTGATAATGATGATGGCAAACAGGGCAAACAGGGCTGACATTTATATGGGGCTTTACAGTTTACCAACTTTCTCACATATGTGACCGAAGCGTTAGTTATTGCCTAATTTGTTACTTATTGCATCTACTTTCATGACATCCCTGCAAGGTAGGTCATTATTCCTCCTGTTTTACCATGGAGGAACGAGGCATAGAGAAGTGATGTTAGTTTATTTAACATTCATATAGTGCTCACTATGTGCCAGATACTGTCTTAAAAGCTTTCACGTGGGAGAGGGATAAATTAGGAATTTAGGATTAACATGTACACACTACTATATACACACTATTATATACAGCATGCTGCTGCTGCTGCTAAGTCACTTCAGTCGTGTCCGACTCTGTGCGACCCCATAGACAGCAGCCCACCAGGCTACCCCGTCCCTGGGATTCTCCAGGCAAGAACACTGGAGTGGGTTATATACAGCATAGATAACCATGTATCACAGGAAATTATATTTAATATCTTATAATAACCTATAATGGAAAAAAAAATCTGGAAAAGAATGTGTGTGTGTATATATGGGCTTCCCTGGTAGCTCAGACAGTAAAGCATCTGCCTGCAATGTGGGAGACCTGGGTTTGATCCCTGGGTTGGGAAGACCCCCTGGAGAAAGACATGGCAACCCACTCCAGTATTCTTGCCTGGAAAATTCCATGGATGGAGGAGCCTGGTAGGCTACAGTCCATGGGATCACAAAGAGTTGGATACGACTGATCAACTTCACTGGTTCACTGGTGTATATATATATATATCTGAATCCCTTTGCTGAGCACCTGAGACTAAACAACCTTGTAAATCAACTATACTTTAATAAAAAATTTTAAAATATTTAAATGCTTTTACCTGCATTCATTTCCCATGTTCATGCAGCTAGGGAAGGGTTAAAACTGGGGCCTGAATCTGGCCTTTATGGATTTCACTACACCACACTTCTGCTCAAAGTAGCTCAGATGGTAAAGATTCTGCCTGCAATGCAGGAGACCCGGCTTCGATCCCTGGGTTGGCAAGATTCCCTAGAGAAGGGAATGGCAACCCACTCCAGTATTGTTGACGGGAGAATTCCATGGACAGAGGAGCCTGGCGGGCTACAGTCCATGGGGATGCAAACAGTTGGACATGACTGAGGGACTAACACACACACAAGCAGAAGTTACCTCTATCTGCAGGACCCCAAGTATGGCCACAAGTGGTTTCTATCTATCTATCATTTATCCATACATCCACCTTTTTTCTGATTAGAAATATAATGCCTTATTTATTAAGATTGTAAACATTACTGAAATAAATAACATAGAAAGTAAAAATCCCCCTAAACCCTCAAACCTAAAGATACTCAATTCTTACCTGTTTGGTATATATTCTTTCAGATTTTTTTCTAGTGTTTGCCAGCACACACATTTTTATCTTATTTTTGAAATAGGATCTGGCACATAGATAATACTTTCTGCCATTTATGTAACTCCCATTTCACATAATAGTAAACTTTGGAAATCTCTCCACGACTCTATACATCTACTTTGTTTTATGACTCCATTGTATACAGATAACAATTAACTAGTTACTTCTTGGGGAAGGCAATGGCACCCCACTCCAGTACTCTTGCCTGGAAAATCCCATGGATGGAGGAGCCTGGTAGCTGCAGTCCATGGGGTCACGAAGAGTCGGACACGACTGAGCAACTTCACTTTCACTTTCATGCATTGGAGAAGGAAATGGCAACCCACTCCAGTGTTCTCGCCTGGAGAATCCCAGGGACGGGGGAGCCTGCTGGGCTGCCGTCTATGGGGTCGCACAGAGTCGGACACAACTGAAGCGACTTAGCAGCAGCAGTAGTTACTTCTTGATAGACATAGAGATTTTCCTATTTTTTTTCTCAGTTACAAACAATGCTGCCATAAATATCCTTGTTCAGTTCAGTTCAATCTCTCAGTCATGTCCGACTCTTTGCGACCCCATGGACTGCAGCATGCCAGGTCTCCCTGTCCATCAACAACTCCCGGAGCCTACTCAAACTCATGTCCATTGACTCGGTGATCCATCCAACCATCTCATCCTCTGTCGTCCCCTTCTTCTCCTGCCTTCAATCTTTCCCAGCATCAGGGTCTTTTCAAATGAGTCAGTTCTTCACATTAGGTGGCCAAAGCATTGGAGTTTCAGCTTTAGCATCAGTCTTTCCAATGAATATTCAGGACTGATTTCCTTTAGGATGGACTGGTTGGATCTCCTTACAGTCCAAGGGACTCTTAAGAGTCTTCTCCAACACCACAGTTCAAAAGCATCAATTCTTTGGCATTCAGCTTTCTTTATGGTCCAACTCTTACATCCATACATGACCACTGGAAAAACCATAGCTCTGACTAGACAGACCTTTGTTGGCAAAGTAATGTTTCTGCTTTTTAATATTCTGTCTAGACTGGTCATAGCTTTTCTTCCAAGGAGCAAGTGTCTTTTAATTTAATGGCTGCAGTAACCATGTGCAATGATTTTGGAGCCACCCAAAATAAAATCTGTCACTGTTTCCATTGTTTCCCCATCTCTTTGCCATGAAGTGATGGGACCGGATGCCATGATCTTAGTTTTCTCAGATCATGTTGAGTTTTAAACCAACTCTTTCACTCTCCTCTTTCACTTTCATCAAGAGGCTCTTTAGTTTTTCTTCACTTTCTGCCATAAGGGTGGTGTCATCTGCATATCTGAGGTTATTGATATTTCTCCCGGCAATCTTGATTACAGCTTGTGCTTCATCTAGCCCAGCGTATCTCATGATGTACTCTGTATATAAGTTAAATAAGCAGGGTGACAATATACAGCCTTGACGTACTCCTTTTCCTATTTGGAACCAGTCTGTTGTTCCATGTCCAGTTCTAACGTTCCTTCTTGACCTGTATACAGATTTCTCAAGAGGCAGGTCAGGTGGTCTGATATTCCCATCTCTTGAAGAACTTTTCACAGTTTGTTGTGATCCGCATAGTCAAAGGCTTTGGCATAGTCAATAAAGCAGAAGTTTTTCTGGAACTCTCTTGCTTTTTTGATGATCCAGAGGATGTTGGCAAGTTGATCTCTGGTTCCTCTGCGTTTTCTAAGTCCAGCTTGAACATCTGGAAGTTTACAGTTTATGTACTGTTGAAGCCTGGCTTCGAGTATTTTGAGCATTATTTTGCTAGCATGTGAGGTGAGTGCAATCAAGCGGTAGTTTGAGCATTCTTTGGCATTGCTTCTCTTTGGGATTGGAATGAAAACTGACCTTTTTCAGCCTTGTGGCCATTGCTGAGTTTTCCAGATTTGCTAGCATATTGAGTGCAGCACTTTCACAGCATCATCTTTTAGGATTTGAAATAGCTCAACTGGAATTCCATCACTTCCACTAGCTTTGTTCATAGTGATGCTTCTTAAGGCCCACTTGACTTCACATTCCAGGATGTCTGGCTCTAGGTGAGTGATCACAACATTGTGATTATCTGGGTCATGAAGACCTTTTTTGTATAGTTCTGGATATTCTTGCCACTTTTTCTTAATAGCTTCTGCTTCTGTTAGGTCCATACCATTTCTGTCCTTTATTCTGTCCTTCATAGATTCTGCCAAATTGCCTGCCAAAAGACTGGACCAATGCACATGTCCTTCAGTAATGTTTGAGAACACACATCATCTCACTTAATCCTCAATCAATCTTGTAAGGCTGATAGGTAGGAGACTTATTTGGTGGTGACCTTGGGTTATGCATTCATGTAACTTTGTGCTCCTAAATTCTCATTTTACTGAAGCAAACATTGACGCATTGGGAGGTTAGGTTACTTGCTCAAAGTGACCTACCTGAAGAGTGTCAGAGCTGGGATTCCAACCCAGGTCGTCTGACTCCAGAGTCAATGGTAACCAGGTCCATGGCCATCTTGAGCCTCTTAAAGCTGCTGCAGCCCTCTTAGTGAGGAAATGGTAGGAGGGAATCAGGTTGCACTCCGGGCAGTGCCACTGCACCCCTCCTGAATGCAAACAGAAGCCTTGCAGCTCCAGTGTTGTCCATACTTCAGGCCCCTGTCAGTGCCTCAGTGAGAAGACATCTCCAGAGGCAGAATAAATCAGGTAATTTGGATCAGCAAAAGGCATTGGAGAAATAAATTGCTGTTGCAATGTGAATATAATAAGGCAGTTAGGTAGATGGAAATGGTTATCTTTTGATTGTATGAGTGAGTATTACGTGCAGCAAATTTTAAGTCCAAGCTGCCTTTTCTTGGCCTGTTCCCGCCACTAGCCACACACTTCTAACTGCCCCCTCCCCCAAATTGTTCAGTTGGTGTGTGCTGTGGCCTCTGGGAACACTAATCTAACTTTTCATACTATCCCAGGCTAAATATAATTAGGAAGAAGCTCTTCTGCCAAAATAAAGTCAATGTCAAATAGAGGTGATTTTTTTTTTAATATCTACTCTTTTGGCTTATGCACACCAGTATTGACTCATAATAGTCTTGTACAATCTGGATTTGACTCTATGGCTGCTGCTGCTGCTGCTAAGTCACTTCAGTCGTGTCCGACTCTGTGCAACCCCATAGACGGCAGCCCAGCAGGCTCCCCTGTCCCTGGGATTCTCCAGGCAAGAACACTGGAGTGGGTTGCCATTTCCTTCTCCAATGCATGAAAGTGAAAAGTGAAAGGGAAGTCGCTCAGTCGTGTCTGACTCTTCTCGACCCCATGGACTGCAGCCTACCAGGCTCCAACATCCATGGGATTTTCCAGGCAACAGTACAGGAGTGGGGTGCCATTGCCTTCTCTGGACTCTATAGCTAAGGAAGATGTTAAAATTGATTTTTTTGTTACTGAAATTTCATTTGTTTTCTCTTTTCCCTTCCCCCAAATGTGGACAGATTCACTCTCACTGAAAGGAAAAAGGCTGGATTTTTATGGCAAAGCTGATACATATGGCAAAGCCTGACCAACAATATTCCTGGACTAAGTCAATTCACAGTAGGCCTTGACCTGCGATTTGTGAGTGTCAAATCAAGTGATTGGATGGCTTTCTCCTACCTTACTAATAATACTTTCCTGGGCAGAGAAGACATAGAACTTGAACTCTCAGGAGATCATCAGCAGGTAATTGTGTACAACTTTGGCAAGACCTTTCACATTCGTTACCACCTGATTCCATTTCAGTGGCACACAGTATGGTTGGTATGGAATGGTGTAAAAGGCAGATTAGAGCTATTCCTGAATAAGAAAAGGATACTGGTAATTATGGATCAACCACAAAACCTAGAGCCTAATGGGACTCTGGTTCTAGGACATTTTCTCAAGAAAGACAATGACCAGGTTCAAGGCCTGGTTCTTAGGTTCACCAGCAGCTTGTACTACTTTCAACTCTGGGACCACATCCTGGGAAATGAAGAGTTTATGAAGTGTCTGAGAAGAAATGTGTTTAATTGGGAAAAAGATGTTTGGCTCGTCAACAAGATCATTCCAACTGTTGATGTGAAACTGCGCTGCTGTGAGTAACTGATGAATGGTCTTTCTTAGCAAGGATACTGACGGTACAGAACTCTTCTGTTCGCTACTCTAAGCAACCCACTCCTCGGCTCAGGTTCTGTCTTCCTCAGAGGGGCCTAAGGTTGCCACGATTTTGTCATTTTTCTTTTAACTTAGAGCAAATATTATTTTCTGTCTTGTATTTTGATATGATTTCAAACTTACAGAAAAATCTCAAGAATAGGACAAAAAATTTCTATATATTCTCTACCCAGGTTCACTGACTGTTCCAATTTCCTCATATGTTTTATCTTTCTCCCTCTCACTCTCCTCATTTTCCCCCACTCCATACACACATTCTCTCTCACACCCACAACCACACCCACACCCACACACACACACACACATACACACAAATTATTTCTTAATAATTTGAAATTAAGTTGCAGATATAAGACTTCATTTCAATCCCTTAATATCTCAGTGTGTAATTCCCTGAAAATAAGGAAATTCTCTTACAGAACCACAGTACAGTGGTCAAAATCAAGAAGTTTTACATTGATAAAATACTAATATCTAATTCATAGTTCATATTCAAATTTATCCAATTGTCCTAATAATTTCTCGTGTTTTACTTGGTCCAGGATCCAATTCAGATCATGCATTTGATTTAGTTATGAGTCTTTATAGATTCTATCTGAAACAGATCCTTTGTCTTTCCCTGCCTTTCATGATGCCAGTTGGTCTCATTACTGCTGATGGTAACTTTAATCAATTGATTCTGATAATGACTGTTAGATTTCTCCACTGCAAAGTTACTATTTTTTTCCTTTGTAATTAAGTAATTTCCTGGGAGATATTTGGAAACTATGTCAATATCCTGTTCTTATTAAACTTTCACCCAGTAGTTTTATATCTATTGATGATTCATGCTTCAATCACTTATTATTATAATGACTACAAAATGATGATTTTTAGAACTCCATCATTTTCCCATATTTATTAGTTAATATTCTATTGTGAGGAAGAGTGTCTTCTTCTTCCACATTTACTTGTTTATTCCTCTGATTGTTTGTATGTTTATATCAGCATGAACTCATGGACTCTTAGTTTATTCAATGGGTTACAATCTGTTGCTATCATTTATTTTCATGCTCAGATTGGCCCAGATTTGGCCAGTGGGAGTCCTTCAGTCTGGCTCTTGTGTCCTTTTGACATATTCCCATTATTTTTTGAGTACTTCCTTAGCTTCTAGCACAATACTAGTGTTACAGGCTCATCTTGTACTTTTCCCACTCAGCCCAAGACTCAGCCATTTTACCAAAGAATCCCAGTCCCTTTCAGTGGGAAACAGTATTGGTATACCAATTAATTTTTCTTTTGAAAGCAGTAGTGATGTGGGAGAACCATTTAAAAGTAAACTCTTGTAAGAAAATTGGGTTTTTTGAATTACACATGTATTTCTTTCCATTTTTAAGGAGAAAATTTAAGATCATTTTTCTCTGAATGTCCCCACTTCTCAAATCCAATCTTCTCCATCATTGTCAGCAGCAGCCAAAGCGTGGGCGAAGTCATTGATAACAGCATCCAGGTAGAATTTTTTTTCATTTCCTGAAATGTTTATTTGTTCTTAGAGGAATATTATTTACTGTTCTTATGGATTTGGGAGGGGGTAGAGAGGGATTCGGAGAAGGCGATGGCACCCCACTCCAGTACTCTTGCCTGGAAAACCCCATGGACGGAGGAGCCTGGTAGGCTACAGTCCATGGGGTCGCGAAGAGTTGGACACGACTAGCGACTTCCCTTTCGCTTTTCACTTTCATGCATTGGAGAAGGAAATGGCAACCCACTCCAGTGTTCTTGCCTGGAGAATCCCAGGGACGGGGGAGCCTGGTGGGCTGCCGTCTCTGGAGTCGCACAGAGTCGGACATGACTGAAGCGACTTAGCAGCAGCAGAGAGGGATTAGGGGCTATATCCATGCCTTATAGGGCTCTTACTGACTCTGGAGATAGATTCTCACCAGTGGTCTGGATGCTGTTTGAGATAATGGCAGCGGCACATTCCGGAAGCTGTATTTCTTTGAGCTCAGACTAATGCAAAGGAACAGGAGAGCTATTCCTTTGAGCTACTACCTGAAGGCATTTGGTTTTTCTCTGTTGTGAAGGCTAGAAAATGAAAGCGAAAAGTCCAGGCTGGCTCTGCTTACAAAAACTGAGCTAGGAACTAGTAGGTTAAGCCTGAACAGCTCACTCAAAGCAGTTTCAAGTAACTTTATCTTTGATGGAAGGAACCAGAAGTATGGCTCTATTAAATCCATATACTTCGTGGTGGTCTTTGAAAGCCTAATCTGGCCAGTGAATGGCAATGGTCTTTCCTACACTTTGCTGGTAAATGACTAAATCTAACTGAAGTGTTAAAGTGTTAGATGGCCCTTATTCATTTTGCTCTTTTGTACACTTTTTAATGTACAATCTATCCTCTTGTTCTCATTAAGTCCTGGTGGACATAATATACAAATAATCCAATACAATGAACAAGCAAAAGAAAACACAACCTAAAATAACAGTAAAAGGAGTAGAAAAAAAAAAAAAGAAAATGTTATTTTTATTATTCTGGTGTCTTCAAATGTTCTTTTCAAACCTTAGACCAGGGGTTTCTAACCTGAGGTTCAGAACAGCTTTGACGGGTGAGCAAAACCCTTGAGATGGTATGCACCATGCTAAAAATGTAAGGTGAATTTTTTTCCCCCGAGGACAGTCTGTAGTTTTCATCATATTCTAAAATAGCATAATTGCTGCCTTTTACTGAGTCCTTGCTGTGTGCCAGGCACTTTATGGATGAGGAAAGAGAGGCTCTGAGAGTTTAAATAAATTGCTGAAGGTCACCCATCAAATAAGTAGCGGAGCAGGGATTTGAACAAAGATCTGTCCTGTTGCAAAGCCATTCTTTTCACCCTCCATGGCTTGCAGGACTACCTCAAAGGAGTCTGTGGCCCCCCAAAATGTTATGAGACACTGTCTTAGAAGCTTCCTTTGAAGTGAATTGCTGCTGCTGCTGCTAACCCACCTGGTTATCAGCTACGATCACTGCCTGCTCCCCACTGAAGGAACTATAACACCACAGAATTTCTTCTACCTCCATGTTGCCGTCTGACATCTGGGAAAAAGAGGGCAATTATCTGAATAAATAGGAGTGGTTACTACATGTCTAGCTTCAGCTTTTGCCTAATAAATTGTTATTTATGTTCCATAGAAAGATTATGACCTTTCAAAAATAAATTGTAATGAGCACATTACTAGGTTATAATTCTCAATAAATCTATTTACTCATAAATTATATATGTATATATTTATATATTCATGAGAACAAGGCTTTGGGGGAACGTTTGCTGAAAACCATGAACACTACCTGAGTTTAATAAACAAGTATTCATTGTAGTTGTGGATATCTCAGAAATAAACAAGGGGTTTATTTTAATAAAGGTGTTTATTATTTAATAAGAATCAAGGCAAAGGTGCTAATCATTAGTAATTCCATTTTAGAGTAGTTTTAAAGCATCTCTTTATTTAAAAATATTATAAATGCAATCCATATTGTTGTGAATAAAATAAACTCAAATAATACAGAAGTACATAAAGTATATAGTAAAACCTACCCTGCATCCTCTCCACAGAGGTGTCATTTTTCTTTTAGAATTTTTTTCTTGTGGATTTATAATGTGTGTATGTTTGCACGGGTGTAATGTGTGTGTATAGTTTAAAAAACAAAAATAATATTCGCATATGTACACATAGTTTTACAATTAGATTTGTTTTAGCTTAATATGATGGACACATGTTTAGTAATATACCCACCTCATTTGTTTTGGGGTTTCATATTAATATATCCATTGTACTACAATTTATTTGACTAACTCACCATCAGTGGGAATTTAAATTGCTTCCAACTCTGCAGTTACAAATAACGCTACAATGAATTTTCTTGTACACACATCTTGGTATACATGGGCTTGTAATTTCATAGGACACATGATTAAAAGTACAATTTCAAGACAAAAGGATATAAACTTTTATAGTTTAAATTGATTTACCATTTTTGCTAGTTATTTTATTAATTTAACTATTCATTAAAATTTATTCAGTTTTTAAATTAAAAGTAATGACATGCATGGCTAAAATTCAAACAATGCAGAAAGATATAAAGTGAAAGTCTCCTTCCACTTCAATCCCTTAGCCCAAGTGCTTCTCCCTAAAAGTAATGATTAATTTTTTTAAATATCCTTGCAGAAACAGTTTAAAACTGTGTTTCAGTGTAAATATTCTTCATTTTTCTCTTTCACATTTGAGATCATGACCATAAGCATAGTCCTCTGTATTTTTTTTTACATTTTATAGTATATTTTGGAGATATTTCAATATCAGAAAATATAGGGCTTTCTGATTATATAGAATAGAGCTATGGTATAATTTATTCAATGAGTTCCCTTTGAAGGACTTTTAAGTTGTTTCCAGGCTTTAGATATGACAAAAGTCTAATGTATTTTTAAAAGGAATGGATGGTGACCAAAATTTCTTGAAGTGACAATTAGGGACTGATCACAAACTAAAATTCCTCTCTAGGTATGTTGAGCATAATTGTCTAATCTCAGCTCAGACACATGATCCAACAAAGATTTGTTGTGACTTGGGAATGTATGAAGGTGAGGAGTCTTCCTAAAGGTATGTAGATTAAATCACTCAGTTAATGCATTTGAAAAATCCCTTCTTGGAAAAGAATAAAGTAACATGAACTGAGTCAGTTCTGCAAAATCTACCCTGTATCAAAGCATAAAGTCGTTGTGTGCATGAAGCTGTTGATTTGCTGAGATTTATGAAATTAATCCATGGAATTCTCCAGCAAGAATACTGGAGTGTGTAGCCATTTCCTTCTCCAGAGGATCTTCCCGACCTGGGGATCGAACCCAAATCTCCTGCATTGCAGGGAGATTCTTTACTGTTTGGGCCACCAGGGAAGCCCATTAATTAATCTAATGCTCCAGCTGTTTTGAATTACTTTATGAACTAACCATTCTTAAAATATGCACTGATTGATTTTATAGTTTACATACTATCTAAGACATTTGTCTGGCCCACTATTAAGCCTTCTGTCCAATTATCAGTTCTGATAGGATGCTCTGATGGGCTCTTCTAGCTAAAATGAGATTTGGTTTTGCCCCTGTACATCAATTCTCTGTGTGATACTCATTTTTCATCATGAATGATAAGCAAGGGCTGTTTGAAGTTCGTTCAAACCTCCTTATTTGTATTCTCCTGTACAGGCTGACATTCGTCTATGGATTCAGAGATGGAAACTTCTAGCCTCTCTCTCTCTCTATTGCAGGATTCATTTTTTGTGTCCTTGCCTGGAAACTGAATACAGACACCATTTTGAAAACAATTTTTTTTTCCTCATCATCTTAAAGATGCTCATTTTGTATTTTTTCTACCCCATAGGCAGATGTGTCTGTGACAGTTTCTGGTCACCATTATCTCTCACAAATCTAATAAACACACTCTGAATTATATTTCCAGAGGTCGTGATTAAAAAAAAATCAGATGTGAAATGTGGTCTAGAAAAATGCAAAGATTTAATATGAGGTGATATACCCAAATCACAAGCAGAATTTGGTACCTTATCAAATGTTCTACTTAATATTCTGTTGGCAGGTACATCCACAACAAAATGCCTCATGAATATTCAGCTACTCCATACCTCTGTCCTCTAGCTCCCAATGGTTACAATAATACAATTTGGTCCAAAGTGAAGGAGCAAATGGCAATTAAGTCCACAGGCCCCTATGAATTAGTATGGATTATCACCACTTTAAAATACACAGACAGCAAAACTCATGCAGGTCATTTGCACAAGTGATCTCTTGTTCACAAAAGGTGAATGAGATGAAACACGTTCGTAAGCCCTTCAAAGATGGAGGCCACTCTCCATGGCTTCTGTGGTCTCTCCAGTACAAACGGACATTCATTTACTGTTCAACTGCCTGCAGGGTGTGGACTTTTGGATTTGCTCCTTTTAATGACTTTTCACTGAAATAACTGTAGGTTCACGTGCAGCTGGAGATCCCTTGTACACTTTGCCCAGTTTCCCCCAATTGTAACGTTTTTGTAAAGCTATGACGTAACAACCGGAATATTGACCTAGACACAATCCACTGATATTATTCAGATTTCTCTAGTTTTACCTGTACTCATTCGTGTGTGTGTGTGTGTGTGTATTAAGTTCTATACAGTTCTATCACCTGTGTTGGCTTGTGTGTCCATCAACAGTCAAGATACAGAATGGCTAATGGTTTCAACACTGCAATGATCCATCATGTTGCCCTTTTATAAACATGCCCACCTTCCTCCCTTTCCCCACATCTCTGCTTCTCGCATCCCTAACCTTTGACAACTACAAATAATCTGTCCTCTGTTTCTAAAATTTTGTCATTTCAAAAACATTAACAAATTGAATCATACAATATGTAACCTTTAAGGATTTGCTTTTTAAAAGTTTATCTATTTATTTATTTGTATTGTTGGCTGTACTGGGTCTTCATCGCTGTGCAGATTTTTCTTAGTTGTGGCAAGTGGGGGCTACTCTCTAGCCGCAGTGCCTGGGCTGCTCATTGTGGTGGCTTCTCTTGTTGCAGAGCATGGGCTCTAGAGTGCGTGGGCTTCAGTAGTTGCAGTACACAGGCTCAGGAGTTGTGGTTTGTGGGCTTTAAAGAATAGGCTCAATAGTTGTGGGACATGGGCTTAATTGCTCCACGGCATGTTGGATCTTCCCGGATCAGGGATTGAACCTGCGTCTCCTGCACTGACAGGCAGATTCTTTGTCACTGAACCACCTGGGAAGCCCAGGATTGGCTTTCATTGACTTCGCATCATTCCCTGGAGAGTCATCCAGGTTGTTGTGTTTACCCATAGTTCATTTCTTTCCACTGCAAAGTGAGATTCCATGGTGTGGATATAGCACTGTTTAGCCATTCACCTGTTAAAAGGCATCTGGGATGATTCTAATTTTTTGCTATTACCAAAAAAACCTCTGCTATGAGTATTTGTGTGCAGGTTTCTGCGTGAGAATAGGTTTTTGTTTCTCTGGGATGAATGCCCCAAAGTGTAATAGTTGAACATTTCATTTTATATAAAACTGTCAGATTGTTTGCCAAAGTGGTTGTACCATGTTCTATTCTGCCAGCAGTGTATGAGTGGTCCAGTTTCTCTGCATTCTTGTTAGCATCGAGTATTGTCACTGTTTTTCAATTTTACCCATTCTGGTAATTGTGTAGTGATGTCATATTGTGGTTTTAATTTGCATTTCCCTGATGCCTAAGAATGTTGAACCTCTTTTACTGTGATTATTTGCTATCTATATAACCTCTTCAATGAACTATTCATGTCTTTTGCCTAATTTCTCTTTTTTTAAAAATTGAAGTATAGTTAATTTACAATGTTGTGTTACTTCTAAGTGTACAGCAAAGTGATTCAGTTATACACATATATATTTTTCTACAGATTCTTTTCCATATAGGTTACTACAAGATATTGAGTATAGTTTCCTGTGCTATACAAGTCCTTATTGTTTAGCTATTTTATATGTAGTAAACCCCATGGATGGAGGAGCCTGGTGGGCTGCAGTCCATGGGGTCGCTAAGAGTCGGACATGACTGAGCGACTTCACTTTCACTTTTCACTTTCATACATTGGAGAAGGAAGTGGCAACCCACTCCAGTGTTCTTGCCTGGAGAATCCCAGGGATGGCGGGGCCTGGTGGGCTGCCGTCTATGGGGTCGCACAGAGTCGGACACGACTGAAGCGACTTAGCAGCAGCAGCAGCAGTGTATATATGTTAATCCTGGAGTACTAATTTATTTGCTGTTTTTAAATTGGATGTATTTACTGTTGAGTTTTGAGAATTCTTTATATATTTTAGTCCTTTGTTGAACATATGTTTGGCAAATCTTTTCTACTAATCTGTAGATTATTCTTTTATCCTTTTCACATGGGCTTCCACAGAGCAAAAGCTTTTAGTTTTGATGAAGTATAATTTATTATTATTCTTTTTGTGGATCATGCTTTTGGTGTCAAGTCTAAGAACGCTTTACTTTGTGTTAATTTTGTGTCCTCCAACCTTACTGAACTCACTTTTAAGTTTTAGGAGGGTTTTTGTTTTTTTTTTTTTTTTTAGCTTCCTTGTGATTTTCTGCATGGACAAGACAATCACTTAATCTGCAATGCCTACTATTTCTTTTCCTTTTTTACTGGAGTGCCTCTAACTTTCCATACTATTTATGTTGAATAAGAGTGGTGAGAGTTGACATCCTTGCCTATTTCGCAGTGTTAGTGGGAAGACATTCAGCCTTTCACCATTATGGTTGATGTTAGCTGTAGGTTTCTTGGTGATCTTTATCAAGTTAATAGAAACACCCTCCATTCCGAACTTGCCAAGATATTTTTTTTCATGAATGGATGTGGGATTTTGTCAAAAGATTTTTCTGCATCAATTGAACAGGTTTGCTAGCCCATTCTAATTAGTTGCTAGACTTAGGGTTTGAAAAGATCTTTAATTCCCATGAATCTTGGTTAAAAAGCTTCTGATGGGATTAGATCGACTCTGTTTGGGATATGAGTGATTATTCAAGAAATATTGTTTCAGTTCAGTTCCGTCACTCAGTTCTGTTTGACTCTTTGCGACCCCATGGACTGCAGCATGCCAGACTTCCTGTCCATCACCAACTCCCAGAGCCTACTCAGGTCCATCAAGTCGGTGATGCCATTCAACCATCTCATCCTCTGTTGTCCCCTTCTCCTCCTTCCTTCAGTCTTTTCCAGCATCAGGGTCTTTTCAGATAAGTCAGTTCTTCTCATCAGGTGGCCAAAGTATTGGAGTTTCAGGTTCAGCATCAGTCCTTCCAATGAACATTCAGGACTGATTTCCTTTAGGACAGATTGGTTGGATCTCTTTGCAGTAGGACTCTCAAGACTCTTCTCAAACACCACAATTCAAAAGCATCAATTCTTCAGCACTCAGCTTTCTTTATGGTCCAACTCTCACATCCATACATGACTACTGGAAAAACCATAGCTTTGACTACACGGACCTTTGTTGGCCAAGTAATGTCTCTGCTTTTTAATATGCTGTCTAGGTTGGTCATAGCTTTTCTTCCAAGGGGCAAGAGTCTTTTAATTTCATGGCTGCGGTCACCATCTGCAGTGATTTTGGAGCCCAAGAAAAGAAAGTCTGTCACTCCTTCCATTGTTTTCTCATCTATTTGCTATGAAGTGATAGGGCAAGAGGGCATTATCTTCATTTTCTGAACGTTAAGTTTTAAGCCAGCTTTTTCACTCTCTCTTTCACCTTCATCAAGAGGCTCTTTAGTTCCTCTTTGCTTTCTGCCATAAGGGTGGTGTCATCTGCATATCTGAGGTTATTGGTATTTCTCCCAGCAATCTTGATTCCAGCTTGTGTTTCATTCAGCCTGGCATTTCGCATGATGTACTCTGCATATAAGTTAAGCAAACAGGGTGACAGCACACAGCCTTGATGTACTCCTCTCCTAATTTGAAACCAGTCTGTTGTTCCATGTCCAGTTCTAACTGTTGCTTCTTGATCTGCATGCAGATTTCTCAGGAGACAGGTAAGGTGGTCTGGTATTTCCACCTCTTTAAGAATGTTCCACACTTTGTTGTGATCCACACAGTCAGAGGCTTTGGCATAGTCAATAAAGCAGAAGTAGATGTTTTTCAAGATGTTTGTTGAAACATAAACAACATTGTTTCAGAGCATGGCTATAATTTGGGATTCCCAATGGGTTTCAATGCCAAGGCTTGCAAGGTGTCTCCATGTTTTGGTTTAATACTGTGATGATCTCTTCTAAAGTTTGTATCTGACTGTTCTGGGTGATTGCTTTCTGTTGAGCAGTTCAGCATCTGCACAACCTGGCTTTTATTATTTAAGTTTTCCAATCCTTGATTCTTCTAGATAGAGTCCCTTCTTTCTCCAGGGTTTGTGGTTTTCTGTGTAAATTGAGGGCATGCACTTATGGGTACCAGATAACTGAAGCACCAGCGCACACAGTCTTATTTCTTCTCTACATATTTCACCTGTGAAAATCTCATCTTTTCAACACTGCACCTCTTTGCGCCTAATCTCTAAGTGAGGGGATTGAATACAATCTCCAAGGCAGTTCTAAAATTCTGTGCTTTAATTACAGAAGACTTGAGTCTTTATTAAAAACATTTCATCTGAAAGATTCAATGGGATTTGTTTGCTTAAATATACAAATCCAGGTTTTAAGTTAAAATGTGTGCATGTGTGTGTGCTCAGTTGCTCAGACTCTTTGCTAACCCACGGACTGCAGCCCACCAGGCTCCTCTGTCCATGGGATTTCCCAGGCAAGAATACTGGAGTGAATTGTCATTCCCTTCTCCAGAGGATCTTCCTGACCAAGGGACTGAACCCCTATCTCCTATGTCTCCGGCATTGGCAAGTGGATTCTTTACCACCGAGCCACCTGGGAAGCCCCTAAGTTAAAATGAAAGTTGCATTATTTCCTAAGCAATATCTGGTACTTAAAATGCCACCTGCTTGGCAATTTTGTTCAGCTCATTTGTCTTTCTTTTTCTCAATCTTTTGCTTCTTTTTGAGATGCTTACAAGAAGTGTTAATAACAATTAACATCTATAGCTCAGCCCTCTCTAGATAAAATACCATGCCTAATTCCCGTCCTCTATGTTCTAAAAGAGTTTCCTGTTACTTGTTAAGGGTTTCTGTAACAGTGCTGTTTGAATGCTGCATCAAAGAACATAACTTAGGCTTTTGTGGTATTTAGTGTATTATTGTTTTCCTAAAAGTGAATGCAGCTCAATCATAAATCATTTGTTAAGGAATGGGAATTGTGAACCCTTCTCTCAATAATTAGTGCATTCACGGGGAGTGATTAAGGCCCTGGGATGCCACACTCCTCCAGTGTGATATAAGTGACATTTTAACAGGTTTGCTAAGCCAATTGGCTGTGATAAAGCCATCTGTAAAAATGGGAGCCAAGATCCTGACAATTCTTTTACTTGCAGTTATGGTCAAATCTGAAGGCAGAAAGCTTGAAATAAATATTGTGCTGTTATAGCTTGATAGGATGTGAATCTCTGATAATTGAAATAATGTTGTAAAATTAAGTTAAAAAGCACTTCTTATACCATTTTGTTTTCTTTTTATAAATGTGTTAACTTTTCAACTGATCTATACAGTTAGTTGCAGGTTTCTGATTGTCACTCATTCTATTTGCTGATGACCACAGAATCTCAAAGAACATCCCACACACATCTCAGAATTTCTGTACATGCAAATTAAAAGCAATTTTAATGCCTGAGACAGTGAAATAAGTTAGTAGATTGTCTACCACCATAGTTATTCCTATATCATAGATGTTGTGCTTCCCAGGTAGATTCAAAATAATAATTTCCCAATGGTAAATATGCATGATTTCATTTTGGGTGATTTGAACTGCAGAAAAATTATGACTCAGTCTTGAATTTTACTATGTACCGTTTTCACTTAGATTTTCCGCCATCATTCCAAATTCCCCTTATCCAAGCCTAAAGTGGGTGTTTTCCTTCTGAATGAGGCTGCTCTCCCAATTTTCCTAGTTCTATGAATATCACCACTGTTCTCCAATTAGTTCAAAAGCAGAAGTCAAGTTCCCTGAGACTTCTCTATCTTCATTTCTTAAACCTCTTTGCTAACATATCCTGTCAATTCTTCCTTTCCAATAGCTGTAGGATTGGGATTTCCCACACTACTCTCATCTTATTCCAAACCTTCATCATTTCCACTTGTCCAGTTAGTTAGCAAATATATATTGGACATCTACCATGTGCTGGGCACTGTATTAGGCACTGAGGATGCAATGGTGAGTGAGCAAAGAAAGACGAGGTCCCTACCCATACAGTGTAGTGAGAAAGACATATATTAATAAGCACCCATGCGCACATGTAAAATTGCATCTGTGACAAGCACTATGAAGAAGAGGTATGAGGGATGTCATAAGAAGGTTGTCATAAGAGCCTAGAATAGATTGGTTTGACCCAGTCATGGAGGCAAAAGAAGGTAGGCTTCCTTGAAGAAGTGATGCATGAGCGAGATCTGGAGGATGAATAGATGTTAATCAGATGAAGAAGGGTGGGAAGATCATTCTAAGTAGAAGAAGCAGCATATGCAATGCTTTTGTGGTGGGAGAATAATGCCAAGTATTAGAGGATTAAAATGAGGCTGATGGGTTGAAGCCCAGAAAACAAGGGAGAAATTTAGTACAAACTGAGAATGAAGATGTAGGTAGGTAGGGACCAAACCATGCATAGTTTATTTAAGCTCTGTTAAAATTAAAAAAAAATACTTTATTTATGTACTTATTCGGCTGCCTCAGGTTTTAGTTGCGGCACGTGGGATCTTCACTGCAGCATCTGGGATCTTTCATTGTGGTGTGTGGACTCAGTTATTGCAGTTCACGGGCTTAGCTGCTTTGCCGCATGTGGGATTTTACTTCCCCGACCAGGGATCAAACCCCCATCCCCTGCATTGCAAGGCAGATTCTTAACCACTGGACCACCAGGGAAGTCCTGACAATTTTTCTCTTTTAATCCTATAAGTAACACAAGGCCACTAAAGGGAACTAAGTATGTGAAGGTGTGTGTGTGTGTGATACATGATCAAATTTGCATGTCAAAAAGATCATTCTGATCGTATTATGGAACAGATTGGAGGAGCACCAAGAATGAAGGCAGAATCTAGTTGGGAAGCTACTGTCATAGTCTAGGTGAGAGATTGATGGTGGCTTTGGCACAGTTGTAAGTGATAATGATGGAGAAAAAGATGGAATCTAGAGATGTTTAGCAGGTAAGATCCATAGGACAAGATTATGAATTGGCTATAGCAGATGAAAGAAAGCAAAGGAGACAGAGGGACAGAGTTTTGACTTGCACAGTGTAATGTATGATGATGTCATTCACTGAGGGAATACTAAAAGAGGACCCAGTTTGGAGAGACTTCAGATTGGGGCATATTGAGTTGAGGTGTTAATGAGATATATATGCAAGAGATGATGTCAAGTGAGCAATTGGTTATATAAGTGTGGAGTTTGGAATAGAGATCTAGTCTAGAAATATAACTTCAAGATTTATCTGTGTATTGGTGTAACTTCGAATCCAAGGGGTGAAGAAACCATAGAGTGAGAAGAAAAGAGGTGCTGGGACCAATCCTTGGGGAACCCTGATATTTAATGGCCAGGTAAAATAAAGTATGTCTGCAAAGGTGATAGCCAGAAGGAGTGGCCAGAGAAGTAGGAGAAAAACCAAGAGTGCATTATGTCTTGGAAGTCAATTAAAAGAGTATTTTAAGAGGGAGGGAGTGGTCAACATTATCAAAAGCTGTTGAAAGGTCAAGTAAGATGAGGACTGACAAAGTATTCATAGTATTTGTATTGTATTTGGATTCATAGTATTTGTCTACATGGAGGCCACTGGTGGCCTTAGTGAGGGCTGTTCAGTTGAATGATGACGGCAGAAGCCAGCTTACTGTGGGTGAAAGAATGGGTCAGGGGAACATGGATATAGCCAGTATCGATAAACTTTTTAAAGATTATTAGTTTTATTTTATTGGCTTATTATTAGTTTTATTTTATTTTATGGTTGCACTGCATGGATGCAGGATGTTAGTTCCTCAGTGCCAGTGAAATTGCTTAGTCATGTCCGACTCTTTGCGATCCCATGGACTGTAGCCTACCAGGCTCCTCCATCCATGGAATTTTCCAGGCAAGACTACTGGGGTGGGTTGCCATTTCCTTCTCCAGGGGATCTTCCCAACCTGGGGATCGAACCCAGGTCTCCCACATTGCAGGCAGATGCTTTACCATCTGAACTCAACCAAGGATCAAACTTGAGCCCTCTACAGTGAAAGCATAGAGTCTTTACCGTTGGACCGCCAGGGATGTCTGATAAACTTTTTTTAAAAAGTTTGGGTGTGACGGGGAGAAGAGTGAGAGGACAGTACCTGTAGAAGGATATAGGGGTTTTGTTTTCTTTGCAAGAGAGTGGAACGTGTTTAAAATCAGGAGGGGAAGTCAGCACAGCTAAGTTTCTGTCCAATGACTTCTATTGTTTTTTTTTATGAAGTAAGAGGCAAGGTTACTTGATAAACATGTGAGGGTAAAGTCTGAGAATGGGGAAGACTATCAATAGTTATTGCAGAGTAGGAGCATAAATTGACCAGAGAAATGTACTAGGCTGGATGCACGCGTGAAAGGCTTATTTGAGGTTGGTGATCATGAATTTATAGAAATATTAATTCACCCTCCTATATGGCTATGTCCAGCAGTGCTTGTCTGCTCAAGTGCATGTGGAGTGGATGGCTGGGTTGGTGGGAGTGAGGTGGAGAGGACGACTCTATCAGTGTTCTTAAAAGTCTCCTTGCCCTCAGTTTCTTCCCATTCCTATCCATCTTGTACACTGCCATAGAATCCATTTTCCTTAAAGACTAAGTCTAAGTGTTAGTCACTCAGGCGTGTCCAGCTCTTTGCGACCCCATGGACTGTAGCCCACCAGGATCCTCTGTCCATGGAATTCTCCAGGCAAGAATACTGGAGTGAGTTGCCATTCCCTTCTCCAGGGGATCTTCCCGACCCAGGGATTGAATCCAGGTCTCTTGCATTTCAGGCAGTTTCTTTACCATGTGAGTCACCTTTTTAAATTTACTTTTTATCAACTCAATCTCCTTGTTCAAGAATTTACATCTTTGCAAATGGTATAGTGATTAAGACTATGGATGATAAACCTCCAAGTGTGAATTTGAGCAAGTAATTCATGTGAAGATTCTGACACTCTGTTTCTTCAACTCTAAAATGTGGTTAATTGTGATATCTACCTTATAAGGTTGTTAGGTGCATTAAATGTGAGAGCAAGTAGCACAGTGCTTGGCTTGTAGTAAGTAAAGCCACTATCTTCTCTTCTCTTCTCTGTCTGCCCGCCCATCCTAGTCTGACATTCTTCTGTACCCCTATCCAACATAACTCCCTTCCAGTTAGACTGGTCCTTTCAATGCCTCTGTATTCATTGCTGTGTGAGTTTGCTTTCACTATCCAAACCCTATCATTTCTCAAAAGGCCCACATGTTCTAAAAAAAAGCTTCCTCATTAGCTTGGAGCTAGTGCACCGATTGCCCCTTGTATTGGGTTGGCCAAAAAGTTCACCTAGGTTTTCCTGTAACATCTTATGGAAAAATCCAAACGAACTTTTTGGCCAACTCATTACTTTAGAGACGTGAAACCTGAGTATATTCCATTGCTCACTTTATCATCAACTGTATTATTTCATTGTGTTTTTACTGTTTTGTTTTTAAAATATTATGTTACATTTTGTCTAAAAATTTTTCAGTAATATAAGATTTTCCAATAAAAGTGTGAGCTCTCTGAGGGAAAAAAATCATGCCATAAACTCTATACATTTCTCACAGAATCTACAATAGTATTTACAATACTTGTTCAATTTAATTGACTTGAATTGAGACATAAGATAGGCTCCAGTGGTGTTCAAAGTGAGGTGCACAATTCTAGGGAGCATACAGATAATACATTAGAGTGCAGGAAGAAAATATTGGAAAGTTTCTATTTATTTTTATCATTCTTTTGACATATTTTGACTATGTTTATAATATACATAGTATAAATTTATTATATATATACACACATTATTTGTAAATATATATACATAAATGGCATATGTTCAAGAAAATTTAAATCTTGGTGTCCCAGATCAAAACATTTTCAATCTATAGTTTTGAGACGAATATAAGCAGTTGACAAGTTAATCATTTTTGAGCACTTACTGTGCCCCAGGGGCTATGCTAAGAGTTTTTACATGCATTAACTCAATTCTCAAAACAATTAAAAAAAAATCTTTATTTATTTGGCTGTGTCGGGTCTTAGTTGTAGCATGCTCAGTCTTCGTTGCAGCATGTGGGATCTTGTTCCCTGACCAGGGATTGAACCCGGGCCCCCTGCATTGGGAGCTCTGAGTCTTATCCACTGGACCACCAGGGAAAATCCCCTCAAAAACAATTTTTAAGGTCAGTGTTATTATCTCTTATTAGAAAGGAGGAAAGTGAAGCACAGAAAGGTAAACTAACTAGTCCAAGATTACATAATGAATAAATGAGGAAACCATGATTTAAAAATACATCTGTTTGAATCCAAAGCCAATCTTCTTTTTTGGAAGACTTAAAGACATAATCCAACTTCTGTAATAGATACAGGACTATTCAAAGTTATCTATTTCTTCTTAAGTGAGTTTTTATAACTTGTGTCTTTCAAGAGATTGATTCATTTCCAAAGGTAATCCTCTTAATCAGTGTGCTACCATGCATCCCTCTGTTAGGAATGCCTGTTTTTTTTTTTGTTTTTTTTTTTAATGAAGATATAATGGAATTGATGTCCTTTGACTTGTTACTTAACCAGGGCATTATGAGAACCATATATAGATTTTTGGAAAGTAGAAAATCATCTTAAGAAAAACCAGGTACATTTGACCCTTGAACAAGGGAAAGTGAGGAATGTCAACCCTCCAGAGCAGTGAAAATTCCATTACAACTTACAACTGGCCTTCTGTATCTGTTGTTTCTCTGTATCTGCTGTTCCACACCTGAGGATTCAACCAACCGTGGATTGTGAATTACTGTAGTTTATACCATTGGAAAAAAAATCCATGTGTAAGTGGACCCACACAGCTCAACCCCTGTTATTCAATGGTCAATTGTAACCACATGATTTGATTTATATCTGATACTTATTTCCTCTTAAGAATATGAAAAGCCATTATAGAGCTCTTCCTTAAAGAATCTTTTCTGACTTCTAAAGTTGAATCCAAACTAACATATGCTTTGTAACTTTCCAGTTCTTTCTGAAAATATAATAATTCAAGAAACAAGTTCCACTCTTTCACAACAAATAGACTTGACAATTCCATCCCAAGTTACTGGACTAAAACCACAAAAGACTGCATATTCTTCTACTGCTGCTGCTGCTGCTAAGTCGCTTCAGTTGTGTCCGACTCTGTGCGACCCCATAGATGGCAGTCCACCAGGCTCTCCCGTCCCTGGGATTCTCCAGGCAAGAACACTGGAGTGGGTTGCCATTTCCTTCTCCAATGCATGACAGTGAAAAGTGAAAGTGAAGTCGCTCAGTCATGTCCGACTCTTGCGACCCCATGGACTGCAGCCTACCAGGCTCCTTCATCCATGGGATTTTCCAGGCAAGAGTACTGGAGTGGGGTGCCATTGCCTTCTCTGATATTCTTCTACAGTGGTGTCTAAAAGCATGCCTGTATTTGCAACTGATTATACAACTCGACCGTATTCCAATACAACATCTCCACCACTGAAAACAATGACTGCACCGATTTTTTTTTAATAAAATTTAGCCATATATCAACATGAGTCCTACGCCAATTTTTTTAAAGACTTCCATAGCTGAAACAGCTACATTTGCAGCAGACCTTTTGTCTACGTCAGCAGCCATTGCTCTGTCTACCAAGAGTACCTTCGTAGGCCCTACTACCAATTCCATGAAAATAACTAAATCCCCGTCTTCAGAGAGCACAAGGACAACCAAAATGGCTGAATCCATTGCTACTGAGACTTCTCATTCAGCGGTAGCTACTAATTTCCTGTACACATCTAGATTTACCAACAATTCAATTGTATCCAAACCTTCAGTAACTGGATCTCAGTCGGCTGTTATGAGGACAGCATCTTTATTCTCACCGATTGAGTCAAAATCCATGTCTACAACATCTTGGCCCAAACACAAATCCCCAGGTATTGGGGCACTCCCTATTGCCACAGCTAGCCAGGAGTTTCCTGCATCTACAGCTGCTAGAAGTGTACGTCAGTCCACAGTGGATCCGACTTCAACTACAGCTACTCCCATTGGGACTGCATCAACACTGCCACCTGAGTCTGTGCTTATCTCCACAGCTGTTTCAATGGATTCTGTATTTCCTAGAAATCAGACAGCCCAGGGACGGGGGAGCCTGGTGGGCTGCCGTATATGGGGTCACACAGAGGTGGACATGACTGAAGCGACTTAGCAGCAGCAGCAGATAGCATCCATATTGGCCACAACTGATATGGAAATACCATTTTCAGTTTATTCAACTAGGTCTATTGAGATGCTGCTGCTGCTGCTGCTAAGTCACGTCAGTCGTGTCCGACTCTGTGCGACTCCATAGACAGCAGCCCACCAGGTTCCCCCGTCCCTGGGATTCTCCAGGCAAGAACACTGGAGTGGGTTGCCATTTCCTTCTCCAATGCATGAAAGTAAAAAGTGAAAGCGAAGTCGCTCAGTCGTGTCCGACTCTTAGCAGCCCCATGGACTGCAGCCCACCAGGCTCCTCCATCCATGGGATTTCCCAGGCAAGAGTACTGGAGTGGGGTGCCATTGCCTTCTCCCTATTGAGATGACACCTGTGCTAAGAACAGCTGAAATAGAATCACCATCTACAAATTTCCAGGCTGACTCTTCACCCACAGTGGAAGACGCAATATCTACCTTCATACCAAAAGAGGCCTCTTCTATGGCACTTTCTTTCAGAACATCCTCTCCATTCACCAAAGCTCAGGGTGTACAGATCGTTAGTGATGTTGAGACAACACATACAGCCTTGACTCCTGGGAAAACACTTGCACCTACAGTGGCTGAAACTATATTTTCCTCCACAATCACTGGGCCAGTATATGCATAGAATATACCCACAGGTGGTGGAAACATGCTTCCTCTGATTTCCACTAGATCAGCTTCCACATCCAAGGAATCTGAGTCTGGTTCCACATCAACAAGTGATGAAGGTGTCCATCTATTCTTCACAAATGAGATCACTTGGACTTCCAGGCCAGATCAGACCTTGTTGACATCAGTGTTCCATGGGAGTACTTCTAATACAGAGCATTAATCCACAACTACTAATATTATCATCCAACCAGAAGCATCCAGAGTGCAAGGCCACCACTATCGCTAATACTACTACAGACAGATATATAACAGTTCTATCCAAATTGACATCTCCATGGCTCACTAACTTCTCCATGGTTTCTGGAGTCACATCTGTAACCCAACTGCCTGAGTCTAAATTTAGCACCTTACTACTAAAAACCACCCCTGCATTCACAGTACTTGGAAATGAACTTCTTCCCACACCAAGGGAGACAGTTGTTCCACTTGTAGATAGAATATCTACCCTTGCTGATGTGGAACCAATTTTTTTCTACTGAGGAGAGTGCTTCTGAGAACACACAGAGACAAATGGTACAATTGCATTTGGAGAGACAACCGCCCCCCACCCCCTCCTTCCAGACTCTGCAATGATACAAAGATTCATTGCTACTGTGACAAGGAAAGAAACAACTTCCCATTATCTTGAGGGAAAATCGCCTCTAGCAGTGATGATCAAGGTTTCTCCATTTGCAACAATGCTGGAAGCAACAGATGAGTCTATTTCCCCCTTTCCTGATGCAGAGAAGCTGACTACCTGATTGGAAAATACAACAACTGCTGAGGTGAGAAAAAGTTGGTTTTCTACAAAATCAATGAAAATGACCCCTAAGAGTTCATACAACGAAACTACAGATATCTTTAATTCCACCCACATCTACATAGCACCTTGGACTTCAGAAACTCCACCTGAGGGGAATCCAGCTCCATCTCCCACTTCTGGGAGCACAAAGACTCCATCTACCTCAACCACGAGTAACACAGAGGAGGTCCATGTTTCAGAAATGTCTACTGGTCTTGGGAAAACAGCTCTCCCTTCACGGGCTCTGACAATTACCACACTTATATCTCCTGAAAAAGGGAGCATGAGTGCCCTCTCAGTATATACTCCCAGGACTGAGAAAAAGATAGTAAGCACCACCTCCGTGACTCACCCTTTCTCACACCGCCAGGACAGTTCCTTTGTAGATACCATAACTTCCGGGACAACCAGCATATCAAATCCTATAAACAATAAAACAACTTTTTTACACTTGCTTTCACCTAGGACTCAGCCTGAGGTGTCTTCAGTTGCCTCTCTCATTTCTGAAAGCACACAAACTTCCCCTGAGTCCCCATCTCCTTCCACAGCTCGACTATCTAGGGCCAATTTTATAGCTGTGTCTACTGACAGGATCACTACAGCCCTTTCTGCTTCAAATGTATCTATAGCACTTCTTGGGAAAACTTCTATGATAACGTCCATTCATATCTACTAGATGTCCTCACGGCCAGTTAGTGTCACTCCCTTCACCTCTAAAAGTGTTTTGGGCACTCCTACTGTACTAATGACTGGATTTTCTAAAACAGACATTCAGATTGTTTGAAAAGTACCTCTGTAGCCACTTCTGGGCCGGGTCTGAGATGTCCTCAATGTCAGTTAATGTCTCTGCTTTTCCACCTCCTACTGTTTCTTCTGATGCTTCCACAACAGGTGGATCATTCCATACTTCATTGTCTTCAGTTACCCCCAGGCCTTCTATGACCATGCAAACATTGTCATTAGATGTCACACCTTTGACATATGCTGGGTCTGCTTCAAAAAATGCAGTGGCTTCCATTGCTTTCACTACTTCAGAAATAACTAAAGTGTCATCCAGCATCACACCTACATCCTTTTCCTCCCCAGCAGAGCCAACTTTTCCCTCTGGGAAAACCATTCCAACCACTATCATGGCTGGGACAGTGACTCCATTCATAGGCATCCCTGTCTCTCCTCTACTCAGTTCTAAGAACACAGAAGCTATTTCTTCCATTCCAAAGACCACATTTTCATCATTTCTATCAACAACCCAACAATCATCACAAAGATATCAGAGCACCACTCTGAGCATATTCCCTGGGATTACTAACAGCTCTCTTTCAACTGTAAGCAGTGGTAAAGCAACAGCTCTCATAAGTACTCATTCCAGAACTGGTGCCCCTGAAAGTGTGCTTTCATCTACTCTGGAAAATCTCCACACTTCCTTGAACATTCAAATTTCCCCATCTTTGACTGGCTTTAAGAGCACTCCTGGATCCACAAAAAGTGTAAAAATTACCACTTATCATTCTTCAAATACAGAAAAGAAGACTTCCTCATCAGAAAATACTTCAACAGCTGAACTGACAAAAGGTGCCATGTCTGTGAATATACCTGTTTCATACCCTCCCTGGATTCCATCCGGTACAACTTCACCCTCTTCGACATCAATTCTTTTTTCACCTCAAAGTACTGAAGCCAAGTTCTCTACTCCAAAGACTTCTCTTCCTCCTATGTCCCAAAGAGTTGGATTTCCAGTTCTACAAACAAAAACCACATCTAGTAATGCCCAGTCTCTGCTTTTGACTTCCTGAAACACACCCACAGCTGAAGATTCTCAATTTTCAGCTTCTACCACTACTCATGTACCTACATCCCACAAGAAGCAAACAGAGAGTCCTTACGTTAGTCTAGAATCTTTGTCAACATTCCCAGTCTCTTAGACTGGTCTTGTACCTGGAGATGTAATGGCAATGTCATCAATTTCCGCAACAGGAACTCTTCCTACCTTGAGGATGTCTGAGAGCCCCTTCATTATCAATATCTTCAAAATCTATACCTGTTACTTTGGCTGACATTAAGCACACATTTGAGAAGACAACTACATCTGTAACTCCTGGGACCACACTCCCATCAAATATTTCAGATGCCACTTCATAATCTATCATTTCAAAGGCTGCTGCTTCACCCATGTTGACTTGGATCTTAACTAGTCTTCCTTGAGGTTCAGCCCTGGCAACTAGATCCAATACTCTTCACATTATATCTTCCTCTCCAGAAGAGATATTCAGTTCACTTCAGTTCAGTTGCTCAGTCATGTCCGACTCTCTGCGACCCCATGAATCGCAGCACGCCAGGCCTCCCTGTCCATCACCAACTCCCAGAGATCACTCAAACTCACATCCATTGAGTTGGTGATGCCATCCAGCCATCTCATCCTCTGTCGTCCCCTTCTCCTCCTGCCCCCAATCCCTCCTAGCATCAGAGTATTTTCCACTGAATCAACTCTTCGCATGAGGTGCCAAGGTACTGGAGTTTCAGCTTTAGCATCACTCCTTCCAAAGAACACCCAGGACTGATCTCCTTTAGAATGGACTGGTTGGATCTCCTTGCAGTCCAAGGGACTCTCAAGAGTCTTCTCCAACACCACAGTTCAAAAGAATCAATTCTTCGGCACTCAGCTTTCTTCACAGTCCAACTCTCACATCCATACATGACCACTGGAAAAACCATAGCCTTGACTAGGTGGACCTTTGTTGGCAAAATAATGTCTCTGCTTTTCAATATGCTGTCTAGGTTGGTCATAACTTTTCTTCCAAGGAGTAAGCATCTTTTAATTTCATGGCTGCAGTCACCATCTGCAGTGATATTGGAGCCCCAAAAAATAAAGTCTGCCACTGTTTCCACTGTTTCTCCATCTATTCCCCATAAAGTGATGGGACCAGATGCCATGATCTTCCTTTTCTGAATGTTGAGCTTTAAGCCAGCTTTTTCACTCTCCTCTTTTACTTTCATCAAGAGTCTATTATTTCCTTTTCACTTTCTGCCATAAGGGTGGTATCATCTGCATATCTGAGTTTATTGATATTTCTCCTGGCAATCTTGATTCCAGCTTGTGCTTCTTCCAGCCCAGCATTTTTCAAGATGTACTCTGCATATAAGTTAAATAAGCAGGGTGACAATATACAGCCTTGATGTACTCTTTTTCCTATTTGGAACCAGTCTGTTGTTCCATGTCCAGTTCTAACTGTTGCTTCCTGACCTGCATATAGGTTTCTCAAGAGGTGGTCTGGTATTCCCATCTCTTGAAGAATTTTCCACAGTTTGTTGTGATTCACACAGTCAAAGGCTTTGGCATAGTCAATAAAGCAGAAATAGATGTTTTGCTGGAACTCTCTTCCTTTTTCCATGATCCAGCAGATGTTGGCAATTTGATCTCTGGTTCCTCTGCCTTTTCTAAAACCAGCTTGAACATCAGGAAGTTCACGGTTCACGTATTGCTGAAGCCTGGCTTGGAGAATTTTGAGCATTACTTTACTAGCGTGTGAGATGAGTGCAATTGTGCAGTAGTTTGAGCATTCTTTGGCATTATCTTTCTTTGGGATTGGAAAGAAAACTGACCTTTTCCAGTCCTGTGGCCACTGCTGAGTTCTCCAAAGTTGCTGGCATATTGAGTGCAGCACTTCCACAGCATCATCTTTCAGGATTTGAAATAGCTCAACTGGAATTCCATCACCTCCACTAGCTTTGTTCGTAGTGATGCTTTCTAAGGCCCACTTGACTTCACATTCCAGGCTGTCTGGCTCTAGGTGAGTGATCATACCATCGTGATTATCTTGGTCATGAAGATCTTTTTTGTACAGTTCTTCTGTGTATTCTTGCCACCTCTTCTTAATATCTTCTGCTTCTGTTAGGTCCATACCATTTCTGTCCTTCATCGAGCCCATCTTTGCATGAAATGTTCCCTTGGTATCTCTAATTTTCTTGAAGAGATCTCTAGTCTTTCCCATTCTGTTGTTTTCTTTGCCCTGATCACTGAGGAAGGCTTTCTTATCTCTCTTTGCTATTCTTTGGAACTCTGCATTCAGATGCTTATATCTTTCCTTTTCTCCTGTGCTTTTCGCTTCTCTTCTTTTCACAGCTATTTTGTAAGGCCTCCTCAGACAGCCATTTTGCTTTTTTGCATTTCTTTTCCATGGGGATGGTCTTGATCCCTGTCTCCTGTACAATGTCACAAATCTCTGTCCATAGTTCATCAGGTACTCTATCTATCAGATCTAGTCCCTTAAATCTATTTCTCACTTCCACTGTATAATCATAAGGGATTTGATTTAGGTCATACCTGAATGGTCTAGTGGTTTTCCCTACTTTCTTCAGTTTAAGTCTGAATTTGGCAATAAGGAGTTTATGATCTGAGCCACAGTCAGCTCCCAGTCTTGTTTTTTTCTGACTGTATAGAGCTTCTCCATCTTTGGCTGCAAAGAATATAATCAATCTGATTTCGGTGTTGACCATCTGGCGATGTCCATGTGTAGAGTCTTCTCTTGTGTTGTTGGAAGAGGGTGTTTGCTATGACCAGTGTGTTCTCTTGGCAAAACTCTGTTAGCCTTTGCCCTGCTTCATTCCATATTCCAAGGCCAAATTAGCCTGTTACTCCAGGTGTTTCTTGACTTCCTACTTTTGCATTCCAGTCCCCTATAATGAAAAGGACATCTTTTTTGGGTGTTAGTTCTAAAAGGTCTTGTAGGTCTTCATAGAACCGTTCAACTTCAGCTTCTTCAGCATTGCTGGTTGGGGCATAGACTTGGATTACTGTGATTTTGAATGTTTGCCTTGGAAATGAATAGAGATCATTCTGTCGTTTTTGAGATTGCATCCAAGTACTGCATTTCGGACTCTTTTGTTGACCATGATGGCTACTCCATGTCTTCTAAGGGATTCCTGCCTGCAGTAGTAGATATAATGGTCATCTGAGTTAAATTCACCCATTCCAGTCCATTTTAGTTTGCTGATTCCTAGAAGGTCGACATTCACTCTTACCATCTCCTGTTTGCCCACTTCCAATTTTCCTTGATTCATGGACCTAACATTCCAGGTTCCTATGCAATATTGCTCTTCATAGCATCGGACCTTGCTTCTATCACCAGTCACATCCACAACTGGGTATTGTTTTTGCTTTGGCTCCATCCCTTCATTCTTTCTGGAGTTATTTCTCCACTGATCTCCAGTAGCATGTTGGGCACCTACTGACCTGGGGAGTTTCTCTTTCAGTATCCTATCATTTTGCCTTTTCATACTGTTCATGGGGTTCTCAAGGCAAGAATACTGAAGTGGTTTGCCGTGCCCTTCTCCAGTGGACCACATCTGTCAGGCCTCTCCACCATGACCTGCCCATCTTGGGTGGCCTCACAGTGCATGGCTTAGAAGAGATTTTAAAATCCTGACATTTCTGACTTCTGACATCACACCAACACACCCACACACTCACTTTACAATAGGATCTTTTGCTGGTGTAAGTGCTGTACTCGCCGAAACCACCCCTACACCTACCATGGGCGGTATCACTACGGGCTTCCCAAGTCTTTTCCCTGTGTCTATAAAAATCACAGATGACAGTCCCTACATTTCCAAATCTTCTGAAGCATTTTCCAGAATCACTGTGACTGCCAACTCCAGGACTGTGCCTCAAGCTCCATCCTTTAGCAGAATGAGTAAATCACCTCCAGTTGACCATACCCCATCTGTTGGTGCCATGTTTCTACCTAGCCCTACAACAACATCTGCATGGAGCAGAATCCCAGCTGCATCAGCACCCGCTATGTTAGTTCTTCCTAAGCCCACACAGGACTCCCTTCTAAATATAGCTGCCACTACATCCGCTGCTACTGGAGCCCTATTTCCGCTCATCTCCACTGGAGTAACACATCCTTTTACAGCAAATGTGTCCTCATCACCTTCTTCCTCTTTTGAGACAACCTGGCTGGACTCCACACCTTCCTTTTTATCTACCAAAACTTTGACTTCACCTATTGCCGTTAAGTCCATAGATACGTTCTGCAATGTATGTCGCATAATAGAATGTATGCACAATGGGATATGTGTTCTCAAAGAGAGCCAATTCTCTGAAGGCAGAAAGGGCAAAAGAAGGGTACAGGTGTTTCTTATCTCCTTCAGACAGTATCTACAGTGGGTACCTTATTCCAAACACAATTCTCTAGCCATCTTTCTTACCTTTCCTTTATTGACATATAATGCAAATGTATGACATTTTTAAGCCTCCTTTCCATCCATTTTGTTCCGAATGCTCTGACTCTGCCAGTGTGGACATGGGTCAGGAACCTTACCCCCTTCCCTATAAGAGGATTATATGGCCTTAGGTCCAACATGTTGACCACATACCAGAAAACACCAGAAGATACTCTAGCTTGCTCTTTTTGAATTCCGTTAATGCAGGTTTCAGTCTTCTCCAGTTCCCACCTCCAGCTGGCTTCTAATGCTTATCTGTGACCAGGGAGTATTTGGCTTCCAAATAATTCAAATATTGGATGTTCCTTCAACTTTTATATATAGATATAGACATACACATAGATATTTTTTTGGCCACACCAACGGCATACAGAATTTCCCCAACCAGGAGTCAAACTCATGCCCCCTGTAATGGAAACATGGAGCTTTAACCACTGGACCACCAGGGAAATCCATTTTCTCAACTTTAATATTCTAAAATAGAAAATTTTTTAAATTGAAATTTGATAGTACAGACAAGAGAAACAAGGGAATAAAGAGAAAAGCCAGAAGCATAAAGAAGGGCATAGGAAGAAATAAACATTTGCTCAGTACAAATGAACCTGTGAGATAATGTTCAGCTTGGCCACTAAAAGGACTAGAAATCTGTTGGCCAATGAAAACTAGGATTTGGGAGGAGTTGTAGAATATCTGTCAGTTGTGCAGAAATCAAGGAACAGCCCAAAAAATTAAAGCAAAATTGCCAGGGTACATCCTGGTTTGCTTTGGTTTATGGATCCAAAAGTACTGGTTCTTGACCTTGGAGTTAAATTAAGCCGAGTTTAAGAATGAGGTTTCATTGTTTGGTTTCTTTAAAGTGAAGAGCAGTTTTGACCAGAGTTGCAGAAGTTAAATTTCTTGAACTAAAGGAATGAAATTGATCTCCTTATTTTTACAGTTTCCTTCTATAATATTGAAATGAGCCTCTCTGTCTTTGATGAAGAGCCAAGGATCCCTATTACCAGTGTTGGAAAAGAATTTGCAAAAAAATGGGTAAATAATCTATTGACTATTTATGCTACATCTAAAAAAAGTGAATAAATATATGTATATAAATATGTAACATCTTACAGAAAAACTTGAACTTTTTAGCCAACCCGATATATATAAAACTAGGCTTCACTTTTTTCTATGCATAATACGTTACAGCACATTGGTTTTGATTTTTCTTTTTGCTGCAAATTTATCCACTCTCTAAGCAACACCATGAAGATGTATGTGGTTTGTCTTTTATAGTGTCAATGCTGGAAAGCTTTTTATGAGGTGTTATTAATTGGTTTAGAACTGTCCATGTCTCTCCACTGATATGAATTCTTCACCTTTGCCATGTTTCCCTACTTGGGGAACCTAGGAGAGCTGTGATAACAGTGTATGCCATTGTACTTAAATATTTTTGTTTTCTGTACTTTCATTTCTTCTCTCTTTTACACAAGAAATGTTTTATTTATCCTTACATTTTTCTGATAATAAGCAGTAATACCTACTCTCTGTAAAAAATTCAGACACTAAAATCTGAAATCCAGAAAATAAATGTCCTCCCTAATATCACTTATTGTATTAACACCTCTTAACAGTTTGAAGCATTTTCTTTCAGATTTTTTCTATATATATTAACAGTGATTCATACATGTTCTTTTGCAAAAGTAGCTGGAATCATGCTAATTATGCTATTCTGCAACTTGCTTTCTTTTCACTTAACCATGTGTCTTTAGGCTCATTCATGCTAGTAAACATAGACCTACCGCAATGGCACCCCACTCCAGTACGCTTGCCTGGAACATCCCATGGACGGAGGAGCCTGATGGGCTGCAGTCCATGGGGTCGCTAAGAGTCGGACATGACTGAGTGACTTCACTTTCACTTTTCACTTTCATCCATTGGAGAAGGAAATGGCAACCCACTCCAGTGTTCTTGCCTGGAGAATCCCAGGGATGGCTGAGCCTGGCAGGCTGCCGTCTATGGGGTTGCACAGAGTTGGACACGACTGAAGCGACTTAGCAGCAGCAGCAGCAGCATACACTTTAAAACAATTTCCTTAGGAGGTTGTAATGTGGTAGCTTTAATCCAGGCATCCTTTGGAGGACATTTAGTTTGTTTCTATTTTTTTTCTCTATTTGGAAACAATGCTGACAGTAATGCTCTTGCAATAAATTTGAAGGGGGTGTACTTGAATATTTCTGTAGGATAAATTCCTAGAACTGGAATTGCTAGGTCAAAGGACATGAATATTTTACATTTTGATCACTATCATTAAGTGGCCTCCCAGATAAGTGGTACCAACTTGCACCCTCACCAACAGTAACTGATGATGTCTGTTTCCCCTCTCTCCCCATCAGCATTTATTTTCAAGTATATACAACATGATTATAAGTGCTTGAAAATGGGTTGGTGTATTCATCCACCAGGCCTGCTATAACAAAACATGATGTACTAGGTGGTTTAAATGACAGACTTTTTTTCTTTTTCTTTTTAATTGAGGTATAGTTGATTTATGATACTGTGCCAATTTCACACACACAGCAAAATGATTAAATTATGTATATATTATTTTACAGATATTTATTTTCTTGCAGTTCTGGAGGTTGGAAGTCTAAGATCAAGGTGCTGGCAAGGTCGGTTTCTGGTGAGGCCTCTGTCCTTGGCTTCTCACTGTGTCCTCACACATGGCCTTTTGTGTGTGTGTACACAGAGAGATCTCTAGTGTTTCTTCCTCTTCTCAATAAGGACACTAGTCCTGTCAGATCAGGGCTCCACCCTATGACCTCATTTAGCCTTAAGTACCTTCTTAAAGGCTTCCCTGGTGGCTCAGATGGTAAAGAATCCACCTGCAATGTAGGAGACCCAGGTTCAATCCTTGGGTCCGGAAGATCCCCTGGAGAAGGGAATGGCAACCCACTCCAGTGTTGTTGCCTGGAGAATTCTATGGACAGAGGAGCCTGGTGGGCTACAGTCCATGGGGTCACAAAGAGTCAGACATGACTGAGCAACTAACACTCTGCACTTTCTCTACCTTCTCAAAGTTCTTATCTCCAAATACAGTTACATTCGTGGGTTAGAGCTTCAACACGAATCTTGCAGGGATGCAGTTCATCCCATACCAATAGGTAAAATGTAAATCAAAAAGCTGAGTGGAGCAGATGGAAATGTTAAACCAACTGAAATAATAAATGCAGCTTAACGATCACATCATCTCAGGTAACTTGGCTGGGTTAAGAAAGAGGAGCAGGAGTACTAAAACAAATGTTTTATCTTTTACAGTTGAATTCTATATTTCAAGACAGTGCATTTGTTCTTGCTAATCTGGCTGTTCAAATTAAAAGCAGGTATGTGAATGTCATCTGCTGTGGGTCTGTTCCTATCTGGAAGGTATATCCTTGGTTTTTGTTTGAGACTGCTGCATTTTGAGTTGCATCTTCCCTTCTGACTATAGATTCTCTTCAGATTGATAAAGAGGTTTGTATTGTTACTGTAAGGTATAAAGTCAATGAGAGAACAAAACAGAAAAAAGTAAATAGGGGAAGTAGTGGAATTGGACTCAGTTACCCCTAAAACCCCTCTTAGCTTTAAAATGCTATGCTTCTGTGACTTAGGGAAAAAAATCATGTCTTAAAGGGATGAAAGGTTAAGGATGGCCATTGTATGAGGATTGATAAGTCCTTTTATTTTTGGATAATGCACTTTCAAGAATTAGAAATTCTAAGGGCACTTGCAATGTTTCAAGTGAGGAATGCTAGCTAGTTCCAGAATTGCCTGGGGATTTGGAGAGGTGATTGCAGTGAAATTGGCAGGTGCTGAGTACTACCCAGAAGGCCGTAACAAAGTTAACTGGTCATCTGAGGAGGATTTTCTTTGCTCTTGTCCTGCACATATACTAGTCCTCTGTTAAAGGAAAATCCCAAAGAATCCCTTTGAAAACTAAGCATGGTTCTGGTACACCATGGTTAGCTGATTTTTTAAAAAACACTGAGTGTGACTGCCTGTCTTCCATACACTGGGATTTTTGTTTCTTTTGCATGTTCAAACATAAATGGGTTCAAGAAAGTTCACAGAAAGTAATGGAAGTAAATCCATGATAGGTTATTAAAAGAAAATTGGAAATGTCTAAAGTATACACCATTCTTTCAAAGAACTATGTCTATGATTTTTCTTTATTACAGAGGTAATATGTGGTCAATGTAAAAACTTAGAGCTTTACAGAAATATATGACATGGACAGCAAAAATCTCCAGAAAGCTGCCTTTCCCCACCTACTTTAAGAACTCTGGTTAATGGCTTATTTTATATATTTACATATTTCTCTAGATTTGTTGTCATGAGTTTACTAAGAGAATGGGACCACATTCTGTTTTACAACTTTCTTTTCTTGCCTTAGAATATATCATGTATATCCTTTCCAGCTAATACTTACAGATGTAGCTCATTTGTTTTAATGACTGCATAGAATTCTTTTGTATGGATGTGCTGTGGTGTATTTATCCAATTGGACATTTGATTTTCTTCACCTTTGTATATATATTTTTTATACACCCCTGCTGATACTATTACGGAATAGATTCCTAGAAGTGGGATCGCTGAGTCAAAGGCTTACCACCATTTTGGTATGCAAATAATGACCCAGCTCTTTTTTTTTTTTCAGGAGGGTTGAACAGGCATTTTAGACCCAGCTCTAATTTTAAAGTGTCTCCTTAAAGCCCTAGTATTATCTGAATTTCAAGCAGGGGGATTCTACCATTCTACCCACAGTTGTCTTTCTCCTGAACTTGTTCTCTCATGTATTTGGTACTGTGGTTTATTTTCCTATAATTTTCTGGTGATTTTGGTACAGAGACATTCCTGGGGAAGAACTAACCATGGACCAATTTGTAAGTATTTTTTCAAAACAAATCCACTTGTAACCCACCCTATACCTGATTATATATAGGTAAATAGCTCTTCCATTCAAGTGCATATTATCAGGCAAGGTTCAGCTGTAATAATTGAAGGGCAAATTACATTACTTTCTTTGGGATCTGCACAAGAATCCACTAAGAAAACCAATCTCTGCATCTCTGAACTGTCTATGTGGTAAGTTTTTGAGGCACATTTTGGGGTCTATGGGAGTATGGAATGATTTGAGGATTGCAAATGATAAATGAAAGTTCTTGGTTGTAGGCATCTGGCAAAGAAACCTGTTTTTTCCAAGAGTGACACAATTATTTGCAAAATGGGCGTTCACGTAATAAATCCACTCTTGTGTGGAATTCAAGTCAATGTGACAAAACTATCTCCCATTATTTGTTCCAGTGCCTTAAAGGTTTACAATGTTAGATTCTGAAAGAATTAGTATGCACCAAGGTTTTAAGTTATTTAAATCTGAGATAAATATTTTGACTACACAAAATATAGTCAAGCCTACAGTGCATTCCAAATTATCTGCCATCACTTAAAATGATGTAAATACCTGAGTCAGAATGTAAAAATTGAAAACAGTATACATAATGTGACATAACTAAAATTCCGGAGTGGGTGGGCGCGCCGGGACGAAGCGTGGCGCCCCCGGGCAGCGCGGTCCCGGCGAGGCGGAAGCCTAGGCTGGAGGCGGGGCCAAAATAAAATAAAATAAAATAAAATAAAATTCCTCTCAAATAATAGGTGTAAAAGCCTTTGGGTGGTAATGTGGCCCCCAGAGTCAGGCTGCCTGAGTTAGACTCCCTGCTTTTCCACTTCCTGATTATGAGAACTTGGGCAACTTAATTAAACTCCCTGTGCCTCAGTTTCCTCATCTGTAAAATGGAGATAATAATATGACCATTCCTCACCAGGATGTTTGGAAAGAAGGAATGGAATAACCCACATAGAGTGCTTAGTACAGGACGTAGAGCATGAAATCCTGGTAGTGTTTTATTTGTCATCACCATGTTTCGATCCAGAGTCTGAAGGCTTTGATTCTGCTGCCAGTTCTGTGACCCGTCAGCTGTGGGATACTGGGCACATCATTTAATTTCTCTGAGACTAGAAAATGGGGTACACATCTGTGCATTATCCACCCTACAGTGTTGGTGTCAGGAATAATGCATTGATGTTTGGCAGGTGCTTTGTAGATGGCAATGGGTTACATAGATATAAAGTATAATTATGATTGTAGTTGTTAACAATAGGCCTGTAGTCGATTGTGACATTTGTTTAAAGTTTTCAGTGACTATGTACTTTTTTTTTTTTTTTTTTTTTTGCGTTATTTGAAACAGAGAAGGGCAAGGACTGGCTACAATTTCCCACGTACCATACAGGTAGGAGCTGAGTTTATTCAGAGCTGGTACATCTACTTTTAATTTTCTTTCCATTTAATTCTGTATGTGTAGCCTGTTGGTCAGAGCTGTCAGAGGGAGATCAAAGTACCTGCTGGTTATTTTGCAGATGCTGTAATTGGGCTCTTGCCTTTAAGAAATAAGTTGCTTTAGTTGGTCATGGCACAGCCTAGCAGCCTGCCTGCTGCCTCTTTGTAGTGAAGAGAAAATGGGGTCCAAAGTGGTCATAATTTGGGGATAGGGCAATATAGTGTTGTCATCAAAAAACTTCACGAAATACTGAGCAGGGAAATTGCAAAACAACCTGGAAAGCAGCCTCGGTCCTGTTCAGGCTCGTGGTCCAGGTCCTCCTGGAACGCTGGCTATTATTGTTGTTCTGCTTGATGCAATCCAAGAAGGACATATAGACCCAGAGGGGTGGGATGGGGGTGGGTGGGATGGGGGTGGGTGGGAGGGAGATTCAAGAGGGAAGGAGTGTATGTATACATAGAGCTGATTCACCTTGTTGTACAGCAGAAACTAACACAACATTATAAAGCAATTATACTCCAATAGAAAAGAAAGAAAGAAATAAAAGGACATATAACTACAGAAGTTTCATGGGAAGGTCATTAAAATATTCAGGGTGTGAACGGTAGAGGGTCTGCTCTACTCTTGCAGAAAGAGGAGAGGTTTAAAAAGAAAAGTCCTCTTCAAACTGAGAAGATGAAAGCCGAGAAGAGACTGGCTACCAGTGGAACGGGTAGTATGAACAAGGACTTCCCTAAATACGGATCAGCGGTGGGGATGGGGCAGGCGTGGCTTCGATTGGACATAGAGAGAAATTCTGAGTAAACACAGGCACATCTGACTTTTAAGAGCTGATAGGAAATATAAGAGAGTATTCCTCCAAAAGATGGATCTACAAACGGAAATGGAGAAAAAGCAGAGGTAAACTTGTGAGTCTGAAATGTGCTTTGTAATGGAAGATAGAGTACTGAGAATGTCTGAGGACCTCGCTATAGAGCTTGAAGTTAAGAACAGCCCTGTTCTTTCACATCATATCTTTAATGGACAGAACATTCCAAAATAAGATATTAGGTCTTTGTGACCTTGGTTAAGGCTCAGTTTCTTCATCTGCAGAATGGGGGTAATAATAGCACTACCTCATAAGGTTCTTGTGATAACATGAATTAAAACATGCAGACAAGAGCTCTACAAATGTTGGCTACTATTATTATCATCATTATTATTTTATTATAGAAACAGGCCTTCTGCAGAGCACAGTTTTCTAGACTAATTGAGCATGTGCCTATTTGCCTTATTATTGAGGTAATGATGGATAAATTAGAGACCAGAAGAGTAAAAGGTTTTCTCTGAATGCTCCATCTTCTCTATTAATTATCACAAACCCCTAGAAATTGCATAGCTAGTCAATTTCAACATAATGCAAATGTTGCTGACTGTTCTTTTAAAAATGGGTTTTGAGTTGTTTGTTTTGGATATGAGAAAATTTATCAGATGACTTCAATGTGCTATACTCCATCATTTCTGAAGATTTCCACTTAATAGCTGTAAAATGCTTGATGTTTATGGAGTACTAATTAAGTCATCTGCACAGAGTTTCAGCACCGCAGGCCAAGTTGCACTCTGTGGCCGTAACTGCAACATCTTTCTCTTTTGCTCTGCTTTTTAGCTGTCTTTGTCAGGGCATCATAAAGGCCACCTCTTTTTTAGCACCCACCAAATTGATTAGCAGGATCAAAAGTAAAATACATGGCAACTTCATGCATGGAAACTTCACACAAGATCAGTTGATATTATCAGTAAAGTCTGGACATGCTGCAATGAGAAAACTAGGTAATTTGGGTGAGTGTTTTCATACGAATTAATTCCCTTTTTTAATAAAGTTCCAAATGCATGCATAGCAAGAAGCCCTGCCTTCAGAGGGGGAGAGAAACTGTCTTTAAGTTCCTTTCCACATCCTTGGTATTCATTGTGCCCTGACAGCCTTTTTACCTGGAAGAGCTTGTAAAAAAAATCCAGAGTACCAGAGGATTTACCAGAGACCATCGACCTGCTCTGGATATTAGCAGCAGCCAGTTCATCAGTGGAGTGGGACCACTTTTTCTCTTGCTTAAATACTTAGAGAAGGAGAGGAAGGTGTTTTATGTCCTTAGAGAGGAGACTGGGATGGCTGGGCAAGGCTTGCTGACCTGCTTCTCTGGCCACCTGATTTCTGAAATCAAACAAACCAAGTGGGTGGTCAGTAAAAACTGGGACTTTCTAACAAAAACAGCTCAGGACACATCTCCCTTTATGTGACAACACTTGGCAGCAAAACTTTGCTTTTAACATCAATATCAGAACAGAGCATCCTGATCTATACTACTTATGATGAATACATTGAATTTATTAAAACCAAGTCCAGCCCAAAGTCCATTAAGAAAGAGAAGTCAGCCTTTAGTGTCTGGTCACTGCACCCCAAACTATTAACAACTGCACTCAAGAGGAAGGCAGTCGGCAGGTGGGGACTTTCGATTTTTACTCTACATCTCTTTGTGTGGCTTGACGTTTTTCATTGCGTATGTACCGTTTTAATGAAACCAAAGCAGAAAAACTGTCCTGTCAAGTGGTAGTTTTAAAGCAAAGGACCAAATGTGAGATCTGACTGGGAGCCTTATTTTTAAAAAAAAGATTCAATTTAGTGTTTATTTTCAACCTGCTTTAAATCGCCTGGTAGAAAAGTTTCCCCTTTTATTTGCTGATGTTTATGTGCAGGGTAATAATGATGGGTGGTAATGGATGTTCATGAAACTTTTAAGTGCCTTTTGCCCTTTCAAATGCGCATTCATTTTCTCTGTAGAGCCTAGAAAGTGCAAAGCCGAAGAAACAGCCTCTAAATACAAAGGGACATATAAGTGGCTCTTAACCAACCCTACTGAGACAGCCCAAACTAGATGCATAAAAAATGAAGATGGAAGTGCTACTAGACTCTGGTATGCACCGGCTAAGTTCTAATTGCTAGTTGGGTACACAAAGATCTGCTTAATTGGGAGCATGTTTCCAAGTCCTTTGTCTGAGCACACCTCCTCCTTCCCTCACTAGTGCCCATCTTCCTTTCTTTCACTTTTTTGGGTCTGCTTAAGCATACACATGCCACATAATAACAACTCAGAAAAAAATTTCAAGAAGACAGAAGAGAAAAAAAAAAAAAACCACCCATGATCCTACCACCTGAACACAGCTGCTTTTAGGTGGTGGTATTTTTTTCCCACATAGCCTTTAATGCATTTTAAATTTTATGTATTGGTATTCACCCTTCTTATAGCAGTAATGTTATTTAACCTTTCACTCAGTGGTTTATCAAACATTTTCCATGCTTTACATTTATTGTCTTAATGACCTTTTCAAAAACCTGCCTCAAAAGCTACCTCATTGATGGCCCATAATAATTTACTAAATCACTCTACTATTCTTTACTTTAACATTTTCCTTTTTTCATCAGCCCCTCTTTTCTTGCTCTTTGCTACCGGTTTATGCCATTAACTTAAGTGTGCAGACGGGAGGGACAGCAGGTTTTGACAAAAATGTAAAACCTGTCTTTTGGAAGGTGACTGAGTCCTACCTCTTCTTCCCTATGCCTAGTCACTTAGTGAGTCATGCAGCTTTTATGGTCACAAACAGAGCTCACATCTGCCCTTTCCTTTCTGACCCCACTGCCACTCCCTGGGTGCCTACAATTAGAGCATTCTCCTGGCCTTCTAACTGCCCACTACCTCCCCACCCCCAGCTCTACTTCACACTGCTACCAGCATAATTTTCCTGAAGTATGGCTGCCAACATGCCGATTTCCCACTCCAGTTCTATATTGCTTTAAGGATTAAATCCAAAACCCTAAATAAAGTACTTAACACCCTCAGGCCCCTTTCCTTCCCCCGCAGATGGACCGTTGCCCTTCTGGACTTGCATCTCTTTCTCTGCTTGTGCTATTTGCTCTCTTTGGTTGTGGGGAAGGGGCACTTTCTCCATCTCTGTTCTTTTAGTGCCCAGCTCAGCTCAAAAGTTACAAATAAGTTCTCCTTGCTTGGTGTTTCAATAGATTCAGTTTCATTTCTACAGTTTTTCCATTTCATATTTTGCCTAATAAATGTAGTTACATTTACAATCTCAAAGCACCAAGTTGCAAGCTCCTCAAGGAGCTGTCTTGCTTGTCTGTAGTACCTACTACCAGTCCTAGAACACAGAAGACTCCTGATAAATGGGTTAGCTGATTTGCAATGAACTGGCTTGAACTGGATCGGGCATAGTGGAGGGTGGATGATGCGGGCCAATGATCCACAGTGGGGGCTATACTGTCTTGAGTGATTGAATATGCTGAAATAAAGACCACAATTGTAACAGGAATTTTCTCTTAAAATGAGGGTAAGAGGCAAAAGTGAGGGTAGGAGTCACGTCCAGAGCGGCAAAAATCTCTGCCTTGACTCTTGGTCTAGTGGACGTGGCCCTGCCCCATGTGGGGCTCTGTTGCCTATGCTTCCTTTATGGGAACCCTAGATTCACTTGCTCCCCAAGAGCAAAGTTTTCTTCACTGTACAAACACTGGGTTCCTACCTTTGCCATCTCAGCTAGGAATCTGGCAGTAGGCTTAGGGGAGGCATGCCAAAGACATACCAGTTCCTTCACCATTCGCTTTCAAACTATTTTGACCTCATCCTCCAACGATGAAGATTCTGTTCGTCTCTCCTCTCTTTTTCAGCTCAATCAGTATCGACACTGGCAAATCTCACTGGGAAAAACCAAAGTTTAAACAATGCAAATTGCTTCAAGCGCTTCCTAATAAGATTGTGGATCTTGCTAATATTACAATAAGTGATGGTAAGACTATTCTGCACACATTAGAGAAATAATGGATCCTCAGTTAGTTTGTCTACTTGACCTGAGGTCAGAGAGAATACAGGCAAACCTCCCATAGGAAAATCTACCTGACAACAATCCAATTTCAGAAATGAGGTAGTTATTGGTGGTGAAAGTGGGAGTGGAGCGTGAGAAGTCAGAACTGTCAGTGATTTTTGTTTCATAGTATTTTCTATTTTATGACGTTTGGTTAGTTATTATTTTGTTTATTTTAATTTTTAAGAGTTTTAGTAGATAATACTTCATATAGTTCAATATTGAAAAAATTAAAAAGGATATGCTGTAAAACCTCTTCCTCCCACAGCTGACCCCAGCCACTTAGTTAGTATCCATGGAGATACCTATGCATCTATAAGGAAATGTGCACGTGTATGTATATTCTTCTTCCCTTTTTGTACACATAGTGGAAAGTGATATACATGCTGTTCTGTACCCTGCTTCTTTCTCTTAATATTATATTGCAGAAATTATCGTATTAATGTATGAAGAGCTTCCTTATTTTTTTTCACTGCATTGTATTAACACAGATATGCCCCAATTGATTTCTTTAAACTGTTGCCTATGGATGTCCATATGGATGGACATTTAACTTGATAATTACACCTTGTTTTCTAAAAAACTGCTGTAATGGATATTGTGCGCATGTCATTTTGTGTAAGTATGGTATGCTCAAAGCATAAATTCCCAAAAGTAGAATTGCTGGGTCAATCATACCTTTTTTAAGATAAATTATTTTTATTTGCTATGCCAAAATTTTTTGAATTGATAACACTGTACTTTACATTAGCATTTCTTTTTTCTTGCTTGCTTTATTTCTTCTGGCATTTTTGAATACTGGAGTGGGTAGCCTGTCCCTTCTTCAGTGGATCTTCCTGACCCAGGGACTGAACTGGGGTCTCTTGCATTACAGGCGGATTCTTTACCAACTGAGCTATCAGGGAAGCTTTAAAATTGAAGTATAGTTAATTTGGGCTTACCTGGTGGCTCAGTGGTTAAGAAGCTGCCTGCTATGCAGGAGCTGTTGGAGACATGGGTTCGATCCCTGGGTTGGGAAGATCCCCTGTAGGAGGGCATGGCATTCCACTCCAGTATTCTTGCCTGGAGAATCCCATGGACAGAGGAGCCTGGCAGGCTACAGTCCATGGGGTCACAGAGTCGGACATGTCTGAAGCGACTTAGCATCCATGCATGTATAGTTAATTTACAATGTGTTAGTTTCAAATGTACAGGAAAGTGATTCAGTTATATGTGTGCGTATATATAAATTTTCAGATTCTTTTCCATTGTATGTTATTACAAAATATTGAGTGTAGTTCCTTGTGCTATACAGTGGGAACTTGTTGTTTATCTATTTCGTATATAGTAGTGTGTTAATCCCAAACTCCTAACTTATCCCTCCCTGCTTCCCCTTTGGTAACCATAAATTTGTTTTGTCTCTGAGTCTGTTTCTGCTTTGTAAATAAGTTCATTTCTCTCGTATTTTAGATTCCACATATGAGTGATATCATATGATATTTGTCTGTGTCTGAACTACTTAGCTTAGTATGATAACTTGTAGATCCACCCATGCTGCTGCTGATGGCATTATTTCATTCTGTTTTATGGCTGAGTAATATCCCACATATATACACCACATCTTCTTTATCCATTCGTCTGTCAATGGATATTTACATTGCTTCCATGTATGGGTTATTGTAAATAGTGCTATGAACATTGGGGTGCATGTATCTTTTCAAATCAATCGTACTTTTCATGATATCAAAATGCTCTCTGTAATAGTTGCACCAACTTATACTCCCACTTACAAGGTGTGAAAGTGCCTGTTTCTGAACATCTTCAAATCAACACAGCATGTTATCAGATTTTTGGATATTTGTGATTTGATAAGTTAATCTCAATGTAATTAAAATTTTATGGAGATATTGACATAAAATTCAGCCATGGAATGTGTACAGTTCAGTGCTTTTTAGTGTATTCACTAGATTGTGCAACCATCACCACTAATTCTAGAACATTCTAATCACTCCTAAATGAAACACCATACATGTTAGCAATCACTCTCCATTCCCTCTTTCCCCTAGCCCAATCTACTTTCTTTCTTCTTTTAATTTAATTTTATTGTTGTAAGAACACTTTACGTGAGACCTACTTTCCTGACAATTTTAAAATGTACAATGCATTACTATTGACGGCTGACACAATGTTTTATAGTATATATCTAGAACTTAGTCATCTTGCTTAACTGAATGTTTATGCCTGTTGATTAGTAACTACTCACTTCCCTCTTCTCTAAACCCTGGTAATCACCATTTTATTCTGTGCTTCTGTGAGTTTGACTATTTTAGATTCCACATATAAGTGAGATCATGCATACTGATCTTTGTGAGTCTTGCTTATTTCACTTAGCATTATACTCTTCTGTTTCATCCATGTTGCTGCAGATGACAGGATTTCCTTCAGCAATATGTGAACTGTGAACTTCCAGATGTTCAAGCTGGTTTTAGAAAAGGCAGAGGAACCAGAGATCAAATTGCCAACATCCGCTGAATCATGGAAAAAGCAAGAGAGTTCCAGAAAAACATTTATTTCTGCTTTACTGACTATGCCAAAGCCTTTGACTGTGTGGATCACGATAAACTGTGGAAAATTCTGAAAGAGATGGGAATACCAGACCACCTGATCTGCCTCTTGAGAAATCTGTATGCAGGTCAGGAAGCAACAGTTAGAACTGGACATGGTACAACAGACTGGTTCCAAATAGGAAAAGGAGTACGTCAAGGCTGTATATTGTCACCCTGCTTATTTAACTTATATGCAGAGTACATCATGAGAAACACTGGGCTGGAGAAGCACAAGCTGGAATCAAGATTGCCGGGAGAAATATCAATAACCTCAGATATGCAGATGACACCACCCTTATGGCAGAAAGTGAAGAGGAACTAAAAAGCCTCTTGATGAAAGTGAAAGAGGAGAGTGAAAAAGTTGACTTAAAGCTCAACATTCAGAAAAGGAAGATCATGGCATCTTCCCATCACTTCATGGGAAATAGATGGGGAAACAGTGGAAACAGTGTCAGACTTTATTTTTTGGGGCTCCAAAATCACTGCAGATGGTGACTGCAGCCATGAAATTAAAAGACACTTACTCCTTGGAAGGAAAGTTATGACCAACCTAGAAAGCATATTGGAAAGCAGAGACAGTACTTTGCCAACAAAGGTCCGTCTAGTCAAGGCTATGGTTTTTCCAGTGGTCATGTATGGATGTGAGAGTTGGACTGTGAAGAAAGCTGAGCGCCGAAGAATTGATGCTTTTGAACTATGGTGTTGGAGAAGACTCTTGAGAGTCCCTTGGACTGCAAGGAGATCCAACCAGTCCATTCTGGAGGAGATCAGCCCTGGGATTTCTTTGGAAGGAATGATGCTAAAGCTGAAACTCCAGTACTTTGGCCACCTCATGCGAAGAGTTGACTCATTGGAAAAGACTCTGATGCTGGGAGGGATTGGAGGCAGGAGGAGAAGGGGACGACAGAGGATGAGATGGCAGGATGGCATCACCGACTCGATGGACGTGAGTCTGAGTGAACTCCGGGAGTTGGTGATGGACAGGGAGGCCTGGCGTGCTGCGATTCATGGAGTCGCAAAGAGTAGGACAGAACTGAGTGACTGAACTGAGCTGGACTGAAGGCCGCATAACATTCCATTTAATATGTATGTATACATATATACATATAATAAAATTTTATTTATTCAGTTACCTCTCTACAGACTCCTAGGTTATTCTCATATATTTGTTATTATGAATAATGCTGCAGTTAACAAGGAAGTTCAGATATCTCTTTGAGATAATAATTTTATATCCTTTGGATATATACTCACAAGTGGTATTGCTGGATCATATTGTAGTTCTATGTCTAACTTTTTATTATTTTCCACAGTGGTGCAGCAGTTTGCATTTACCTAAACAGTGTATCAGTCAGTCAGTCAGTTCAGTCGCTCCATTGTGTCTGACTCTCTGCGACCCCATGAATTGCAGCACGCCAGGCTTCCCTGTCCATCACCATCTCCTGGAGTTCACTCAGACTCACGTCCATCGAGTCAGTGATGCCATCCAGCCATCTCATCCTCTGTTGTCCCCTTCTCCTCTTGCCTCCAATCCCTCCCAGCATCAGAGTCTTTTCCAATGAGTCAACTCTTCGCATGAGGTGGCCAAAGTACTGGAGTTTCAGCTTTAGCATCATTCCTTCCAAAGAAATCCCAGGGCTGATCTCCTTCAGAATGGACTGGTTGGATCTCCTTGAAGTCCAAGGGACTCTCAAGACTCTTCTCCAACACCATAGTTCAAAAGCATCAATTCTTCAGCACTCAGCTTTCTTCACAGTCCAACTCTCACATCCATACATGACCACTGGAAAAACCATAGCCTTGACTAGACGGACCTTTGTTGGCAAAGTAATGTCTCTGCTTTTGAATATGCTATCTAGGTTGGTCATAACTTTTCTTCCAAGGAGTAAGCATCTTTTAATTTCATGGCTGCAGTCACCATCTGCAGTGATTTTGGAGCCCAAAAAAATAAAGTCTGACACTGTTTCCACTGTTTCCCCATCTATTTCCCATGAAGTGATGGGACCAGATGCCATGATCTTAGTTTTCTGAATGTTGAGCTTTAAGCCAACTTTGTAACACTCCTCTTTCACTTTCATCAAGAGGCTTTTTAGTTTCTCTTCACTTTCTGCCATAAGGGTGGTGTCATCTGCATATCTGAGGTTATTGATATTTCTCCTGGCAATCTTGATTCCAGCTTGTGCTTCTTCCAGCCCAGCGTTACAGTGTATAAGGGTACCCTTTTCTCCACACCCTTGCCAACACTTGTTATCTATTTATTTCTAATAATTACCATCTCATTGTGGTTTTGATCTGCATTTCCTTGATGACTAGTGATTGTGGGGAGCGAGCTCCGCCCCTGGCAAAGGTCATGAGGAAGGAGGCTTGGCATACGCAAAGGCGGGATCAAGCCTCAGGAGTCTCCCTGGAAATTCTCGAGCAATCTACCCCCAAAACCAGAGTCTGCCTACTTTCTGCTTTGTGCTTTCACCTACACCTCTGACTTTATGGGGGGCTGTCCCCCACTACCTCTCTCTGAAAAAAGAGTTAGCTTACAGCTCCAGTTAATAATTCCTGGGTGTGACAGTGTTTCAACCTACAAACTCCCTTGGAAGTCCTCTAGCCTGCCTGAATAGGTTTTTTCGGCCACATGTGATTGCTCAGAGCCTCCAAACTGAGAGGCATGAGATGTTCTAAACTGTCTAAATACAGATTCCTTTCAGCAGTTAAAAGATTGATTAGAAATTGTATTGGTGAAGGGATTTTCACTTGTTGGGCCAATGTTTGCTGTTAAGTCTCCATATCCCTTACCTGCTGTGTCCCTGGCAGTGTATTGATTAATATAATTGGTGTAAATAGTAGCTTTAATGTTTGTAACCTGGGACCCTTGAGTTAATTCTTTTTCTTGTTATAGCCCACCACACCTTTGCTTTGTAGGAATGCAACTTTATCTAATGCTTTTGGAGGGTGGCTCCTGACCAATCACCTTTAGAGAAAAATAAGTTTTCTGAAGAAAAGGTCTTAAAATGTTAACAGGCCTCCGGGCCAGAAGATGATGCAAATCACCTAAGCTTTTGCATATGATAAGTTTGCAGGAAGAAAGCCTGGCTTGCTGCAAGACTCTACCCCTTCCCCCATTATCCTCTATGCATAACTTAAGGTATAAAAACTACTTTGGAAAATAAAGTGCGGGCCTTGTTCACCGAAACTTGGTCTCACCATGTCATTCTTTCTCTTACCTTCTGGCTGAATTATTCAGCCTCTTTTCTCCACTGAATTTCCTCACTGAGCTATCCTTATTCTATTACTCTTTATATCCTTAATTAACGTTTAATTAAGCAGTTGTTTCCCGATCCTCGCCGACGCCGTCCCCGCTTCGAATTCCCTGGATCCAGCGGGGCTGGACCCCGGCAAATGATGTTGAGCACCTTTTCACATACCATTGGCCTTTTGTATTTCTTCTTTTGAGAAGTGTCTGCTCAAGTTCTTACCCTATTTTTAAATTCAGTTCTGTGGGATTTCTTCTACTGAGTGGGTGGAGTTATTTGTATATTTTGGAAATTAACCCCTTATCAAATACATGGTTTGCAAATATTCGCTCCCTTCTGTAGGTTGTCTTTTCACTTTAGTGATTATTTCCTTTGCTGTGGGAAGCTTTTAGTTTGCTGTAGTCCAACTTGCTTACTTTTGGTTTTGTCATCTTCGCTTTTGGTGTCACATCCATGAAATCATTGCCAAGATCAGTATCATGAAGATTTTATCTTATGTTTTCTTCTAGGACTTTTAAAGTTTTAAGTCTCAAATCCACTTAGAGTTGATTTTTGTGTGTGGTATAAGATAAAGGTCCAATTTCACTCTTTTGTATGTGGATATCCAGTTTTCCATTTGTTGGAGAGACCCTCTTTGCCCATTGTATATTCTTGGCATTGTTGTTGAACATCACTGTATATTCTTGGCATCCTTGTTGAACGTCAGTTGATATATGGATTTATTTCTGGGCTTTCTATTCTATTCCATTGATTTATATGCCTGTCTTCATATGAACTTCATACTGTTTTGATTACTGTAGCTTTTTAATATATTTTTACATCAAGGAGTGCAATGCCTTTGATCTACTTTCTCAAGGTCAGTTTGGCTGTTCAGATCTTTTTTGTGGTTCCATATGAATTTTAGAATTGTTTACTCTATCTCTGTAAAAAATGCCATTGGTTAGACGAGTTTGGTGAAGTCTGTTTCCCCTGCAGTGTACATCCTTTGATGCTGCTCCTTAAGATGAAGCCTTGGAGATGTACACATTTTCCTTGAGCACTAGGAATGACTGTGGCTCTAGCTGAGTTATCTCTGTTTCTCTGATTTCCCCACTAAGCTTCTGGCTGGCCTGACTCTGTTGGTATCACAGCCAGTTGTTAACATCCTAGTTGATAGTTGATTGCTCTGTCATTTTTTACAAAACCCTAGGGTATAAATGGAGAAGGCAATGGCACCCCACTCCAGTACTCTTGCCTGGAAAATCCAATGGGTGGAGGAGCCTGGTAGGCTGCAGTCCATGGGGTCGCTAAGAGTCGGACACGACTGAGCGACTTCACTTTCCCTTTTCACTTTCACGCATTGGAGAAGGAAATGGCAACCCACTCCAGTGTTCTTGCCTGGAGAATCCCAGGTAAGGGGCAGCCTGGTGGGCTGCCGTCTATGGGGCCGCACAGAGTCGGACACGACTGAAGCGACTTAGCAGGGTATAAATTGCTCCACAGTTTGATCCAATTAAAGTCTGTGCCCTTGTTAGGAGAAGAGTATTACCAATCTTTGAGGCTTTCTTCTATCCTCCTCTGGGCAAAATATCTGTCCTATGGGGCAAGAGCTTGGGGGTGGTGATGGTGGTGAATATGCCCTTCACCAGGTACTTCACTAGGGTCTTCCCTATGCAACAGGAGCTGTGTGTGTGAGCTTGGGCACAAGAGGGACTTATTGCTGACACTCAGCTGCTGCCATTGCCTAGTATGGATCTTCAACAGCTCAGAGTTGGAAAGGTGGGAACTGCAAATGTTCACTTGCCATCAAATCCACTCAGAATAGTTCTTCCATCTCAGGGACCTGGGGGAGATGCTAAGTGCCACTCAGCTGCCTAGCCCAGTGGAACAATTCGTTCCCAAGGCAGATCTGTGGAGGATGGGTGCAGTTCCTAGCTCAGATGCCATGGCCCGCCACTGCACTTGACAAATTTCTGTAGATTTTCTTCAATAAATGCTTGTCAGTCTGCTGTAAGCTCTCCCATCAGTCTCCGGAGACTTTGAATGATTATCTTAGCTAACTTTGACCAGCATTAGAGATCTCTCTTGTTGAACGTTTCCCTAAGCCTCTCCTTACTACACTATCCTGAAAGTCCTGCCTCTGCTTTTCAGTGTTTTTTAAATTATGCATAAAGTTTTCCACACAGAGTTTTGGTTTATGCACATCCTGTCGAGCATTGCTCTACTGCATACAGTGGTTTCCTCCCATCATGAAGAGTTAGAAATTGAGATGTAGGCATTCCAGTACCCTGCAAAAGGGCCAGGGAAGAGCCCCGAGGCAGTGAACTTCTGAGTCTTGTCTTTTTGCAGAAGATTTAAGTTTGAGATCCTTGCCAAGGAATACCTAGAGGAATTAGAAAAGCAAGCACATCTCTGATGGTTTCTGGATCTGAAATCATGAGTCCGGGCAAGAGAGAGTGTTGCAGCTTGAAGTGAGTGGGTGACAAGATAGAAAGGTCTGTGTTTCCTGCTGGCCTCTCTCCTTTTGAGTGACACATTTTTCTTATACATGCTAATAGAATTTTCTCTGTGGAAGAAAAAGTTAACAAACAACCGTAACAACAACAAAAGCATGGCGTTGGATTGAGATTTTTAGAAAATTAACTGTCAGAAGTCACTTTATTTAAAAAAATCTGCAGAGAAACAGAAGAGTGAGAGGGTGACTCTAATGTATATAACTGAAAAATAAACTATCAAATGTATTAGCTTTGGAGGAATCCTTCACCTTGTAAGGTAGAAGCTTAATGACAAATGAGTACACTTAAGGAAAGAAAAATGCATTCACGTTGAAACAATTTTTCTTTAGCTTTCAATCTTGCTGACAAGTGTGAGATATCTTGATTGGAGAAAACTCATAAGTTCCCCACTTAAATTCTCAATTCACAAAACTCCTTAATATCACAGGTAGAAAAGCCACCCTTATTTCAAAGTTCTGTAGATTCGTCGTTGTGCTGAATTTTTGTTACCTCTAGGATGTTGAGGCTGCATCACTCTCTGAAGTTGGCTAGAACTTTTCACAAAACTGTCTCCTGTCTGTGTTCATTCCACCATCAGGGTAGAAGAGTATGTGATTGATAGAGAATTATTTAATTCTCAGAATGTCAGGGAGAAGGCCTGCAAAATACAGCTGCTCCAACCCCCAACACCATGGAGAAAAGGGACAAAGGCACAAATGCTGTAGTAGGAAATGATATTGAAGAACACTAGCTTTGGAATCAAACAGGCCTGGATTAAAATTTGGATTAGGATCTCTGTGTCTTAATTTCTTAATCTATATAAAAGACATAATATTAGTACCCACCACATAGGTTTAAGGTGATGATAAGATGAAAAGAAATGAATGTATACGGCCCTGCTATGGTATCTTGTCTCCAAAGTAGCCACCATCGATTCATTCCCTCCTTGTCAACTGAGAGTAGAATCAGAGCTAGCTTGTGACTGCTTAATCCAATAGAATTGGGCAGTAGTGACTACTGCACCATTTATGGAACTAACTTTTAAGAAGACTGGAATCTTCTCCTTCCTTTCTATTGGTACGTTCTCATCCTCTTAGAACCCAGACTCCAAAGCCCAAACAGCGGTGTGCTGGAAAATGTTTAATGGCAAGCTCTATGGGGGAAAAGTAATAAATTTGTAGCATTTGCTGATTTCTTTGCTGTAATACTCCTCCCAAGGCTGAACACAAACTACAACATATAGCACTGAACATAAAGTTGGTAAGAGATGCATGAACACAGTAGATGTGAACAATCACAAGAGCATAGATTATTAAAATGCAGTAAAATAATTAGGAAGTAATGAGTTCTGATTATCACTATTATTTGTAATATGCTTTATTTAATTGGAAGTTTATGTAATTTAACTTTTAATAATGGCTCACAAAATTCCTGAAAATGTAACAGTTGGTTCTCAATAGTTGACACAAGCTGGCTCCAGTACACCATAAACCAGATCAGCGTACCACTGAGCCTAAGCCAGCGGGAGAGGTCATGTGTAGGGAAGAGCCTCAACTGACTCAAGAGGCAACAACCTCAACTGACCAGTCCATGGTAGCCTCAACTGCCAGGCATGTGAGGGAGCCATCTTAGACTTCCAGTCCAGTCTAACCTTCAGATGACTCCAGTCCCACCTGTCATCTGACTGCACCTACATGAGAGACTCCAAATGAGAAGTGCTCACCTGAGGTTTATCAACACAGAGAACAATGAGAGAGAACAATAAACTGTTGTCTTAAGTCATTAAGTTTTGGGGTTGTTTGTTCTGCAGCAGTAGATAACTAGAACACTGGCTTATAGAAGTTGCTCAATGAATAACCGATGTTACTGTTTTCATTATTGTAATTACTGGCAGATTAATTTTAACTACTTCAAGCAATGGAGGTTATTCTACAGCTAATAAAGGAGGATTCCTTTTATTGCTTTTGCTTGGGAACTTAGAATTTTTACACAATGCATGTAATTAGTCTTGAATTTTGCTTAAAAACCATACAACCCCCAGTGAAAAGTCTGTAGTTACTTTCTACAATATATAATAGTCTCCCATTGGCCTATTGTTTACTTTCATTTGGCCACAGCAGGGAGTGCATGAAGTGAAGTCCCATCACTGAAACGCAAAGAATAATGACCCAGGGAGGCAGCTCCCATTTACAGCAAAGCCTGGACAATTTAATAAGAGCAGTAGAAACATCTGTGACTGAGAATGCTCTATTTTTCTGCCATTGCTGGACGGATTGGGGTAATGGTTAAAGAGAGACAATTGAGAGGATCTCAGTTAAGATTATTTAATTTATGTTGATAAGAATAGACTAAAGAGAGAGACAGACAGACAGAGATTAAAGCAAGAAATGAGGAAAATGGGAGAAAGAAAAAAATGGCCTTTGTAAGCTATGTTGGGGATAAAGTTGTGGGGCACTTGGGGTAGGAGAGAGAGGTTTGGAGAGATGCTGCCAACTGTGGAGGATGCAAAGAGAGAGAGAAACAGTGAGAGAAAGAGTTGGTCATTTGAAATGTAACTTGGGTTAAGTGTGTTATGAATGTAATCTCTCTCTGGAATTTTTCCCAACAGACTGTATTTTTCTTTTTAAAAGAAATTTCTCAAAAATCATTTATTGTTGGCTTTCACATTATTTTTCAATTATTTTCCATTATATTTTGGTTACTGGATTTGAATGTGAGTGTTCTAAGCTGGGAGGGCACCACAAGGGAGCCCAGCTTCATCTCTCTCTCTCTCTTTAGTTGCTAAGTCGTGTCCGATTCTTGTGAGCCCATGGACTATAGCCTGTCAGGTTCCTCTGCCCATGGGATTCTCCAGACAAGAATACTGCTTCATATAGGTTATATCAAACTTAAGCCTAGTTTTGTATTTGTCTAATAAAGCTGTTTAACAGTGGGTGATGATCCCAACAAAAAACTACTTTTAAAAAGCACTTACGAGACATGAGGACTTTTGAACACTGACTGGATATTTGATAATATTGAGTATTATTATAAACTTTTAAAAGATATGATACTGGTATTGTGGTTCTGACAAAGTTTTTTATTTTATTATTTTTTATTTTTAATTGGAGGATAATTATAGTCCTTTGTTTTAGAGATGCATTCTGAAGTGTTCATGGATGAAATGATATGATGTCTGGGGGTTGCTTTAAAATAATCTGGGGTTGGGAGAAGGTAGGCGGAATTGTAGATAAAATAAGATTAGCTCTTCATTGACACTTGTTGAAGCTAGGTGATTCATGAGGTACACTGAGATTCATTATACTATTCTTTCTACTTTTGTGCATATTTTAAAATTTCCATAATAAAAAGTGAAGAAAAAAGTGGGTGAATTAATATCTATTGTGCTTACTCTCTAGAAAAACCTGAAGTGCTCTTTATTGTTATGTGGTCCATATTTGCTTTTGTTCTGCACGTTGCTGGTTCTTGACAGAACAACATAATCACCATCCTTGATTATGAAAGCATAGAGTGAGTGTGATATTTGAGTACAGATGGGATCTACTTAACTCAATCCAATACTCAAAAGTCTTAACTTAATTAGAATCTAATTGCAAGATAATCTTTAGTGACAAGAAAGGTTTCCCTAGGGAAGTATTTAAAAAAGGATTTAGTGAATAAAAATTTGACTTATGTGCTACTTTCTGGGACTCCATCAATTGTAGAAATTGAAGTCCAGTGTTTCCTTCACAAATTTTGCTAACTTGGTATATGTTTCCATTTTACTGCCTTTACTTTTTAAATGGAAAGACACAGACCAGCATGGCCCAAAACTAGGTAATGCAGCTTTTATATTTCACTTTTCTTTCCCCAGAAAATGTGAATGATGTTGCAGAACACATTTTAAATTTAATCAATGAATCCCCTCTTCTGGATGAAGAAGAAACAAAGATTATTGTTTCGAAAGTATCTGATATTTCAGTGTGATGAGATAAGTATGAACCTAACCCAGACTATATTACAAATAATCAGTGCTGCTTTGGGAAAGCAAAACCATTCAGCATCTGATCTGCATGGAGTAAGCAATGAGTAAATACTAGTACTTTGGTAAAATAAGTTATTTCAAAATATTTACAATATATACTGTTAATTCCTTTGCATACAGGCATTGCCAGTTCTAAAGGTCAGGTAGTTATGCGTTGACTGCTTTGTGAGCACAACATGCTGGGGGTCATCCTCTTGGAATCCCAATTGCGAAAGAATGCATTCAAATTCTAACTGAACCTTAATGACAGCAACTTTCCAAATAAATAGTTACCCCAAGTCAAACGTTCAATCTGCTTCCTGGTGTTCCCCCAATGTTCCCCATTTCTACATAATGCATCCACCCAAGGCTCAAGCAAAAAACTTGAGGACACTAATTACTTCCCTCTGTTGTGTCCCACTCTTTGTGACCCCATGGGCTACAGCACACCAGGCTTCCCTGTCCTGCACTATCTCCCAGAGTTTGCTCAAACTCATGTCCATTGAGTCAGTGACGCCATCCAACTATCTCATTCTCTGTCACCCCCTTCTCCTCCTGCCCTCAATCTTTCCCAGCATCAGGGTCTTTTCCAGTGGGTTGGCTGTTCATATCAGGTAGCCAAAGTATTGGAGCTTCAGCTTCAGCATCAGTCCTTCCAATGAATATTCAGGGTTGATTTCCTTTACGATTGAATGGTTGGATCTCCTTGCTGAGGAAGGGACTCTAAAGAGAGCTCTCCAGCACCACAGCTTGAAAGCATCAATTCTTCGGTGCTCAGCCTTCTTTATGGTTCAGCTCTCACATCCCAGGCTTCCCAGGTGCCACTAGTGGTAAAGAACCCACCTGCCAATGCAGGAGACATCAGAGACACGGGTTTGATCCCTAGGTTGGGAAGATCCCCTGGAGGAGCGCATGTCAACCCACCCCAGTATTCTTGCCTGGAGAATCCCCATGGACAGAGGAGCCTGGTGGGCTACAGTCCATAGGGTCACAAAGAGTGAGATATGACTGAAGCGACATAGCACCATCTCACATCCGTTCACAGTTACTGGAAAAACCATAGCTTTGACTATATGGACTTTTGTTGGCAAACTGATGTGTCTGCTTTTTAATATGCTGTCAAGGTTTGTCATAGCTTTCCTTCCAAGGAGCAAGCATCTTTTACTTTCATGACTACAGTCACCATCTGCAGTGATTTTGGAGCCCAAAAAAATAAAGTCTGACACTGTTTCCACTGTTTCCCCATCTATTTCCCATAAAGTGATGGAACCAGATGCCATGATCTTCGTTTTCTGAATGTTGAGTTTTAAGCCAACTTTTTCACTCTCCTCTTTCACCTTCATCAAGAGGCTTTTTAGTTCTTCTTCACTTTCTGCCATAAGGGTGGTGTCATCTGTATATTTGAGGTTATTGAAATTTCTTCCGGCAATCTTGATTCCAGCTTGCATTTCATCCAGCCCGGCATTTCCAATGATGTATTCTGCATATAGGTAGATAAGCAGGCTAACAAAATACAGCCTTGACGTACTCCTTTCCCAATTTGAAACCAGTCCCTTGTTCCATGTCTGGTTCTAACTGTTGCTTCTTGACCCACATACAGGTTTTTCAGGAGGCAGGTAAGGTAGTCTGGTATTCCCATCTCTTTCAGAATTTTCCACAGTTTATTGTGATCCACACAGTCAAAGGCTTTAGCCTAGTCAATGAAGCAGAAGTAGATGTTTTTCTGGAATTCCCTTGCTTTTTCTAAGATCCAATGGATGTTGGCAATTTGATCTCTGGTTCCTCTGCCTTTACTAAATCCAGCTCGTAAATCTAAAAGTTCTTGGATTCTTGTACTGTTGAAGCCTAACCTGAAGGATTCTGAGCATTACCTTGCTAGCATGTGAAATGAGCACAATTGTGTGGTAGTTTGAATGTTCTTTGGCATTGCCCTTCTTTGAGATTGGAATGAAAGCTGAACTTATCCAGTCTTGTGGCCATTTCTGAGGTTTCCAAATTTGCTGGCATATTTTTCCTAGAAACCATCTACTTCTCTCCATTGCTACCAGTACTACTCTAGGCCTAGCTCCGTTTCTCTCAACTGATCTTCTACAATAACCTCTTAACTGATCTCCCAACCTTTGCTCTTGCCTCTCTGTGGTCTCTCTTCTACAGAATAATCTTTTATGCATATATCAGATCATGTTATTGTCTTGCTTTTAAAACCACTCAGTAGATTTCTGTTACATATAGACTAAAATCCAAATTTCTTGGCCTATGAGACCCTGCAGGATCTGGCTTTACATATATCAATTTCATCTAATCTTTAATACATTCTTTTGAGATGAGTGCTCATATTATTAACTTTGCAAGTGAGGAGACTGAAGGTTGATGAGGTCATTTGATTTTCCCACACAGCTAGAAATTAGAGCAACTAAGCTTTAAATTTCAGCTGCTCTGACTTCAAAGCCTATACTCTTATCTACTAATTTCTAAGCAATATAAAGATAGTGATTAAAACTCAAAGAAAATTTTATGTAGAGGAAATTTTGTAAGGAGGATGGGTTTTACATTCAAAAACTAGGAATACTCTTCTCTACCTGTCATTCCTTGCAGAATTCTGAGGATAATTGAACATGCTGGTCACAAGATGGAGTTTCCTGGGAGCGCAGCAAATCTGACGGTGGCCAGGCTGACTTTGGCTGTCCTATGGGTGGACCACACATTTGAAGGCATGGCCTTCAGCATTCGCTCCTATGAAGAAGGCATAGAGCCTGAGGTGAGTGGAGCTCAGGGTACTGAGAGCAAATCAGCCAAACACTGCTCCAAATCTTCATTCATCTACTCCTTGGAAGGAGATGGGGTACTTTTTTAACCTTCATGGAGCCTTATGAAAATACAAATATCCCAGGGAAGATTCACGTATAACCTTTAGTAGGCCAATAGCTTGGTTGGAACAGCATTCATGAGGTATGCAATAATACCTCTTTTGGCCCTGTGATCCCAAATCATCTCAAATGTCAGTTTATCAATAAGTACCATTTATGGTGGCTCAGTGGATACAGAATCCGCCTGCAATGGAGGAGACCTGGGATCAATCCCTGGATCCAGAAGATCCCCTGAAGAAGGAAATGGCAACCCACTCCAGTATTCTTGCCTGAGAAAGCCAGTAGACAGAGAAGCCTGGCAGATGTAGTCCATGGGGTCACAAAGAGTCGGACATGACTGAGCAACTAACACAAACCATTTATGGAGCACATACTATATGTTGGGCATTGTGCTACTATTTCATCTGCACACATAAGGAAACAGAGAAATTAAGTAATTTGCCCAAAGACACACAGCCTAATGGCTGAGCTAGAAGTCAAATTTATGTCTGGCTGGCTTTAAAGTCTGAACCCTTTTCTCTACTCCACACAACCTCATTTGTCCACCAACCCTGGCTCAGAAAAGTTCGGGAGAGCAGTCTTTTTAAATTTATAGTTTAAAAAATTATGAAGTTTGCATATGGGGAAAGCATAAATTTGAAGTATACTTTCTCTGATTTTCGACAAATGTGTGTATCTGTGTAACTCAAACCCCTGTCAAGATATAAAACACTGCTATCACTCCTGAAAGTCCTCCTGTGGCCATTCCCGTCAATCCCTGTGACTGCTACCTCTGTTGCCTATCACTGTTCTGATTTTTTTTAACCATAGTTTTGCCTGTTCTAGAACTTTCTATAAATGAATTATATGATATGTACTGTCTTGTATAAGTCTTCTTCTATGTACTACAGTAGGATTTTTTTGAGATTCATTCTTCTGTTTTTGTAGTTTATTCATTTTATTGCTGAGTAATATTCCATTGTATGGATATATCACAGATTGTTTGTATTGTTTCTAGTTTGGGGCTATTATGTTTAGTGCTGCATTGAAGATTTAGGTAAAAGTCCTTGTGTGGATATATATTTTCATTTATCTTGAGTAAGGAGATCGGTCCTGGGTGTTCATTGGAAGGACTGATGTTGAAGCTGAAACTCCAATACTTTGGCCACCTGATGCGAAGAGCTGACTCATTTGAAAAGACCCTGATGCTGGGAAAGATTGAAGGCGGGAGGAGAAGGGGACAACAGAGGATGAGATGGTTGGATGGCATCACCGACTCAATGGGCATGAGTTTGAGTAAACTCCGGAGTTGGTGATGGACAGGGAAGCCTCGCGTGCTGCAGTCCGGGGAGACACAAAGAGTCGGACACGACTGAGCGACTGAACTGAACTGAACTGAACTGAGTAAATACCTATGAATGGAATTGCTGGTTCATAAGTTATATGTTTAAATTTGTAAAAACCAACCATACTCCTTTTTAAAGTGGTTAAGGATATGGAGCAATTTTTCATTTTTGTATTGGCCTTTTCTATATCTTTGGTAAAATATCTATTAAAATTTTTGCCCATTTTTCAGTTGGATTGTTTGTCTTCTTCTTATTGAGTTGAAAGTATTTTTTTTTACAACTTCTGGATATAAGTCAGATACATGTTTTGAAAATATTTTCTCTGTGGTTTATCTATTAGATAAGTGGTGTCTTTTGATGAGCTTAAGTTGTAATTTTGGTGAGGTATAATTCATCAGTTTTTATTTTCTTTCATGAATAACAATATATAACTTGTTTAAGAAATCTTTGCCTATCAACAGATCATGACGATTCTCTTTCCTTTAAAAGATCTATGGTTTCAGTTTTTACATTTAGGATGAGAGTCCTAATTAATTGAACTTAATTTTTGCATGGTATGAGGTGTGGTATGGTGTGTGGTTTGGAATTAATTTTGTTCCATTTAGAAATCTAGTTATTCCAGCATCATTTACTGAAGATTTTCCTTTCTCCATAGATTACTTTGGCACCTTTGACAAAATATCAAATACTCATGTATGTGTAGGTCTGTTTTTTTAAAAAAAATTCTTTTTTTGACCCCACTGCATGGCTTGTGGGATCTTAGTTCCCCAACATGGGTTCCTGGTAGTGAGAGCACAGAGTCCTAACCACTGGACTTCCATGGAATTCCTTGTGTAGGTCTATTTTTGAGCTTTCTGTTCAATTCTATTGATTTTTTGTAAAAAAGAAAAAAAATATATATATATATGTATCACACTATCTTTATGTCTGTAGTCTTGAATCAGGTAGTGGGAGTCCTTCAACTTTTTTTTTTTTTTTTTCAAGATTGCTGTGGTTATTCCAGGCCTTTTGTATGCCCATGTGAATTTTCAAATGTGCTTGTCAATTTGTAGAAAAAAACCTTGCCAAGGTTATAATTGGGATTGCACAATTTTTGGAGAATTGATTTCTTAGTAATATTGGATCTTGTAATATTTATCCAGGAACATTTATTCAGGTCTATTTTAATTTCTCTCAGCAATGTTTTTTTTTTTTAACTTAATTTTTTATTTTAATTGGAGGCTAACCACTTTACAATATTGTGGTGGTTTTGGCCATACATTGACATGAATCAGCCATGAGTGCTAAATGGAGAGGTATTGCCTGTCTTTTGTTAAATTCATCCTAAGTATTTTTTCTGGTACTGTTGCAAATGGAATTAAAAAATTTTTTATTGAAGTATAGTTGAATTCAGCTCATTTCATTCACTCAGTCGTGTCCAACTCTTTGTGACCCTATGAACCACAGCACACCAGGCCTCCCTGTCCATCACCAACTCCTGGAGTTTACCCAAACTCATGTCCATTGAGTTGGTGATGCCATCCAACCATCCCATCCTTTGTCGTCCCCTTCTCCTCCTGCCTTCAATCTTTCCCAGCATCAGAGTCTTTTCAAATGAGTCAGCTCCTTGCATCAGGTGGCCAAAGTATTGGAGTTTCAGCTTCAACATCAGTCTTTGCAATGAACACTCAGGATTGATCTCCTTGAGGATGGACTGGTTGGATCTCCTTGCAGTCCAAGTGACTCTCAAGAATCTTCTCCAACACCACAGTTCAAAAGCATCAATTCTTCGGCATTCAGCTTTCTTTATAGTCCAACTCTCACATCCAATTACAATGTGTTAATTACTACTATACAGCAAAACAATTCAGTTATATCTCTTTATATATATGTACATTATTTTTCATTTCTTTTCCATTATGGTTATCACAAGATATTTAATGCAATTATCTGTGCTACACAGTAGGACCTTGTTGTTTATCCATTCTGTATATACCAATTTACATCAAATCAAACCCTCACCCAACCCCATCCCCCTTGACAACAACCAGTCTACTCTCTATGTCCATGATTCTTTGTTTGATAGATGGGTTCGTTTGTGTCATATTTTAGATTCCACATATAAGTGATATCATATGGTATTTGTCTTTCTTTTTCTGACTTAGTACAAGTGAAATTCAGAAAACGAAGTTCATGGCATCTGGTCCCATCACTTCATGGGAAATAGATGGGGAAACAGTGTCAGACTTTATTTTTTGGGGCTCCAAAATCACTGCAGATGGTGACTGCAGCCATGATATTAAAAGACGCTTACTCCTTGGAAGAAAAGTTATGACCAACCTAGATAGCATATTCAAAAGCAGAGACATTACTTTGCCAACAAAGGTCCGTCTAGTCAAGGATATGGTTTTTCCAGTGGTCATATATGGATGTGAGAGTTGGACTGTGAAGAAAGCTGAGCACCGAAGAATTGATGCTTTTGAACTGTGGTGTTGGAGAAGACTCTTGAGAGTCCCTTGGACTTCAAGGAGATCCAACCAGTCCATTCTGAAGGAGATCAGCCCTGGGATTTCTTTGAAAGGAATGATACTGAAGCTCAAACTCCAGTACTTTGGCTACCTCATGCGAAGAGTTGACTCATTGGAAAAAACTCTGGCGCTGGGAGGGATTGGAGGCAAGAGGAGAAGGGGACGACAGAGGATGAGATGGCTGGATGGCATCACTGACTCAATGGACGTGAGTCTGAGTGAACTCCGGGATTGGTGATGGAGAGGGAGGCCTGGCGTGCTGCGATTCATGGGGTCACAAAGAGTCAGACACAACTAAGTGACTGGACTGAACTGAACAAGTGAAATTATTTTTAAATTTCATTTAAAATTAAATTTTACAATTATCTGCTGCAAGTATTTAAAAATAAAATTGAAAAAAAAATAAAAATAAAATTGATAAGCTATATCTATCACCAATCTCTCACTATCTATCCATCCATCTATCATATATATAAATTTTGTATTCTATAAACTTGCTAAACTCACTTATTAGCTGTAGTAGTTGTTTTAGAGATTATTTGGGCCTTTCTATGTAATGCCATCTGAAAATAGTGACATTAGCCATGTTTCTCATTAATCTTTATTCCTTTTTTTCCTTCTTTTGGACTTATTTTGATATTAGTACTTGCAATAAAATGTTGACTAAGTGGTGAAAGTGAATGTCTTGTCTTGATATCAGGAGAAAAGTATTCACTATTTTACTATTACTATGATATTAGCCATGTTTTTGTTTTGTTTTTTAGATACCCTTTATTTGATTAAGGAAGTTTTCTTCTGTTCCTAGTTTGCTGAAAATTTTTACTGTGAGTGGTTGTTGAATTTTGTTAAATGCTTTTTCTGTGTCTCTTGAAATCATCATTTGGCTTTTGTCCATTATCTAATATGGTAAATTACATTGATTTTAAGATGTTAAACCAATCTTTGCATTTTTGGAAGAAACCCTAGTGGTTATGATGTATTATCATTTTTATACAGTGGTATTTTCGACTTGATAATATTTTGTTAAGTATTTTAGCACTTATGTTCATGAAGGATGTAGGTTTGAAATTATTTATTTGTTTATGGCTGGACTGGGTCTTAGGGTCTACACCGACTTTTCTCCAGTTGCGGGCGCAGGCTTCTCATTGTGGTGGCTTCTCATTGCAGAGCACGGGCTCCGCAGCACAGGCTCAGTGTTGTGGCGCACAGGTTTAGTTGCTCCAAGGCATGTGCAATCTCCCCAGATCAGGGATCAAACCCACATCTTTTGCATTGGCAGGCAGATTCTTTATCACTGAGCCACTGGGGAAACTCCTGAAAGTTTTTTTCCCCCTAGTTTCTTTATTAGACTTTGGGTTGGTGTGTTGCCAACTTTATAAAACTCTTTCAGAAAGAGTTTGGGTGACACTGGTGTTATTTCTTCATTAAATGCTTGATAGCATTTCTTTATGGGAAGTATTGTGATACCAAATCCAATTTGTTGAATGGATGTAGAGCCATTCTAATGTTCTGATTCATCTCATGTCTATTTTGGTTAGTTATATTTTTCTAAGAATTTATTTCAGTTAGTTTTTCAAGTTTATTGGCAGAAGTTGTGCATAACATTCCTATTATTTCTTAACATCTTTAACATTTATGAGTGGTCAACAAAACTTTTCTGTAGAAGGAAGATAGTAAATACTTTAGGATTTGTAAGCCATAAATGGTCTCCCTCTGCTGCACATTTTTTCTTTCCTTTGCTTGGTTCCTTTCTTCCCTTCTTCCTTCCTTCTTTCTTTTTCACACCGTTTAAAATATGAACTATAAAAGCCATATTTAGACCAAATAGGCCCTTGGTGCGATTGGCCCTGCTCACCAGTTTGTCAGTCTCTGATCTATAGTGATAATCTCTTTCATTTTTGATATTGATAACTTTCTATTCTAGTTCTTTTTTTCTTGATCAGTATAACTAGGGATATTTTCAAGTTTGTCGATCCTTTCCAAGAACCAATTTTTGGCTTTGTTAATTTCTTGTGGTAAAGAATCTGCCTGCAATGCAGGAGCCACAGGAGATGCAAGTTTCATCCCTAGGTCGGGAAGATCCCCTGGAGGAGGGCAAGGCAACCCACTCCAGTATTCTCGCTTGGAAAATCCCATGGACAGAGGAGCCTGGTGGGTTGTAGTCCATGTGGTTGCAAAGAGTCAAACATAACCGAAGTGACTTCACTCGCTCTCGCTATCTTTATTAGTAATATTTCCTTCCTTGTATTTATTGTGGGTTTACCTTGTTCTTCCTTATTTAGCTTCTTAAGGTAGATCCATAGACCACTGACTTCAGACCTTTCTTCTTTTCTATTAATAATGTAGTCATAAAAAGCTATAAATATCTTTCTGTGTACTGCTTTTAAGTTGTAGTCTGCAGTTTTTGATACATTGTATTTTCGTCATCAGCAGTTCAAAATATTTCCTACTTTCTTTTTTGATCCATGAATTATTCAGGAGTGTATTCTTTTGTTTATTTTTTAAAGATTTTTTTGGATGTGGACCATTTTTTAAAAGCCTTCATTGAATTTGTTACAATATTGCTTCCGCTTTATGTTTTGGTTTTTTGGCCATGAGGTATGTGGGATCTTAGCTCCTCCACCAAGGATCAAACCTACACCCCCTGCATTGGAAGGCAAAGTCTTAACCACTAGACCACCAGGGAAGTCCCACGAGTGTATTCCTTAAGTCCCAAATATTTGGGATATATCTAAGATATATTATTTCTGTTGATTTCATGTTTATTTCATTTTGGTTACAGAATATATTCAGTATAACTTCAATCCATTTAAATTTATGGACATTTGATTTATATCCCAGTGTATGATCTATTTTGGTGTTTCATACACTTGAAAACCTTGGTACTTCGTGTGCACTTGAAAAAATGTGCATTCTACAGTTGTTGGATATGCTGTACTGTAAATATCAATTAGATCTCAAGGTGGTTGATAGTGTTCAGATCATTTACATCTTTACTGATTTTTTCTTAGTTGTTCCCTAGTTTAAAGGGGTGCTAAGATCTCTAACTTGGATTGTGAAATTGTGTATTTATCCCTTTAGTTGCATCAAATTTTACTTTGTTTATGAAGTGAATATACATTTATGTTGTCATGTCTTCCTGATTATACCTCTAATCCTAACCTGTTTATCATTATGAAATAGCTTTTCTTATTTCAAATAATACTTTGTCTTGTAATCTATTTAAGTGGTTTTAATATAGTCATTCTAGCTTTCTTATACTTACTGTATGTGTACATATATAATATATATTTTCAACCACTTACTTTGTATTTGTGCACTTATAGATAGCACACAGTTTGTGTTTCATTTTTTATCCATCTGAAAGTATCTGCCTTTTAATAGAGTGTGTACTTCTTTAACATTTAACATAATTTTTGATATGGTTGTATTTAGGACTACCATTTGATTTTATTTTCTATCTGTCCTTCTGGTTTTTGTTCCTTTTGATTTAATATTTTTTATAATTGAATTTTAATTTTTTCTGCCTCTTTAGTTATGTCTATTTGCATTATTTTCTTAATGGTTGCTCTAGAGATTACAGTATACATCCTTATATTTTTTGCAGTCTACTTAGAGGTACTATTGTACCATTTCATGGAAAATGTAGAAACTTTAACCATACATATCTATATACACCTTCTGTCTTTTTAAAAATGCTTTTAGGTTCATATGTTGTATTTTCATTTTTATTCAGTTCAAGAAATTTTCTCTCTCACTCTCTCTTTTTGTTTCTGTTTTTTTCTTTTTGGCTGCATGGCATGCAGGCTCTTAGTTCCCTGACCAGGGATCAAACCTGCACCCTCTGCAGCAGACACACAGAGTTTTAACCACTGGACTGCCAAGGAAGTCCCTATACCCTCTGTCTTTTATGTTACAGTTGTCATATGTGTTATTAGTAACAAGATCAGAAACACCACTAGACAGTGTTATAATCATTGCTTTAAAGGGTCTTATGAAGTTGAGAGTAAATGTAGCCTTTTATGTTTGCAAGCTCAGTCACTTCAGTTGTGTCCGACTCTTTGTGACCCTATGGACTATAGCCCACCAGGCTCCTCTGTCCATGGGATTCTCCAGGCAAGAATACTGGAGTGGGTAGCCATTCCCTTCTCCTAGAGATCTTCCTGACTCAAGGATTGAACCTGCATTGCAGGCAGATTCTTTACTGTCTGAGTCACCAGGGAAAGTGTGAAAGTTTTAGTTGCTCAGTTGTGTCTGACTCTGTGACCCCATGAAACCACCAGTCTCCTCTGTTCACGGGATTCTGCAGGCAAGAATATTGGAGTGGGTTGCCATTCCCTTCTCCAGCAGATCTTCCTGACTCAGTGCTCGAACTCGGGTCTCCTGCACTGCAGGCAAACTCTTTATCATCTGAGTCACCAGGGAAGCCCTATGCTTATCGAGATGTTTATCATTTTCAATATTCTTCATTTCTTCCTGAAGGTCTGGTGACATTTCCCTTCAATTTGAAGAAATTCACTTAGCACTTCTTGTAGTATATGGTCTAATGATAATGAATTTTCCTGGCTCTCATTTATCTGAAAATGTTTTGGTTTTTTTGGCCTTTATTCTTGAAGGGTATTTTTGCTTACTATGGAATTCTGAATTGACAGCATTTTAGATGTTGTTCCATTCTATTCTGGCCTCTATGTTCTCTGATCAGAAATCAGTAATCATTTGAATTTTGTTTCTCTATTTGTGATGTGTAATATGTCATTTTTCTCTCTTTGCTTTCAATATTTTCTCTCTCTCTCTCTTTTTTTTTTTTTTTTTGCAGTTTGACTATTATGTGCCTAGGCATGTTTTTCTTTATATTTTTCCCATTTGAAGTTTGCTGAGTTTCTTGAATCTGTAAATTTATGTCTTTCACCAAATTTGGGGAGATTGCCTCCATTATTTTTCTAAATATTGGTTTTTCACCATTCTCTCTCTCCTCCCCTTTAGGGATTCTGATTTCATGGATGTAAGATTTTTTGATGCTGCCCCACAGGTCCCTGAGACTGTATTCATGTTTGTAATCATTTTACTATTTAGTCTTCTGATAGTATGAAGGCAATGGCACCCCACTCTAGTACTCTTGCCTGGAAAACCCCATGGACAGAGGAGCCTGGTGGGCTGCAGTCCATGGGGTCGCTAAGAGTCGGATGCGACTGAGCGACTTCACTTTCACTTTCCACTTTGATGCATTGGAGAAGGAAATGGCAACCCACTCCAGTGTTCTTGCCTGGAGAATCCCAGGGACGGGGGAGCCTGGTGGGCTGCCGTCTATGGGGTCGCACAGAGTCAGACACGACTGAAGTGACTTAGCAGCAGCAGCAGCAGTATAATTTCTATTTATTTCTCTTCAAGTTCACGGACTTCTGTCATCTTCATGTTACTACTGAGTCCACTGAGCGCAATTTTTAAAAATTTCAATATTGTATTTTTAGTTCTAAAATATCCATTTTGTTCTTTTTTGCTTCTGTTTCTCTGTTATTTACTCTTTTAGCATAATTGCAAAAATTATGTTTAAACACTTGAGCATAATTATACTAACTACTTTAAAATCTTTGTCTGCTAATTCTAACATCTGAGTAATCTCAAGATTGATTTCCATTGATTGTCTTTACTTGAAAATGGGTCATTTTCATTTTCTCTTAACATATAGGGTAACTTTGAATTATGTCCTGGCTTTTGTGAATGGTATATTTTGGAAACTCTGGATTTTTCTGTATTTCTCTGAAAAGTATTTGTTTTTGTTATACCAGACAATTAACATGGTTGGAGTCAAACTAGATTCCATCTCTTGGATGGCAGCTCAAATGTGGGTTAAATTCCTTTATCCTTAGTTGAAGTCTGTCCTATATGTATGTGGTTCCGAGGTCAGGCTCAGTTTACACTCAGAATTTTGGCTGCCCATCACTAGCTCTCTCCTTTCCAAGATCTCTTCTTGACCTCCCAAGGGGAGATGGCTGTAGTTACTTTGACCTTTGTTTTCTGGTTCTTCATGCCACAAAGACTGAAGGTTTTCTATCAGAATTTTGAGTGTCCTTCACAGTGTTTGTTTCAGGCTGCCATCTGGCTAACAGCTGTAAAAACAGCTAATTCATCTTGTGATGCCACTTTTTCCCAAGTGTCTACTCTTCTTCAGAACCTGCCTGGTTTTGTTCATTTTCCAGTGTCTTCAAGTCATTGTATTCTGTATAGTTGTTATATGTAGGAAGGCTGAGTCCATCTGGAGCTACTCAACCATACTGGAAGTAAATGTCTTCCCACTGCATTTTGTTTACATATAGGGTTTTCTATTAAAGACCCTGGTCAAGAAAAAAGCCAAGCAACCCCAATGAACTTCTTGGTACCAAAATCGCTCGCATGTTGAAGCTAAATCATCACCTCTTCATAGTACTTGATTGCTGTAGCAAAATTCATTTGTGCCAGGAGAAGAGCCATATGGCTTTTGGGCTCACAATTCATTTTCAGAAATATTACAAACTTTCATCTCCCCATGATATACCCAGCAAGATAATAGTTCCTTGAAAAGCAAAATGGATAATGGGGAAAATGTGGGTGCAGATTACATTTATGTTTGTTCAGCTTCATCCCAGCTGTGTGACCCTAGACAAGTCACTTAACCTTTCTGAGCCTTCATTTCCTGATATAATACTACATATCTTTCAGAGTCAATAGAGGGGGTTCAATGACAGGATGCATGTAAGTGTCTCATATACCCTTGTTTTTCCTGGGAGAGCCCAGGTTTGCAACTGTGGTTCCAGTGTAATTATTGATAAAGCCCTCTTTCACTCTCAAAAATATACCTGTACTTAGCAAATACTATTACCAGGGGGCGCTAGTAATAAGGAACCTATCTGCCTATGCAGGAGACATAAGAGACCTTGGGTTCAATCCCTGGGTTGGGAAGATCCCCTGGAGAAGGGAATGGCAACCCACTCCAGTCTTCTTGCCTGGAGAATCCCATGGAAAGAGGAGCCTAGCGGGCTATAGTCCTTGGGGTTGCGAAGAGTCAGACAATATGCTCGGACAAGCGACTTAATATACTCACACGCACCAATCAAATCAGCAAACTCTTCTAATAGTGAGCCTCTAATTCCTAAGGCCTAATGCCTCACTTCCCTGCCCCACTTTTTAAGAAAAGTGTTGCTCAAGAAACTGTAAGACAATGCCTAATGTCACTGTGTTGGGTTTTTTTTTTCTGGTTTTTTTTTTTTCTTCCTCTCTCAGAACTGTATGGGAGAAGGTAGCCTGCTTTTGAAGATGGGCCTTTATTCCTGAGAATTATGGCAAATCACCTTATTTATCATCCCTCTTCCACCTCTACGAATACCCAGGTGGAAGCAGATCGAAGGGATAGAAATAAGGATAGGTCAAGAAAGGAAAAGTGGTGTGTGTGCATGTGCGTGTGTGTTTGTGGGTCTGTGTTTCCCCCGGGTCACATCTTGGCCTGTAATCTGAGTGTGTGCATGTATTGAGTTGGCCAAAATGTTCGTTCAGCCACAACAAAAGTTTTTCAATAACATTGTTCAAAAACCTTAAGGAGCTTTTTGGTCCACTCAGTAAAAGATTTGCATAGCTGGTGGAGCTAGTTCTCACCCTTCAGCCCTCTGTGTGATCCTCCAGGGCTAAGGCTGGGGTTGGGGCAGAAAGTGGGGAGGACTTCAAGCTGATGGATGATGACTCTGTTTTTTATTTCCTGTTTTTTCTTGACAGATTTCCCTAGACAAGGTCCCTCTGGGGAGAGTTTTGGCCTCCATATATTTACCTAAGTCACTGAGGGAGAGAATTCCTCTTAGCAGCTTACACACCATCTTGTTTAAATTTTTTTGGCCAAACTTCACTCTTTAAGGTAAGTTCTTGCCTCTGGTAACTGTCATGAACTGACATATGGTGACTCACTGTAATTATGAACTCTTGTTATTTTCATGATGTGCTGTTTATTCTCAAATATGCTCTCTGATTTATTCTGCAAATCTTCCAGCACAACCCCTGGCTCTCAGCATGAATCAACGTCTACTTTAATGATGTTCCTCAGTTTTTCATTTTCACAGCTTCTCAGCTTGGGAAGGGACCTTAAGGATTATCTGGTGACCAAACGGAGGCCTCAAGATGTTTCAAAACCAGAAAAGAACAGCGAGTTCTCCTGATGAAATGCCATTTCAGCTTATCTGTGCTCCCCTCCCATATCTCCCCTGTATCTTCAAAGCCAACATGCACATTTCTCAGGCCAATTTATTTGAAGCTGAGTGGTGTCCAGTAGGACACTTGCGTGCAGACATCATTGCTCTTCCCCACCGCCTCCACAGAACTTTCTCTAAGGGCTTCTGTCCTCACCTGTTATTAAACAGAGAGGAAGTAGGATGTGGTTAACAGCAGGGACCCTGGGGCCGGATGCAGAATTTAAAGCTGGCTGTGCCACTGTCCACCCACGTGAACTCGTGGGCAAATTCTTCAACGCCCAGTGCCTTTGTTTCTTCCTATGTAAACAGGAGGATAGTAGTACCTCACTGGGCTGTTGAAGGATTAAAGGACTTAATACATATAAAATGCTTAGAATAGTGCCTTGTACACATTAACACCATGTAAGTGTTTGCATTGATTTTACTATTTGATTATCTTGGGGCTCTGCCTGATGAAAAGCCCATTTCTTCAGCCTGCTCTGTCCCATCTAGCCGCTGGAAAGAGAGCAATCAGAGATGGCATGATGTTGCTGATGATCACTCTTAATTGTTAGTATTTATACTCCAAGACTCAAAGAGTGCTCTGATATGAACATTTGTATCCTCTCAAAATTCTTGTTTGAAATCTTAACCCCCAAGGTGATGTATCACCCGGTGAGTCCTTTGGGTGGTGATTATGTCATGAGGATGGGGCCCTCATGAATGGGATTGGTGCTCTTATGGAAGAAGCCTCAGAGAGTTCTCTCACCCATTCCACCATGTGAGAATACAGCAAGAAGGTGTCAACCAGAAAGCAAGCCTTCACTAGAATCCAATCATGTAGGCACCTTGGTCTTGGACTTGCAGCCTCTAGAACTGTGAAAAATAAATTTCTGTTGTTTATAAGCCATGTAATCTGGACTTTGTTATAGGAGCCCTAATAGACTAAGACACAGAGGTTAAGTAATTTTGCCCAAAGTCACACAGCTAGGAAGTGGCATAGCTAGGAATCAAATCCAGGATATCTGACTCCAAAGTTCAAGTATTTATGAGGTTCATGCATTAGTGCCTGGGTGTGCATATTTTTAAAAAAGACTATCCAAACAAATGAATTTCTAATGGTTAAATTTCCACAGTTATTTGGAGGCGGTTGTATTGAGCCAGCTTAAACATACTGCATATCAATTCATTATAACATTATCTCCAGCTATATCTCCAGGATGCTGTTCTCCTGGAATTCTGTAATTGCTCACCTCTATGTATAAATTCTATTTGTTCCTATGGGCTTAGCTCAAATTCTACCCAGGAAGTTTGCCTAAAGTTCATGAACCTCTGTTCTCTTCCTTACCCTGTGCTTGTATTCTTGTGTTACACTTCGGCCTAGTTTCTAGATTGGTATTCCCAAGGAGGTTGTGGCATGTGTCATGGCTCAGACGTGTTTTATTTTCATAGCACCTATCATAGGGCTAGGTACTCAACATGCTTTCACCAGCTATATATTTATTAGGCATTTTTAATGGAGAAAAATAGCTGGACCCAGGACAAGCCAGTTAATGAACAAATAATTATAATAAAAATTAAGAATGTGATTCATAGCACTCAAACCCTTTTGGCAAGCTTGTAATTTCTGTCACCTTAGATGCCATTATTTTGGTCTTAGCTTCTCTCTTTTCTTCAGAGAGGTGTGCTTGTTTTGTAAAATAAAAGATAAACCTGTTTAGCATAAATTTCACACCTAATAAGTCATTTTTATTCACTAACACCTTCTACTGAAAAAGATTAAAGATCTTTGCCAATATTAGCCTTCAGACGTCACAGTGGCAGATGAAGAAGGATTAGAAGTAACCTACCATCAATTTCAGAACCGGAAGGGTCCTTATAATTCATTGTGTCCCATCTCCTCATTTTACCAATGAGGATATTGAGACTCAGAGAGGAGAAGGGACCTGCTGGAGGTGACACAGTGTATTCATTTATTCACCCAGTTATTTATTCAACTAGCAAATATTTATTAAATTCCTACTATGTGTATTGTGTGGTGCTGTATGGGAGAGGGTTCTCACATGCAAAGGGGTGACCTGAGGCTGGGACCTGAGCCACTCATTTTGGGGGAGTAAGCACATACAAGAAATGCCACAGTTTAACTACAAACCCTCCCCCGTCCAAGTTCCAAGTCTCACAGCTCTGCTTTCACACTATTTCTTCTAACATCTTTTGGTCAAAACCTTAACTGTCATTGCAACATATTACCTTAAGTAAAAGTGTTAGTCATTCAGTTGTGTCCAACTTTTTGAGACCCCATGGATTGTAGCCCACCAGTCTCCTCTGTCCATGGAATCCTCCAGGCAAGAATACTGGAGTGGGTTGCCATTTCCTTCTCCAGGGGATCTTCCCAACCCCGGGATCAAGCCTGGGTCTCCTGCACTGCAGGCAGAATATTTACTGTCTGAGCCACCAGGGAAGCCCCATATTGTTAATAAGACACCACTCTTGGAAAACATGTGTCTCCTCTTCCACCCTTCCACTAGCGGTGGCTCTTGCGGAGAGGGCCAGAGCCCAAGGCAAGTTCAATATGGCCTAGGGGCTCCGGAAGCACAGAGCCCCAGCACCCCAGCTGCCTGGGAGCTCAGGAAAGGCCTCTGTAGGAGAGGTGTCAGCTGAGATGGAGGTCGAGTACCAGCTAGAAGATTTAAAAGGGTGAGGAGAAGGAGGAGGGCTGTTTCAGGCAGAGGAAACCGCTTCTGTAAAGCTTCAGAAGTGGAAATCGGTCCAATCAGAGCCTAGAACTAGAGGGCAGAAGAGTCAGCAAGGGTTTAGTTCCTTTCCCTGAATGGCTGCCACTTTGTAGGTCAAGGAAAGAAAGCCAGAAAGTAGGTTAATTCAGTCCCAAGTCACTATGCGTTTCCCCCTTTGGCCTTCTCACTACAGAAAACCACATCTCTTAGACTAAGTTGGGAGGGATGTTAGGTATTTGGTCCACCTTCCTTCATGTTGCCAGTGTCCCAGAAAGGGGAAGGGACTTTCAAGAAACAAGAGGGCCTGGGCTAGGACTTTTTTTTTTTTTTTTTTTTTTGACCATCAGCCAGGACCCTTTCCTCTGGATCTTGCTGCAAACCCTCCTCTACATAAGAATTGCCCAGGGGGATTCCTCTGGGAGGGGAAGCACTGACCCACCAGGCTGGCTTTGGTTGAACAGAGCTGGTCACGAACAGAAAGTGAGTAGCTTCCTTAGGGAGCCCCAGGCTGTGTTCATAATTCCTCATTTTTCAGTGGCTTAAGGGCTCAGAAATGATTTGTTGTTCAGTTTCTCAGTCGTGTCTGACTCTGCAATCCCATGGATTGCAGCACACCAAGCTTCCCTGTCCTTCACCATCCCCCGAAGCTTGCTCAAACTCATGTCCATTAAGTCAGTGATGCCATCCAACTATCTCATCTTCTGTCATCCCCTTCTCCTCCTGCCCTCAATCTTTCCCACGATCAGGGTCTTTTCTAATGAATCAGGTCTTCACATCAGCTGGCCAAAGTATTGGAGCTTCAGTTTCAGCATCAGTCCTTCCAATGAATATTCAGGGTTGATTTCCTTTGGGATTGACTGGTTGGATCTCCTTGCAGTCCAAGGGACTCTCAAGAGTCTTCTCCAGCACCACAGTTCAAAAGCATCAGTTCTTCAGTGTTCAGCCTTCTTTATGGTCCAGCTCTCACATCCATACATGACTACAGGAAAAACCATAGCTTTGACTACATGGACCTTTATACACTGTTGAGGTTTGTCATGGCTTTTTCTTCCAAGGAGCAAGCGTCTTTAATTTCATGGCTGCAGTCACCATCTGCAGTGATTTTGGAAAATTTGAAGAAATTTGAGGGCTTGGCATCTTCTAAAAGTGGCCCAGCAGGTTCTTCATGAGACATCATCAGGGCACCCCACTTCTAGGTTTTCTTGATGAGTCCTCAGAGGCTCTGCTTCCTCTCTATCCTGTCCTGTACCCGCCTCACCTCTCATCTCTTCAGGTGAGCCCCAGAAGCAGCTCCTTCCCAGCTGCCTGGCCGCCTAGAACCTTGGCCTGTGGCACACGGGCCAAGGCCCATCTCAATGGCTCTGCATTAGCAAGCTCTGCATCTCACTGGCTGCATTTCCTTTAGACCAATGTTTATGACGCATCCCTGCTCTATCATTCACCAACTGTGTGACTTTGTCCAAGCTTTTGAGCCTTCCCAAGCCCCAGTATACCTGAAAAATGCCTACATTGTTCCAGTGAGAACTGAAGACAATGCATGTGAAACACCCTTAACAAAGTAACTGGCTTACTGTAGGTACAAGATAAAACCCCTGTTGTGTGCTAGGCCATGCAGGGGACACCAGGACACACAGTGCCTATGTTTAAGAGGTCACGGTGTCCTGGGAGGACACTGTTCCAAGCTGGATGATAATCAACCAGCTTCCATTGCCAATGAGGATGCAACAGGAAGAGGTTGTAACTAACCCATGATGAGTTGATTTTCCTTATAAGGAGTTCAGTTCAGTTCAGTCGCTCAGTCACGTTCGACTCTTTGCGACCCCATGAATTGCAGCATGCCAGGCCTCCCTGTCCATCACCAACTCCTGGAGTTCATTCAAACTCATGTCCATCGAGTTGGTGATGCCATCCAGCCATCTTATCCTCTGTCGTCCCCTTCTCCTCCTGCCCTCAATCCCTCCCAGCATCAGAGTCTTTTCCGATGAGTCAACTCTTCACATGAGGTGGCCAAAGTATTGGAGTTTCAGCTTTAGCATCAGTCCTTCCAAAGAACACCCAGGACTGATCTCCTTTAGAATGGACTGGTTGGATCTCCTTGCAGTCCAAGGGACTCTCAAGAGTCTTCTCCAACACCACAGTTCAAAAGCACCAATGAGAGGCTCTCTCAAAGAAAGTAAGGATGGGTGAGGGTTAGAGTTGGGATAAACTGCGTCAGGTCAACCCACTCCAGTGTTCTTGCCTGGAGAATCCCAGGGACGGGGGAGCCTGGTGGGCTGCCATCTATGGGGTCACACAGAGTCAGACATGACTGAAGCGACTTAGCAGCAGCAGCAGCAGCAGCAGCGTCATGTCAGAGTCTGGAAGGCACTAGCAGGCAATAGCTGAACTTTGTTCCAGGTGCAAAACCAGTGCTTATAGGATAGATATTTGGGTATATGGCTGGAAATTGGTCCAGCTGTGTATAATTTAGACCTGATGTGAAGACAGGAGATGAACTAAATTATCTCTGAAACTTCCCTCTTAGCTTGTGATTTTATTTTCCACATGTCTGTACCTAATGCATGCAGTGCTTCAGAATTCTAGACTGATGATTAACATGCCAGAAATTAGAAAGGCAGGACCTGAACTCTTCCTTGTATGTTTCATCTGCAGACCAAAAACATCACAAAAGCATTAACCACATATGTCGTGAGTGCCAGCATTTCTGATATATCCATTCAAAACTTGGCAGACCCAGTGGTTATTACTCTGCAGCATGTTCAAAGAAACCGGGTAACATATCCATTTTCATCTCAAAATATAAGGCCTCAGAACCCCTCCCTGATTCTACTGTTAAAAATAATTGGCTACTTAACAGATGTGATTCCAAGATATAATGAAGATTGTTCCCTTCCAGGTAGCAGAGGTGTATTGTAATTGGGGACTTTAGAAATAACGCCTTAGTCCAAAGGGATAAGTAGCAGCAGGTTTCCAGTGCTGTGGCAGATTGGCAGGGGAGTGACTGGGGGCAAGTGGATCTTTTGGTTTTCCCATCACTCTAAATGATATTTAATTCCATTTATTTTTGAGAAAGTCAAACAAGTTAATTCAACATAGTGAAACATTTTTATCCTTTGAATTTCCATGAAGAGCATTAAAATATGTATTAATTATCACCAAAGAATTAAAACCATAGTCATATGGCATAACATAAGGTATATATTACTAAATGCTCAAATTTAGCTATGATATAAGAATGAACTACTACTCCGTTCTTTGATGTTAATCTATGTCCAGTGTGGAGTCTTAATAGCTTCCTTCATTGCCAATCTAAAAGACCATATGGTACAGCATATTTTTCACAGGTCTTAACTCTAGAAGGAAAAAAGGAAGAGTGGGAGAAGGAGTTCTTTTTAAAAGATACCAAATGAAATATATCTAACGGTTAAGATCTCTTAATTCTGGCTGGGGCCACAGCTCTCCAGGCATCCCCAGTAACCAATTTCTAATTGCCATCCAGCTCCTTGGAGATTGCAGGAGCTGGTGAGGCTTCAGGAATGCTCACTAGACCTGATGAGGAGGTGGATTAATCTTTTTTTATTTTTAAATTTATTTATTTTATTTTTGGCTCTGCTGGGTCTTTGTTGTGGTGTGGGCTTTTCTTTAGCTGTGGTGAGTGGGGGCCACTATCTAGTCGGTGCTTGGGCTTCTCATTGCAGTGGCTTGGTTTTGGCTCTTGGACTCTAGAGCGTAGGCTCAGTAGTTGTGGCTCATTGGCTTAGTTGCTCCACTGCATGTGGAATCTTTCTGGATCAGGGATCAAACCCGTGTCACACTGGCAGGCATATTCTTTACCCCTGAGTCACCAAGGAAGCCTGAGGCATCTGAATATTGTATCCATAAGGCTTGATCTCAGCTATGAGCCCCAAATTCCAGAATTTCACAAGTAGCACCTACTGCACATCAGAGCCACTCCAATCCTCCTCCTGGGTCTTGTACCAGGAAGACTTGGCAAATTCTCCATTTACCAAAGATATTAAAGGATATATACCAGATCACTATGAAGCAGTAACATATTGTTTTGTTACTCACTTGTAAACCCCAAGATACTTGGAGTTTATTTTAAAACCAGCTTACAAATGGTGTGTGTGTGTGTGTCTACTCTTTAAGAAAACATGAAGAAGAAAAGACTTGTGTGTAGTTGTCATTATTTGGTGACAGTCGCAAGGAAAGCTATTTGCCTCTGATTTTTCTTTTTTCTAGAATTATGATCAAGTTCGCTGTGCCTTTTGGGACTTTGGGAATAACAGTAATTTTCATAGCAAGCTTTGGCTTTCACTCTCAATGAGACTTTGTCCCTGACCCTGTTGCTATTTGGGCGTTACGTGGGAGCAAGCTGTACTGAAGCCACTGTCTTAACAGACCCTACAGGGAACTCCGAATGACCAAGATATGAATATGCTTCATATCTAATTAGGGCATGGGGGTTTCATTTTTAAAACTTTCTTTTTGAAAAAAGACTTATTTGGGAGATTAGAAAGAAAGCACATAACTCAGCAAACTGGAAGAAAGAAAGTTGGAAGACAGCAGTACAGAGCAGCCTTGAGCTGTTTGAAGAAAGCTGAGGAGTGAAGATCTGGCTCTTTATCTGAGCTTTCCCATGAGATCTGCCAGGCCTACTGTCTCCTTGTTTTCCCTCTTCTCTTCTATATTGACTGTGTGACCTTGAGTGGTCCGTTTACTCTCTAGGTGCTTCAGTCTTTTTATCTTTTCATGGAGGGGATAAGACATTCTGGTTGGTCTCTAAGGACCCTCCCTACTTGATTGAGTATGACTCTTTGGAGACCGTAAGAGAAGGAGTCATGGAAATAATGCCATTTGCAGCGACATAGATGGACTAAGAGAAGCTCTAAATGTGTGAAGTCAGACAGAGAAAGAAATATCACATGGTATCACTCATATGTGAAATCTAAAAAAAAAGGCTATAAATGAACTTACCTACAAAACAGAAATAGAGTCCCAGATGTAGAAAACAAACTTATGGTTACCAGGGGGTAAGCTGGATACATTGGGAGTTTGGGATTGGCATATACACACTGCTGCTGCTGCTAAGTCGCTTCAGTCGTGTCCGACTCTGTGCGGCCCCATAGACGGCAGCCCACCAGGCTCCCCTGTCCCTGGGATTCTCCAGGCAAGAACACTGGAGTGGGTTGCCATTTCCTTCTCCAATGCAGGAAAGTGAAAAGTGAAAGTGAAGTCGCCCAGTCGTGTCTGACTCTTCGCGACCCCATGGACTGCAGCCCATCAGGCTCCTCCATCCATGGGATTTTCCAGACAAGAGTACTGGAGTGGGGTGCCATCGCCTTCTCTGATATACACACTACTATATATAAAATAGTTAACTAATAAGGACCTACTGTATAGCGCAGGGAATTCTACTCAATACTCTGTAATGGCCTATATGGGGAAAGAATCTAAAAAAGAGTGGATATGTGTATATGTATGTCTGATTCACTTTGCTGCACATCTGAAACTAACGGATTGTGAATCAACTATACTCTGATAAAAATTTTAAAAAAGAGAGAGAAGGGATGATGGAAAGGGATTGCTGAATGGGTTCCTCTTAAGCTTGCCATTGCCATTGGAATCTGTAAGGATGTAGCCCAATCTCAGAAAATTCCTGCACAGAAGCAATTGCTCCTGGAATGCCAGGAGTGTCTCTGGGAGCAGTCCTTCCACCTGTAGAAACTCTGTCTGGGATGTTTCCTTTTTTAGTATCCTTGAAATTCTGGGGTGGGGGAAGATAATACTACTTTCTTACAACAGAGATATCACTGTCCTTTCCTGGTCCCCTTCAAGTCGTTCACGGTAAGATTTCTGTAAAATGATAAGCTTTGTCCCCCACAGCCTCAATAAGCTGATCTGTGTGTTCATTAATATCCATTAATGGGCTTGTTCCAGGTCATATTTTGCCCCCACCCCCTGTCCATGTATCTAGAACTTCTGGAATCTCTTAGTGTTATCCTGGATGGACAAATTTTAACCACACTTAGCTGGCTGCCCTAGGAGAACCCCTCTGCTCTAGTACTACTCTAGAGGTTTAACTCTAAATGTCATCTAGTACCCAAGATCTACAAGTTCTCAAGGTATGTGGCTTAGTTCTAGAAGCCTGAGTGTGCTCAGGAGTGAGAAACTAGGCAGGTATCAAGTAGACCAGGGGCTTTAATTGGCCCTAAGGAGTTCCGAGTCTGGGTGAACTCCGGGAGTTGGTGATGGACAGGGAGGCCTGGCATGCTGTGATTCATGGGGTTGCAAAGAGTCAGACACGACTGAATGACTGATCTGAAGGAGTTCTAGACCATAATTTGACTTGAATGCAAAACACTTGAGACCATTTGAATTCTAGATTGAGCTGGTTGTTTCAAATGTTTATTCCAGTCCCATTGAGGAACCCCACGCGTCATCTGTATTCCATAGCTCAAACACTTCAAAAAGTTCTAGATCTGTTTCCTCTTTGTGCTACTTAAAAAAAAACAGTCCTTACTGTCACTCCAACATAGTGGCAGGACTGTTGTTCATCGTTAAAGTCTGTCCTAATCTGTAGAAGAACAGGAAAAGTGAGGACCAAAGAAGTTATGCCATTTATGAAGTCCTCCACAAGTCAGTTCTGCCTATTAGGATTAATTTAATTTCAGGCTCAATTATACTGCTATCCTGCTGTCTTAACAAACAATACTAATCATAGCACACATTGGAAAGGTACATATAATGAAAAGTTAAACATTTCTGAGAAAAGAAAAACTGCTTTGAAATTCCCTTCTGTCACTTGCAGATAGGCAAGGTGGATGGAACTCATCAGACTGTAACGTGAAGGAAACAAATGTAAGTTACACAAACTGTCAATGTGATCACCTTACCCATTCTGGAGTCTTAATGGTGAGTTGTCTCAGTGTGTGAAGTGTTAGTCGCTCAGTCATGTTGGATTCTTTGAAACCCTATGGACTGTAGCCCACCAAGCTCCTCTGTCCATGGAATTCTCCAGGCAACGATACCAGAGTGGGTAGCCATTCTCTTCTCCAGGGGATCTTCCCAAACCAGGGATCAAAGCCAGGTCTCCTGCACTGCAGGCAGATTCCTTACAGTCAGAGCCACCAGGGAAGCCTGGTTGCCTCTTAATCACTCTTTAATAGAGTTTGACAACTTTTATTAGATTACAGACTAGGAATATATGTATGAATTAAGTTATGGAAAAGTGGCATGCAAGTGGAAGAAAGCCGCCCACCTTGTTCATTCAAAGTAGAGCAAGTTGAAATGAATGTTTATTTTTTTCTTGTAAAATTAATGCCAATTCTCAAAATTCAAACTTTACAGAAAAGGTCCCTATAACCCCCCTCCAAAGAAATCACATTAACACCTTTATATATGTTCTTTCAGATTCTTTTCCTATATACATATATTAATATATCTTTTGGTTTTTTAAAATGGGATCAAATTATACATACTGGTTTTACCACTTGCTTTTCACTTAACAATATATATTGGACACCTTTCAGGCAAATATATGTCTACCTACTTAAATTTTTAAAAAATATTTTTATGGTATTCCACTGTGTGAATTTAACACAGTGGAATTTAACCAATCTGCTACAGTAAGCATTTGAGTTGTTACTGTTTTTCTCCATTATGAATAATGCTATAGTACACATTTTTATTCATTAGATGACACCACCCTTATGGCAGAAAGTGAAGAGGAACTAAAAAGCCTCTTGATGAAAGTGAAAGAGGAGAGTGAAAAAGTTGACTTAAAGCTCAACATTCAGAAAATTAAGATTATGGCACGTGGCCCCATCACTTCATGGGAAATAGATGGGGAAACAGTGGAAACAGTGTCAGACTTTATTTTTCTGGGCTCCAAAATCACTGCAGATGGCGATTGCAGCCATGAAATTAAAAAGATGCTTACTCCTTGGAAGGAAAGTTATGACCAACCTAGCAAGCATATTCAAAAGCAGAGACATTACTTTGCCAACAAAGGTCCATCTAGTCAAAGGCTATGGTTTTTCCAGTGGTCATGTATGGATGTCTGAGTCGGACTGTGAAGAAAGCTGAGTGCTGAAGAATTGATGCTTTGAACTGTGGTGTTGGAGAAGACTCTTGAGAGTCCTTGGACTGCAAGGAGATCCAACCAGTCCATTCTAAAGGAGATCAGTCCTGGGAGTTCTTTGGAAGGACTGATGCTAAAGCTGAAACTCCAGTACTTTGGCCACCTCATGCGAAAGAGTTGACTCATTGGAAAAAGACTCTGATGCTGGGTGGGGATTGGGGGGCAGAAGAGAAGGGGATGACAGAGGATGAGATGGTTGGATAGCATCACCGACTCGATGGACATGAGTTTTGAATGAACTCCAGGAGTTGGTGATGACAGGAGGCCTGGCATGCTGCAATTCACGGGGTCGCAAAGAGTCGGACATGACTGAGCAACTGAACTGATCTGAATACTGGTGTATTTCTATAGAATAAATTGATAGAAGTAGAATTGCTTCCAATTAGAATAATTAAATTTTAATATTATTGCCAAATTGCAGTGTTAAGAAAGAAATATTTAATTTTTAATACTTGCGATAGTTAACCAAGCAAGAGTTTTTCTGATCAACTTGCATATCCAGGCTTAGAGCCTTGGGAGTAATTGTTAATCCTTCCTCCTTCAATTTCCTTTGGTCTTCCCTAACATCAGGACTTGATGAGTTTTCCTTCAAAATGGCTCAAATGCATTTCCTTCTTCTTTACCCACCCTTGAATTGCTTTCTTAGTTCTCCTAAGTTACTGTACTGCTATATATTATATACTGTATATGAATATGTTGTGTATGAGTTGTTTCTTCTACTAATGGTAAACTCCCTGAGGGCTAAGAGTCTGTTTTATAGTTTTCTTTTTCTTTTCTTTCTTTCTTTTTTAACCATGTCTACTCAACAATAAGAGGTATAAACCCATTGATACTTAATTGAACTGTCAAGATTTTGTTTACCCAACACCTGCACAATTGGTTAGATCATCTACAGCATGAGTCAAAAGCCCATGGTTCCACAGTCTAGCTTCTCGTTACTAGCTGCTCTATTGTGATCTTGGTCAGGTTGTTTCACTTGTTTGGATCTTTAAATTTGTCTTCTGGAATGTGAAAGATTGGAGTGGGAATGAGGATGTTTAACCTTAGCTGCTATTGCTATTTGGGCCATATGATTTCTATTGTCCGTGCGGTGCTGTTTTTGTTCATTCAAGGTTGTTTTAGGACAATTCGCTGGTCTCTACCCACTGATGCCAGTAGCACCTTCTTCAGGTGAGACAACCAAAAATGTCCCCGGACGATTGCCACATGACCCAGGGGGAGGGGTAAAACTGTGTCCAGTTGAGAACTACCAGAGTAGACCAGCAATTTGTTAACCTTTAGGAGTCAACGAAGCTCCATTGCCATCTGATGGAAAGTATGGACCGTCTTCCCAGAATATATTCCAAATAATTTGAATTTCAAATATATTCAAATATATTCAAGTAATTTGCACACCATTTCAAGTCTTTTATAGTTTCTCAGGTTAAGAAATTAACAGGTTTATGTGATCTCTAAGGTCCACTTTGTCTTTTAATTTTATGAAATTATTGAAGGTCTAAGGGAAAGGAACATTTTTTTGATGTTCTGTGCAATGTTTTGGAACGCTCAGTTCAGATAATAATTCACAGTGTATCTCAAATTCACATCTATAGTTTGGTTATATTTGAAGTGTGGAACATGTTAATGACAATAAAACCAAGGACTAAATGTTTCTTCCAGTGCTGTTGATGGCTCTCCATGCCCCATGCACAGTAAGTTGCACTAGGGCATAATCAATGAACAACATACAGTCTTACTGTATATCCATCTACATACTCTGGTTTTATAAGAGCTTTAACAGAGATGCTTGTACATCTGGGAAGCTACTGTTAGTGGGCACTGGAAACTTTTTACCAATAAACTTGCCTAGCCAAATGTATAAAATACAACACATTGCATTCCCTAGGATTTATCCAGGTCTGCAGTGGATGCAGTGAACGAACAGATATTAGTGATTATAACTACATCGGATGTGGAATCTCCTCCATTTTCCTGGGACCATGCAATAGTGACATACCTAGCTCTTCAGTAAGTTGGTAGGAGTTTTACTCTAAGTTTAATTTGGTTTGATGGATGCTCTTGGCATTGTATCCTTGTTAATTTCATGTTAATGTAACAGAAATGTTCTTATTCATCACAATAGGCAAGAGGTCACATCCTTTAGATTATGAAGTGGCCAGGTTAAAAAAAAATCAAGGCTCCTCTGAAAAAAAGATTGTAATTGAATTTTTTAAACAACAACAGGTTTGAGATAGGAAAAGATTTCTCCCAACAGGGTACAAAAACACTAAGTAGTAAAGAAAAAGTTAATCAGTTGGACTCCATTAAATTAAGAGCTTTTTAAATCAAAAGATACCATGAAAATAGTGAAAATACAAGCCACAGATTAAGAGAAGATATTCACTATATATATATCTGACAAAGGACTTGTACGCAGAATATATTAAAAACTAACAAAGCATAAAGCAAAAGAAAGACAATACATTAAAAATAGGCAAAAGACTTGAAAAATTCTTCTCAAGTGAAATTGAAAATTCTTGAAAAATTTCATGAAGTCAAGTGTACTGGATTTTTGAAATACCCAAGTAACTATGTGAAATGGTTCCTAATAGTCATCTTGCTACTTGGTCATGTGTAGATTGGTCTTGAGTCAGTTGAAGGAGTGATGGTGGAATTGTAGTATACAAGGAAGTCTTTCCTTTCCTTTTCTTCAAAGAAGGGGACTGCTTAGCTGAGAGAAGCTGTTATTATTTCTATTACTAAAGGTCACCTTATTTGGAATATTTTGATTCTACCTGAAAGATGGTGGGGGACTCAAAATTTTAGTACATATAAGATAATATGAATAATAAATTTAATAGGCAGTTCTTTCATTCTTTTAATTATTATACATAGAAAGCATGGGCCATGCTTGATCAAAAGCAGAGACCCTGCCTCATATTGCGCCTTTCCTTAGCAAACTTCTAAAAAGACCATCCTTCTAAAATCCCTGATCAACTTGTACACAGCACTACTGATGCTAAACCTGGTATTCTAGTCAATTCCTGATCATCATCATTTCAGAAAGCGGGCCTTGTATCACAGCTGCTGTGGCACTTCATTATTTCTGCTCGTGTCTTTGACTTGAATGGGCCTGGAGGCAGTCCACATGTATTTGCCTAGTCAAAGTCTTCAACATATACATTCCCAAATTATATCCTTAAATTTTGTCTGGTTGGTTGGGGTAAGTATATCTGCCATTGTCCTTGATGTCTCTGTTCAAGCCTATGTCTGTCTAATTCTATTATAACAAGTATTAGGGACCAAAACTTCTGCTATTATCATAAGTAAGGAATTAAGCATTGCCTCACTGGTTTTGGGGTGGGCATTTCTTTTTCTGTCTGTATTGCTCTGTAAATCAAGCTTTGGACCTCTATGGCGAGACACTGGTTCACATATATTTACTGAGCAGCTGCTGCTGTGCTGTGCTAAATGCTAGATCTAGTAGTAGTGAACCCTGTCAGCTTTATCCTTCTCTTTCTCAAGTTACAATCCCAACAAACACACCATGGATACAATAGCCAACACTGAGCTGGTGTTCCATGTGCCCAACATGGTTAAAGCATCTCATTTAATCTCAGCTTGAATCTTCAGGGCTTCCTGGTGGCTCAGATGTGGGTTTGACCCCTGGTTGGGGAAGATCTCCTGGAGAAGGAAATGGTAACACTCTCCAGTATTCTTGCCTGGAAAATCCCATGGACAGTGGAGCATGGGGTTGCAAAGATTCCAGACATGACTGAGCAACTAAACAACAGCAACAACCTTTAATCTTCACAATATCTCTATGGGAAAGGTTTCATCATTATTCCCACTTAACAGATGAGGATGCTGAGGCACAAAGAGATTATGTAATTTGCCAGAATTTGCACAGCTAGTAAGCGGCAGAACGGGGTTTGAACCAGGGAGTCTATCTCCATAGTTTGGACGTTGACCTCTAGGAGTAGTCAGATTGTTTAAGGGCCAGGGAAAACACCTGAAAGACGTGAGAGGGTGCTGGTTCAGACATACTCCGTTTCACACCACGTCTTATAACTGTCACCATTCTGCCACCCTAGAGAAGCCAGGAAGGAACTTAGCGTGAATATGTTCTCATTTGGTTGCTTCCTGTAATTCTAACTGACATGAACAGCTCAGCTATTCCCCACCCCTTGCCTATTCAAACAAGACTTAGCATTTAGAAAATGTGTTGGATCCATAGGAGATGGAAAAAGGCAAAAGGGCAAAAATGGCTAGTGCAAAAAGGCAAAACGACTGTCTGAGGAGGCCCACAAAGAGCTGAGAAAAGAAGAGAAGAGAAAGGCAAAAGAGAAAAGGCAAGATATACCCCTCTGAATGCAGAGTTCCAAAGAATAGCAAGGAGAGATAAGAAAGCCTTCCTAAGTGAACAATGCAAAGAAGTAGAGGAAAACAAGAGAATGGGGAAGACTAGATCTCTCTTCAAAGAAATTAGAGATACCAAGGGTACATTTCATGCAAAGATGCGCTCAATAAAGGACAGTAATGGTATGGACCTAACAGAAGCAGAAGATATTAAGAAGAGGTGGCAAGAACACACAGAAGAACTATACAGAAAAGATCTTAATGACTCAGATTACTGCGATGGTGTGATCACTCACCTTGAGCCAGACAATCTGGAATGTAAAGTCAACTGGGCCTTAGGATGCATCACTACGAACAAAGCTAGTGGAGGTGATGGAATTCCAGTTGAGCTATTCCAAATCCTAAAAGATGATGCTGTGAAATATGCTGCACTCAATATGCCAGGAAATTTGGAAAACTCAATAGTGGCCACAGGACTGGAAAAGGTCAGTTTTCATTCCATTCCCAAAGAAAGGCAATGCCAAAGAATGCTCAAACTACCTCACAATTGTACTCATCTCACATGCTAGCAAAATAATGCTCAAAATTCTCCAAGCCAGGCTTCAACAATATGTGAACCAAGAACTTCCAGATGTTCAAGCTAGATTTAGAAAAGGCAGAGGAACCAGAGATCAAATTGCCAACATCTGTTGGATCATAGAAAAAGCAAGAGAATTCCAGAAATAACATCTACTCTGCTTTGTTGACTATGCCAAAGCCTTTGACTATGTGGATCACAACAAACTGTGGAAAATTCTTCAAGAGATGGGAATATCGGACCACCTTACTCACTTCCTGAGAAATCTGTATACAGGTCAAGAAGCAACAGTTAGAACTGGACATGGAAAAACAGACTGGTTCCAAATCGGGAAAGGAGCACGTCAGACTGATATTTGTCACCCTTTTACTTATATGCAGAGTAATCATGCAATCCTGGGCTGGGGTGACCAAGTTGGATCAGACTGCCCGGTGGAATTATCTTCCTTAGAAATCAGAGCTTATATTGGCATCCAGAGATCCTATGGGTGTTTTTATCTTTTCAAAAAGTTTATTTTATTTTTAATTGAAGGATTAATTTGCTTTTACAGATTAATATCTTTTAACTTCAGTTCAGTTCATGTTCAGTCGGCTCAGTCGTGTACAACTCTTTGTAATCCCATGAACCATAGCACGCCAGGCCTCCTTGTCCATCACCAACTCCCGGAATCCACCAAACCCATGTTCCCTGAGTTGGTGAATGCCATCCAACCATCTCATCCTCTGTCATCCCCTTCTCCTCCTGCCCTCTAATCTTTCCCAGTATCAGGGGTCTTTTCAAATGACTTAGCTCTCCACACCAGGTGGCCAAAGTACTGGAGTTTCAGCTTCAACATCAGTCCTTCCAATGAACACCCAGGACTGATCTCCTTTAGGATGGACTGGTTGGATCTCCTTGCAGTCCAAGGGACTCTCAAGAGTCTTCTCCAACACCACAGTTCAAAGCAATCAATTCTTCAGCTCTCAGCTTTCCTTGTAGTCCAACTCAGACATCCATACATGACCACTGGAAAACCATAGCCTTGACTAGACAGACCTTTGTTGGCAAAGTAATGTCTCTGCTTTTCAATATGCTATCTAGGTTGGTCATAACTTTTCTTCCAAGGAGTAAGTGTCTTTTAATTTCATGGCTGCATCACCATCTGCAGTGATTTTGGAGCCCAGAAAAATAAAATCAGCCACTGTTTCCACTGTTTCCCCATCTATTTGCCATGAGGTGATCGGGATCAGATGCCATGATCTTAGTTTTCTTGAATGTTTGAGCTTTAAGCCAACTTTTTTTTTGGGAGTTTTATTTTTATTATTTTATTTTTTAATATAAATTTATTTTATTTTAATTGGAGGTTTAATTATTTACAATATTGTACTGGTTTTGCCATACATCAACATGAATCCACGTAGGTATACACGTGTTCCCCATCCTGACTCCCCTCCCTCCTCCCTCCCTGTACCATCCCTCTGGGTCATCCCAGTGCACCAGCCCCGAGCAATCCAGTATCACTAAGCCAACTTTTTCACTCTCCTCTTTCGTTTCATCAAGAGGCCTTTACTTCTTCTTCACTTCTGCCATAAGGGTGGTATCATCTGCATATCTGAGGTTATTTGATATTTCTCCCAGCAATCTTGATTCCAGCCTGTGCTTCTTCCAGCCCAGCGTTTTCATGATGTACTCTGCATAGAAGTTAAATAAGCAGGGTGACAATATACAGCCTTGACGTATTCCTTTCCTATTTGGAACAGTCTGTTGTTCCATGTCCATTCTAACTGTTGCTTCCTGACCTGCATATAGGTTTCTCAAAGAAGCAGGTCAGGTGGTCTGGTTTCCATCTCTTTTAGAATTTTCCACAGTTTATTGCGATCCACACAAAGGCTTTGGCTAGTCAATAAAGCAGAAATAGATGTTTTTCTGGAATTCTCTTGCTCTTTCAGTGATCTAGCGGATGTTGGCAATTTGATCTCTGGTTCCTCTGCCTTTCTTAAAACAGCAATTTGAACATCTGGAAGTTTCACAGTTCATGTATTGCTGAGCCTGGGCTTGGAGAATTTTTAAGCATCACTTTACTAGTGTGAGATGAGTGCAATTGTGCGTAGTTTGAGCATTCATTTGGCATTGCCTTTCTTTGGATTGAATGAAATGACCTTTTCCAGTCCTGTGGCCATTGCTGAGTTTTCCAAATTTGCTGGCATATTGAGTGCAGCACTTCCCACAACATCATCTTTCAGGATTTGAAATAGCTCAACTGAATTCCATCACCTCCACTAGCTTTGTTCGTAGTGATGCTTTCTAAGCCCACTTGACTTCCCTTTCCAGGATGTCTGGCTCTAGGTGAGTGATTACACCATCGTGATTATCTGGGTTGTTGAAGATCTTTTTTGTACTAAGATTTTTGTAAAGAGACATAATTAGTTCCAAAGATACCAATTGTAGCATTGAATTGTTTAGTAAGTAGATTTAATACATTAGAGTTTTTCAACATTGTATTGGAAAAGGAGGAAAACACAGATGTATATATTTTAGTTTCTAGATTCTTTTTTCTACAAGAGAGAACTGTTTATTTTTGGTATCTCTTTCTTAAGTATGTGAATTTCATAAATTTTTTTATTAATTCTAGTAGTTGATGGGAATATCTTAGATTACCTAGGCTTAAAATCATGTTAGTATAAAAATGTCTGATAATTTTCTTTTCTTATTGCTCAAAACTACAATCTTAAATAATACTTTAGATGGTTGTCACTATAAGCTTCCTGATATTAATTGAAGTGATTTTAAGTTTTGTTATTTAAAGTGATACTTCTTTTTATTACAGTAAATAATATTTGTCATATTATAATAAGGTTATTTTTGCTTATTTCTTTTTTACAAAGTTTATGGGAGGACCGCATCTATTAACATGCTGCTGCTGCTGCTGCTAAGTTGCTTCAGTCGTGCCCAACTCTGTGCGACCCCATAGACGGCAGCCCACCAGGCTCCCCTGTCCCTGGGATTCTCCAGGCAAGAACACTGGAGTGGGTTGCCATTTCCTTCTCCAATGGATGAAAGTGAAAAGTGAAAGTGAAGTCGCTCGGTCGTGTCTGACTCTTAGCGACCCCATGGATTGTAGCCTACCAGGCTCCTCCTTCCATGGGATTTTTCCAGGCGAGAGTACTGGAGTGGAGTGCCATTGCCTTCTCTGCTATTAACATGAATATTATTATTTTCCTGGGTGGTTAATTTTTTTAAACTTTTCCTCCTGTTTTATCTGTTCTGCTGGGAATTTATGAGGTTCTTTGCTTTTTTGGTAACATTTGGACTTCAGTAATTCGGCAAGAATATATCTAATGTTATGATTTTCTCATTTTTGTCTTTTCATTGCTGATCACTTTAATCTAGAGACTCCATTCTTTTTCAGCAAGTGAGATTTTCTTTGTTTACTATTGCCTCTTATTTGCTTCCATAGATTTGCAAATTGTATGCTTCTATAGCAGAAGCATGACTGAATATAGTGGGATAGACTGTTTAAAAGCAGTACAATAAATAAACTACTGTGGCTTGATGATTTAAAAATAAAAGATTGCTGGGGAGAATAGCCACAACCTTAGATATGCAGATGACACCACCCTTATGGCAGAAAGCAAACAGGATTAAAGAACCTCTTGATGAAGATGAAAGAGGAGAGTGAAAAGCTGGCTTAAAACTCAACATTCAGAAAATTAAGATCATGGTATCTGATCCCATCACTTCATGACAAATAGATGGGGAAACAATGGAAACAGTGACAGACTTTATTTTCTTGTGCTCCAAAATCACTGCAGATGGTGACTGCAGCCAAAAAATTAAAAGTTGCTTGCTCCTTGGAAGAAAAGTTATGACCAACCTCATCAGCATATTGAAAAGCAGAGTCATTACTTTGCCGACAAAGGTCTGTAGAGTCAAAAGCAATGATTTTTCCAGTAGTCATGTATGGATGTGAGAGTTGGGTCATAAAGAAAGCTGAACACTGAAGAATTGACGCTTTTGAACTGTGGTGTTGGAGAAGACTCTTGAGAGTCCCATTGACTGCAAGGTGATCCAACCAATCCATCCTAAAGGAATCAGTCCTGAATATTCATTGGAAGGACTGATGCTGAAGCTGAAACTCCAATACTTTGGCCACCTGATGTGAATAACTGACTCCTTGAAAAAGACCCTGATGCTGGGAAAGATTGAAGGCAGGAGGAGCAGGGGACGACAGAGGATGCGGTGGTTGAATGACATCACTGACTCAATGGACATGAGTTTGAGCACGCTCTGGGAGATGGTGAAGGACAGGGAAGCCTGGCGTGCTGCAGTCCATGGGGTCGCAAAGAGTTGGACATGACTGAGCAGCAACAAAATAGGAGCTGTGTGTGAAGTGGGATGCATAGGATACCTGAAAAGATAGATTTTACCTTCTGCTGCCTTGTGAAGACAATAGCTTCCCAATTAGCTACTCATTTTTTTAGTGAGTTCATTAATGTAGTATGTGCTTTCTTTGGATACACAGTTAGTGCTATTACCCATGTTAATGTGGCGAATGGAGACAGGCTAGTTTTAAACAAAGCACAATCTAAAACATGGTTCTAGTATACGTTGGAACCGTCAGATGTACAAAGACAAAAATAGTCAATACTCCCCTTTATGCCTGGCAACCCTCACCTCGAGTCAACTGAAAGACTGAAAACTGTCATGGAAGAGGTTTCATGAATAATCCAGAAGGTGGATAACACACATGTAGCTAAGTGTGCAGGGGCTGGAAATAGCACCCAATCCCTGAGCGTCACTCGTTCTCGGCTTCGTCTCCTGACCCTTCTTCCTTCGCCTGTTCCTTCCATGTTGGTATTCCCTAGGGCTGGCTTCCCATCTGTTTGATCTGCACATCCCACACACACTTGCTGGGATGAAGGGGAGACAGGCAAGACTAAGGCTTGGTACTTTTATTGTGCAACTCTGTTCTGAGGGGGCAGGGTGCAAAGCCCCACACCGGGGGAGGTGATGAGAAACTGCATCATAACAGCCTTCCAGAGAGTGTGAGGTGGCAAGTAGCAGACGGCCTCAGAGTGCCTCCTCACAGGACTGCCTTGTCTTCTCGAATTCGTCTTGGGTCACATGGCATTCCACCAAAATTCAGATCAGCCATGGTTCAGGCCTTTGTCCGTTTGGCCTCTGGATCCCTGCAGTGTTGGCCAGGGAGTCTCAGAGCATTTAAATATTAGACAAATGCTGTCAACTGTAAGGAAAACAAATATTAGCCTCTGTTTATGTTTGAAGTTCTATCTTCCTAATGCGAAAGCAGCCTGTTTCAAAGGTTTTATTCCTTTATTTAAATCCCTGTCCAAGGCAGTAGATTTAGTTGTCCACATTTTTTAATAACCAGTGAAGTGAAGTGAAAGTCGCTCAGTCGTGTCCAACTCTTTGCGGCCTCATGGACTATGCAGTCCATGGAATTCTCCAGGCCAGAATACTGGAGTGGGTAGCCTTTTCCTTCTTCAGGGGATCTTCCCAACCCAGGGATCGAACCCGGGTCTCCCACATTACCAACTGGGCCCCAGGGGAAGCCCTATAATAACCAGTAGACACCTTTTTTTTTGGTCTCAATTAGCAAAGTATAATCACAGATTGGAGACTGCCCCACAAGTTTCTTCTTAAATGAAAGGCCTCCTTCCATCCCTCCCTTCAGGGTGGGATTTTTTTCAGGGTGATATTTTTTCCATCGACAGAACGCTGAGCCCTGTGCTAGGTGAGCCACAGACAGACCAGAAGGGACAGGACAGTGATGGAAATGGAGGATTTCTCAAGATGCTTGACACTCTGGGCTTTGAAACAGCTTTGGAAAGTAGCTTACAAGACCCCTAAAATGTGTGCCAGTATAATGCTCCTTCTTTAGGAGAAATACATTGTGAGAAAGAGAGAAATCATTTAAATTTTGGCAAATGTAAATGTAATTGGATTTTGTTTAACCCAGTTCTATACTCACATCACATTTGACCACTTTGACTGAACTGATTGCTTTATTATAGTCAGGCTAAATTGACTGGTTGTTAACTGGTCGATCTAGTCAAAATGTCAAACTAGTAACGAGTGTGCAAGCAGCTCCCCTGTCAGAAAGGCACTGAAGGCTGGCAGCTGATTGCCTATGCCCTTCCTTCAAGGTGACCTAGACAAAAAGGGACCAGAACTAATGGGCGTATTGTAAGGGAGACAAATTGGCAGCTGATCATCTGAGCAGAAAATGCTTGGATGTGAACTTGCATTCCCATGAACGAGACACTTTCACTGCCAAGTTGGATTTTTGGCACTTGTGCACTTTTAATAACCAGTGGGTGTTGTGTTGGAAGCCATTGGCATGCTGTTAAGCTTAGCAGATTGGAGAAACTCCTAGAAAATGTTTAACTTGGAAGAATTTACAAACATTTTGCAAACAATGGTAATTTGATGCCCGCACATCTGTGGCTCATTTAAACAGTGCCTTAGTGTACCAGCACTCACAATCATTGATCAGGGAACTCTCCCTTGCTTCCTAATGGGATGCCTTTGGCTTGCTTCCCCACTCTGGAATCCAGCCATCATGGTGGCAATCATACTCAGTGTGAAAAAAGGATCTGTATGGGACTCTGAGCTCAACAACTCCATTGTAAGTACCCAGCATCTCGCTTCTCCAATGGTGGTGGTCTCAACCATCAAGGTATGGTGAGAATGTTCCTGGCCTGGGCCTTGGTCTTGAAACACTGGGCTCAAGGGAGGAAATTAGCCTCAGCCTTTTTACTCTAACAAAGTAATGGGCGCACTGATATAATGGTTAGGTGTCTGAGGCATCTGGACTCCATACAACCTTGGTCACTTACTTTACCTCTTCTTTGCATTTCCTCCTCTGGAAAATGGGCATAATAATGTTATGCTCAGTGCTGGGTGCAGATTAAAATGATGCCATGTATATAAAGTGCTCAGCATGTGGCCTGTTCCATGGTAATATGCATCTGGCAGCGATTATTAATTAATTAGTTTATCTATTTTAAAATGGTTTTAGCTGTAAAGAGCTCTCAAATTTATGAAATGGGAGTATGATAATGATTTAGATACAATTCCAAGGGAACAGTAAAAGAAATCGACATAATAGACATCGGCAGCTGTCCTGATTAGAAAGCTCACAGAACTAGAAGTTTGGAGGAGCCACTATAAAGAAATACTGAAGTGGGTTGCCAAGCCTTTTCTGTATTTCAGCACAAAGGTCTCCTAAAGAAGACTCCAGCACTTTTCCTTTGTAAATTGGCTTGGCCTTATTGTCCTGTTGTTGTACTTTCTCTTTTCTATTTTTGAATATACAAGCCCAGCTCTTTGGTTCTTCTCACCCACAGGTACCAGAGAAATAGCCATTCAAATCACTCCCACCTTTTCCAGAACCTTCTTATTCACAGGGCTATAGATAGTTACCATGCAGTCCTTCAGGCTGTACAACCTCACTTTATACTTCGAATCGCTTTTTAACTTATCCATTCTTCATTATCTTCACTCTCTTTATCGTAGCCTCTCAAGTTCTTTTTCACCTATAAGATTTCCTCTCCCTCTGGATTGCAATCAAATGCACGAGGTCTTGCCCCCAGACCTCTCCGTCTTTCATATTGAGATGACAGTTTCCAGAGGGTCAATATTGTATTACCACTGCCAGCAGATGCCTCCTAATTATAATTCCTTGTTATCCTTTCTTTCTCTCTTCCCTTTCTTCTCATCTCCTCCATCCTCGCTCCTTGCTGTTTTGTGACTTAAAGGGTCCCGATGTTTAATGGTGATTCTTCTTCAAAGATCAAAAGCAAAGCAAAACCAGAACAAAACCACTCCAACTCTCCCTGAAAAGAACCCTTTCATATGTGAATTGGTGAGGAAAAGGCAGAGTACTCTAAGAGCTTTTTAAAAAATAATTGTATTTTGAAGAAATAGTACATGCACAATGGTATAAAATTCAAATGTACAAAAGGGTAGAGGATGAAAAGTAAAGTCCACTCCCAAAGCCCAGCTCCCCAGTTTTCATCCCTCTATGCAACTCTTATTACCAACAATCAAATTTGTGTAGATATTCTCCTGCACACTTTGTCACCCAAATAGTAGATATACACTGCTTTGTACTTAACATGTCATGGAGATGATTCTCTATGCAAACATATAGTGCTACCTTTTTTAAAGAGTTTTCTATAGCCTTCCCTGGTGGCTCAGATGGTAAAGCGTCTGCCTACAATGTGGGAGACCTGGGTTCAATCCCTGGGTCAGGAAGATCTGGAGAAGGCAATGGCACCCCACTCCAGTACTCTTGCCTGGAAAATCCCATGAACAGAGGAACCTGGCAGGCTACAGTCCATGGGGTCGCAAAGAGTCGGACATGACTGACCAACTTCACTTCACTTTACAGCCCTTTTTTAAAGGTTGAAGGTGATATTTGGGGAACCTTAAGTTCTGGGTTTTTTTTTTTTTTTTTTACCACAAGATTGAACATCTTTATTATTATAAGCTACAGACATTTGCAATAAATGCCAATTCATTGCACTTCAGATTGGCAAATAAGCACATATAGGAATGCAGTAACAATATTTATTAATCTAAATCTATTTAAAAAATCTATTTTATCCAAGTCTAGTTGATTTATAGTGTTGTTGTTAGTTTCTGATATACAGAAAAGTGATTCAGTTACACATATATGTAACAGTTTTTTATTTTTGCTATTCCCAATCCAATCCCTTTCCCATCCCCACCCCCATCGGCAACCAACAAACCTGGGGGAACCCTAAGTATTAGATTCTACTGGAGAGTTAAATGCATCCCTCACCCCGAATCCCATCCCACATCACACAAACACACAAAGGCACTTGTATATGAAAGTATCATACCACATGAACAATAATGACCACAGGGGATTTTTCCTGGTTCTGGAAAAGAAGTCTCAGCTAAGTTGACCACACAGTTTATACTAGTAAAGCTTGTCTATGTTCAAAAATCAGAGATAATATCTGTAGTAACTGGCATATTATGAGATGAAGTATATGTTCATATAAATTAACTACATATTTCTTCTTTAAATAGAAACTGTAGGAGCCATTAATCAATCCAGTGGCCAGAGTTGCCTTTTGAAGTTTAAACCTCTAGCTGTGGTGGGAGGTCAAAAATAAACATCATATTTGAAAGCAAACAGTTAGAGCTGTCCTGTTTTGTTGCATTTTCATTACTTCTGATGAGCTCATTACTGTTTGATATAACATTCTGAAAAGCCAGTCCATTACTATGTCCTTTCACTGTGATATTTATCACACAAAGCAGAATCTATCCTGCAAAATAAAAACTCAGGTGTAAGCCCACATTGGGGGGAAAGATATAATTTCATTTTCTGCTGTTGAGGAAGAAAAGAGCCTCCTAGGGAACTGGACTGAGAAGTTTCTGCATGCGTAAGGCAGAACTGTCCTCTAGGATTTCTAAATTGAGGCTGGGAAGAACCCTGGACTGAGGCTCAGGAGACTTGGAGTTCTGGTCTCAGCTCTGCCCCAGTGAGCATGAGTGAAGTCTGTCGGGTTGCTTTAACACCCCCCCAGGCCTAGGTGTTCTCACATGAAATGAAACTGACTCAGTGATCTTCAGAGTCTCATAAAAAATAGCAGTTTAAAAACAAACAGAGTCACAGATATAGAAAACAAACTTATGGTTACCAGGAGGGAAAGAGGGGGAGGGATAAATTGTGTGTATTGACCATATACACACTACTATGTATAAAATAAATAACTAATAAGAACCTACTGTAGAGCACAGGGAACTCTACTCAATACGCTGTAATCGCCTATATGGGAAAAGAATCTAAAAAGAGTGAATATACGTGTATATATACCTGATTCACATTGGATGTACAGCAGAAACTAATGCAACATTGAAATCAACTGTAATCCAATAAAATAAGTAGGACTTTATGTTTCTCTACCTCACATGGGCTTTCTCTCCTTGGTCTCTTCCAGTTGTTGGATTAAAGATGATCCTATCTTCTCCATCTCAGTGGTGGCTTATTTTACCTCATATTTCTCATGAATCTCTCTGGTTCTGCACTGTTCTTGCTCAACTGAACTCCATGAAATCCAAAACCAAAAGACTTGACAGAAGGTGATTCTACGAGACCTCAAAGGCACAACAGGCCTGACCTTCTTACGTGGTCTCACCTAGGGTTGGCCTTTTTTTGCCTGGGGACCTGTGAGGACCCTTTTCTTATATCTTTTTGCCATTTTTAACACTTTGCAAGGTAACTGTTGTTTCTCTGTACCTTCTGTGGCTCAAGCTAGACCTCCATCAAAGCTCTTACTGCTTTAGGAAAATCTTACCTGTAGTCTTCAGTATTTTTTCAAAGGAGGAAAAAATAATCCAAGGAGGCCTCTGCTGTCAGTGACTGACAGGAAGCCATTAGGAAACATTGGCTAGATGTTAGGGCTTCATTAAATGAGCCCATTCTCTCTTACTCAGGGATGTAGAGAGCAACCCAGATAGCTAACTCAGCTCCAGCTAGCTGGCCACGTCTTTGTGGAACACTGATTGGCAGCACTTCCTACAGTATTCATTGCATCAATAGATCATGCTCCTAAGTGTACACATTCAAATCCTGTTGAACATAGAAATTACTGGGCAGTGGAAACATTGAACTGTTGACCCTATAGACTCTGGCTGCATCAGATATCCTCATATTGTGGGAAGGAACCTGGTTAGGAAGTTCTAGAGCCATGGAGGATTGAAGGTGGAAAGCAAAGAGCAGTGGGTCCTGGCAAGAAGCCAAGGTTCTGATCTTGGTTTTACTACAAACCAATCTTGAAAAAGTTACCACAGCTGGTTGAATTAGCTGATCCTAAATTAATGACTTTATAGCCCTTCACTGTCTACTTTCTGGCAAAAGGAGCAAATGATTACTGAAGTTATTAAATGGAAGACCAAGGATGCCATGAAAAGTAAAAGCTAGGGCTCTGGTTTACATATCTCTGAGTAATTGCTGCTGTTTGTTTTAATCTGATGTTGCCTAGTTAAAATTTTTGGCAAGAAGAGGCATACAGAATAATCCTGGGTGTCTCAAACTCCACCCCACACCATTATCCTCAAGATTGGCTCAGTTCATTTGGGCTTCTGGGGCAGGCTGGGAATCGACCTGGGAAGTCCATTGAGTTAGGATCTCCTTTATTGCTCTTAGGGGCTTCCCTGGTGGCTCAGAGAGTAAAGCTTCTGCCAGCAATGTGGGAGACCCGGGTTCAATACCTGGGTCGGGAAGATCCCCTGGAGAAGGAAATGGCAATCCACTCCAGCACTCTTGCCTGGAAAATCCCATGGACAGAGGAGCCTGATAGGCTACAGTCCATGGGGTCGCAAAGAGTCGGACATGAGTGAGCAACTTCACTTTCACTTTATTGCTCTTAACCCTTTTATTAGAGTAAAGGGAGCTGGTGATCCCATAGGGTGCTCAGCAAGAAAGAGTACTATGGTCAAAGAACTTTGGGGAATGCAGAAAAGTACCTCCCTCACTCTTGAAATGGCACAATGTACCTTGGCATCTACAAGCTCTGAGAAATGCTGCTGGGGGAAAAATGTTAAAACTTTGTTTCAAATTTGGCGTTTTAAAAACCTCAGAATCCTTTATCATTGTGGTTGTTAACCCCTGAGGAAACTTGGGAAATGTGAATTGCTCTGCAGTTACTTCAGGCCAGTCATTTACAAGGTGCTGCAGGGGGTGGGGGAACAATTCAGAATAAGGTATACTTTGACTGCAAGTCCTGTGGTTCAAGAACAGTCTCATTTTTAGAGCAATGAGGTGTATCAACTGAAACTTTTTGGGACTTCCCTGGCAGCCCAGTGGTTAAGACTTCACCTTTAATGCAGGGGTGTGCTACTTCCATCCTTGATCAAGGAGCTAAGATCCCACATACCTCATAGCCAAACTGAAGCAATGTTGAAGCAATACTGCAACAAATTCAATAAAGACTTTAAAAATGGTCTACATCAAAAAATCTTTAAGAAAAAAATAAAGAAACTTTCTGTTCACTGGATTCCACCAACCAGCCAATTTAAAAAAAAAAAAAAAACTTTACTTTCTGGCCACACCGAGTGGCATGCAGAATCTTAGTTATCTGACCAGGAAATTGAACCCATGCACCCTGCATTGAAGTGTGGAGTCTTAACCACTGGACTCCCAGGGATGTCCCTTATATAGCCAATTCTGATTGGAATGTAAAGAGACACAAAGTGTGTTGTTTTTGTCCGCATGCCGTCTTTATTCCTTCTGGCAGTGGGGACAGAGATTTTAGAAGCACTGCACATCACTGTCACTACGGCTTCCTTTGAGGCTGCCAGCACTTGGTCGTATCCCAGATCACTGACCGAGGCCCTGGCGATGGTTCTACATTTTACTTCCTGACTTTACCTGGCCTCCACTGAGATACCCCGGTCTCAGCAGCATGATGCTTTGAAAACGGAAGTGCCTTGCTCTAGACTGTGTACGGAGGTGGATTCAGAACCAAACGCCTGTGTGGATTTCTTCTTAAGCAGTTAACTCCAGGCTTCTCTCAGGCACACGAGCTCTGAGGAGAAACACACTCAACCTTATGGAAACAGGGATTAAAGCAAAAGCTGACGAAAGAACCGAAAGCAAAGAAGTTTAGAGCTACAAGCAGGGGAGGGGTGTTGTAAAACAGCACATGCTCCATTCTCACGCTGGAAGGAGAGAGTCCCTCTCTAAATGGGAAGCCTGGATGGGTAGATGCAGAATCCAATGAGATATCTCCTGAGGACGAAAACCAAGCCCCACAGATCCAGCATGGACAGAGCCAGGCTGTCTCTGTCTGTCAGATAAGCTTTATGTCAATCACCAAGCCTTCCTAGTTCCTAGTCCCGCCTACAAGATAGAATGTGCCATCTTGCAGAGAGGGGGTTTTCGGATCTCGGAGTTTAAAACTCAAGTTCCATAGACATACACACACACGTACACGTCCAAATATTCAAACAAGAATGCAATGAAACAAATGAACAAATTAGCCATTTAAAAGACAGATGGCAAGTTTGCAAGTTTGGCTGAAGGGGTTGCCCTGTGGTCAGGTGTGAAAAAAATGATGCTCTTGATGAGCTATTTCTGAAGGAGGGATGCACAAATAAAAATACAGGTGGCAAAAACCTGCCATCTTCCCTCATGGCTATGTGCTAGTGAGTAAGCAGATCAATCTGTTATTGGAAAGAAAAAGGGAGGCTGTCAGGCAGAGAGGGAGAGCTGGCACGCAGCTCATTGCAATTCACAGAATAACCTTTAAGTCTGAGAACTAGCTAAACTCCGTGCAGGAAATCAGAGCAGTAAGAGGGGCTGTTTGTCACTGGTGGCCCCCTTATTCCTGCTGAAGTTGAAGGAGTTTTACCTGCTCTGAGACCGAGATTGGGGTGTGCTCTCATCAAGTTGCCGGACTACCTTCCAGGTGGTCACTGCTTAGCCAAAGAGCGAGTGCTGCTGGCTTCCTCACCACAGTGGTTCGGTTACAAATGGAGATAAACCCCTCAGGGGAGGTAGTGAGATTTGTCATTCTGTTTAGCCTCCAGATTGCTGCCTCCCACATGAAATCAGAGAGTCTCAGGGCTGGGGCTTGGGAAGCCACATCTTCCCATCAAGTAACAGTAAGCCTCCACCTGCAGCTTCCTAGAGACAGAAAGCCCCCCACTCCATGAAGCAGAGCATTTAATGTCCCTTTTTTCTTTCTTTCTTTTTTCTTTTTATTTATTTATGGCTGCACTGGGTCTTCATTGCTGTGCCAAGTTTTCTGTAGTTGTGGTGAGCGGGAGCTACCTCTCGTTAGTTGTGGTGTGCAGGCTTCTCACTGAGGTGACTTCTCCTGTTGCTTCCCTGGTGGCTCAGTGGTAAAGAATCTGCGTGCAATACAGGAGAACAGGGATTGATCAGGTTTGATCGCCGGGTCAGAAAGATGCCCTGGAGAAAGAATGACACCCCCCTCCAGTACTCTTGCCTGGAGAATCCCATGGACAGAGGAGCCTGGCGGGATACAGTCCATGGGATCATGAATGAGTAGGACATGACTTAGCAACTAAACAACAACTCTTGTTGCAGACCATGGGCTTTAGGTGCACGGGCTTCATTTAGCTGTGGCACATGACAAGCTTAGTTGCTCCTTGGCATGTGGAATGTTTCCAGATCAGGGGCTGAACCAGTGTCCCCAGCATTGCAAGGTGGATTCTTAACCACTGGCCCACCAGGGAAGCCTTTATGGTTTTATTTTTATTTATTTAAAAAATTTTAAGTCGCATATATTTATTTATTTACTTAATTTTTGGCCATGTGGCATGTGGGGACTTAGTTCCCCAACCAGGGATTGAACCCATGGCCCCTGCATTGGAAGCACAGAGTCTTACCGCTGGACCACCAGGGAAGTCCCTTCTTTCTTTTTTTTAAAATTGAAGTAATGTTGCTGTACAGTATTATTTAAGTTATGGGTGTACAATATAGTGATTCACAAGTGTTTAAAGCTTATACTCCGTTTTACCCATTATATATTGTAATATGATTACCATTGTAGCTTCTAATCAGCTCTGAGGGTGGGGGCAGGGTGGGTAGGGAGAGAAAGACAAGGAGCCAGAGAGACAGAGATTGTACAATGTCTTTTATAATCTAATCTTGCAAATGACGTGCCATCACTTCTGCCATATTTTATTCTGTTGGTGCAATATGGGAGGAGACTACATAAGGATGTGAATGCCAAGGTCTGGGCTACATTGAAAGCCATCTCAGAGGCTGCTTCTCACTGCACATCTGACCTCTCAAGCTCTAGGACGGACAGTAAGCCCAGGAGGAAAACTATGGTTGATGTGAAATCCTGATACACTTTCTTATTATCACTGCTGTTGGGAGGGAGCTAGAAAGGTGACCTCAGAAAACTAGTAATAGCCTTGGGTTTCCTTGGGAGGAGTATTGATGGTGACAAGAGTAGGCTTGAGTCTAGGCACTGGTGACTGTGAGTGAAAGAAGCTGAAAGAGACTGACCTTCTTCTCCTGACTTAGGGTTCCTCGTTTTTTGTGTTCCACTGTGCAGTGAAGGAGCATGTGCGGGCAGCAGTGGCTGCTTTTCTGTTATGGGTGGTTGCAACTGGATAACACTTCCGGTAAGATGCCGTTTGGGGTAGTTTTGACTTTTGCAGCTTTTCCAGACTGATGAGGTTAACTGGCCTCCTGACTTGAGTTCATACAGCGTTAGCATCCAACGGAGGCTGTTTCCTTGCCAGGAAAATGATTTGTACTTTTGTGTGGAGATGAATGAAGTCAGGTGAAGGATGTGATTTGGGCCATATTTTAACTTAGTAAGGCTTCACTTTGGGCCTAAATTCCTTGGACTGCTTGTCCTTGCTGTCACTTGAGTCTCAATTCAATTAAAAGAACATTGATTGAGTGCCTACTGTGTTTCCAGGCACTGGGTCCCAGGGGCTTTTCTGGCCCACAGCCAGATGTGGGAAACAAGGAGTGATGGTAGAGGAGGAGAGAACTTGTCAGCCTCCCTCAGATGGCTGGTGGGCTGCCCAGATGCACCGAAGGTCCTTCCCGCACAGTGAGGGATGTAGTGGACTCTGGTGTTGCCCCTGAAAAGAGCTCCAGTCCAGGCAAACCAGTTTTTTATACATCCAAAGGCTCTTCCATCCCATTTAGGTAGCTTCTCTCAGTCTCCATGCAAAGCTCAGTTTATTGCCTTTAGGGAAGGTGGAGCTTGAACTGAAAGATTCTGTAAGCAGCACAGAGATCCTGTTCCTTTTTGCTGGGCATGTCAGTAACCTGCTGGTCCCTGTACTGGGCTCTAGGGGAAGGAGGCATCCTTGATAAATGAATTGGCTCTGCCTGTACTGCACATTATGGTTCAGACTTACTTTTCACTCTTTGAGGTACCCAGAGTGAACAGTCTGTACGTTGAGCTTTATATTTTTAAGAGGATTCTTGAGGTATAATCTACCCATTTGAAGTCTACAATTTGATGAGTTTTCCATTTTTTAACTGTTTGGGGTGCCGTTTCAGATGGCAGCACCTGGTGGGCTCAATGTCAGGAAAGACCGAGGAAAATCTTTGTGCACAACTTGTTGACGTCATCTGTCACTGCAGCTAGTTCCGTTTTGAAATCTTTAGGCCTCTGCCCAAGGCACTCCTGAGAAAACAAGCTCCCCAAATGGTGAGAGAAAAGGCTATGCTACCTACACTTCATATTCCAGAGACACTGAGTTAGTATGAGGCCACAGATGCCGTCTTGGGAAATGATTCTTCCTCAAGATGACATGCACAGGTCCATGTGTACACCCAGGCTCACTCTGGGCCGAGAAACTGTGCATAGATGCACATACCGAACTGAGTGTGTGCAATGCAGTGGGTGGTTAGGTTAATGGAGGAGAGAAAAGACTGGAGGTAAAACAAAATCATTCATGGGTAATTACAAATGATCTTCACACACTGTTAAAAATCCAAGGGCACCTTATATGCTGTTCAGGGCAAGCCCCTACTTTACAGATGAGGGACCTTAAGCAGGAAAAGGAGAATGCTTTATGGACAGCCACTCAGCCCACCAGCAGCAGAACTGGGGCCAGAACTCAGGTCTTCTGGCTTCCAGGCTAGTCGCTCATACGCACACACTTGAGAATACAGGCTGTGCTGCATGTCACTCTTGGATGCTCACCTTCTTCCATAGGAAGCCAAGTTCTAGGTACAGTGACTGATGTTGAGTTGGAGCTGGGTGTTAGGAGGGAAAGTGTAGTGAAAGGATTGGTCTGAAAGCCTAAGGTAAAGAGACAGGCAAACTAGAGCAAGAACTTAAGAACTTCGAGGTGGTGATGTAATGCCTTCGTGTTCTGTGCTTCCAGCTGTATCGTACTGCAGGTTGTTTTCCCTTTCTTAAAGACCAAAGTAGAGTCCAGTCAACACACAGAATGCCTCTGGTGGCCTGGCTGTAGTCAATTCTCTCGCCACCATCTCAGTGCTGGTGGTGGAACATCCCCATCCATTGTAGTTTTAATTCTATTTGGCTCCTTCAGCAGTTCTATTTCCAAGAGCTGCAGCCAATCTGGAAGCAGTATGATAGGTTAAAAAAAATAAAAGCACCAAATTTGGAGTCGGAAGGCTTTGGCTTAAGCCACTAACTCTGTGACCTTGGGCACATCACTTCCCTACTCAGAGTGACATTTCCTTACTTCAACATGGTGGAGGGTGGAGTGGGGGCCAAGATGGACCATCTCCAAAGTGTCTATCAGCTTCAGGAACCATGTGAAGCAACATCATTTTCCAGTTTAGGCTCATTGACTAGTGTTGGAGTCTGTCTCCATTTCTGCCTGGTGGTGCATATGAAGAAAATCTTTCCTTGGCCACAAGCATCCATCAAACTCTGGCCAGCTAACCTGAAGATATGTTGGTGCTCATATGGAGGCACTGATGAAGCATGGCATAAGGGGGGCCAAATTGTGGGAGTTCCTTGGATAGCAATAGCTGTGACTGATTGGGGAATATTTTTCTAAGAAGGTGAGTTACTGCTGGCTCCCCTGCTGCCTCTGAGGGATATTGTTTCATTAGCAAATATACAACACAAATGGACTGTTTTCTTTGAAAGAGCAGTAGTAAATACCACATCCTGGATTGTAATGTTGTTAGACCAAGCTATAGACCTGGAGAGCCAGGTGCCTGCAGCCAGCACCGAGATGCTCGTTATTTTGTGACAGTAACTCAGCCCAATGGGGCAGGATGTCCAACCTCTTGGGCCACAGGTTCTAAAACTGCAATCTGGATGCTGCCAATCAGACGTATGGCGGCCAAAAACTTGGTTCCATTAGCACTGAGTGAAAACTTGCGCCGTCTGTACCACTGCTGCTGCTGCTGCTAAATCGCTTCAGTCGTGTCCGACTCTGTGCGGCCCCATAGACGGCAGCCCACCAGACTCCCTCGTCCCTGGGATTCTCCAGGCAAGAACACTGGAGTGGGTTGCCATTTCCTTCTCCAATGCGTGAAAGTGAAAAGTGAAAGTGAAGTCACTCAGTCGTGTCTGACTCTTAGCGACCCCATGGACTGCAGCCTACCAGCTCCTCTGCCCATGGGATTTTCCAGGCAAGAGGACTGGAGTGGGGTGCCATTGCCTTCTCTGCTCTGTACCACTAGGCACTCTCAAACTTGAGAAACAGCTGAACATTCAGAGCAAGAATATCAATTTCATAGGAGATACAGATAGGTGTGCTATTATTTTGTGTTGTCTCTTCCTGAAGGCCTCCAGTCTTTGCCCATGACTAGCCTCCCCTTGGTTAAGGTTACTGTGAATAAGTACTGTGAATAAGCTCGTAAGTCATAATGCAGGTTGAACGGATGCACTTGTAATTGCCTAACAATGCTGTTAGGATGAATTAATTCACCCCAGATTTAGATTAAACTATCTGAGGAAAGCACCACAACTTTTACTTCCTGTCTAATTCTTCTATTCATTCCTTCAATTGATAAACATATCTTTTGATGCTACTTATGTGCAAAGCCTGTAATGCCACAGCTGAAAATGCTCTTTTTTTTCCCAATGCAGACTACTTTGATGAAGATCCCAACTGTTTCTCTTCCTTGAGTTGTGAAGCTGTGTCTAATAGTGTGAGAAGAATATTACCTGAGGAAATCAAAATGAATTCCATTCACAAACAAAGATTCATAAATAAATCCCGGCAGAAATCCCACTTTCCCCCACCCCCAGATTGTGGAAAATGTTGAATTTGTAAAACCATCTGCTCCAACTTCATATTCTAAATATTATTTTGGAAGGGGCAGAATGAGATAGCATTTAGTGAATATTAAAGCTAGAAATAATTCTCCTATTCATTGTAATAGTTGTTTCCTCTCTTTTGATAGAGAAGACATGAGCCTATATTAGGGGAGAACTGTCTACAGGGTTAGAGATTTTGTTTCAAAAACTCGTATGTCCACATCCTGAAAGGAAAAAAAGATCATGGTCAGAGTCCTCACTGCACTGAGAAGTCAAGCAATTTTAGGTGGCCCAAGTTTCCAGGTACCCCAGTTGGTCTGACATGCATGCAGGAAGGAGAGAAGAAAGTCACAAGGTCATACCTTTTGAGGAAAAAAAAATGCTATCCTGTGGCTTGTCATGACAAAGCATCTGAAATCCCCATTATTCAAGTTACTCTTTTGATTGGAGCCCCTTGTTAAAATGTCCAACATGTTTTGTGAAAATGGTGGCTCATCAATCCAGACACCCATCAGTTCCTTAGGGGGGATGAACTCAACCAAGACAGCTCCTGAGGCACAGCAGGCTGGGTTCTGAACAAGGGAACAGAACAGGAACTGTCTGAAGCCAGTTGTTCTCCTTGGGAGGGAAGGATAGGTCAGGGTAAGCAGGACAGTAGGGGAATAGAGGCGAGAAGACTCACTGAAATGGAGTGACCCTGAGGATGAATTTTGCCTATCTTGCTCTCTGTGGGCTAAGCACAATGGGTGGCCTTCTTGATCTCATCCCAAATGCTGTCACCAAGGCTTCCCCAGCCAAGGCAGGTTGCTTACATTTGTCCCTTAGGTATAAACAAGTAAAGAGATGAACATTCTGGAAGGATACACAAGCAACAAGTATGAGTGGTAGTCTTCAGGAAGGGGAACTGGGTATCTGGGAATCAAGGAGGAAGGGAGATTTTCTTTTCACCCTATACTTCTTTCTGTCTTTTGAATCTTGTGCTGAGAGAGTGTACTATTTCTTCAAGAAATAAATAAATGAAAATAAATAAAGGTAACTGGACTCTTCCAAGGAGGAACAAAGAGATAAATTCTTGGGTTTCAATGTCACAAACCGAGTTCCCTGTTACTCTCATGAATGTATATGGTGCAGTGGGCCATGGAGAGAACAGAGCTGAGTTCATATCGCAGCTCTTGGCAGAGATGTGACAGAGATTCCTAGATGTGAGGCTTGGGGTAGTAATATTACATTCGTCTTAGAGTTGAAGTGAGGCTTAAATGAGATGAGGGCTATACATTTTCTAGCAGCAGAGAAACATGATACAACTTAACCACTTTCTCTTCATATTGGTAACTCTTAGGGAAAACCACTAGACCACTCAGGTATGACCTAAATCAAATCCCTTATGATTGTACAGTGGAAGTAAGAAATAGATTTAAGGGCCTAGATCTGATAGATAGAGTGCTTGATTAACTATGGACAGAGGTTCATGACATTGTACAGGAGACAGGGGTCAAGACCATCCCCGTGGAAAAGAAATGCAAAAAAAGCAAAATGGCTGTCTGGAGAGGCCTTACAAATAGCTGTGAAAAGAAGAGAAGCAAAAAGCAAAGGAGAAAAGGAAGATATAAACATCTGAATGCAGAGTTCCAAAGAATAGCAAGAAGAGATAAGAAAGCCTTCCTCAGCGATCAAGGCAAAGAAATAGAGGAAAACAACAGAATGGGAAAGACTAGAGATCTTCTTCAAGAAAATGAGAGATACCAAGGGAACATTTCATGCAAAGATGGGCTCGATGAAGGACAGAAATGGTATGGACCTAACAGAAAGAAGCAGAAGATATTAAGAAGAGGTGGCCAGAATACACAGAAGAACTGTACAAAAAAGATCTTCACGACCCAGATAATCACGATGGTTTGATCACTCACCTAGAGCCAGACATCCTGGAATATGAAGTCAAGTGGACCTTAGAAAGCATCACTACGAACAGAGCTAGTGGAGGTGATGGAATTCCAGTTGAGCTATTTCAAATCCTGAAAGATGATGCTGTGAAGTGCTGCACTCAATATGTCAACAAATTTGGAAAAACTCAGCAGTGGCCACAGGACTGGAAAAGGTCAGTTTTCATTCCAATCCCAAAGAAAGGCAATGCCAAAGAATGCTCAAACTACCGCACAAATTGCCACTCATCCTCACATGCTAGTAAAGTAATGCTCAAAATTCTCCAAGCCAGGCTTCAGCAATATGTGAACCGTTAACTTCCAGATGTTCAAGCTGGATGTAGAAAAGGCAGAGGAACCAAAGATCAAATTGCCAACATCCGCTGGATCATGGAAAAAGGAAGAGAGTTCCAGAAAAACATCTATTTCTGCTTTATTGACTACGCAAAGCCTTTGACTGTGTGGATCACAACAAACTGTGGAAAATTCTGAAAGAGATGGGAATACCAGACCACCTGATCTGCCTCTTGAGAAACCTATATGCAGGTCAGGAAGCAACAGTTAGTACTGGACATGGAACAACAGACTGGTTCCAAATAGGAAAAGGAGTACATCAAGGCTGTATATTGTCACCCTGCTCATTTAACTTCTATGCAGAGTACATCATGAGAAACGCTGGGCTGGAGGAAGCACAAGCTGGAATCAAGATTGCCGGGAGAAAATATCAATAACCTCAGATACGCAGATGAACACCACCCTTAGGGCAGGAAGTGAAGAGGAACTAAAAAGCCTCTTGATGAAGGTGAAAGAGGAGAGTGAAAAAGTTGGCTTAAAGCTCAACATTCAGAAAAATGAAGATCATGGCATCTGGTTCCATCACTTCATGGGAAATAGATGGGGAAACAGTGGAAACAGTGTCAGACTTTATTTTTGGGGGCTCCAAAATCACTGCACATGGTGATTGCAGCCATGAAATTAAAAGACGTTTACTTCTTGGAAGAAAAGTTATGACCAACCATAGATAGCATATTGAAAAGCAGAGACATTACGTTGCCAACAAAGGTCCGTCTAGTCAAGGCTATGGTTTTTCCCGTGGTCATGTATGGATGTGAGAGTTGGACTGTGAAGAAAGCTGAGCACCGAAGAATTGATGCTTTTGGAACTGTGGTGTTGGAGAGACTCTTGAGAGTCCCTTGGACTGCAAGGAGATCCAACCAAGTCCATTCTAAAGGAGATCAGCCCTGGGTGTTCTTTGGAAGAACTGATGCTAAAGCTAAAACTCCAGTACTTTGGCCACCTCATAGGAAGAGTTGACTCATTGGAAAAGACCCTGATGTTGGGAGGGATTAGGGGCAGGAGGAGAAGAGGATGACTGAGGATGAGATGGCTGGATGGCATCACCAACTCGATGGAGGTGAGTTTGAGTGAACTCCGGGAGATGGTGATGGATAGGGAGGCCTGGCGTGTTGCAATTCATGGGGTCACATAGAGTCGGACATGACTGAGCAATTGAACTGAGCTGAACCTACTCAGCTCTCCCTCCCGCATGGTCCAACCCACCAGGTCTACCCTCATTAAAGTTATTGTATTAGCCCCTCTAAGCAAGATTTAACACTGACTACTAAACAGACTGGAACATTGGTGCCAGTCACTGGTATAAAGCTCTTAGACCCCTGTGTCGTCCCTCTACCATCTCACATAACACAAAACTGTAGGTAGGCACTTAGGCCCCTGGATATCTGACTCAGAGTCAACCCTGTTGTCTAGGAAATGTTGTCCTCATGAAATCTCACCTCCATTGTTCCCCATAGGGCTTTATGTGTACTTTTTTTTTTTTTTGGTAAGGGAAGGTGAGTGAGTGAGAGATAAAGGACTGACATAAATGATGAACAATGTATCTTGAATGTTGGAAAATGTCTTTGATTTGGCAACATTAAGTCTCTTTCATTCAAAAATAGGTTTAGGGACAAGACTTGGGTATAATTAGCAAACCTATGCATATTTATGGGCTTCTCCAGTGGCTCAGCAGTAAAGAATCCACCTGCAATGCAGGAGAGATGAGTTCAATTTCTGAGTTGGGAAGATCCCCCGGAGAAAGAAATGGCAACCCACTCCAGCATTCTTGCCTGGGAAATCCCATGGACAGAGGAGCTTGGCAGGCTACAGTCCATGGGGTTGCAAAAGAGTTGGACATGACTTAGGGACTAAACAGCAACAACAAAATGCATTCTGGAAGTGCTTTGATTTGAGGGGACCATTTGGGACTGTGGAAAATACCCATGATTGTATTTATTTTCAGGGAGTAATAGGATTCTGATTGTTCTGCTCCTGCTGGGTGATGAATGTGCAGCTTGTCTCTAATGATCTGACATGCTGTCAAGAATAGAAACACCATTTTATAGAAAAGTTCATGATTCCTTTCATGACTACTCCTGCTAATTAGTAAAACATGAGTTTATGGCAAATTAGACGACACTGTAAGACTGTGGGGAAAACACTGACTAAATATCCTTCAGGTATCCTTCGGTTTACTCTTCCTAGACCCACAAAATGGCAGACACTTGCTTGAAAAAGGACTTGAGTAATTATGGGACAGAGACTCTAGAACCTTTAGGCTGTTTTCAATCAACAGTCAACCTCCCAAGCATTCGTTGAGCTCTGACGAGAAGAGAAAGATTCAGACATGTAGTACTTAGGCCACTACCTCTTTACCTGGGGAGACATGATACACACATTGGAAGAGTGAATGATTAAAGCAAGGATGTGGTGAAAGAGAAGTGCATCCCCTGCAGGAAATGCTGTGCTATTTGAGTCAGGCTGAGAGTGGGGTATTCTAGGTTTGGGGGTGCAGTTTGGGTAAGGCAGAACTCTGTTTCTCCAATTACCCCAACAGGTAAGTGCTCTTCATTAAATATTGGTTTAAATTGAACATCAAAAAGGAAAGAAACAAATAATAAGTGTTGTGGAGAATGTAGCAAAAAGGGAATCCTGTACACTGTTGCTGGGAATGTAAATTGGTGCAACCACTAACAGAAAACAGGATGGAGGTTTCTCATAAAACTAAAATATAGAGCTACCATATAACCCAGCAATCCCACTTCTGGACATATACCCAGAGAAAACCATAATCTGAAAAGTACATGCACCTCCGTGTTCACAGCAGCACTGTTTACAATGGCCAAGACATGGAAGCAAACCTAAATGTCCATCAACAGAGGAATGGATAAAGAAGATGTGGTACATATATACAAGGGAATATTACTCAGCCATAAAAAGGAACAAAATAACACCACTTGCAGCAACATGGATGAACCTAGAGATTCTGATACTGAGTAAAATAAGTCAAAGAAAAATATCATATGATATCACTCATACATGGAATCTAATTTTTAAAATATGATGTAAATGAACTTATTTATAAAACAGAAACAGACTCACAGACATAGATTCATAGAAACAAGGGAGGCTTATGACATTCAGGGCCCTGTGTTGCAGGGCTTTGGTGTGAATATTGAAAAAAGATGCAAAAGAAATCAATAATAAGTGGTAACTTCAAATATTGAAAAAATTCATGTCATCTAAATGCATAAGAAAACTACAGATGTTTCCTAAACGTATGCAGTCCTATGCGAATGATTATGCAAATTAAATAAAAAGTTGGGACTGGCAAATTCCCAAGTTTTCAACATTTACTTCTGTGAACCTAGTATTCATCATAGAAACAGGGTTGATGGCTTTTGCTCACACCTCCTATCACTTAGATGGAGGGGGAGGCGAGCCTGAAGGATGTGCTACATTAACAGGGGAAAGGCACTCAGATCAGGGGACGTGCTAGATAGATGGTTAGATAGATAGATAGATAGTTTTCACCTTCAAAATGTTAGCCAGCTCATCCATCATGCTTAGTTGGTTTTGGACAGCAATGGGACTAGAAATGGAAATGAATCTGAGTTGCAGTGAATTTTGATGAAGGCCTAGTTCATGTGAGAAAGATTAAAAAAACAACCCTCAGCCCACCAATTCCCAGAAGAATAGAAAACTTTAGAGCAATTATAGGGGAAGAATAAGAACCTAGTGTAGAGGCTCCATCAAATCCTCAGACACTGGCCCTTTCAGGAGTAGAGACAGAGGGGTATACTTAATAGTGGATCAGACGTCCCCAGTTGGTGGACCTAAGAAATCAAGTTGTGAACGCTGTCGGTGAGCTGGATTGGCTTCTAGCTGCCTTCCACCCAGGAAATATTCCTCTAGGTCTTCTCCCCTTCTTGTCTTAGCCCTCATAATGGTCAGGTAATATACCTACTCCTCTGCACCTTGACTTGTTTTGATATTGCTATTGTTTTACATTTAGTAATATATCAGTATATAAAGAGCTATTTCTTTTAAGACTACGTGGTATTCCATTGTATGGCTACACCATAACTTTTTAAGCAGGTTTCTTAATGACAATTTCCAAACTTTTTCAAATTAAAAAAAAATGTTGCAATACATAGTCTTGCACATGTAAAAAAAAATTGGAGGCTGCACTTGAGGATGGGGGACTGTTTTTCCTAGTATTAGGGCTAGGGGCCACACAGCTAGTGACGACTAGAAAAGAATCCCTCTCTGCTCTGCCTCCTTTTGACTGAGTCCAGAAATGTGAGAAAATAAAGGTTTCAGGGAGGTCTGACATTCTTTTAAGCTGTTTATCTGACCAAGCACTGCATGCAAGCACAGGTGCTTCCTCTGGACCCAGTCCCATGCTAAAACATCATATGAAAGTGAAGTCGCTCAGTCGTGTCTGACTCTGTGACCCCGTGGACTGTAGCCTACCTGGCTTCTCCGTCCATGGGATTCTCGGATGCAGCAATGTATAAGTCACAGTGCTACCCATAACAAACTTGGACTGTACTGGGGGGTAATAAAACATCCACACCAGAAACAAATTGTCCTCATTAACATGAGTTCTCTCTTGCTTTTTCGATGATCCAGCGGATGTTGGCAATTTGATCTCTGTTTCCTCTGCCTTTTCTACATCCAGCTTGAACGTCTGGAAGTTCAAGGTTCACGTATTGCTGAAGCCTGGCTTGGAGAATTTTGAGCATTACTTTACTAGCATGTGAGATGAGTGCAATTGTGCAGTAGTTTGAGCATGCTTTGGCATTGCTTTTCTTTGGGATTGGAATGAAAACTGACCTTTTCCAGTCCTGTGGCCACTGCTGAGTTTTCCAACTTTGCTGGCATATTGAGTGCAGCACTTTCACAGCATCATCTTTCAGGATTTGAAATAGCTCAACTGGAATTCCATCACCTCCACTAGCTTTGTTCATAGTGATGCTTCCTAAGGCCCACTTGACTTCACATTCCAGGATGTCTGGCTCTAGGTGAGTGATCACACCATCATGATTATCTTGGTCGTGAAAATCTTTTTTGTACAGTTCTTCTGTGTATTCTGGCCACCTCTTCTTAATATCTTCTGCTTCTTTCTGTTAGGTCCATACAATTTCTGTCTTTTATCAAGCCCATCTTTGCATGGAATGTTCCCTTGGTATCTCTAATTTTCTTGAGGATCTCTAGTCTTTCCCATTCTGTTGTTTTCCTCTATTTCTTTGCCTTGATCGCTGAGGAAGGCTTTCTTATCTCTTCTTGCTATTCTTTGGAACTCTGCATTCAGATGTTTATATCTTTCCTTTTCTCCTTTGCTTTTTGCTTCTCTTCTTTTCACAGCTATTTGTAAGGCCTCTCCAGACAGCCATTTTGCTTTTTTGCATTTCTTTTCCATGGGGATGGTCTTGACCCCTGTCTCCTGTACAACGTCACGAACCTCCATCTATAGTTCACCAGGCACTCTATCTATCAGATCTAGTCCCTTAAATCTATTTCCTACTTCCACTGTACAATCATAAGGAATTTGATTTAGGTCATACCTGAATGATCCAACAGCCGCTGGATCATCGAAAAAGCAAGATCATCCAAAAAAACATCTATTTCTGCTTTATTGACTATGCCAAAGCCTTTGACTGTGTGGATCACAGTAAACTGTGGAAAATTCTGATAGAGATGGGAATACCAGACCACCTGACCTGCCTCTTGAGAAACCTGTATGCAAGTCAGGAAGCAACAGTTAGAACTGGACATGGAACAACAGACTGGTTCCAAATAGGAAAAGGGGTACGTCAAGGCTGTATATTGTCACCCTGCTTATTTAACTTCTATGCAGAGTACATCATGAGATATGCTGGGCTGGAAGAAGCACAAGGTGGAATCAAGATTGTTGGGAGAAATATCAATAACCTCAGATATGCAGATGACACCACCCTTATGGCAGAAAGTGAAGAGGAACTCAAAAGCCTCTTGATGAAGGTGAAAGAGGAGAGTGAAAAAGTTGGCTTAAAGCTCAACATTCAGAAAAGAAAGATCATGGCATCTGGTCCCATCACTTCATAGGAAATAGATGGGGAAACAGTGTCAGACTTTATTTTTGGGGGCTCCAAAATCACTGCAGATGGTGACTGCAGCCATGAAATTAAAAGACGTTTACTCCTTGGAAGGAAAGTAATGACCAACCTAGATAGCATATTGAAAAGCAGAGACAGTACTTTGCCAACAAAGGTCCGTCTAGTCAAGGCTATGGTTTTTCCAGTGGTCATGTATGGATGTGAGAGTTGGACTGTGAAGAAGGATGAGTGCCGAAGAATTGATGCCTTTGAACTGTGGTGTTGGAGAAGACTCTTGAGAGTCCCTTGGACTGCAAGGAGATCCAACCAGTCCATTCTGAAGGAGATCAGCCCTGGGATTTCTTTGGAGGGAATGATGCTGAAGCTGAAACTCCAGTACTTTGGCCACCTCATGCAAAGAGCTGAGTCATTGGAAAAGACTCTGATGCTGGGAGGGATTGGGGGCAGGAGGAGAAGGGGATGACAGAGGATGAGATGGCTGGATGGCATCACTGACTCGATGCACATGAGTCTGAATAGGCTTCGGGAGTTGGTGATGGACAGGGAGGCCTGGCGTGCTGTGATTCATGGGGTCGCAAAGAGTCGGACACTACTGAGTGACTGAACTGAACTGAACACGTGTTCACTCTTCCAGCTGTGTGGTAGAGATCCTCAGGCATAATATATAGAGGTCACTTAATTACAAATCTAATTCCTCAAATATTTACTTTTTAATTAATTCATTTATTTTAATTGGAGGCTAATTACTTTACAATATTTGAGAGTCCATTAAGTTTGAGGTACTGAATGAGAGAGACACAATTCTTAGAATTGACTGTGGAGAAAGAAAACCAAATACCCAGTAAGAATACTGTGTTTGATACTCTCATACACTTAGTGGAGCTCTCAATTTATATGACTGGTGGGAGGACAAACAGATACAGCCTTTTTAGAAAACGTTTTTGTAGTTTCTAATAAAAAATTAAACAACCCTGTGACCCAGCAATTCTACTCCTAGGTATGTGCTTTAGAAAAATACAAACAAATGACCACAAAGACTTGAAAACAAATGCTCATATCCGCTTGGTATTCATAACAACAAAAACATGGAAAAGCACACAGATGCTTATCAGCACCAGGAGTAAACAAATTGTGGGAAACCCAAACATAGTCACACTACGTGACGGTGAAAAAAGAATGACCTATGGGTACACAGAACAACATGGGTAAATGTAAAAAGTATATTGAGTCAAATAAGCCAGACATAAAACTTAATATACAGTATGATTTCATGTATATGAACAGGCAAGAATAATTGATGATTATAGAAGTCAGAATAAAGGTTATCTCTGAGGGAGGGGCTATACTGGGTAGGTGCAAGAGGAAAACTTCTGGGCTGCTGAAACTGGTATATATCTTGATAGAGATGTTGGTTACACAGGAATTTACATATATAAAGATTCATTCAGCTGCACACTTAAAATACAGCATTTTATCCACTTTACTGTATGCATGCTGTCTCTCAGTTGAAAAGTAGAAGGGAAAAAGCTTTTGGAGGATATCTTAGCAGTGTCCATCCAAATATAAATGTACATGTAATTATCCCAAGAAATCCCATTTCCAGCATTTTATCCTAGCACAGAAATACAAAGATTTAAGGGCAAAGGTCTTTACTGCAACCCTGGAACAGTGAAAACTGGATATAAACTAAAGTCCAACAATATTATAATGGTTAAATTAATGTGGGCTATATATAATGTGAGATAATATGCAGCTAATAAAAAGAATGTTGCATCATTATGATTAATAATGTAAAGATATCTGTAATATATTTTATGCTAAAAAGCAAATTGCAAAACAGTACATATAGTTTGATAAAATATGTGTAAAAATAAAACTTTGTGTGTATGCATTTCCATATACATGTAGCTCAAAAAGTCTGTAAGGATATACTTGTTTAGTCGATAAGTCGTGTCCAACTCTTTTATGGCCCCATAGACTGTAGCCCACCAGGCTCCTCTCTCCATGGAATTCTCCAGGCAAGAATACTGGAGTAGGTTGCCATGCCCTCCTCCAGGGGATCTTCCCAACCCAAGGATCGAACCCCCGTCTCCTGCATAGGCAGATGGATTCTTTTCCACTGGGCCATCTGGTAAGCCCTGGATATACCCTCTTGTCCATAGTGGTTTACCTGTGGGAAGAGTGATTGGTGGGGACTTTCACTTTTTATTGTATATAATTGTGGATTTTTAAAAATATTTCCTATTTATTTCCTTATTTGGCTGCACCGGGTTTTAGTCACAGCAAACTGGGTCATCATTGTGACATGCAGGGCCTTCTGTTGTGTTGTGAGGGCTCCAGAGTGCGTGGACTTAGTTGCTCTGAAGCATGTGGGAATCTTAGCTCCCTGACCAGGGATGGAACCTGCATTCCCTGCATTGCAAGGTGGACTCCTAACCACTAGACCACGAAGGAAGTCCTACTTATGGATTGTTTTCATTTTTATGTAATTAAAGCATCTATACGTTTTGTAATTTAAAATTTTAGTAATGATAAGAATTTTTATAGTGCTTTTGAGTTTCCCTGGCTTAGCTGATTCACTCACTGAGATAGTAACAGTGGAGGTGATCAAATGGAGATTGTTGAGAAAGATAATAAATTCAGTGTTGGACATCTGATTTTGAGATGCCTGTGGATTCAGGTGGAGATGTTTAAAAAGAAATTAGATATGTAGGTCTGGAGCAGAGAGGAGCAGTTAAGTATGGAAATAGAGATTTGGGGCATATGGATGGTAATCAAAGTCACTCTAGGAATCAGTGGGAATACTGAAGGATAGAATATAGAAGATAGAATAATGGAAGCAAGGAAGCCCAGACATGAGAAATACCAAGGGTCAGACAGAAGTGGATCAGCCTGTAAAAGACATCCTGAAGGAATGGCTAGAGAGGTAGGAAGGAAACCAGAGCTATGAGGTGTCATGCAAGCCAAGAAGGGAGAGGTTCACAGCAAATAACCTAGAGACAATATGCTGGGGAGAATGGAAATATGACAAGGGAGAAATGTCTCTTCTGAATTTAGGGACAAGGAAACTTTGGTGAGACCGTGGAGGATGAGTGTGTAGGGGCACAAATGTAGCTCTTTGACACTTAAGGAAACTTATTCAATATAGAATTTTTTCAAGGGAGTCAAACTATTAAAATGATTGCCTGTACTCGACCTCCTGACTAGTTATTATTTTTCTTGTAAACATTTCACTAGTTCTTAGAGAATGGTCTCATGGGAAGGGGCTCTGATGTACTTTTTCAGTTGCTTGAGTCCACAATTAGCGGTAAATTGCCGGCAGCCATTTTGGTGAAAGATCAAGCCATAGTTCAAAAGGATGAGGCCAGTGGACGGGTTCTAAACTTACACTGATTGCTCAAAAATGCAGCTCTTCCATATGACCCAACAATTCCTTTACTAGGCATATACCAGGAGAAAACTATAATTCAAAAAGATACATGCCTAAGGCGAGCTCAGGGAGGACAGAAACCTCCCGTGGAGCAGAAGGGTAAAAGCTTGCTTGATCTTGACTGGGTTGTTTGTTTTTCTGGCATTGAGTTTCATGAGCTGCTTTTATATTTTGGAAATTAATCCTTTGTCAGTCGTTTCATTTGTTATTCTTTTCTCCCATTCTGAGGGGTGTCTTTTCACCTTGCTTCAAGTTTTCTTTGCTGTGCAAAAATTTTTAAGTTTAACCAGGTCCCACTTGTTTCCTTTATTTACAGGTCCCACTTTATTTACATTACTGTAGGAGGTGGGTCACAGAGGATGTAGCTTTGATTTATGTCATCGAGTGTTCTGCCTATGTTTTCCTCTAAGAGTTTTATAGTACCTAGTCTTATATTTCTTGCCCATCAGAACATGATCCAGTTTCCCCCTCAGTCAGTCTCTCCCATCAGGAAGCTTCCATAAGCCTCTTATCCTTCTCCACCAGAGGGCAGACAGACTGAAAACAACAATCACGGAAAACTAACCAATCTGATCACATGGACCACAGCCTTGTCTAACTCAATGAAACTACAAGCCATGTTGTGTAGGGCCACCCACGATGGACGGATCATGGTGGAGAGTTCTGACAAAACATGGTCCACTGGAGGAGGGAATGGCAAACCACTTCAGTATTCTTGCCTTGAGAACCCCATGAACAGTATGAAAAGGCAAAAATATAGGACACGCAAAGAGGAACTCCCCAGGTCAGTAGATGCCCAACACGCTACTGGAGATCAGTGGAGAAATAACTCCAGAAAGAATGAAGGGATGGAGCCAAAGCAAAAACAACACCCAGTTGTGGATGTGACTGGTCATAGAAGCAAGGTCCAATGCTGTAAAGAGCAAAATTGCATAGGAACCTGGAATGTCAGGTTCATGAATCAAGGAAAATTGGAAGTGGTCAAACAGGAGATGGCAAGAGTGAATGTTGACATTTTAGGAATCAGCGAACTAAAATGGACTGGAATGGGTGAATTTAACTCAGATGACCATTACATCTACTACTGTGGGCAAGAATCCCTAAGAAGAATAGAGTAGCCCTCATAGCCAACAAAAGGGTCTGAAGTGCAGTACTTGGATGTAGTCTCAAAAATGACAGAATGATCTCTGTTCATTTCCAAAGCAAACCACTCAATATCACAGTAATCCAAGTCTATGCCCTGACCAGTAATGCTGAAGAAACTGAAGTTGAATGGTTCTATGAAGACCTACAAGACCTTCTAGAATTAACACCCCAAAAAGATGTCCTTTTCATTATAGGGGACAGGAATGCCAAAGTAAGAAGTCAAGAAACACCTGAAGTAACAGGCAAATATGGCCTTGGAGTACAGAATGAAGCAGGGCAAAGGCTAATAGAGTTTTGCCAAGAGAATGCACTGGTCGTAGCAAACACCCTCTTCCAACAACACAAGAGAAGACCCTACACATGGACATCACCAGATGGTCAACACCAAAATCAGATTAATTATATTCTTTGTAGCCAAAGATGGAGATGCTCTATACAGTCAGCAAAAACAAGACCAAGAGCTAACTGTGGCTCAGATCATGAACTCCTAATTGCCAGATTCAGACTTAAGTTGAAAAGTAGGGAAAACCACTACACCATTCAGGTATGACCTAAATCAAATCCCTTATGACTATACAGTGGAAGTGGCAAACAGATTCAAGGGACTAGACATGATAGACAGAGTGCCTCATGAACTATGGACGGAGGTTCATGACATTGTACAGGAGGTAGGGATGAAGACCATCCCCAAGAAAAAGAAATGCAAAAAGGCAAAATGGTTGTCTGAGGAGGCCTTACAAACAGCTGTGGAAAGAAGAGAAGTGAAAGGCAAAGAGAAAAGGAAAGATATACCCATTTGAATGTAGAGTTCCAAAGAATAACAAGGAGAGATAAGAAAGCCTTCCTCAGCTACCAATACAAAGAAATAGAGGAAAACAATAGAATGGGAAAGACTAGATCTCTCTTCAAGAAAATTAGAGATACCAAGGGTACATTTCATGCAAAGATGGGCTTGATAAAGGACAGAAATGGTATGGACCTAACAGAAGCAGAAGATATTAAGAAGAGGTGGCAAGAATACTCAGAAGAACTATATAAAAATAATCTTCATGACCCAGATAATCACAACGCTGTGATCACTCACCTAGAGCCAGACATCCTGGAATGCAAAGTCAAGTAGGCTTTAGGAAACATCAGTATGAACAAAGCTAGTGGAGGTGATGGAATTCCAGTTGAGCTATTTCAAATCCTGAAAGATGATGCTGTGAAAGTGCTGCACTCAATATGCCAGCAAATTTGGAAAACTCAGCAGTGGCCACAGGACTGGAAAAGGTCAGTTTTCATTCCAGTACCAAAGAAAGTCAATGCCAAAGCATGCTTAAACGACCACACAATGCACTCATCTCACAAGCTAGCAAAATAATGCTCAAAATTCTCCAAGCCAGGCTTCAATAGTATGTGAACTGTGAGTTTCCAGATGTTCAAGCTGGATTTAGAAAAGGCAGAGGAACCAGAGATCAAACTGCCAACATCCACTGGATCATCAAAAAAGCAAGAGAATTGCAGAAAAACATCTACTTCTGCTTTTGATTATGTGGATCAAAACAAACTGTGGAAAATTCTTCAACAGATGAGAATACCAGACCACTGGACCTGCCTCTTGAGAAATCTGTATGAAGGTCAAGAAGCAACAGTTAGAACTGGACATGGAACAACAGACTGGTTCCAAATTGGGAAAGGATTACGTCAAGGCTGTATATTGTCATCCTGCTTATTTAACTCTTATGCAAAGTACATCATGAGCAATGCTGGGCTGGATGAAGCACAAGCTGGACTCAAGATTGCGGGAGAATATCAATAACCTCAGATATGCAGATGACACCACCCTTATGGCAGAAAGCAAAGAAGAACTAAAGAGCCTCTTGATGAAAGTGAAAGAGGAAAGTGAAAAAGTTGGCTTAAAACCAACATGATCTGAGAAAACTTAAGATCATGGCATCTGGTCCCATCACTTCATGGCAAATAGATGGGAAAACAATGGAAACAGTAACAGACTTTTTGGGGGGGCCTGCAAATCACTGCAGATGTTGACTGCAGCCATGAATTAAAAGATGTTGCTTCTTGAAAGAAAAGTTATGACCAACCTAGACAGCATATTAAAAAGCAGAGACATTACTTGCTAACAAAGGTCTGTGAGTCAAAGCTATGGTTTTTCCAGTAGTCATGTATGGATGTCAGATTTTGACCATAAAGAAAGCTGAGTGCTGAAGACATGGATGCTTTTGAACTGTGGTGTTGGAGAAGACTCTTGAGAATCCTTGAACTGCAAGGAATCCAACCAGTCCATCCTCAAGGAAATCAGCCCTGAATGTTCATTGGAGGGACTGATGTTGAAGCTGAAACCCCAATACTTTGGCCACCTGATGCAAAGAGCTGACTCATTTGAAAAAACCCTGATGCTGGGAAAGATCGAGGGCAGGAGGAGAAGGGGATGACAGAGGACGAGATGGTTGGATGGCATCACTGGACTCAATGGACATGAGTTTGTGTAGCTCCAGGTGTTGGTGATGGACAGGGAAGCCTGGTGTGCCGCAGTCCACGGGGTCACAAATAGTTGGACCATGACTGAGCTATTGAACTGACTGACTGAGTCTTATGTTTAGGTCTTTTAATCCATTTTGAGTTTATCTTTGTGTATGGGTTTAGGAAGTGTTCTAATTTCATTCTTTTACATGTAGCTGTCCAGTTTTCCCAGTGCCATTTATTGAAGAGTTCTCTTTTGCCCCATTGTATATTCCTGCTCCTTTGTGAAAAATAAGGTACCCAGAGGTTGCATGGGTTTATTTCTGGGCTTTTTATCTTGTCCTATTGGTCTATATTTCTGTTTTTGTGCTAGTACCATACTGTCTTGATGACTGTAGCTTTGTAGTATAATCTGAAATCAGGCAGGGTTGATCCCTCCAGCTCCAGTTCTTCTTCCAACATAGTAAAGCCATATATGATAAAGCCTAATAGCAAACATTATTCTCAATGGTGAAAACGGAAAGCATTTCCCTAAGATCAGGAGCAAGACAAGGATGTCCACTTTCCCCTATTATTCAACATAGTTCTGGAAGTCCTAGCTATAGCAATCAGAGAAGAAAAAGAAATAAAAGGAATCCAGATCATAAGAGATTTTTTAAAATATAGTATTAAAATCAGAAAGACTTGAACCCATTTGTGTGGTGATGAGAAGTGGCTAGTAGAAGTATAGAGATTGAAATATTGACAGGGAGATATTAAAATATTGAGAGAATACAATTTAACCCAAAGGCATGGAAGGAGAGCATGGGATCCACAACCCAGATGGAAGGATTCCTCCTAGACAGAGATGGAGCACTCTATTATAATAAGAAGAAAGGATGGGAGTAGATGCAGGCAAATTATTAGGTTTGGTAATAGGAATCGAAGGGAATTCCTCATCCAGTGGCTCTATTTATTTCCGAGGTACAAGGTGATGTAACTGCTGAAAGTAAGGGGAGAAGTGATAAAATCAAGAAGGTTTGAAATAGCTGCTATAGAGAACGGAGGGAAGTGCTGAGTAAGGCAACGAAGAATTTGTTGACCTCTTCAAGATCCACTTGAAGTCAAAGACCATGGTCTTGCATCACTGGGGGATGGGAATGGTGTGGGTTCATCTCCTGGGAGTGAGGGTAGAGGTGAAGGGTCTACCAATGTCAAAATCTCTGACCAACTGGGTTAATTGATTCAAACAGCTGTTCAGTGAAAGAAACCTGCCTAACATAATGACTTTGGCACCACCAAGAACTCAGATCCTGATTACTGCCCTGGACGAAGTATTTGCATTGAGTATTTGGCACTGAGGTTTTATAACCTGTTGAAGAAAAAGACCTAACTAGCATTCTAGTCCAGAGAAGGCAATGCAACCCACTCAGTACTCTTGCCTGGAAAATCCCGTGGGACGGAGGAGCCTGGTGGGCTGCAGTCCATGGGTCTCTAGGAGTCAGACATGACTGAGCAACTTCACTTCACTTTTCACTTTCATGCATCAGAGAAGGAATGGCAACACACCCATGTTCTTGCCTGGAGAATCCCAGGGACAGGGGAGCCTGGTGGGTGCCGTCTATGGGGTCGCACAGAGTCGGACATGACTGAAGCGACTTAGCAGGGACCAGCAGCAGCATTCTAGTCACAGTTCAGAAGCAGCTGCCTTTCTTATTCTCCCTTCATCTACAATTCTTCTCTAAATTGGAATGCCTCTTATTGGCAGCATTATTTATGGTGACAGGGAGTTGGAGGCAATCTGGCATTCATCACCCAGAGAGTGGAGCAGCAAAATGTGGTGGACACAATGTTTGGGAGTCATTTTCAGCGATTAGAAGCAAGGGATTAGATGTAAATAGAGCAGCATGTATAGGTTTTGAAAATACTGATGGGTTAAAAAAAAAACAAGAAAAGATAATATGTACTGTAATACCATTTACAGAAATGAAAAAGACATTCATTGAAATGATAATACACATTTTATAAGAATACATACCCAACAAAAATAGTAAATTGATCAGAAGAGGAGTGGTGCCAATGGGGAGGAAGGATGTGCGAATGAGATGTGGGATATGTGCTATGCTTAGTTGCTCAGTCATGTCTGACTGTTTGTGACCCACAGGACTGTAGCCTGCCAGTCCATGGGGGCTACATGTAGTCCTCGTCCATGCGAATTCTCCAGGTAAGAAATACTGGAAATGGGTTGCCATGCCCTTCTCCAGGGGATCTTCCCAACCCAGGGATCGAACCCAGGTCTCCCGACGCAGCAGATTCTTTACCAGCTGAGCCACATGGGAAGATCCAAAATGTGGGGATAAGCCAGACAAATAAATTCAACAAGTCAAGAGTGTTGGTAAATGTATCATGAGCTGTGTTTTGATTAGCTCATACTTCTGCACCTAAGGCACTAACTAAATACAAGGACAAAGAAATAAATCGAACACTTTCTAATCTCTTGAAACTCTGTTTAAGCACACCTTTATCTCCAATACAGAATAATGATATTACACAGGATCAAAGCTGGGGAGAGCATGCAAGTCATTGTAGGATTGCCCCTCACCTCATCATCATCACTTATTTATGAGGAAGAATTGAGGCTTGAGAAGAGAAATGATGTTGCAAAGTTGCACTCTCAGTTGTAAAGCTTCCGATTAGACTCAAGTCTCCCAAGCCCTGTACTCCCCTTCCCTGAACTCTGCATATCAGAAGAACTTGATTTGTTGTTGTTGTCTGCATCTTAAATAAAAATTCATCTCGCCATCATATGGCTTCAGCGTTTTTTCTGAATCACACAGCATGTGGGATCTTAGTTCCCTGACCAGGAATTGAACCCCTGCCCCCTGCAATGGAAGCATGGAGTCTTAACCACAGGAAAGTGGAAGTGTTAGCCACTCAGTCATGTCCAACTGTTTGTGGACCCCATGGACTGTAGCCCACCAGGCTCCTCTGTCAGTGGAATTCTCCAGGCAAGAATACTGGAGTGGCTGCCATTTCCTCCTCCAGGGGATCTTCCCGACCCAGGGATTGAACTGGGTCTCCTGCATTGCAGGCATACTCTCTACGCCTGACCACCAGGGAGAACCTAACCGCTGGGCCACCAGGGAAATCACTCTGCTTATTTTTTTTTTTAATTAAAAATTTTTTTTAAAGATTTTGATGTGAACCATATTTTAAATCTTATGATTTGTTACAATACTGTTTCTTTTTTTTAATGTTTTGGTTTTTTGGTCTTCTAGGCATGTGAGATCTTAGCTCGCTGACTAGGGATTGAACCTGCACCCCCTGCATTGGAAGGCAAAGTCTTTAACTATTGGACGGCCACCAGGGATGTTCCCCCTCTGATTATATTTAAAATTTCAAAATAAAAGCAACAAAAAGGTATACTGCCCTGCTTGCTTACACAGGGGGAGAGTGGTTAAAGCCAGTGAAACTTAACCTGATTGCAAAAGATCTCAACAATCTTTTAAAAAATCTATGGCACGCTTTTTAAAAAACACTTTTATTGAGAATGACACACTTTTGAATACTAGAATTTTAGCAGCAAGCTTGAAGGGCTTTTGAAAGTTTAATAAACTAGTCATAATAATAAAGTGACTCTGGGTCTTCCCTGGTGGTCCAGTGGCTAAGACTCTGTGCTCCCAATGCAGGGGGCTCAGGTTCACCCCCTGGTCAGGGAACTAGACCCCACATGCCACAACTATGAATTCACATACCCCAACTAAAGATCCCACCTGCAATGAAGATGAAAGATTCTGCATGTTGCAAACAAGACCGGCACAGCCAAATAAATATTTAAAATAATAATAATATAGTCTCTACTGCACTAAAACAATGCCTTAGCAGGCCTGGAATAGCGTGGCTTCATTTATTCTCATGCTTATCAACACACACCAATCCTGTGTCACGGTTTTAGTAGAACAATTCACTATCCTGACCACCCTCACCTCTATGCCCATGAGGCACATGAATTTGCTGTCTTTCTGGACACTGGGGTGATGTTGTTCTGTGACATTCATTTGATGCTGTTTGATGTTGCCCTTTGCCTCTTCCTCCCTTGCAGGTTGAACTCCAATCTATTCCATATTGCATGGTCTACTCAGTACAATATTCTTTGTGACAAGCCATCATCATATCATTTTCCATGTTTGGGCATGGTAAAGTATTTTCACTTTCTTGCCTCACCAGAGGGTACAGGGCACACCTGCTGAGACCCACTGCCACAGGCTATAATGGAAAGTAGTAGAATGGAGTCATTATAGTATCAGAGAGGCTGGGGTTTAAATTCCACTATGTCACCAACCCTTGGCAAGATACTTAAGCTGTTTAATGCAATCCAACAAAAAACCATGGGGCCTGCTATAGGCAAGGTTCTGTACTCAGTGCTTGAGGGTACAGTAGCAAATAAAACAGATGAAAATCCATGCCTTCCAGAACTGACATTCTAATAGCGGGGGACAGACAACAAACAATTAACATAATAAATAACTAAGTTATGTGATATATTAGAAGGTGGAAAGCGTCATGGACTAAATAAAAAGCTGGGAAGGGTACTTGGGCATTGGGTTGCTGGGGGAGGGTGCAGGTTGTAGTATTAAATAGAGTGGTCAGGGTAAGTCTTATTGAGAAGGTGACATTTGGGCAAAGAGGTAAGGAAATTAACCATAGGGCTTCCTGTGGCAGACAGAGGTATTCCTGGCAAAATCAAGAAAAGGGAGATGACAGTGGAGGGGTGAGGAATGGTTGAATTCTGGATATATTCTGAAGGTGGATCCATCATGATTTCATGACTGATAGGGTATGGTGATTGAGAAAAATAAGATGTCAAAATGACTCCAAGGTTTTTGGCTTGAACAACCAGAAGGATGGAAATCTTGTCTCCATCTGCTGAAAGGTATAGTTACTGCCTCCATCAGTGAAAGGTAGAGTTTGGAGCAGGTTTCCTTCTTTCTTACTTGTTTATTGTGGGGAAAAATCAGAAACAGTGTTTTGGACACATGGAGATGTCTACTAGAAATCCTGGTGGAGGTGATATTGAGTAGGAACACAAATCTGAAGCTCGAGGGAGAAGTCTGGGAGTCGTGGCCATGAGACTAGATGAGACTACCCGAAAAGGGGGTGGAAATAGGGAAGAGCTTTAAGGACTGAGTCCAGAGGCCCCACTGCATCAGAGATAGGACATAGTCAGCAGAGACTAAGGATTAATGAAGCTGGAGGAAAAGCAAGACAGTGAGGTGTCCTGAAAGCTAAGGAAGGAAGCGTATCGAGGAGGGGAGTGATTCACTGTCTTCAGTGCTGCTGGCGGGTCAAGGACGATTGTGACTGAGAATTGACCTATGGATTGGGAATGTGAAGCTTATTGGTGACTTCACTGGAGCAGGTGTTATAAATGGTGGAGACAAGAGCCTGGCTGGAGTAGCTCTAAGGAAAATTGGAGACAGGGAGCAGAGATAACTCAATGATGTTTGCTGTGACTGGGAAGAAAGAAATGGATAGTAGATGGCAGATGATCCCTTAGCCCCCTCCTCTGTAAAAGGGATTGATATATTGTCTATCTCTTAGCAGGGCTTCCCCAGTGGCTCAGTGGTAAAGAATCTGCCTGCAATGCAGGAACCACAGGAGACGCTGGTTTGATCCCTGGGTCTGTAAGGTCCCCTGGAGGAGGACATAGCAATGCACTCCAGTATTCTTGCCTGGAGAATCCCATGGACAGAGAAGCCCGGAGAGCTGAAGTCCATGGGGGTCACAAAGTCGGACATGACTGAAGTGATTTAGCACACACACATTTCTTAACATTAAGGACAAAATTAAAGACGATTCAATACAAATTTTTGAGTACTGTGATACAACGTGTAACATGTCTATCACAGAATCAGCACTCAATAAAAGGTAGTTATTATTATTATATTGTTTATCCATTAAACCTTATAACATTAAAATAGAATTAAAAGTATATTCCAATACCTTTTAAAATAATACAGACTTTAGTGTCCTAAACCAACAGATGAGTCTTTGTGTGGGGAAACAAACAAAAATCTTAGAATAAGTTTTGTTGTAATGCACATCAAACCACATCTCACAAGATGACCTCCAAAGAACACATTGGCTGAGTTTTCATCACATTTGGTGTTCCCTAGGATGTGGTAATTATATGTAACTACCAGAGGCCTAGGAAAAAAGCTTCTTTCAAAAACACAATCTTCTCTCAAAATGGAACAAGCATCTCCATTAGCGAGCGTATTTCTTGAGTGTGACAAGGCCATAAAGTTGGCCTCCATTTTCCCTGTATATACATTATATTTTTCCTCTCTCAGCCCCTAATTGCCAAGTTAAACGTCACAGAAGTAAACTGACATCTGAGAATTTTCTCCTGTCCAAGCTAATACTCCTTCTAAAACCTTTTTAAGATAGTGAACAAACAATATTACATAAGCTACAAGTTGTGAAGCCTGAGCAGACCCGAAGAAAATTTAGCTGTGAAATAAAATAAAACTTAAAATGAAATTGAAGGACTTCCCTGGTGGTCCAGTGGTTAAGATTCTGCACTTCCACTGCAGGGGGCACGGATTTGATCCCTGGTCGAGGAATTAAGATCCCACGTGCGTGCTCATGGTGCGACCAAAAAAAAGTTAAGCTGACAAGTATGTATTAGTATACACAATAGTTAGCATGCCACATGCTAATTAGGCATAAGTGGTGAGCTATTAGCATGAGTGATTCAAATTAGTTATTCTTCTACACAGCCAAGCCTGATTACATCTTTCCTCTTGGCTAATTTTCCAGGCCCTAATATTTCTATTAATGGTGAAGATGTTCTCCAAAACATTACATTCTATTCTATTGTGCTTGTTTACTTGTTAATTCCTTTCTGTTTCCATGAAAAGGTGTTCCTTTCTAAGAAATACATTTCCATCACCTCCTGAGAGATCTATCTCCAGCGTCAAGGACCTGCTAATTAATTGATCTAACTACTTCCTCTCAGCCCATATCCTTTTCAACCTTTTGTAGTGTTCCAAAGTATTGACGACCCCTCCATGCTGAAATTATGTCTTGCCTCAGCTTCCTTGGCCCCATTCTGTCCTGGCTCTTTTCCCACAGGCATTCTCTCCTCAGTCTTCTCGTCTTATGTTGTGAATTCTCCCTACGGCTTTTGTTAGCAACAATATACTTATAGATTTCATGTCTGTATCTCTAGCCTAAACCTCTCTATTGAACTCCAGCCCTATATTTCCAATTTGCACTGAAACAAACACCTAAATGACTCCTAAACACCAAGTCAACATGCTCATGCCCCAACTCATCTTCACCCCCATCTCCCCAAATGAGAAATCTAAGAGTCTTTCTTGTGTCTTGCCAATGTCTGGCCATCCACATTCAATTTGTTCCCTAGTTCTGAAATGCCTCTGGAGTCCTTACTTCCCTCTTTTTCTCCAGGTGAACCATGAACTTGATTTGGTGTCTCTGCATCTTTTACATGAAGTCTCTCCTCCCCTCCCAGCCCCACCAACTCTACTGGCTTCAACCGCATGGAACTACATAGCCATCCCTGAAAATCCAATCATGTCTTACATTAAAGAGGAGAGCCTAAATTACTTCTATTTCTCAAGTGTATTTCTTATATTGTAGAAAATACCATCTGTGTTCAACCTACAGTATATGCAGGCTCCAAGCCAATTATGCCGCATTACTGAATATTCAGTGCCAGGAAGCTCTGGGGCTGCTGGGCTGCGATGTGCTTTGTTGTATTAACAGGACCCAGATGAGCCCCTTTGGGTCCCTGGTTTGCTGGCCTGAGACCCCCTCCCTCTGCACTACTCTGGCAGTATTACGCAGATTATGAAAGATAGACTAATGACCAGATTTCATTCAGGGGACTACTGCCTTATTCTGTGCGGTGAAGATCTGTAAAAGGAAAATGCCCATTTTCTCACCCAAAGCAAAATGGAACCCCACGGTGAGCTGGAAAATGCCAGCCGAATTCCTAGTAGCGGCCTTTCCCCATGTCCTCCACTCAATCCATTTGGAGAGAATGGGTTTGATTGCAGTTTGCTCAGCTCATTGTCAAGGGGCATTCGGATTTGACAAAAGTGTATTTTAAGAATATCTCTGTCTCATTGTCACATTTCTCTTTCAGACAAGAAATACTAGCATAGTACAGCATTTCTTAGATCTTTCCCTTGTTTCTCTAGCCATAGCCCCTGTGCAGATCTTAACCACATTATTCCTGGGCAATTATCAGGTCTCCCCACCTCCCGTGTTAGTCTACATGATTCCTCTTTCCAAAGCCATTCCTTTATTTACCCAGTCTGCCTGTTGGTTCATCAGTCATTGAACAAGCATTCATTAACAGTTATGCCCTGGCCACTGTGCGAGGCCCTGAAATAAGGGAAGGGGAGGAAGATATAAACTAAACCAGACTCCCACAGAAGGTCCATGATTCAGTGCGGGAGAGAGACATCTCTGCCTGCAGAGACAACTTTCTCCTCTCTGTGAGTAATTTTTCGTGTTTCAACTCAACACTCAAATATCACAGGCAGACGGGTTGCTGCTCCACTGCACTTCCCCCAGCACTTTGTTTACATCTTCACTGGCAGTGCCTGCTGCAATGGATTGGATATTTTCTTTTATCTCGAGTCCGTGACCTCCTTGAGAACAGGGATTCTGAGCTTTAGATGAGTAGGGCTTAATGTATCAGAGATGGTTCAAATAAAGCCAAAGGAAGTAGCACAAGAAGAGTTCAAGTTTTCTCCACACTGAGTTCCAAGCAGAGTGCCATCTTCTTTACTCTGAGTGCCCTCTTCTGCAGCTAGACAAACCTGCTTTACAGTCCAACGAATAAGCATTGATTGTCCTGTCTCCAGCTCCAAGGGATCCTGTTCCTGGCCCGGCCCCTGTTTGTAGCCTGGTGTTTCTCAAACTCAAATGTCCACCCAAATCAGTTAGACATCTTATGATAATGCAGACTCTCAGTCAGGAAGTCTGGAAGAGGGGCCTGAGACTTTGCCTGTCTAACAAGCTCAGGTGAAACCCATGCTGCTGGTCCAAGGACCAGATTTTGAGTAGTAAAGACTCTAGCCAGCTTTCCCTATTCTTAGACTTGCTAGTTACTTAAAATGGGACCACTCCACATGGCTGTGTAGAAACGCCCAGCATAAGGCATCCAGCGGAGGAGGATAATGAGGGTTGAAAGCTAAACCATGCTCATTAGACCCTGCATCCTGGCACTAGCCACATTTGTGGACAGGAAGGGGTACCCTCCACCACTTTCTCCCTTTTTTTACTTCCCACAAAGGCTCTGTAAGCTCCGTGTGCTTCCAAGACTGCATCCATCAGAAAGAAACTTTTTTTTTTTCGAATTCACACAAAGCTGCCCTATGGTCTAGCAGCCTCGGCCATGAGTGACACCGCAGCCCACCTCACCTCACCCCTGTATCTTTTGCTCCTTTCTAACTGATCATTCAGGTTGCTGATTCTGTATACAATTTGATTTTGCTCTACTCCTTTCGTGGGTGCCCTGCATTTGTTGATAAGTGAGAAGTGACAAGATGTTAAAGAGCACTGTACTCTTCCTCACAGGACTTCATCTCTAGCCCCGGATCCTTTTTTACTCACCTCAGACAAGGCACATAAATCTTCTGAGCCTGGGTTTCATCATCTATCAAACGAGGATTGGTAAGACCTAGTGTGCTGGGTTCTATCAGTTATTGTGAGCATAAAAAGTGATAACCAAGAGGAAAGCCCTTTGTAAATTGTAAGGTTCTGTGCAAATGTTAAGGATTATTATGAAGGGGTTAGGTGGCATATCTTTAAATCCCTTTGTAATTCACAGCTCAGAAGCACAGTGCCTTGCCCTGTGTTGGAGTCAGAGCCTACTACTGGTCGACCAGCTGACTCCAGAAGAGCGCACTCTTCAGATTCTCCCTAAAAAGCCCAGCAACCTTGGCTCATGCACTGTGGGCCGGCTTAGGAAGGTGCTGTAACTGAAGTCCATCAACTTGCAGAGTCAGCAGGAAGATAACATCTTTCATGCAATCACAATGGTTTCACAAGAATTAGTCAATACAGAAACACCAAAATAAAGACACCAAATTCCAAAAAGTTGCTTTTAAACGTAATCTTTCAGTGATCATTTTTTTTTTCAGATATGGAAGGTTGACTCACTTGTTTATATGCTAAAAAGAACCCCTTATTTTGATTTCTGAATACTTTCTCTCCTAGTAGTCAAACTTATTATGGAATAAAACATTTTGATAATTGCTTTTTAATATGATGAAAGGTTGGAACCTTTTCCAATGACAAGGAAATGAGAGAATATAATGGAATGATGTCTTGTAATTTTTATAACTTCCAAATAGCAACGAGAGAGTCGTTCATTTATTCACTGAAGTTTCCTTCCAGAATCACAGAATTACTCCTACACAGCAATTAGAAGCGGGAGATGAATGTTTAAACGTTAGCTGTAACTTGTCTTTCTGGGGAGGAGGGGACTAGGTTTAAGCTGTTGGCAATGGGAAAAGTTAATTAACAAATAGAAAATGTTAGTTATTACTGCCCTATTTTCTGAGAAGGTTTTCCAAATTGAGAAGTTAAATAAACCATCACTGTAATTTTCAATGGTTTTCTTTTCAAAAAGGAGCTCAAGGTAAATAACCTAAATGATCATATTTTCAGTGTTAATATTTGTTTTAAAAACATGATTCTTTGGAGGAAGGTTTCTTATCTATCACTTGTCAAAGTCCATGACTGGATGGCTCAGTGGGAGGAGCACAGAGCACAGAGCACAGAGCCAACAATTCCACATGTTCAGAACCTTGTAGACCCCTCAACTTCCCTTCCCTCCTTCTCAAGGTCATAGCCAAACCTGCCACTGTGGGTCACCATTCACAAAGGGAATGGCTAAGAGAGTGGGAGGGTTTCAAACAGAGCCATTCTCACTCCTGGAGAAACAGAGTTGATGACTTACTCTTGGGGCCATGTTTTCTTTAGACAAAGAGAGATTTGTAGCCCCTTGTGTATTATTTCCTTGACTGCCCAGAAGGCCAGTTACTGTACCTTTAATTCTACAGTAACTAAAGGTAACTTTCTACCTTTAGGTCCCTGTCCATTCCTGTTCCTCCTTTCCTGATGGAGTTGCTGATTTTCCTTCCTATCTTTCCTTAATTTATTTATTTTTAGCCACACCATGCGTCATGTGGGATCTTACTTCCCTGACCAGGGATCAAACTTGTGTGCATTGGTAGCATGGAGTCTTAACCACTGGACCACCAGAGACGTCCCCTTATCTTTCCTTGAGCTTACTTGGGAATATGTTCTCTCTCTGTCTCTGTCTCTCTGTGTCTTTCTCTCTCTCTTACAGTAAGCCTCCTTAAATCTTCTTTAGAAGTTGGTGGCTGTTAGATTTAAGGACAGCTGACTCACTTAACAGCTTATCCCAGTGGGCAAAGTTTACTTCATCTTTTACCTTAAATCTTTGTGTGTTTTTTTTGTTTGTTTGTTTGTTCTGTTTTTGTTTTTGGTTTGGTTTTTTTTTGACACTTTTCTTCTTTGTCTCTCCTTGACATTTGTTTTCTCACCTATGTACTTCACCGGTTAGTGCTGAGAAAAGAATAACAAAAAATTAATAAGAAAGGACGTGTGTGTTAGTATCCCGTGTCTTTGAGCTCTTCTAAGAGGGTTACTGTTTTGCTGAAAGTTGTGTGCTTCTGTCAAGAGTGAAAAAGCAGAAAATGGGATTTTTGAAGATGGATTTTTATTTCTTACTGCTTTAAACCAAGAGACTAGTTGCTACCACAAAAGTTGCTCACTTTCTGTTCTCTTCAGCAATGTTTTAACTTTATATTTGTCCTAATGTAAATATACGTGACTTTCAAGCCATGTCAAGTCCTTTTGGGAAAAAGATGGCGTATAGATAAAATAGGGCGTCTTTTTTTTTTGCCTTGCCAGCTGTTTTAGTATTTTATATGCTGTGGTTTGTCTTTGGTATGCATTTATTAACTCCTCATTCATCAGTCATTCATTCATTCGATAAACACTCGTGCCAGCTCCTTTTCCAAGCCCTGAGGACACAAAGATAAACAGGACAAAGATTAAAAATTCCCTGTCCTCAAGAAACTAGGTATAAGAAAGAAATAAAACTGCTCTCATAGAGCCTACACATTAGTGAGCAATGCAGACATGTTCACAAATAACTACAATATAACACAGGATTTATGTGCTATGAAGGGTACAAGTAAACTTGAGAGCATAGAGGACGCAGCGACTAATTTTAACTTGAGGAGGATGAGGAAGGCTTCATGGAGGAGGTGACTTTTAAGTAGATCCTTGAAAGATGAATTGATTTCTGTGAGCCAAGGTGTACAAGAAAGGTATTCCAGGCTGAGGGAACAACCTCTGAGAAATCTCAGAGGTATGGAAGAACTTTCTGGGATTCATATTGTTAGGTGCGGGGAGGATGGTGACAGAGGAGCCTGGAAAGGAAGTGGGAGCACTCAGAATGACCACTCAGCACTCCTGGGCCTTCTCAACCTGCTCCCAACCTTCTTTTCATTCTGCTCTCATCCCTGTGTCCCATTTTCCACCCCACTGCTGCTGATGGCAGTATAGTGAGTATAGTGACTCCGCTAGTTTCCCTAGCTTGAGTCTCAGTTCTCACGAGTTGCAGTGGTGCTTCTGCCTCTTCCTACTCTTGGAAGCTTCGGGGAATTCCCTGTCTTAGCCTCCAGCCCTGGGAATCCAAATCCAACCACCTTTGTTCTGGTTAATTCCCCTCTCCCAGGCCAAACTTCCCTATACTCAAAAGTAGGGCCAGGGAGCAATGTGATCAGAGAGGAATTCATCTAACAGCATGGGGCTGTGAGCTGATGACTAGTTTCCTACGCAGCCTAGCTAGATGCTGGGATGGGGGAGGGGGGCTGGGGAGTTCTTGCACCAAAGATCACCCTGAGAGACAGAATAAGATTGCAAATCATTTGATATTTTAGGAAACTGAGGTTTGAAACCTCAACATTCTAAATTTACATAAGGACAAATATCACACCAGCGTGGCACCAGTGAGTGGTGCGTGGAAAAGAAAAAAGGAAAATACGGGTGATTGAGAGGAAGTAAAGATGGCCTTATTTTCACCTGAAATATAGTTATTTTCCTGGGTTTTTCAATTATATTTGGGGTGGGAGAAAGTTTGGAGAAACATTATTGATATCTTCAGGCATTTTCATGTAATAGTTTGTATTTATCCATTGTTGTTTTTCTTCACTTTCTTTTCTTTTTTTCTAGGTTAGCAGGGTGAACAGCCTGTAGTGCGGGTTTCAGTTCAGTTCAATTCAGTTCAGTTGCTCAGTCGTGTCTGACTCTTTGCGACCCCAGGAATTGCAGCACTCCAGGCCTCCCTGTCCATCACCATCTCCCGGAGTCCACTCAAACTCACGCCCATCGAGTTGGTGATGCCATCCAGCCATCTCATTCTCAGTTGTCCCCTTCTCCTCCTGCCCCCAATCCCTCCCAGCATCAGAGTCTTTTCCAATGAGTCAACTCTTCGCATGAGGTGGCCAAAGTACTGGAGTTTCAGCTTTAGCATCAGTCCTTCCAATGAACACCCAGGACTGATCTCCTTTAGGATGGACTGGTTGGATCTCCTTGCAGTCCAAGGACTCTCAAGAGTCTTCTCCAATACCACAGTTCAAAAGCATCAATTCTTTGGCGCTCAGCCTTCTTCACAGTCCAACTCTCACATCCATACATGACCACTGGAAAAACCATAGCCTTGACTAGACGGACCTTTGTTGGCAAAGTAATGTCTCTGCTTTTCAATATGCTGTCTAGGTTGGTCATAACTTTCCAATCACCATCTGCAGTGATTTTGGAGCCCCCAAAAATAAAGTCTGACACTGTTTCCCCTGTTTCCCCATCTATTTCCCATGAAGTCATGGGGCCAGATGCCATGATCTTCCTTTTCTGAATGTTGAGCTTTAAGCCAGCTTTTTCACTCTCCTCTTTCACCTTCATCAAGAGGCTTTTGAGTTCCTCTTCACTTTCTGCCATAAGGGTGGTGTCATCTGCATAACTGAGGTTATTGATATTTCTCCCGGCAATCTTGATTCCAGCTTGTGCTTCCTCCAGCCCAGCGTTTCTCATGATGTACTCTGCATATAAGTTAAATGAGCAGGGTGACAATATACAGCCTTGACATATTCCTTTTCCTATTTGGAACCAGTCTGTTGTTCCATGTCCAGTTCTAACTGTTGCTTCCTGACCTGCATATGGGTTTCTCAAGAGGCAGATCAGGTGGTCTGGTATTCCCATCTCTTTCAGAATTTTCCACAGTTTATTGTGATCCACACAGTCAAAGGCTTTGGCACAGTCAATAAAGCAGAAATAGATATTTTTCTGGAACTCTCTTGTTTTTTCGATGATCCAGCGGATGTTGGCAATTTGATCTCTGGTTCCTCTGCCTTTTCTAAAATCAGCTTGAACATCTGGAAATTCACCGTTCATGTATGGCTGAAGCCTGGCTTGGAGAATTTTGACCATTACTTTACTAGCATGTGAGATGAGTGCAATTGTGACGTAGTTTGAGCATTCTTTGGCATTGCCTATCTTTGGGATTGTAATGAAAACTGACCTTTTCCAGTCCTATGACCACTGCTGAGTTTTCCAAATTTGCTGGCATATTGAGTGCAGCACTTTCACAGCATCATCTTTCAGGATTTGAAATAGCTCAGCTGGAATTCCATCACCTCCACTAGCTCTGTTCGTAGTGATGCTTTCTAAAGCCCACTTGACTTCACATTCCAGGATGTCTGGCTCTAGGTCAGTGATCACATCATCGTGATTATCTTAGTCTTGAAGATCTTTTTTGTACAGTTCTTCTGTGTATTCTTGCCACCTCTTCTTAATATCTTCTGGTTCCTTCTATTAGGTCCATACCATTTCTGTCCTTCATCGAGCCCATCTTTGCATGAAATGTTCCCTTGGTATCTCTAATTTTCTTGAAGCGATCTCTAGTCTTTCCCATTCTGTTGTTTTCCTCTATTTCTTTGCATTGATCTCTAAGAAGGCTTTCCTATTTCTCCTTGCTATTCTTTGGATCTCTGCCTTCAGATGCTTATATCTTTCCTTTTCTCCTTTTCTTTTCACTTCTCTTCTTTTCACAGCTATTTGTAAGGCTTTCCCTAGCTCCCCAGTAGAGCTAGAAGTCTTTCTACTTTCAATCCAAGGAGTTTCCTAACACATTGGTTGGTTCAGTTAGGTATTTCTCTGCTGGAATGAATTTCTCCAGGTTTCTAGAAAGTATATAATTGCTTCTGTGAAAGGCAAAGCAGATTATCCTGCCTCAGAGCTTCATCCTGTCTGGTGGCTTTTCACTGTAACATTTAGATTGCAAATGCGACATTGTTTACCTTGTCATCTGGAATGAGAATATGTATTTTTCTTGGTCCTGAAAGTGTGTCTTGTACAAACATTATTCAGGGTCTTCGTCATCTTTTAATTCCTAGTGTCTGGCACATATTCAAGTTTGGTTAAATATTAGGTATATGTTGAAGCAATGTACCCTCCTTTAGATCTTTTGTCATATGATCACACAGAAATAGCAGGAGTCAGAGAAGTTTTCTGTAAAGGACCAAATAGTAAATATTTTGGGCTTGAATGCCACACAGTCTCTGCCATAACTACTCAACTTTGCTGCAAAAGCAGCCAGAGACAAATAAACAGGTGTCTCTGTGTTCTCATAAAACATTATTTGCAAAAACAAGTGACTGGTCTTGGGCCGTAGTTAGCCAGCTCCTGGTTTCTAGAGTAGCAAGAGATTTAGAGACCAAAATGGATAAAAGTGATGAATCTGTTACAAGCATGTACTCATATAAAATTTAAGCATTTAATTTTCATTAAACAAATGAACAGAGGTTTAAACCATGAGCAAATTCATTTGAATTCTAAGCTTTTCTATTGGATGTTGTCTGGACCTGTTTTATCCATGTTGGTAAGTGAACCAACTAGCAAAGATCAAAATAAAATTAACAAGGTACAAATTAGTATGGGGGCCACGAGTGAACTTGAGCAAACTCTGGGAGATAGTGGAGGATGGGGAAGCCTAGCGTGCTGCAGTCCTTGGGGTCACAGTCAGACATGATTTAGTGAGTAAACAACACGAGTACAGTGATTCAAAGTTGGGGTTTCTATTCTGTGGGGTTATTATGCTTGATTCTTTTTGAGAGCCAGTAGTTGTCACTATATGACTTAGAGCATGGTTGGTCAGGGGCTCAGAGGGATAGTAAAGCATGACTGGGGACTCCTGTTCATCCTCTTCCTGTTACTTCGACTCCAAAACTTGCACAACAAAGTCTCTACTCTAGCTTTTTTAAATGTGGCCAATAACAATAGGGAGAGGGGACTTATTCATTCATTTGACAACCTATTGAACATCTATTCTATGACAATGATTATGAGAATCTACAGAAGGAAGCTAAAAAGATGAAAAGATAGATGATTCCAGCCTTTACAGTGCTCCCAAGCCAGTGGGGGAGACAGAACAGCCAATAAGCAGTAACACTTGAACTAGAGAGTGATATTGTTAGTGTCATTGGAAAGCATTGACTTGACTACTCTTGGAGTTTTAAAATCATATAGTATGTTATTTGGGTACTAAAGATTTACATGGGACTTTGAGGACGTTCATACCCAGTAGTTAGTATAAGCAAAATTAATTGCTATTATAACACGTAATTTTATATGCATATGGATGAACTTTCAATCAAATCTCATCCCTAGAAACAATACACTCAGAGAAGAAAGAATTTTTCTCATTTGATTAGTTTATGAAGTAACCATTTAAAAAAATCCCAATTTGTTTGACATTTGTCTGGAAGGATAACAAACCAAAACAGACCTGAAGAAAGACAGAGTCCTTCATTGTCTCATGATCAATACTAGACTGCACAGAACAGGGCACAGAAAATAAGGAAGAAATACCCCTCATTATAAATATGTCATGACTAAATCCTATCTGACGTATTTGGCATTGGAGAATAATCGGAAATTCTATTTATGTTCCTATTTACACTTCTATTGTCAAAATTAATGATTCACTATAAGTGAGAAGTTTTGCCTATAGTCATCACCATCAGTGCCTGTGACTAAATGAAAATGTGTTTTTATTTCCACAAACCTTGATTTTCATTACAAAGTCCCAGACTCAAATTTTCCCATTCATGACCAATGGCCTAAAAAGTCTTCCCTAAATTGACAAATCCTTACCCTTCAAAATAAACATTCATTTTTGATAAGTTTTATTAACTACTGAACAGATAGAAATGTCTAGCATATGTCTAAGGAATAACAATGAAACAAACCCCGAATATCCACCATCAAGAAACGAGAAATGGATACATTTTAAAAAATTAAATTTTCCTTTGTATAAGTAATGCATTACATGCTATAAATTCAAAATTTACAAGAGGGTATACATACATTGACAATTTTATCATTTTCATTTATGTAAAGTCCTTCCTTATTCTTTTTTATGACTGCAGAGTATTCTATTTATAGATGTAATATCATTTACTTACCCAGTCACCTATTGATTTGTATTTTGCTTGTTTCTAATATGTTGCTTTTATTTTTAACATGCTGTGATGACTAACCTTGTGTGTAAATCATTTAACACATGTATGAGTATATCTGCAGAATAAATTCCTAGAAGTGAAACGCTTTGGTCAAAAGGTATATATATTTTATTTTCTGTTTTTTAAGGCATGAGTATTTTTATACAGAGAAAATGTATGCTTCTATCAGCAATGCATGAGAGCGCTTACTTCCCCACACTTTCAAGAATGAACTGTGTCATTAAGCTTTGTCAGTGTTACAGGCAGCAAAAATTATATCATGGTGTTTACATTTGCATTTCTCTTATTATTACTGAAGCTGAGCATCTTCTTTTTTTCTATATGATTCCATTTATATGAAGTTCTCCAAGAGGTGAAACTAATCCATGATGATAGAAATCAAAATAAAGGTCTGGGGCAGAGATAGACTGGAAAGAAGTATAAGAAGTATAAGATATTTTTCCAGGGCAATGAAAATATTCTTAATTTTGATAGGTGCTGGGTATGAATGCTACTTCAATTTAGAAAAAAAAAAGATAAGCACTTAAGTACTGTGCACAGTCTGGTTTGTAGCAGGTGCGTGGTAAGGACTGCTGAATGAAATGCCAGTGCCCTGAGCGATGATGATGGGCGAGGGTGGATTCGTGCTGGACTTCTCACAGGTTCCACTGCCTCCCAAGGGCAAGAACTAGCCATGACCCAGGGTTGCTCTTAGGACCCCTTTGAGCATCTTTTCATATGTCAATAGCTATTTTTATTTGCTCTTCTGTGAACTCTGTGCTCATCTTCCTCTATTTTTCTAAGGCTTGTTGGTCTTTTTTCCTATTGATTTGTGAAAGCTATTCATTTGGGGAACTTTGTTCTTTATCTAATATTAATTCTTCTCCTCAGTTCATTTATCTCTTAACTTTGTTTACGTGGTTTTGCCATACATACATTCTTTATTATTGTGTAGTCTAATGTATCCATCTTTTTTATGGTTTTGGGGTTTTCTGAGAACGTCTATATTGATAAACTCCTCTCCAAGAGTAAAAAACAACAGACACTGAAACAGAACGATAATTCTCGACTCTTCCTGCTATTGATTGTAATATTATTTTACCTGTAGCATCTCTACAACTGACCTCAGGCACTGAAATGGAATGGCTTGAGTATAAAGAATTCTGCCTGGTGACACTTCAGAAACCCAGATGCTATGGAAATCTGATCCAGTTCTGTTGTTTAAAAAAACACTCATCAATTGTCTATTATGAGTAAAACACTGCGCCAGGCAACTTGTGGGATACAAAGAGAAAAAAAAAATGGGTCTTTCCCTATAAAAGGCTTGTGATACAGTGTGGGAGATAGATTTGGTTGGAAATATGGATCATCAATGTTCTTCTTTTTAGAATTTATTTTATTGAAGTATAGTTGTTTCACAATGCTGTGTTAATTTCTGCTGTGTAGCAAAGTGATTTAGTTATACATTCTTTTTCATATTCCTCTCCATTATGATTCGTCGCAGGATATTGAATATAGTTCCCTGTGCTCTACAGTAGGACCTTGTTGTTTATCTGTCCTACATGTGATAGCTTGCATCTGCTAATCCCAGACTCCCAATCTATGCCTCCTCCATCACCACCTGCCCCTTGGCAACCACAAGTCTGTTGCCTATGTCTGTGAGTCTGCTTCTGTTTCGAAGATAAGATGATTGATACTCTTATCATGTAGAGCAGGGGTCAGTAAGCTTCATTTGTGAAGGGCCAGCTAGGAAATATTTTCAGTTTACAACTATTCAATTCTGTCTGAACCATGAGAGTATCTACGTTCCAATGAAAGTCTATTTATGGATACTGAAGTGTGAATTTCATGTAATTTTTATGTTGTGAAATATTCTATTATGTTTTACTTTTTATTCAAGCTATAAAAAAAGTAAAGTGAGTGAGTGAAGTTGCTCAGTCGTGTCCGACTCTTTGTGACACCATGGGCTATAGCCTACCATGCTCCTCCATCTGTGGGATTCTCTAGGCAAGAGTACTGGAGTGGGTTGCCATTTCCTTCTCCAGAGGACCTTCCTGACCCAGGGATTGAACCCGGGTCTCCCGCATTGTAGGCTGACGCTTTACAGTCTGAGCCACCAGGGAAGTCCTAAAAAAAGTAAAGACAAAAACACTTAGCTCAAGGACCATACAAAAACGAACGGGAGGCCATATTCGACTCACTGGTCATAGTGAAACAACCCCTGATGTAGAGGGACAACTGTGAAATTCTATACTAGGAGGAAAGATGATTTTGGGGAAACCTATCAGTTATTGAAACCCTCAAAATAACTCTATTTGGTATAAACCATTAGGTTTCCCAGATGGTGCTAGTGGTAAAGAACCCGCCTGCCAATGCAGAAGACATAAAGACACCTGTGTTCAATCCCTGGGTTGGGAAGATCCCCTGGAGGAGGGCATGGCAACCCACTGCAGTATTCTTGCCTGGAGAATCCCATGGACAGAGGAGCCTGGTGGGCTATGGTCCGTAGGAACACAAAGAGTCAGACATGACTGAAGTGACTTAGCATGCATGCTTGCATTAGTTTAAGGTATAATATAAGCTACAAGGATAGATTTTACAACACAAGGAATATAGCCAATATTTTATATTAACTATAAATGGAGTATAACAGTTAAAAATTGTGAGTCACTATAGTGTACACCTCTAACCTAGATAATGTTGTACACCAATTATAATTCAATAAAATAATAATTTTTAAAACTCTAAGTTCATCCCTTTAAGCTTTGCAAAAGGAATCTGGAAGCAATGAATGGAGAAACAGTGGATATGTGACCTGCTGCTCAGCTAAACTCTGCTTCAAGCTGGAGAGGATGGAGTTCTCTGAATCGAATTCACCGATTCCTTCCGTTAAACTGCCTTTCACTAATATTTCTGTAAGAGAGTCTAGAAACTATGGTGATTGATGCCATAGAAACACACAGCGAGAGAGCAGGGTGATGAGCTTGTGGATTGTGGCATGGCTGAGAGGCAAAAAGCTTTTTAGCTGCCAATCTCTAGGTAAAGTAATAGAATAAAATAGAATGCAGCTAGCATCAGAGGAGCTTTGCTGTTTACAAAGCACTCTTCATGTATATTATCACCTTTAATTTTACACAAAATTCACAATAACCGTGTGAGGTCGTTATTTTGATGATTTTTACAGATGAGAATCTGACTTCTTTCTTATGGCCCTATTCTCATTGCCCTAAGCATAAGGACCAGATGTTTCTCAATATTAAAGGTAAGACCACAATTAGTAAATACGTATTTTCCTCCATTTACAATGGCGTTGCATCCCAATAAGCACATTATCAGTTTAAAAAAATCAGTAAGTCCAAATGCATTTAATGCACCTAACCTACAGAACGCCATAGCCTACTACCTTAAACATGCTCAGAACATTTATGTTAGCCTGCAGATGGGCAAAATCATCTAACACAAAGCCTCTTTGATAATAAAATTGGAGTAGTTCCTGTAATTCACTGAATTCTGGGAATTCCCTGGTATCCAGCGGTTGGAACTCTACAATTCCACAGCCGAGGGTGCGGGTTCAATTTCCGGTTGGGGAACTAAGATCCCATAAGCTACTCGAAGTGGTGCCCCCTAAAAAATAATTAAATGATTTTTTTCAAATGTATTGAATACTATCCTGAAAGTGAAAAACAGAATGGTTGGGTACAGAGTGGCTGTAAGTATATTGGTTGTTTACCCTCTTGATCATGTGGCTGAAGAGTTGTGGTGGCTGCCCCTGCTCAGCATCAGAGAGTCTCCTGCCACATATCCCTAATCTGGGAAAAGATTGAACTCCAAATTTGAAGTAAGATTTCTACTGAATGCATATCGCTTTTACACCTTTCTAAAGTTGAACCATTGTAAGTTGGGGGTCATCTGTGATGGTGAAGATGATGATAGTCAAAGCCTGCAGGTCACAGGATATCGGTTGTGTTCCAGACACTAAGGCAACTGACATATGCCTCATTTTGGAGTCATTATGGCATTGTGTTTTTCATCACACACTTTTGGAGTCAGATAGATCCATATTCAAGCCTTTGTTCTGCCACTTAAAACCCTGTGATGTGGGGCAAATTACAGAACTTCTCCAATTTTAAGTTTCCTGATCTATAAAAGGTAGGTGACATGATGCTACCTATTTCTTCTGGCTAGAGCATGAATCAAATCAGATAATGAATGTAAAATGCTTAGCACAGTAGCTCACACATACTAAGTGCTTGATAAATTGTTATTATTACTACACAGAGCTTATAATAACTCTGATGATCCTGCAAAGATGATGAAAATAATTTAATGGAATCCACACACCTGGCATTCAGACGATTAACAAAGCTTCGAAATCATTATAGACACACAGGAAGTTGCAAAAATAGTAGAAAGATCTGCACACGCTGCCCTCAGCTTCCCCCAACAGCAACATTCTTATATAACTGTAATACAATATCAAAATCAGAAAATTGACATTGGTATAATATTGTTAACTAAAGACTTTATTCATTTTCCACAATTTTTAAAACTGCATTCACTTATGTGTATATAGCTCTATGTAATTTTATCCCAAGTATAGGTTTATATAACCACTACCACAATCAAGACACAGAACTGTTTCCGTTACCACAAAGTAACTCCCTGGTGCTGTGTCTTTGCATTTGCATCTAACCCCCATCCCTCTCCAATGGCAACCACTAATCTGTTCTGCATCTCTGAAGTTTTGTCATTTTAAAGTATTGTATAAATGGAGTCATACGGTATATAATCTTTTGAGAATAATTTTTTTCACTAAGCATGATGCCATTGAGATCCATTCAAATTGTTGCATGTGTCAATAGCTCATTTCTTTATTTCTTTTTTTTTTTTTACTGTATTCCACCATATACCAGAGTTTGTGCAACCATCACTCACTGAAGAGTATTTGAATTATTTCCAGTGTTTGGCTATTGCAAGTAAAACTGCTATGAACAATAGTGAACACTTTTTGTGTGGACATAAGTTTCCATTTCTTTATCCCCAAGAGTGTGATTGCTGGGTCATATGGTAAGTATACATTTAAAATGATAAGAAATTGCCAAACTTTTTTCCAGAGTGTCTGTACCATTTTATATTCCCAGCAGTGGTACATGAGTGATATAGTTTTTCCACATCCTCACCAAGTATTATCACTAATTTTTAACTGTTCTAATAAGTGTGTAGTAACAACTCTTGGTGGTTCTAATTTGCATTTCCCCAGTAGCTAATGATATTTAACATTTGTTCCTATGCTTATTTGCCACACATCTTCTCTGTGGTGAAATATCTGCTGATGTTTTTTTACCTATTTTATGATTGGATGGATTTGTGTGTTTACTGTTGAGTTTTCAGAGTTCTTTTTATATAATGAATGCAGAGCTTTTGTTGAATATATGATTTAAGTTGTGGGTTTAATTGTGTTCCCCCCAAACTCCAGTACCTATGACAGTGAGCTTATTTGGAAATAGGATCTTTGCAGATATAATCAAGGTAAAATGAAGTCATACTGGAGGAGGACAGACCCTAATCCAATGGCTGATGTCCTCATAAAAAGAGGAAAATTTGGGCACAGACATTTAAGGAGAAACACCACGTGGCAAAGGAAGCTGGAATTAGAGCAATGCATCTGCAGCCAAAGGAATGACAAGGATTTGCCAGCAGCCATGAGAAATTAGGAAGAGGCAAGGAAGAATTCTTTGCTTACAGCCTTCAGAGAAAGGCTGACACCTTTCTCTGATATTTGAGTTCTGGCCTGCAGAACTGTGAGGGAACACATTTCTGCTGTTTTAAACCACCAAATTTATGATGATTTGTTATGGCAGCCTCAGGAAGTGAATCCATCTTATAAATAATTTCTCCCAGTCTCTACCTGATCTTTTCACTCTCTTAATGGATCTTGCTAGGGAAAAGTTTTTAATTTTTATAATGTCTAATTTATTAATTTCAAAAAAATTTTATGAATCAAGGTTTTAGCATCATGTCCTAAGAACTCTTTCTCTAGCCCTAGATATCAAAGATTTTGTCCTATGATTTCTTCTGAATTTTAAAATTAATTTTGTTTTATTTAAATCTGTTATCATTTGAAGTTAATTTTTGTACATGGTGTAAGGTTTAGGTTGAGGGTCATTTTGGTTTTATATATGGATGTCTAATTATTCTAGCATCCTTTATTGGAAATGCTTTTCTTTCTCTATTGGATCACTTTTGGGTCTTCATAAAAAATCAATTGAACCTATTTGCATTCATCTAGTCTAGGATCCTTATTCGATTCCATTGATCTATGAGTCTATTTTTTCACACACTGTGACCCAACTATGTTTTTGATAGTCAAGATTCAAGGTTGCATAGATCTAGTGGCACATATTCAAGGAGGAACTACTGATATACTGCCTTGATTACTGTAGGCGTAGTTAAGTCTTAACATTAGGTAGGGTAATCCATTCCACTTTATCCTTTTTCAGAACTGATTGAGCTATTCTAGCTCCTTTGCCTTTCCATATATATTTTGGAATAATCTTGTCTTTAGGTATAAAACATCTTGCTGGGATTTTGACAGGAATTTCGTTTAAATCTACAGATCAATTTGGGAAGAATTGACATCTTTACTATGTTGAGTCTTCCAATCCATGAACAAGGTGTGTCTCTCCATTTATTTAAATCCTTGATTTCTTGCATCTTCATTTAAAAATTTTCAGCACAGATATCCTATACACATTTTGTTAGATTTATACTTAAGTGTTACGTTTCCTTTGGAGTGATTAAAAAATGGCTGTATTGTTAATTTCCTTCCAGATGTTTGTTGCTACTTTGGAGAAGGAAATGGCAACTCATTCTAGTATCCTTGCCTGGGAAATCCCACGGACAGAGGAGCCTGGCGGGCTACAGGCCATGGGGTCAAAGAGTTGGATACGACTGAGCGACTAACACTTTCGCTACTTTGCATAAAGTCACTGGAATAGATGCTATGAACCCAGAAATAAACAAGATACATATATTCTCAAATGTTTTTGCCAAGCAACATCTTGAGCTCAAAGTTGAAATTTTATGAAACGATGTTTATGCTGCTTCTGTTTATTCTGCTTCCCTGGTACCTCAGCTGGTAAAGAATCCTCCTGCAATGCAGGAGAGCCTGGTTCAATTCCTGAGCCAGGAAGATCAGCTGGAGAAAGGATAGGTTACCCACTCCAGTATTCTTGGGCTCCCCTATTGACTCAACTGGTAAAGAATCTGCCTGCAATGCAGGAGACCTGGGTTCAGTCCTTGGGTTGGGAAGATCCCCTGAAGAAAGGAAAGGTGACCCACTCCAGTATTCTGGCCTGGAGAATCTCATGGACTCTCAAAGAGTCGGATACGACTGAGTGACTTTCACTTTCACATGCTGCTTCTAGTTTCCTGAAGATTGAATTATTCACTCAATTAACCAGTGAGTCCCAAAGTGTTTTATGATGTGGCGTTCCTTTAAGAAAAGCATGAGTAAGAACATTGTAGTTATAGTTCTATTGTCATAATGCTCTATCTTTAAAAGCAAAAAGAAAAGAGAACAGCCACCCATCTTGTAGTTTGATCAATGTGGTCATTTACCATTCCCCTCAACCCTACTTTTAAAGGCCCTAACTCATTCCAAGGGTCTTCAGGCCTCCCTTCTTGCTGGGTAATGATAATTTGACCTTAAGTTCTAGACTTAGTAACATCTCCAGGCCCTAATATTGGTCTCAGCCCTTGCCACACATTAGGAATCAGCTTGCGAGATTTTTATAATACAGGTTTTAGGGATTTCTCTGGCAGTCTAGTGGTTAAGAGTCTGTGCTGCCAATGCAGGGAGCACAGGTTCAGTCCCTGGTCAGGGAACTAAGATGCAGTGCGGTGCAGCCAAATTTAAAACAGTACAGATTTTAGGGATCCAGACCAGACCAACTGATTCAGAGCCTCTGGGCCTGAGGCCTAGGCACAGGTATCTCTTAACAGCTCTTGAGATGATGCTGTGGTAGAGGGAGAACTAAGAATCAGTGTAAATCTAACCCAAACTGCTGATTATGGTTGTATAAGTCCAGTCTTTGTAGATCAAATTGTATACTTATATTTTATTAAAGTTCCACTTACTATGTTCCAGGTACTGTATTAAGCACTTTACACACATTATTTTGCTTTATCTTCATGAGGTATTTGAGGTGGCTTGAAGGATATCCGGGGAAGGAAAGTTTTAGCTTTCTTCCCATCTCCATCATATTTCTGAATAGCAACTCCAAATAATTATATGAACATAAAAGGGTTAGTTGCTTAGTCGTGTCTGACTCTTTGCAACCCCATGGACGGTAGCCTGCCATGCTCCTCTGTCCATGGAATTCTCCAGGCAAGAATACTGGAGTGAGTTGCCATTCCCTTTCTAGAGGGGATCTTCCTGACCCAGGGGTCAAACCCAGGTCCCCCGCATTGCAGGCAGATTCTTTACCATCTGAGCCATCAGGGAAGCCCAAGAAAAGGCCCAGAGAGGTCGCACAGGTGGACCAGGGCACCAGTATTTCCCTTTCTGTTCCCACCTTCCCACAAAATACTTCCACAAGTCCCTAAACATGGCCAGCCTCTGCCAACCAGCCTGAGCTGTCTGCCAGCCCAGCACATGAGGCAAGGATCACTACTGATGCAAAATTTTCTGCCACAAATCACCACCATACTGCTCCCTTCCACATAGCCGAAGCTGAAACATGATAGAAATGCTATGAATAATTCCAGGCACCTGCCTCTGTACAGGCAGGAACACAGCTGCTGTGGTCCAGAAAAGGGATCTCCCACACTCGCTGGTTCAAGGCCAAAATGTGTTCTCACCGATTCTGCCACACTCTAGAGGAGCAATATCAGAGTTCCCAGGCTGCATCTTCACACTGAGCCTCCCTCTCATAGGGTTAACTCTTAGGAAGGGGCACTAACGTGGACAGGGCAGCAAATTTGGCCCTGCTGTTGCCACTATATATATATATATATTTTTTTGGCCTAACACCAAATCTCCTAGTCTGGGCCATCCAGCCACATCTCCCTCCAGGCTTCCTCCCAACCATCTAGTAAGGGGAGGATGTCTCTTGATCCGTGGCCCTTCATCAGTACACAAGTGCTTCTGTTGGAAATAGATCAGACTATGGAAAAGCTGAAAAGCTGAAAGCTCTTTCCAGTTTCCGTTCAATCTCAGAGGACAGGGGTCTTCAGAGACCACAGGCACACGGCTTCAGAGGCTTGTGAGTGAAGCTCCAAGACCTTATAGGGTACCAACATTTCCTCCACTGTTAACTTGCTTTCTCTGGATCAGAGCTCCCTTTAATTCTCCCCTGGGGCTGTCTTCCACCCAACAAGTAAGGGGAAGCTGACTGTTGACCTATCCCCCTAATGATCAGTGCCCACCTGCTTCTATTGGAAAGAGATCCGACTCTGGGAAAATGGGAAAAGCTGAAGGTGTTTCCTGGCTCCAGGCTCTGTAAAGGCACAAATCCAGCTGCCCCCATCTCAGTCTAACTGACAGAGAGGAGAGGGCGGCAGAGCCCACAGTCTAGATTCAACAGGGCAGAAAGGAGAATGGAGGAGAGGGTGTGTCGAGAGGGTACTAATCCTTGGGTAAAGATCAATCAGTTTTGGAAAAGTTTGAATCCTTGTTTTCTGACTTCTGCTTTTAACCTCCTGAAAGCTGTGTTCACAAATCCTTCATCTTTATACTCTGTTGAGTCACTGCCAAAGATTCAAGGATTAGTCTTGGTTTATTAGTTTTAGAAATAAGATAGTGTCCTCTTGTCCATAGTAAATTCAGCCGAAAGAGGAAAAGCATTAGCTAAATCCCTTACTCCAGGCCTGTAAAGGCTCTAACACACTTGTTTTATTTACAAGGGAGCTAAGGAATGAGAGCCCTCAGCTCATTTCTTAGGTGGTGTAGTGGTAAAGAATCCACCTACCAATGCAGGAGACACAAGAGACTTGAGTTTGATCCCTGGGTGCAGAAGGTCCCCTGAAGGAGGAAACGGCAACCCACTTCAATATTCTCACCTGGGAAATCCCATGGACAGAGGAGCCTCGCGGGCTATAGTCCATGGGGTCACAGAGTCAGACACGACTGAGTGCCTGCACACACACAAGCAATGAGGTGAGGCAGACAGCTCCATACGCCAGCCTGTGAGAAGTGGAGTCTGGACTCTAAAGGACCCTAGAGTGGCTGTGTGGGCAAATCTTGTTTCAGGCTCTTCAACTTTTCCCCCTTCCATACTTGGGACTATTGTTACCAGAAAATCTTTCGTAAGTCTTCCAAGAGATCAGCTTTGAGAGTATGTAAGTAATTTGCTTATTGATGTGCACTCAAACATGTGGTGTGTGTGTGTGAGAGAGAGAAGTATAAAACAGTTCATTTCATTACCCTGGTGTAAATATTACTAAGACAGGCTTGTTACATACTCTTAAAGACAGGAAACATGGAGGTGTTGTGCGGAGTCTTGCTTCGGCAGCATTTTTGTCTTGCTTCGCTTAACCAGCCTCAGGTTAATCTGGGGATGTTTACTCCCCAACCTCATATCCACCATGAACCCCTACTTAGCTAAGGGCTATGAGACTCAGAGATTTGGTATCTAAGTCCAAACCCTCACCTGAATAGGCAGCCTGGAACACAGAACCTTCTCCCCACCTCACACCACTTGAAAAAGCGGGCCTGCCCAGTGCCTCTGAGGATCTGTCAGGTGTGTCTGAATTCCAAACAGGGAGGAAGAATGAGAACTTTGGTCTGTCTAACAAACTGCATGGGAAATTCAGCTCCTGGCTGAGGTGGGCTCTGGAGAGGAAAGGCCAGATGTGCCAGGAGCTCCCAAAGTCCTCGCTGCCCCTGCTGGTACCAGGGTCACATGCTCTCCCTTCCCCCAGGATGGCAGGGTCTGATCCCCTTGCTTTTCCTCTTGCCAAGTGAGGCAGGGAGCTATTTTGCACAGTGCTCTGCTGGAAAGAAAGTGGATAGTGTGGAGCAGAGGAAGAACATCTCAGAAGCAACAAAAGAAAGAAAATGTGAACTGAAGCACCGTCCTGTATTTACAAAGCCATGGTGGTCTGTCTTGCTTGTCAGGAGTTCAGGGTCTACCTTTTATTATTATTTATGTGCATCTCCAGAGCTTCAAATTATCATTATTACTCACAACTAGTAGCTCCTTTTTATGTTTATGTTTCTAGAATTGATATTTGCTTTGTCTTATGACATGGGACATTCTGTTATGCAAGTTCTCTGCACTTTACTGCTCAGTACTAAAAATGACATGGACCTGGTCCCAGGAGACGGATGTTCTCGGGGTAAGCCCTGCCCAGGAAAGTCCCTATAATCTTGTACCGGACCTTAAAGCACTTCCTCTGGCCTGTGAGAGGGGCAGTGCAGATCCTGTCACATTCTCAGACCGTGACATCCTCCTACCTCCATTCCTGGGACCTTAGGATTCTCACCTATGTATTCAGTTCCAACTCTCAGTTCATACCCCTTATGTATGGAGCTCGAGCCAGGTGTTGGGGGCTCAGCTTCAAGCTACCTTTTTCACTTTCAAGGACTCTAGAACCAGCTCCCTGGATTCAGCAACCTCTTCATATGTAAATGGGGGAGAATTTAATCAGTCAACCGAGAGCGGCAAGTGGGACCACCTTGATGTGAATAGTCGTGAAGTCCATTTCAAGAGTCAAGAGTAGGTTGCCAAAAATTTAGGGGACCAGATCAAACAAATAAAGAGAGGACTGATTCATGTATATAGGGAGACAACCCTAGAGATTCTTGGGTAGATTTAAGAAACTATTAGAATCCTTTCTAGAAAAACATGAGTGTGCATGGAGGGGAGGGGGTGTCAGTGCCATTGTAATCTGGATATTGGAAGATGAGAGACATTTTTTAGTGAGGTATCATTGATCTACAACATTATGTTAGCTTCAAGTATATAACATAATGGTTTGATATTTGGATATATTGCAAAATGATCACCACAATAACTTGAGTTAATGTCTATCACTATGCATACATTTTTTTCTTGTAATGAGAAGATTTAAGAAGACCTTATTTTTAGCATGCATGCTTATCCTACCCTGTGATTCTGGCAGCAACTCACAGATCAGTTGTGCTCCTTGAAGACGGACTGCTGTGCTCGGTAGGGCAGAGGGTGGGGCACCCAATGGAGCAGCCACAGGACTGATGGCAATATATTAATCATACTTGTTCGTGAGCACAGGGAAGACACTAGAAAAGACCTTGAAGGGTTAAAAAATTGCCACCGACTCTAGGGCAACCTAAATCCCAAACTATAGCTAAGACCCCCATCCTTAGGGGCTGCAGGAAATACTTGAGGTGCAAGACTTTACAAGAAGCTAAACATCCTGTATGACAAGTGTCTATACATGCCCGAGAAATTCAGGTGTCCTGGTGGTGTCCTTACCTCCTCTCTCTCATCATGTTCTTTGAGGACAAGCGGTTTGTTCCACTCATTTCTGTGTCTCCTCAAACAGGAGCCCTAGTCCTGGCAGAAGTCTGCAGAACAGAGTCTGGTACTGGGTGTAGCCACAGCAGTACTAACCAGAGCAAACTCGAATCCTTTGCATCACGATCCCCCAGGCAGGAAATGGCATACTCATCTCTATCCCCCAACAGCACCCAGCCTGGGACTTCCTATTTTTTTTCTCATTTTTCAGCTTTCTTGAGGTACAATTTACATACCATGAACTCACTTATTTCAAGTGTACAATTTGAGTTTTAATAAAGATGTGTGTGTGCGTGCTAAGTTGCTTCAGTTGTGCCTGACTCTGTGTAAACCTATGGACTGCTGCCCGCCAGGCTCCTCTGTCCATGGGATTCTCCAGGCAAGAATACTGCAGTGGGCTGCCATTCCCTTCTCCAGGGGATCTTCCCTACCCAGGGATCAAACCCACATCTCTTAAGTCTAACCTGCATTGACAAGCAGGTTCTTCACCACTTAGTGCCACCTGAGAAGCCCTAATAACGGTATGCCATTACACAAACATCATCACACCACATCATTACCAACACTTCCATTAGCCTCAATTTTTTCGTTGGACTCCTTAGCAGTCATCCTTGCCCCAGCCTCCAGACCCAGGCAAACACTGATGTGCCTTTTCTCATCATAACTTTGCCTTCTCTAAAAATTTCATATTAAAGAATCATACAGAATATCTGTTGTTCCCCAGTGGCAGTAGTGGTAAAGAATCTGCCTGATTATGCAGGAGACCTAAGAGACACGGGTTCAATCCCTGGGTCAGGAAGACTGGCAACCCACTCCAGTATTCTTGCCTGGAGAATCCCACGGACAGAGGAGCCTGGTGGGCTCCAGTCCATGGGGTCACAAAGAGTAGGACACGACTGAAGTGACTTAACACACACACACACACAGGATATCTAGTGTCTTTTATTGAGTATGTTTGAGATTCATCTCTGTTGTCACATACGTTAATAGTTTATTCTTATTTGGGATCAGTAGCCACTCTGAACTCATGAAAGTTAGGTGCTAATTTGTAAGAAAACTAACTCTCCCAAGTTATTCCAATCCTAGAGTAAAGGTCAAGGAGGGAATGGTCAAATGCATTTAATATACAATTTCCAATTTGTAAGAGTCACGATTTTTATGTGGGACAATTCCCACTACAGATAATAGATCATGAAAGGTTTCGTGTTGCTAACTAAATAGCTACAAAATGGTAATTTCTGTCTCATAAAAAAGTAAAATTGATAATCAATACATTGGATTTTAAAATAATATTGTTCTTTTAAATTTTCTGATTAGTATTCCACGATATGGATGTCACATTATGTTTACCTGATTGCTAACTGATGGACATTTAGTTGATTCCAACTGATGGACTGGAAACTGATGCTTCCAGTTTGATTTTATGAAAAATGCTTCCATGTACATTTGCATTCAAGTCTTTGTGTGGACATATGTTTTCATTTACTTGGGTAGATATACCTAGGAGTGGAATTGTGGGGCCATATGGTAAGAGTCTGGCCTTTATTGACTTGACACGTGATTAAGGGTATGTGAGAGAATTCTAGGAAAAAGGAGAAGGTTACTGAGAGGCAGAAATGCACTAAGAAATAAATTCATTACTTCATAATTTGTACCTCAATATTTAGTAAGCCTAGGACTTCCCTGGCAGTCTAGTGGTTAAGATTGTGCTTCCAATGCAAGGGGCACGGATTCGATCCCTGATCAGGGAATTAAGATTCCACGTGCTGTGCAGTGTGAATGAAATTATATATGTGTGTGTATGTATATATATATATATATGTATGTATGTATATGCATATGTGCATATATATGTATATACATATATATGTGTGTGTATATGTATATATATGTGTGTGTGTGTATATATATATATAGGGCTTCCCAAGGTGGCGCCAGTGGTAAAGAACCCACCTGTCAATTTAGGAGATTTAAGAAATGGGAGTTCAATCCCTGGGTCAGGAAGATCCCCTGGAGGAGGTCATGGCAATCCACTCCAGTATTCTTGCCTGGAGAATCCCATGGACAGAGGAGCCTGGCAGGCTACAGTCTATAGGGTCACAAAGAGTCAGACACGACTGAAGTGACTTAGCACACACATATGATATATATATATATGTGTGTGTGTGTGTGTGTGTGTATATATATATATATATCTGTGTGTGTATATACATATATATATATATATATATATATATATATGAAGCCTAAACATTTTGTATGATGCAAACTGCCTCCATCTATTACAATTGGAGAATTTCACACTGACCACAGCAAAGAATATGAGGCATGTGTGGGAGGACAAGTGTCATATCCTTTTGCCTTTTCAGACTGTCCATGGGTTCTCAAGGCAAGAATACTGAAGTGGTCTGTCATTCCCTTCTCCAGTGGACCACTTTTTGTCAGAAATCTCCACCATACGCATCCATCTTGTGTGGCCCTACATGGCATGGCTCATAGTTTCATTGAGTTAGACAAGGCTGTGGCCCATGTGATCAGTTTGATTAGCTTTCTGTGATTGTGGTTTTCATTCTGTCTGCCTTCTGATGGATAAGAGGCTTGTGGAAGTTTCCTGATGGGAGAGATTGATTGTGGAGGAATCTGGGTCTTGTTCTCATAGGTGGGGCCATGCTCAGTAAATCTTTAATCCAATTTTCTGTTGATGGGCGGGGCTTTGTTCCCTCCTGTTGTTTGGCCTGAGGCCAAACTATAGTAGGGGTTCAGTTCAGTTCAGTCTCTCAGTCATGTCCGACTATTTACGACCCCATGGACTGCAGCACGCCAGGCCTCCCTATCCATCACCAACTCCCGGAGTTTACTCAAACTCATGTCCATTGAGTCACTGATGCCATCCAACCATCTCATCCTCTGCCTGTCTCCTCCTGCCTTCAGTCGTTCCAGCATCAGGGTCTTTTCAAATGAGTCAGTTCTTCGCATCAGGTGGCCAAAGTATTGGAGCTTCAGCTTCAGCATCAGTCCTTCCAATGAATATTCAGGACTGATTTCCTTTAGGATGGACTGGTTGGATCTCCTTGCAGTCTGAGGGACTCTCAAGAGTCTTCTCCATCACCATAGCTCAAAAGCATCAATTCTTCGGTTGATGCATCAGTTTTCTTTATAGTCCAACTCACATCCATACATGACTACTGGAAAAACCATAGCCTTGATAAGACAGACCTTTGTTGGAAAAGTAATGTTTCTGCTTTTTAATATGCTGTCTAGGTTGGTCATAACTTTTCTCCCAAAGAGTAAGCGTCTTTTAATGTCATGGCTGCAGTCACCATGTGCAGTGATTTTGGGCTCCAAATGGTAGGGTCAATGGCAGTAATGGCAACCTCCTTCAAAAGGACTTATGCCCACACTGTTGTATTCAGTGCCCCTGATCCCACAGCAGGCCACTGTGGAATCACGTCTCCACCGGAGACTCCTAGACACTCTCAGGCAAGTCTGGAATCAAGATTGCCAGGAGAAATAACAATAACCTCAGATATGCAGATGACACCACCCTTATGACAGAAATCAAAGAGGAACTAAAGAGCCTCTTGATGAAAGTGAAAAAGCAGAGTGGAAAAAGCTGGCATAAAACTCAACATTCAGAAAACGAAGATCATGGCATCTGGTCCCATCACCTCATGGCAAATAGATGGGGAAACAATGGAAACCATGACAGACTTTATTTTCTTGGGCTCTAAAATCACTGCAGATGGTGACTGCAGCCAGAAAATTAAAAGACGCTTGCTCCTTGGAAGAAAAGCTATGACCAACCTAGACAGCATATTAAAAAGCAGAAACATTACTCTGCCGACAAAGGTCTATAGAGTCAAGGCTATGGTTTTTCCCATAATCAGGTATGGATGTGACAGTTGGACTATAAAGAAAGCTGAGCACTGAAGAATTGATGCTTTTGAAGTGTGGTGTTGAAGACTCTTGAGAGTCCCTTGGACGGCAAGGAGATCAAATCAGTCCATCCTAAAGGAAATTAGTCCTGAATTTTCATTGGAAGGACTGATGCTGAGGTTGAAGTTCCAATACTTTGGCCACCTGATATGAAGAATTCATTTTAAAAGACCATGATGCTGGGAAAGATTGAAGGCAGGAGGAGAAGGAGATGACAGTGGATGAGATGGTTAGATGGCATCACCAATTTGATGGACATGAATGTGAGCAAGCTCCAGGAGTTGATGATGGACAGGGAAGCCTGGCTTGCTGCAGTCCATGGGGTCACAAAGAGTCAGACATGACTGAGCGACTGAACTGACTCAGTGGACAAGTATTGTGATCAGGGCAAAGAAAGGTATCAAAATCAGAATAGCCTACATGGTTGTTCAGTTTTCAGGAGCCATTATGTTTAACCATGACAAGAATTTGCTTTAACAAAAAATTCCACTTAAAGATTCGGGTGGAATTTCTGCTCTTTGTAGAGCCTACTGTTGCATAATTTGCATTTTTTTTAACCTGGTCTCTGAAGAGGCCACTCTGAATAGTAGTCTCCCCTTGAAATATGAAATTAGAGTGATTATGTTTTGGAGCAAGAAATTATGAAGGACATCAGAGAACTCTGTGATGACAGGAATCCCTATTACGTAGATCCAAATACACCCACAAGTCAAATTTGTCCTCTTTAAGTTGATCTAACCCAGTTAATTAATAACAAAGAAATCCATCCTGTTTCCCAGCCAAAGAGCTTTAAAAAAGTGGAGAGGAGAACCTCTTGTTGGGACTTACAGACTGAGAATTCTAGTTATTCATTTTTCACTTCTCAAATATGTAGATAGAATTTGAGCTTGAGTCATAGGCCAAAAGCTAAATCATTTCATCTTTCTCCCATAGGAAGATCACCCCTAGAATACTGAGAAATTTAAGCACAGGTACCCAATGGTTCACTAGATGTGGTTTACCTGGGGCTGAGACACATCTATTTCTGCTTTATTGACTATGCCAAAGCCTTTGACAGTGTGGATCACAATAAACTGTGGAAAATTCTGAAAGAGATGGGAATACCAGACCACCTGACCTGCCTCTTGAGAAACTTATATGCAGGTCAGGAAGCAACAGTTAGAACTGGACATGGAACAACAGACTGGTTCCAAATAGGAAAAGGAGTACGTCAAGGCTGTATATTGTCATCCTGCTTATTTAACTTATACGCAGAGTACATCATGAGAAACGCTGGGTTGGAAGAAGCACACGCTGGACTCAAGATAGCCGGGAGAAATATCAGTATCCTCAGATATGCAGATGACACCATCCTTAGGGCAGAAACTGAAGAGGAACTAAAAAGCCTCTTGATGAAAGTGAAAGAGGAGAGTGAAAAAGTTGGCTTAAAGCTCAACATTCAGAAAACGAAGATCATGGCATCTGGTTCCATCACTTCATGGGAAATAGATGGGGAAACAGTGGAAACAGTGTCAGACTTTATTTTTGGGGGCTCCAAAATCACTGCAGATGGTGATTGCAGCCAGGAAATTAAAAGAAACTTACTCTTTGGAAGGAAAGTTATGACCGACCTAGATAGCATATTGAAAAGCAGAGACATTACGTTGCCAACAAAGGTCCGTCTAGTCAAGGCTATGGTTTTTCCCGTGGTCATGTATGGATGTGAGAGTTGGACTGTGAAGAAAGCTGAGCGCCAAAGAATCGATGCTTTTGAATTGTGGTGTTGGAGAAGACTCTTGAGAGTCCCTTGGACTTCAAGGAGATCCAACCAGTCCATTCTGAAGGAGATCAGTCCTGGGTGTTCTTTGGAAGGACTGATGCTAAAGCTGAAACTCCAGTACTTTGGCCACCTCATGCAAAGAGTTGATTCACTGCAAAAAGACTCTGATGCTGGGAGAGATTGAGGGCAGGAGGAGAAGGGGACGACAGAGGATGAGATGGCTGGATGGCATCACCGACTCGATGGGCGTGAGTTTGAATGAACTCCGGGAGTTGGTGATGGACAGGGAAGCCTGGCATGCTGCAGTTCATGGGGTCACAAAGAGTCAGACATGACTGAACGACTTCACTTTGACTTTTTTTTTCATTTATTTATTTTTTAATTGAAGGATAATTGCTTTCCAGAATTTTGTTGTTTTCCGTCAAACATCAACAAGAATCAGCCATAGGTATACATATGTTCCCTCCCATAGGGAGGAGTTTTGAAGTATCCGTCACATCACAGAATTCCTTTTTATTTTTATAAAATTTATTTTTTTTACCTTTCTTTAACTTTTTATTTTATATTGGAATATAGTTGATTAACAATGTAGTGTTAATGTTAGTTTTCAGGTGTAACAGCAAAGTGATTCAGTTATACATATATACGTATCCTTTTCAAATTCTTTCCCATTTAGGTTGTTATATAATATTGAGCACACTTCCTTGTACTCTACAGTAGGTCCTTGTTTGTTATCCATTAAAAAAATTATTTGGCTATGTCAGGTCTTAGTTGTGGCACATGGGATCTTCCGTGCGTGAAGCAGGACCTTTTCATTGTGGCACATGGATTTTTCTGTATTTTTGGCCGTGCTAGGTCTTAGCTGCTTTGTGCAGGCTTTCTCTAGTGGTGCCGAGCGGGGCTTCGCTTGTTGCAGAGCACAGGTTCTAGGCCCACGGGCTTCAGTAGTTGCAGCGAGTGGGCCCAGTAGTTGTGGCACACGGGCTTGGTTGCCTCGGGGCATGTGGGATCTTCCCGGACCAGTGATTTGAACCCGTGTCCCCTGTATTGTCAGGCAGCTTCTTATACACCCGAACACCAGGGAAGTCCAGAATTCCTCTTTCTTTAATGAAGACCCACAGAAATCTCTTTTTGATCTCAACTGGACAACTGGATTATTTTAATTTCTATCGTATTAAGTAATTCTCAGAGTGTGGTCTCCTACCCAGCAGAATCAGTTATCACCCAAGGAACCTGTTAGAAACACAGATGCTCAGGCTCCACCCCAGATCAATCAAATTAGAAATTCTGGACATGAGAACCCAGCAATTTGTGTTTTGACATGCCTTAATGGCGAGAAGGCAATGGTACCCCACTCCAGTACTCTTGCCTGGAAAATCCCATGGACGGAGGAGCCTGGTAGGGCTGCAGTCCATGGGGTCGCTAAGAGTCGGAGACGACTGAGCAACTTCACTTTCACTTTTTCACTTTCATGCATTGGAGAAGGAAATGGCAACCCACTCCAGTGTTCTTGCCTGGAGAATCCCAGGGACGGGGGGGCCCTGGTAGGAGGCCGTCTATGGGGTCGCAGAGTCGGACACAACTGAAGCGACTTAGCAGTAGCAGCAGTAGCAGTAATGGCGATTCTGAGCAGACCAAAATGTGAGAGCCCTTTCCTGTTTAAACCGATGGCTGAGGACATTAGAGTCAAATTTGCAGCCTCTCTTGAGCAACTGTCTTCTAATCCCCTCTCGCTGCCACTTTAGAGGTGGAGTAGATCTCTTCAGCACCCTTAGATTCCCAGTTCCATGGAGATTTTTTTAAGATTTTGCTAACATTAACTGAATTGGTGTGAAACCATGAAAGCTAACTTTAGAAGATCAGTAATTTATTTGTTCAATGTGTAAATGGCAACCCACTCCAGTATTCTTGCCAGGAGAATCCAATGGACAGAAGAGCCTGGTGGGCTACAGTCCACGGGGTTGCAAAGTGTCAGACACAACTGAGTGACTACGCAGCAAATCTACAACCAAGAAGTTGATTTTGAAAACCTTGGATGATAAGATTGACCTATTGTATACTAAAACAACAAAAAGGGACTTAATCATCTTGGTACAGGCTAAGTGCCTTGCAACTTGAACTACAAACAATTAACTAGACATGGTTATGCTTTGTGGGTGAATTACAGGGTAAAGTTCAGTTCAGTTTGCTCAGTTGTTTTCATTTCTTTGTGACCCCATGGACTGCAGCACACCAGACCTCCCAGTCCATCACCAACTCCTGGAATTTACTCAAACTCATGTCCATTGAGTCGGTGATGCCATCCAACCATCTCATCCTCTGTCATCCCCTTCTCCAACTGCCTTCAAATCTTTCCAAGCATCAGGGTCTTTTCAAGTGACTCAGTTCTTTGCATCAGGTGGCCAAAGTATTTGGAGATTCAGCTTCAAATATCCAGTCCTTCCAATGAATATCGGGACTGATTTTCCTTTAGGATTGACTGGTTGGACCTCTTTTGCAGTCCAAGGGACTCTCAAGAGTCTTCTCCAACACCCACACTTCAAAAGCAATCAATTCTTCAGCACTCAGCTTTCTTTATGGTCCAACTCTCACATCCATACATGACTATCGGAAAAACCATAGCCTTGACTAGAGGGACCTTTGTTGGCAAAGTAATGTCTCTGCTATTTAATATACTATCTAGGTTGTCATAACTTTTCTTCCAAGGAGTAAGTGTCTTTTTATTTCATGACTGCAATCACCATCTGCAGTGATTTTGGAGCCCAAAAAAATAAAGTCTGCCACTGTTTCCACTGTTCCCATATATTTCCCATGAAGTGATGGGACCAGATGGCATGATCTTAGTTTTCTGAATGTTGAACTTTAAGCCAACTTTTCACTCTCCTCTTTCACTTTCATCAAGAGGCTCTTTAGTTCTTCCCTTTCTGCCATAAGGGTGGTGTCCATCGGCATATCTGAGGTTATTGAAATTTCTCCTGGAAATCTTCAATTTCAGCTTGTTGCTTCATCCAGTCAGCGTTTCCTCATTATGTAATCTGCATATAAGTTAAATAAGCAGGATGACGATATCCAGCCTTGACCTACTCTTTCCCGATTTGCAAGCAATCTGTTGTTCCATGACCAGTTCTACTGTTGCTTCTTGACCTGCATATAGATTTCTCAGAGAGCGGATCAGGTGGTCTGGTTTCCCATCTCTTTAAGAATTTCCACAGTTTCTTGTTATCCACACAGACAGGTCATGGTAGAGATTTCTGACATATGTGGTCCACTGGAGAGGGAATAGCAAACCACTTCAGTATCCTTGTCTTGAGAACCCCATGAACAGTATGAAAGGCAAAAAGATAGGACACTGAAAGATGAATCCCCAAGTCAGTAGATGCGCCAATGAGATACTGGATGATCAGTGGGAATAACTCCAGAAAGAATGCAGAGATGGAACCAAAGCAAAAACAACACCCAGTTGTGCATGTGCTGGTGAAGGAAGCAAGGGTCGATGCTGTAAAGAGCAATATTGCATAGGAACCTGGAATGTTAGGTCCATGAATCAAGGTAAATTGGAAGTGGTCAAACAGGAGATGGCAAGAGTGAATGTCGACATTCTAGGAATCAGTGAACTAAGATGGCGTGGAATGGGTGAATTTAACTCAGATGACCATTATATCTACTACTGTGGGTAAGAATCCCTTAGAAGAAATGGAGTAGCCATCATAGGCAACAAAAGAGTCTGAAATGCAGTACTTGGATGCAGTCTCAAGAACGACAGAATGATCTCTGTTCGTTTCCAAGGCAAACCATTCAATACCATGGTAATCCAAGTCTATGCCCTGACCAGTAATGCTGAAGAAGCTGAAGTTGAATGGTTCTGTGAAGACCTACAAAACCTTCTAGAACTAACACCCAAAAAAGATGTCCTTTTCATTATAGGGGACTGGAATGTAAAATTAAAAAGTCAAGAAATACCTGGAGTAACAGGCAAATTTGGCCTTGGAGTATAGAATGAAGCAGGGCAAAGGCTAATAGAGTCTGCCAAGAGAATGCACTGGTCATAGCAACACCCTCTTCCAACAACACAAGAGAAGACTCTACACATGGACATCACCAGATGGTCAACACCGAAATCAGATGATTATATTCTTTGTAGCCAAAGATGGAGGAGCTCTATACAGTCAGCAAAAACGAGGCTGGGAGCTGACTGTGGCTCACTTCATGAACTCTTTATTGCCAAATTCAGACTTAAATTGAAGAAAGTAGGGAAAACCACTACACCATTCAGGTATGACCTAAATCGAATCCCTAATGATTATACAGTGAAAGTGAGAAATAGATTTAAGGGACTAGATCTGATAGACAGAGTGCCTGATGAACTATGGGCAGAGGTTCATGACACTGTACAGGAGACAAGGATCAAGACCATCCTGGAAGAAAAAGAAATGCAATAAGCAAAATGGCTGTCTGAGGGAGGCCTTATGAACAGCTGTGAAAAGAAGAGAAGCAAAAAGCAAAGGATAAAAGGAAAGATACACCCATTGCATGCAGAGTTCCAAAGACTAGCAAGGAGATATAAGAAAACCTTCCTCAGCGATCAAAGCAAAGAAACAGAGGAAAACAATACAATGGGAATGACTAGAGATCTCTTCAAGGAAATTAAAGATACCAAGGGAACATTTCATGCGAAGATGGGCTCGATAAAGGACAGAAATGGTATGGACCTAACAGAAGCAGAAGATATTAAGAAGAGATGGCAAGAATACACAGAGGACCTATATAAAAATAATCTTCATGACCCAGATAATCACAATGGTGTGATCACTCACCTAGAGCCAGACATCCTGGAGTGAAAAGTCAAGCAGGCCTTAGGAAGCATCACTATGAACAAAGCTAGTGGAGGTGATGGAATTTCAGTTGAGCTATTTCAAAGATGATGCTGTGAAAGTGCTGCACTCAATATGCCAGCAAATTTGGAAACTTCAGCAGTGGCCACAGGGCTGGAAGAGGTCAGTTTTCATTCCAATCCAAAAGAAAGGCAATGCCAAAGAATGCTCAAACTACTGCACAATTGCATTCATCTCACACGCTAGTAAAGTAATGCTCCAAATTCTCCAAGCCAAACTTCAACAATACGTGAACTGTGAACTTCCAGATATTCAAGCTGGATTTAGAAAAGGCAGAGGAACCAGAGATCAAATTGCCAACATCTGTTGGATAATTGAAAAAGCAAGAGAGTTCCAGAAAAATATTCTTTCTGCTTTATTGACTATGCCAAAACCTTTGACTGTGTGGATCACAATAAACTGTGGAAAATTCTGAAAGAGAGGGAATACCAGACCACCTGACCTGCCTCTGAGAAATCTGTATGCATGTCAGGAAGCAACAGTCAGAACTGGACATGGAACAAACAGACTGGTTCCAAATAGGAAAAGGAGTACATCAAGGCTGTATATTGTCACCCTGCTTATTTAACTTACATGCAGAGTACATCATGAGAAACGCTTGGCTGGAGGAAGCACAAGCTGAATCAAGATTGCTGGGAGAAATATCAATCACCTCAGATATAGCAGATGACACCCACCCTTATGGCAGAAAGGGAAGAACTAAGAGCCTCTTGATGAAAGTGAAAAAGGAGAGTGAAAACGTGGCTTAAGTTCAACATTCAGAAAACAAAGATCATGGCATCTGGGCCCATCACTTCATGGGAAATATAAGGGGAAACAGTGGAAACAATGGCTGACTTTATTTTTTGGGGCTCCAAAATCACTGCAGATGGTGACTGCAACCATGGAATTAAAAGATCCTTACTCCTTGGGGAAAAGTTATGGCCAACCTAGATATAATTAAATAGCAGAGACATTACTTTGCCAAACAAAGGTCCCTCTAGACAAGGCTATGGTTTCCAGCATGTATGATGTGAGAGTTGGACCATAAAGAAAGCTGAGTGCTGAAGAATTGATGCTTTTGAAGTGTGGTGTTGGAGAAGACTCTTGAGAGTCCCTTGGACTGCAAGGAGGTCCAATAAGTCCATCCTAAAGGAAATCAGTCCCGAATATTCATTGGAAGGACTGATGTTGAAGCTGAAACTCCAATACTTTGGCCACCTGATGTGAAGAACTGAGTCACTTGAAAAGACCCTGATGCTGGGAAAGATTGAAGGCAGTTGGAGAAGGGGACGACAGAGGATGAGATGGTTGGACGGCGTCACCGACTCAATGGACATGAGTTTGAGTAAATTCCAGGAGTTGATAATGGACTGGGAGGCCTGGCATGCTGCAGTCCATGGGATGGCAAAGAGTCAGACATGACTGAGCAACCGAACTGAACTGAACCGAACATATTCAAAGATTTGGCATAGTCAATAAAGCATAAGTAGATGCATTTAGAGTATCTATCATGATTTGTTAGCCTGGAGATCTCTTATTCTTTAGTTAACAAAACACATGGAAAACCTAAGTCCACAATGTAAATGAGAAAATATGGCTCATGGTCAGGAGCTGAGGGGTTTTCAGCACTTGACATTGATTTTTAAACTTTCAGAATCCAGAGGGAACTTGTTTTCATGTTAGCTCTGCTACAGAATGCTTGTGTGACCTTGCATGAGATACTGTCCCCCTCTGAACCTCATTTTTGCCTCTGAAAAAAATTTAGGATTTGTTGTCATCGTGTCTAAGATCACTTCCATCTCTGATCTGCTGGAATTCTGGAATTCTAGAGAGCCCAAAAAACCAGCAGCATCCTGGACATTCTTGCTCTCTCCTGACCTCTTCAGAACAGAGGGCAGAGGAAGGAGGGAAGACACACTGGTGGCTGCAATCCGAGGCAAGTGTGCCTGAGATCTTTGGAATTCAGGTAATTTTAAAACTCACACACAAGGGTTTGTTTTTTACTAAACAGTGCTGTGCAGCCATCAGCTGAAGTGTGAATTGGGGGATACTGTTGGCTCTGTGAAATGCTATGTAGGAATCCCAAAGAGATTTTATCATTAGCTTTGTGAGAACAAGATGTGGACAATATAGAAAGCTGCTTTCTTTTGTATTTATTTATTTTTTAATAGTTGAAAAATTGCTTTACAATTTTGTGTTGGTTTTTTGCCATATAATAAGTAATATATATGTATATATAATTATGACTAATTCATGTTGTTGTATGGCAGAAACCAACACAAATATATATATATATATATATATATATACACATGCATATACACACACACGTGAAAGGGTTAGTCACTCAGTTGTGTCCAACTCTCTGTGGCCCCGTGTAGCTCACCAGGCTCCTCTGTCTATGGTAGTCTCCAGGCAAGACTACTGGAGTGGATTGCCATTCCCTTCTCCAGGGGATCTTACCGATCCAGGGATCAAATCTGGGTCTTCTGCATTGCAGGCAGATTCTTTACCATCTGAGCCACGAGATATGTCCCTTCCCTCCCAAGCCTCCCTCCATTCTCCCCATCCCACCCATCTAGGTCATCACAGAGCACCAGGCTGGGCTCCCTGCATTATTGATCAATTTCCTACTATTTCACACATGATAGTGTGTATATGCTGATGCTACTTTCTCAATTCCTCCCTTCTCGGTTCCTCACCTTCTCCAGCTGCGTCCACAAGTCCGTTCTGTACTAGGTTCATCAGTACCACTCTTCTAGACTCCTTATATTATGTTAATATACAATACTTGTTTTTCTCTTTTCACTCTGCATAAGAGGCTCTAGTTTCATCCACGTCACTACAGCTGACTTAAATTCATTCCTTTTTATAGCTGAGTAATATTCCCTTCAGAATGGGGGAAAATATCTGTAAACACAACAACTGACAAAGGGTTAAACTCCAAAATGTATAAGCAGCACATACAGCTCAATGTCAGAAAAACAAACCCAGTCAAAAAACAGGCAGAAGACCTAGACAGATATTTCTCCAAAGAAGACATACAGATGGCCGATAAACACAGGAAAAGATGCTCAATATCACTCATTATTAGAGAAATGGAAATCAAAATTACAATGAGGTATCACCTCACACCACTCAGAATGGCCATCATCAAAAAATCTAAAAACAATAAATGCAGGAGAAAATACGGAGAAAAGGGAACCCTCTAGTACTGTTGGTGGGAACGTAGACTGATATAGCCACTATGGAGAACATTTTGGAGATTCCTTAAAAAAAGCTAGGAATAAATCTGCCATGCTGCATGCTAAATCACTTCAGTCGTGTCCAACTCTTTGCAACCCCATGGACTATAGCCCACCAGGCTCCTCTGTCCATGGGATGCTCCAGGCAAGAATCTTGGAGTGGGTTGTTGCCATGACCTCCTCCAAGGGATCTCCCCAACCCAGGGATCAAATCCGGGTCTTCTATGTCTCCTGCATTGGTAGGTGGGTTCTTTACCACTAGCGCCACCTGAGAAGTCCAAATCTACCATGTGACCCAGCAATCCCACTACTGCGCATATACCTGAGAAAATTACAATTCTAAAAGACACGTCTACCCCAGTGTTCATTGCAGCAATATTTACAATAGCAAGGACAAGGAAGCAACCTAGATGTCCATCAACAGATGAATGATACAATGGAGAGCCATTTTTTGTAGAGCAGATCTTAAAGAGTGAACCCAGTGCATGAAATTACTTAAGGGTATATACATCTATGCCAAAGCCTTTGACTGTGTGGATCACAATAAACTGTGGAAAATTCTGAAAGAGAGGGGAATATCCGACCACCTGACCTGCCTCTTGAGAAACTGATATGCGGGTCAGGAAGCAACAGTTAGAACTGGACATGGAACAACAGACTGGTTCCAAATAGGAAAAGGAGTACGTCAAGGCTGTATATTGTCACCCTGTTTATTTAACTTATATGCAGAGTACATCATGAGAAATGCTGGGCTGGAAGAAGCACAAGCTGGAATCAAGATTGCCAGGAGAAATATCAATAACGTCAGATATGCAGATGACACCACCCTTATGGCAGAAAGTGAAGAGGAACTAAAAAGCCTCTTGATGAAAGTGAAAGAGGAGAGTGAAAAAGTTGGCTTAAAGTTCAACATTCAGAAAACTAAGATCATGGCATCTGGTCCCATCACTTCATGGGAAATAGATGGGGAAACAGTGGAAACAGTGTCAGACTTTATTTTTTGGGGCTCCAAAATCACTGCAGATGGTGACTGCAGCCATGAAATTAAAAGACGCTTACTCCTTGGAAGGAAAGTTATGACCAACCTAGATAGCATGTTGAAAAGCAGAGACATTACTTTGCCAACAAAGGTCCATCTAGTCAAGGCTATGGTTTTTCCAGTGGTCATGTATGGATGTGAGAGTTGGACTGTGAAGAAAGCTGAGCGCTGAAGAATTGATGCTTTTGAACTGTGGTATTGGAGAAGAATCTTGAGAGTCCCTTGGACTGCAAGGAGATCCAACCAATCCATTCTAAAGGAGATCAGTCCTGGGTGTTCTTTGGAAGGACTGATGCTAAAGCTGAAACTCCAATACTTTGGCCACCTCATGTGAAGAGTTGACTCATTGGAAAAGACTCTGATGCTGGGAGAGATTGTGGGAAGGAGGAGAAGGGGACGACAGAGGATGAGATGGCTGGATGGCATCACTGACTCGATGGACATGAGTTTGAGTGAACTCTGGGAGTTGGTGATGGACAGGGAGGCCTGGCGTGCTGCAGTTCATGGGGTCGCAAAGAGTCGGACAGGACTCAGCGACTGAACTGAACTGAACTGATATACATCAAAGTTCAGGGGTTTGGGTTTATCCAAACATCTCCCCTCCTCTTTCCCATCAAAAACAGTTATTTCACTGGGTAATTCAAGCTATGAGGATAATTTCATAAGGGGGTGGAGAATAGGTGTGGTTTAGGTTGTTCAAATTAACCAGGTAATTGATTCCATTCACCCAATTCACTTTCCCTGTAGAATTTATCATGCTTATTATTCTGTCAGTATAAAAGCAATCTTTGTTTGCTACTGCTGTTCATTGGCTAACCACATATATTACTGTCTGTCATATCACTTTCCAGACTGATTCTGATCTAGATATATTTATAAGCACCTTACTACAAAAAGTTTCTTCTAGCTGAGAGATTATCCTCTGAGTTTGATCATTTCACAGAATATTTCTGAGCAGGTAATATTATCCAATACCTTTAAACTGCTGGCCTTCCACTGTCAAACAACCCCCACCCCTCATATACACACAGAAATCACATACATTTTCTGTAACAAGGGGCATTTCTTGCTGGTACTATGAGGATTGCTTTTATTTTCTGCTTCCTTGGGTTAATGTAAACATTGTCTACATGCCCAACCTCTAGAATAGCCTGAGGCATTCCCTCACTTGAAAAGAATGATTTTCATTCTTACAAGTCCTTTTGCGTCAGAACCTTGAGTTGTATTCTCCATTGTTTTGTTTTGCAACCAGGCAGGTTCCTTTTTAACCATTTCTAAAGGGAGACACCCTAAACAACATTTACAAAAATACATGGCATTAAAACAGCAAGTCAAACAGTAAATGGTGTTTTATTAGGACATTTAGAGACAAAGCAACTGGTGGTTTGCCTGGATTTGGCATCTCTCAAAGGTTGCTTTGATATTGTGTATCAGGGCCCTCGTAATATGCAGGATTGGGAATTACCATGTGTCAGAATCAGGTGATAAGCCCAGGTCACCTGAATTATCCCTCCTTGGTTGTGACATGATTTGTTGCTTCAGCACCTCTTTGATATTAAACCTGGAGGAGTGGATTCAAGTTTGTGCTTCAGGGGACATACATGTTTATTTCCTGTAAAAGAGAGCACACTAGGCCACCTGCTGAATGCAGAAAAAAGGATGAAAATTGACAAAATCCATACAGATCTTCGTGGCTAGGTATGGAAGCGGAGTGATTCTAGTAAACAATAAGTATTATTTAATAACACCTGGGTAGTCCTAAGACTCCCCAACAGGAAAGAATAAGCAACTGCAGAGCATTTCCCATACCCCCTCCTTCTGTCATGGAAACGTCATGAAATAAAACTGTCAATAAAACTCCTCCACCTCCCACCCTCTAGTGCCAGATCAGTAAGCATTTAGCCAAGCATGCTGGGAGACACAGAACAACTGAAGGAAAGGAGTATCTGAGTGTCTTGGATTTGCCTGCCATTCTGCTCTGTTCCTCTACCATCTCATTACTAGACGTAGGCATTAGACGTGACAATCAACTACATTTGAACTGAGCAGAAGAAATATTCAAGGCATTGGCTTTAGAAGAAATGTCTCAAAGGCAGCCTCAGTCACCTAATCAGACTTTAATTTCAACCACAAATGACACAGAATTATCGAGCTCCGTCGTCCCTAATGATTCCACAAATAAAAGAAGGACCGGAGACAACTCTCCAGGAATAGAAGCATTGTGTGCCATCTATATCACTTATGCCGTGATCATTTCAGTGGGCATCCTTGGAAATGCTATTCTCATCAAAGTCTTTTTCAAGACCAAATCCATGCAAACAGTTCCCAACATTTTCATCACCAGCCTGGCTTTTGGAGATCTTTTACTTCTGCTAACTTGTGTGCCAGTCGATGCAACCCACTACCTGGCAGAGGGATGGCTGTTCGGAAGAATTGGATGTAAGGTGCTCTCTTTCATCCGGCTCACTTCTGTCGGTGTATCAGTGTTCACGTTAACAATTCTCAGTGCTGACAGGTGGGTTTCTTTTCTCAGTTCTATTTGCCAGGATGTGAAATAAGACAAAAAGAAAGGAAAGCTTGTATGTAGCGTTCACTGGCTACTCTGCTGCTTTTCTCACACTCTGTAATCGGGATGTAAGATTGGGAAATCGGGAGGCATTTTAAATAAAAGTTGATATGAGAATGTTAAAATTTCTGTGTTAGCATTAGAGGAGAGATTGAAACTGTGTGCTTCAGGGATCGTTTATTTTCTTTGAACTGTAATTGTTTGTTTGAAAGAATACCGAACGGTCTCCCCCCTCCCCTCAATTTATTAAGGCAAATTGTTCCAGGTGAAAAAGAAAAACAATTTATGCTTTATACATTAGTGCAGCCTAGTGGTGCAATATTGTCAACATTAAAACATCAGCATAGGTGTGAAATTGACTGCATATGCATTACTGTCTACCGGAAGAATGGTAAAAAAAGATACATGCATGTAATTTACTTGAAATGAATCAAATTAATTAATGGTGAAAAAACGGTGAGGCTTTTGGCTTCCTGGTAACTCAGTATAATGTCGTGACTTAATTGTATTTGTTTTTTTCTATAGGCGTTCAATGACATTCTCGTTTCCAGAGACATAAATTAATCCCGGTTGACTTTTAGAGCTGTATGAATGGAGTGTGTGAGAACCTCTGGCAGTCAGGGTGTTTGGACTCTGTTAGGATATTTTCAGCCTAAGTACTGTGTTTTTCTGTGCGCCTATTGTAGAATAATAACTATGAAAGCATAAAAAATTAAGGCTCCAAATGTTTAAGATGATGCTTTAAAAAGCCTGCAAGAAGCCGGTAAGTAATCAATGTCTGGCAGTACCAGAAGGAAAAGCTTCTTCAGATTCCAGGATCTGAGAGGAAGAAAAGCTTTCCTTGTGTCTTTTATGGAGTTTTTCTTTGACTGGTTTTATATTCTGTTTGAGGACAGATTTACTTAAAGGCTATATAGATTTTGAGGTAGATTTGTCAGAATAAGGAGGCATCTTTGCATGGGTATAGGGTTTTTTCGGTTTCACCCTTGCCTTGCCCCGAAACTACCTACAGATTGGCTTGGGCAAGAAATTAGCATTTGAACAGGGAAGAAATTAACCCTCTCCTCTTTTCAGCATAAACTCATAGAATTCTTTTCTAGTAAGGTTGATGACTGCTCACTCATGAAGAAAGGAGAATTAGATTTAATATCAGTCACTTACTTAAAATTGAAGTCTTTTAGAACACTTAAGGTAATACACAGGTAATGAATTACTCTCCATCACACACAAAATCATGCCCAAAAAATATTCATTTGCCCTAAATAGAGGATCTACAAGAAAAGCATATAAATTGCAAACCTGGACTATCTCAACAGTGAATAAAAGGAAAAAGTGATTAGCATAAATAAAAATTACTGGGATGTATTATGTGTATTGGAAATCCTAGCCAATTTCAGCTGGTTAATGTTGACTTGGTTATATACATATGGATAGGAGGTACAACTGGATGATCACTAAGGTCACTTCTAATTTTTAGATTCTGTCATTTTGATATTGATTTTGCCTTTTGCTGTGATTATATGTTTCTAGATACAAGGCAGTTGTGAAGCCCTTGGAGCGTCAGCCCCCAAATGCCATCCTGAAGACCTGTGCCAAAGCTGGCTGCATCTGGATCATGTCTATGATCATTGCTCTACCGGAGGCTATATTTTCAAATGTATATACTTTTCAAGATCCTGACAAAAACGTAACATTTAAAGTGTGTGCCTCTTACCCTGTTTCTGAGAGGCTCCTGCAAGAGATACATTCTCTGCTGTGCTTCTTAGTATTCTACATTATTCCACTTTCGATTATCTCTGTCTATTACTCTCTGATTGCTAGAACTCTTTACAAAAGCACCTTGAACATACCTACTGAGGAACAAAGCCATGCCCGCAAGCAGGTATGTATTCATCAGCACTCATGCATGTATTTAGAAGGGAAATGCCTCCTTTTGCACCTTTGGACAATAAATACAATAGCGGAATCATATTTTTGCTATGATCCTGGGCTCTGGAGTCTGTCAGACCCAGGATTTAATTCCATACCAGCTGAACAATCTTGAGCAAACTACTTAACCTCTCTGAGCCTCACTTTCCTCATGTATAAAATGAAAATGAGGACTGGATGATATATATGAAATGCTTAACATAGTTCCTACTGCACAGTAAATGTTCAGTAAATGGTAGGACTGTTATTATTAGAAAAGGGGCAGCTGAAGTTTGGGGTAAGTCAAAAAATCACCCCATAGAACAGTGAGAAACATCACACAAGGTGAGACTATAAAGTGAAGCATCTTTTGTTTTAGAAAGTGTAACAGAATGATAGAAAAACACAGGATGGTAGAACTGGCAAGAAGCCATAACATTATTCAATGCAAACCACTTACACACAGATGAGCAGACTGGGGGCAGGGGGTCTCGAGGGACCCAGCGCCAGTGGCAAGAGAACACAGTGACTCACAGTAGCTTGATTAAGGCCATTGCAAGACCCAGGTGTGCTCTGCTCTCATAAATATGAATGGAATAAAAAGAATATTGGCAAAACATTGTTCCACTTAATTAAAAAAAAAAAAAACCAACAGGATTTCTATCTTTCTTGGGTGGGAGATGATTCCATTTACCTCTTGACCAGTACATGGAGAGCTCAGTGCTTTTTTTCCAAGCTAGTCCTTTCAGTTGGTTCAACAGTGGTGCTCAGGAGGCTATAGTTGTATTCTATTTATTTATTCACTATTTTATAAAGTTGCATTTTCATGCCCACGTGAACAGTTTTCTTTGCTCTATCTGTGACTACAGGCAATGTCTGCACTTCATTTGGGTCATTTCTCTTATTAAGAGGTGTAGGTAGGATTATTTTCATATATGAAGGATGGCACATTGGTTTTTATTCCCCTGACTATATGGGGAGAATTCCTATACATTAAAAATAATTTTAGGTACAAGTTTGTCAACTTTCACAATCCCCAGAAGACTGTTCAAACTTAGTCAGCCTCTGCTGATGCAGTTAAAACAGTTTTGTACAGCATTTACTTCTTAATAAAATTAAATCTTCAATGGTTCCACAACACTCCTTGAGATAGTTAGAGACACCCTAGAGTATCTCAAAACCAGGGATAGGAGTCTGAATTAGAGCTAATCAGAGACCAACATCACAGGTTACTATGTCAATTCACTTGCTGTATTCTAGAGCCACAGGCTGCCTTCCCACACTTGCCTGCGCAAAGAGACACCAGCCTGTTAACTATAAATTTCTCAGTTAATCTAGAAAATGGCTTTTTAAAATCTCTGCCAGCTCAATGTTTTCTTTTGGGTGTGTTTTGTTTGTTTTGTCGATGGGTTCTTGGTTTTTGGTTGTTGTTGCTGTCATTTTTCTTCTCTCTATAGATTGAATCCCGGAAGCGAATTGCCAGAACAGTTCTGGTGCTGGTGGCTCTCTTTGCTCTCTGCTGGTTGCCGAATCACCTTCTGTATCTCTACCGCTCATTCACTTCTCAAAACTATACGGACTCCTCTACCGTTCACTTAATTGTCACCATCATCTCTCGGATTCTGGCTTTCAGCAATTCTTGTGTAAACCCCTTTGCTCTTTACTGGCTGAGCAATACCTTCCAGCAGCATTTTAAAGCTCAGTTATTCTGTTGCAAGGCAGGGGTGCCTGACGCTTCTGCTGCTAATACCCCTCTTGACAACCTAGCAGTGATGGGAAGGGTCCCGGGTGCTGCAAGCACTCAGATGTCCGAAATTAGTGTGTCCCTATTCACTGGCTGCAGTGTGAAGAAGGAAGATGACAGAGTCTAGCTTTTCAATTAAAAATGGTATTTTTTCCTCCCAGAGTGTCTGTTCAACCCTGAGCTATGTGTAGGTATATGGTGTCAGGACTTCAATGGCTTGTAAATTGTGGTGAAATCTTAGGAGGAAAGGATTGGACAAATCATAGTTTTCTTCAGTGTACAAGCATTAACATTACTGGGCTTTCTAAATAAAATGGAGCCCCACTAGGTATAGTGACACATTTGTCTATGTCAGAGGCCAAATAGGAAGAACACATGGCACTTAAAAACCTTCCATCACATCTCCGATGCTTATAATTTCTCATATACTCTTGTGATTTACATAAAACTGTGTTTGTGTTTATTATGTGGTGTAAATCTAGAGATTATACTTTGTATATGAAAAGGGGATCAAAGAGAGGTAAAACATCTCTTCTGCAATTTTCTTAAAAAAAATGAAGTCTTAAAAAATAAAATTTCACACAATTTGTTCTTGACTACCCTTTTCCATTAATCTCTACGCCATTGGAACTAAAGCTGTGCAATGGCAATGACAGCGTTGAGGGGTCAGTGTTAAGTAAGGATCTGGGGCTGGGTGTTTGCCTTACTAGGTCAGCACTTACTCACTTAGGCGAGTTCTGGAGTTACAACTCCCATTGACTGATAATTGGGCAAAGTTATCTTTCACAGATATTGTGAAGAACCTGTCTCCTTCATAGGCAGAATCACTGGCCATGTTTAGCGTAATTTGAGGGCTCCAAAGAAGGATCCTTGTCAAAAAGTCTGCAAGGTTGTCACTGTCTGAAATTCATCCTTTGAGAAAATTCATTTCTTTCTGGTAAGCAGTGCCCTCTCTCTAAAAAATGCAGAAGTACCACGTGAAATCCCTAACACCTGGGTGTTTAGTTGTTATCAGATCATCTTTCTGCTTGACTATCTTAAACCTGATGTGTGCCTAAGTCCTCTAATAAGTGTGACCTAATTAATCTCTGCCCTTGGAAATCAGATTGAAGGTTCTGATTTTCTATCCTCTGTTCCTACTTGCTAACGCTATAAAGTTATAATAAATATTATTTCAAAAAACTTATCAATAGATGTGTCAGTTTTAGATCTGTGGCTTCAGAAAATATTTTCTTGGGGCAAATTAAAGCCTTTAACTGTGGATAGTTAAATTTGTATTTTCAAGAACTTGATTTTGGGGTGTGCTTTTGATAGCTTTGAGCTTTCCTTAAATGGCTTGTGTAACTGTGAATTTTTGCTTAAAGACGTGGCTTGTAAAGGGGATATAATATTAACACTAGACTTTACATTTAAGCAAAATTGGTTTACTTAAAGTAGAGGTGTTAGAATTGTCTTTATATTGTTTTGAGATGGATGTTGTAATAAGTGGGAAGAAAAATAAATATGAAATAAAGTTTTCAATGACTTTGTGTAGCTTTATATTCTAAAAACAGTACTTCTAACAGAATATCACTGAGAATGCATTTTAACTCCACAGGGTATTTTCAAGTTCCCAAATTCCAAAATATTTTACTATTTTCCTTACTCTGGGTAAAAATTACACGTTTACTCTAAGAATAACATTTTAGAAATAACTTCACAAAAGTACCAGATAATAAAAGCTAAGCAAGCTTTTTAGCAGTTGATAAAACTAGAGCTTGAAGAACTTTGATTTTTTCATCCTGAGTAATCCCTAGGTAACTTAGGGATCTGATAGAAATTGATTTAATGGGGATTAAAATGCATGGCTTTGCTTTTTGTTTTGGAGGGGGTGGTCTTTAAAAACAAACAAACAAACAGATTATCCTTGTCAGAGCTAACCTTACAGGAAATCCACAGTTTGTTTCACACTGACTATTGTGTTCAGAAAAGCTACTATGGAATGTTTCTTTCTTTTTTTTTTTTTTGGACAGGCTCCCAAATTGCGGGTGGGGTGGGGGAGGACACATGCAAAATAAATTTTGTATACTTCCAATTTTACTCAGGGTCTGCCCTGACCCAAGACTTAGAATAATGGACCATAATATTTTTTTCCTGCGACAAAGCAGGAAAACAAAGTCACAAACTTAGATTAAGTCTTTGTCTTTGTCACTGAGGTTGATAGTACCACAAAACATTCCTACTGACAATAGCAAATTTGGGTTTAAATAATTTCTGCAATTATAACCATCTTAAGTCAAGGATCCATCACTTTGTCAAAAGGAGTTACTTTGATTTCCACTAAATCTTGGGATTAAAGAAAATGGGGAGAGGCAAATTCCCCAACAGAGTGATCCTGAATGGGCCATTAAAAAAAAAACAAAAAACCTCATTTGGTATAACTCAGTCATTTTCCAGAAAGACTTCCTAGGCCAGGTAGGTGACTTCTCTGGCCAGGTAGTCTCTGCTTTTGTAGATTAATTAATTTTTATACACCAAGAAGCTGGTGGCCTATTATGCCAGGAATACTGAGATCACCCTTCACAGAGAACAAGAGAAGGATGAAAAGGACAGTCAGGGAGAAGCCAGCTGACTGGGTTCTGGGTTCCTGGGTCCAGCAGCCGCTTGTATAGCCTATCTACATTCCAGTCCTGGAGTTTCAGGAGGTACCCATTATCTTTATAACAAAGGACCCACCCCCTCCCGCTTTTGCTTGTTACCTGGACTATTTCTTGCAAAAAAGTCTTGCGGGGGTGGGGTGGGAACAGGTTATAAAGAGACACTTCCAGATTAACTCAGTTACTAGGGGTTTAATTCTAGGAATCCACAAGGAAATAAAAGTAGGAGGGCCCAATGGCCAAACAGAATGCTATCATAGATACAAGCATATTTAGTTCCCAACTCCACTATAGTGGTGACTCAATGACTCTCTATCACTGCCTCAGCTTCTCCTCTCACCCATACAGAACTTGGCCACAGAAGACTACTCTGACCATGCCACATTTCCTACTCATCCCTCTTTCTGGGAGAGGCTTACTGGCTCAGTAAGTCAAACTCAGTCTAGAAAGCGGGGCTACCCTACCAAGTCACCTCACAGGCCTCCAACTGGGTCACACAGGAGCTAAACATAAACTTTTGGCCACCTGCTCAGAAGGGCCTGTGGATACAGCAGGCGCTCAGAGTCACGTGCAGCAGGGCTGCTTAGTATATTATCACCTATGCTGTGAACCTATTCAGGAATGAAATGGAAGCCCAATAACACGTTGCTGAAAACAGCTGTATACTATTTTTGGATCCTAAAAGAAATATTTAGCAAAACGTATATGCGCCTAATAAAACTCATGTTATCTATATTATAAATATGCATGCAAGTTCTATCACATGCACTTTTTTCCTAAAAAATCAAAAAACGACGTTAGTGGGGCAGTAAAGGTGGTGTGTACACTGGATGTTACAGTTTCAGATTTGTAGCTTGAGCAAGTCTGAAACATGGAGTACAAGGGACAGGCAACTGTTGCCTTTCCTTTCCAGAGTCATCTCCAGCCTGAAGAAGGCACCAGAAAGATAAAAGGACGGAGCAGAGACTCGGAGAGAAGGTTGCTCCTTCCACTCACCATTCGTTCGTTCGTTCATTCATTCACTCACCACACACGCACTATACATCAGACCCTGTACTACCAGTTCGGGCTAACCCGGCTTTCCTAGGGAAATCTTCACGAAACAAGTGAAAGACTTGTTTCCCACGCGGAGGAGGGGCCTCCGGGAGAAGGAGGCGCATCTTTCTGTCGCAGCGCGACCTGTCCCGCCTGTACCGTCCACTCCCCCAAGATGGCGGCCGCCTCGACGCCTGCTCCGGCGCCGGCCGAGTGGGAGTCTTCCCACGCCTTTGGGATACCGCCCCGCTGCGGACTCCGCGGAGCCCAACGTTTCCAAGAGGCCGCAGGCCCTGCGCTCCCCCCGGCCCCCGCGCCAGGACAGCCCTGCTGAGCATCACCGCTCGGCAGCAGCGCAGCTCCCAGAGCCCCGCCCCCGGGGCCCCACGCCGCTGGCCCGTGTCGGCTCCTATTGACGCCACTGGGGGCGTGCCGGTGCGACCCGCGACGACGCGACGCGCCAACAATGGCGACTTCGTCATCCTGAGCGGGCCTCGGTTTCCAAGTGGTTTCCAGACGTTGACGCGGGAGCCGTAGTTGCCTCAAACTCGGTCGGCGGCGGCGGCGCGCGTGCGCGCTCCCGCCTCGACCCGGATCGGGCCGCGGCGGCGAGCCCCGGAGGGGCGAATCAGGTGGGCGGTGGCGCGGCGAGGCCAGGTCCTGCGACGCGCGCGCGCGCGCGGCGGGCGGGCAGCGGGCGGAGCGGGGGGCGGTGCGGCCGGCGAGTGGCCCTGACTTCCCGGGGGCTGCTGGGGCGCCGCGGGGAGGCGGGCCGGGGGGCGGTGGGAAGCGAGCTGAGTGTGGCCAACCTCCTTTTCTCTGTTCCCCTCCAGCATCAGCTCGGCCTCTTCGCTCGACCGGACCTTGCCTCTAGCCTAAGTGGGCAACATGAGCGGCAACAACTTGGATGCGAACGACGAGTTTGATGAGCAGTTGCGAATGCAAGAATTGTACGGAGACACCAAGGACGACGACACCGAGAAAGATCCCGGTGGAGAAACCGATTCTTTCGGGCAGCAGCCGACTGACACCCCGTACGAGTGGGACCTAGACAAGAAGGCTTGGTTCCCCAAGGTAAGTCACTCGGGCGCCGCTGCACAGCGGGCCCACCTGGCCAGCCTCGCCGGGCGCTCCTTTCACGTTTTCTTTGCTGAGGTCCTGGGTTAGAGCCCCTCTGGCTAGTGACGTTTCTTTTTGTTGTGTCTGTGGCAGAACCGACGTGTAAAGGAACGGAAATCTTTAGAGAGACGTCTTCAATGTAATTTAATTCTTAAGTCCTTTTTATGCCTTATTAATTTTATCTGTGGAGGTTGCAGTTGGTTTATGTCAGTGACTTTTTTATTGCAAAGAGGAAAAACATCAAGAGCAAATTCAGTCGATGTTAATCTCAGGTAGTCTCAATCTTATTCTAAGAATTCAGATGGTTAACTGATGTGCTAGGTGCAAAAGGCAACTTCTTGAGTTGAAAAAAATTGATAAATTGGTAAAATTTTACTGATTGAACGTTGCGTCTTTTTTTTCTTCCCTACTAAAGTTGGTCCTAGACAGGTATATTTGAACCATATCACTACAGGAATATGACAGGAGGGGCACAGAACTTGGATGGAAAAGATCTGTGCGTATTTATTTAGAGTACTTGTAAATTTTTAAGCATTCTATTTCAGCTTGGAAGTAAAATGACTTTTGTTAAACTTGGTTCTGTAAACTTTTTGGTCAGAGTACCCTGTTAATCCAAGTCTCGTGGTACAGGTGGAAAACAAGGACACTTATCCCACACTGATAGATTTGCAAGCCAGTGATGCAAACCATGTCTGCATTGTGTAATTTGAGTGTTATTTTTTAATTATTTATTTAAACTATTTTCTTTCCCATTTTTTATTTGTGTGTATGTTCCAATCCCTCTGAATTGTTAAACTTAACATTTCACTTGGGTACTGGTGGTGCCAGCTAGAGTGCAGATTTGGTTTCTTCAGCCTTCTGAGTACTTCACCAGTCATCAGATAGTATAGTAATTTTTGGCTTTATCTTTTTATGTTATGGAACCCATACCACTTCAAACTTCCAAGTTTTAAATTTTCCTCATTCCTATGTGTGCCTCACATTGACTGGTATGAAGATACAACTACGTTTGTTTCATTGTGCAATTGTGCTTTTTTCTCTAAGAGCCAGGAGGATGGATGTGAGTTGGATTTGTTCTTGATTTGTTTTGACATTAAATGATAATGTGATTTGAGTATGTATACTTATGTTCATCTGTATAGTAAAAGAAAATTTGATTCTGTTGTTAGATTATTAGTTGACTGTTGGTTTTTATTCTGTTTATTGTTATCTGGTACTTCCTTTGCTATGTATATCTGTAGTCTTAGTCAAGTAGACTACAGAGATAGTAATTTACAAATGAAACAACTAGGAAAGGTGCCAACGGCACTTAAAATGCCTTTAATAGTATCTCAGACTTTTGTGTTGATAATCCAAGTACCCATGTCTTAATTTTTTTATTCTGTTTTGCACAGTTTTCTATGTAGGTGACTATTTGTCATATATGCTTTAGTTACTGTTATCCACAGAAACACTCAAATGTGACATTGTATAATTGAATATACTGTTATTTGACACAGTGTAAACTTTTCACAGTAGGAAATCATTTTTTAATTTCTGTGTGTGTGTGCACTGAACTTCTTATTTAGATCACTGAAGATTTCATTGCTACATATCAGGCCAATTACGGCTTTTCTGATGATGGTGCGTCTAGTTCTACTGCAAGTGTCCAAGATGTCAGTGCTAGGACTGCAGAAGAACCTCCGCAAAGACAACCCCCCGAACCCAGTGATCTGAAAAAGAAGGGAGAAAAGAGAAAGGCTGAATCAGGCAAGTAGATTTAGCTTGCAAAACATGAGTATAAAAGTTAAAAGTATGAGTATGTGTATATGTATTTACTTTTTGAAGAATTAGAACTTTGACAGAATCATAAGATGCGTATTTTTAATTATTATTATTATTTGGGTTCATGTGTTGGCTCTCCCACTAACGTGTAGGCATCAAGCAGATTGTTTCAATTCAGTTCAGTTCTCAGTTTCTTCCTTTGCAAAACAGAATTCTTATTAGGAGATTATTTAAAGTTCTGTTTAAATGGTTGGTTTGGGGTTTGTTTTTTTTTTTGGTACTTCCAATTAAATTAAAGAAGTCAATTTTGCTTCTGGTGGCACAGTAGATTGGAGTCAGAAGCAACCTATGCCAAGGCTTAAAGTCAGAGCAAGGGTAAGGTTTTTTTTTTTAAGGTAGTATCAGATTCATAAAGAACCAAGATAAGCTAGCCATCTTTTTTCAGACAGGGCTCTGAAGTGAATTACTTGTCCAAAGATCCAAATACTTTGAAAACTAGCCAGTGATTTGATTTAGTCTGTCTTATTCTAAGGGTAAGAAAAAGTTTCTGGAAGTTTCGAGAAACTGCCGCACTGTCAGGATTTCATAATGGGACTCTTACCTTTTCTTGCATGTGTTTTTACTTGATTTTTTACTCGATTTTTATTTTTAGGATGGTTTCATGTTGAAGAAGGCAGAAATACAAATGTTTATGTGTCTGGTATGTATACCTTTTAACCACATTTAGAATAGAAAATATTTGATTTTGAGGTTTTTCCACAAAGTTATTTTTAGATTTCCATTTCTCTGAATTCTATTTTTTACCATTGTGTCATTTATTTGTTGAGCCATGTACATTTAGTGAGGAATATGTTTTTATATAAAACTTAAGAAAAAGTACGTGTATATAACTTTGCATGCCATCCTTTCTGACAGTTTTAGGTAATAACTCAGCAGTTTGCCCCTTCAGAGTCATTGATACAAGACCTAATCAAAGCATGATTTTAATGTATATTTGAATACATTAAAACATGAAATTTCTTAAAGTCTATAGATGTGAGATTTTTACACACTTTTAGAAAACCAAAATTTTGGTGCACTCATCACTCATCCAAGTTACAGATTTTGAATTAGTAGAAACTTAAGTAACCCTCACGTTTGTTATAGATGCCATTATAATTTTTTTCCCTTAACATCACAGGTTTGCCTCCAGACATTACAGTGGATGAATTTATACAGCTTATGTCGAAGTTTGGCATTATTATGAGAGATCCTCAAACAGAAGAATTTAAGGTCAAGCTTTACAAAGATAATCAAGGAAATCTTAAAGGAGATGGACTTTGCTGTTATTTGAAGGTTAGTTATGTGGTCATGTAAGTTTCTTCTATCTCCATTTTTCAGCTCAGGAACCAGGGCTATAATTTTGTATAGTTGGTAACCAAGGGTGAGGGCTATTCAAAACAGGATGGGAAGAAAACTTTGTTTCTGATTGTGCCTTTGTGTATCACACTGATAAAGTTATTTACTTGCTCTTGTAAAAAACTATGTTGTAAAGTTATTCACTTCCTCTTGTAAGAAACTATGTTACCAAGTCAAGGTATTATGTTAGTCATAGGACAGACGTGCTTCTTTTGTCTTAATTTTACTGCAAAGATCTCTTTCAGATCAGATCAGTCGCTCAGTCGTGTCTGACTCTTTGCGACCCCATGAATCGCAGCACGCCAGGCCTCCCTGTCCATCACCAACTCCCGGAGTTCACTCAGACTCATGTCCATGAGTCAGTGATGCCATCCAGCCATCTCATCCTCTGTTGTCCCCTTCTCCTCTGGCCCCCAATCCCTCCCAGCATCAGGGTCTTTTCCAATTAGTCAACTCCTCACATGAGGTGGCCAAAGTACTGGAGTTTCAGCTTTAGCATCATTCCTTCCAAAGAAATCCCAGGGCTGATCTCCTTTAGAATGGACTGGCTGGATCTCCTTGCAGTCCACGGGACTCTCAAGAGTCTTCTCCAACACCACAGTTCAAAAGCATCAATTCTTCTTCACAGTCCAACTCTCACATCCATACATGACCACAGGAAAAACCATAGGAGTGTATGAATGTAATCAACGCAGAACACATTCAAAAAGCCACAAAGAAAAGAAAGTCTGTAACATTTTATTCCCCCATTGGAATGAGTTAGACCAGGGTTTGGCAAACTTCTGCCCACTGCCTGTCTTTGTGAATGAAGTTTTACTGTAATATTCCCACATTGTTTCGTTAATGCATTTGTCTGTACCTCTTTTCACAGTGCAACAGCAAAGTTGAGTAGTTGCAACACAGACCACATGGCCCACATAGCCTAAAATATTTACTCACCAGCCCTTTACAAAAGAAGTTTTCTGACCCCTGAATTAAACCATAAAGGAAGTGATAACTTAGGCTTAGTGCTTTGAAATATATTTTGAATGAGAGAGAAGAGAGAGTGGTATTAACAGACATTTGCAGAACTTTATGTATTCATGGTGCCGTAAATTGCACAGGGGAAAGCTCAGTGTCAAGGAAGCCATTCTTTTTGGAACACCTATCACGTTCGGAGCATGTGTTACTATGCATTATTGCAGGGTACAAAAGAAATGGGCACAATGACGGCATATTACATATGTCATGGAACCTGAAAATAAATACAAAGTGAAATCAAAGTGTTAACAGTACCAATGTCACGAGTGTGTTGCGAGTATACAGCATTTCAGTGAAATCAGAGGGGACTAAGAGTAAGCCGACAGCTTTGGGAAAGATAGGTTTTTGACCTTGTTCTTGAACATAATGGGGATCATACAAGACTATGACCATTATAGGAAGATATTTATGTAATTTTCAAATGTAAGGAGCTTGAACACTTAATAAGTTCTTCAGGGTTTACTAAAAATCTGTGAAGAGTCTCTTAGGGGGTTTCATTGGGTTTTAAAATTTTTAAAGGGAAACGTAGGGTTTTGATAAACTTTATATATAAAATTTATGAGCCATTAAATTACAAGATTACCAAACCAGTGAATTGAGTTCCAGAATAACATAGTTAATTGTTCCAGGATCCATATTCGATTGTGTGGCTGAATTCAGTGTCCTTTTGAGTTTTCCTTAGATCTTTGAATCAGTGCAGAGCTGACAACTGCCCCCTTTGTATCGGACCCAGAATCCACACACGTGTGTAATGTTCAAGCTGTCAGATAATCATCTTCCTAGTGTATCACAGACCTACATTTTAATTGATGAACAAAACAAATTAAAAGGCTGACCAAACTATTCCCAGTTTCTTGAGTCATCTAGTCTTTTAAGTAGGAAACTTCGAATTTTAAAACTGGAACGCACCTTAGAAATCACCCAAGTCCATTTGCCTCATTGTACAGATGAGAAATAGAGACTCCAAAAGGCAAAACTGCTATTCCAGTAATGGTATAACTTTAATTTTGTCAAGAACTCTGCAAAGAAGGCATTTCCATTCCCATTTTATAGATGAAGAAATTGGGGCTCAGGGAGCTTGAATAACTTGCCTAGCTTCATATAACCGGTTGGGGACAGTTGTGACTTAAATACAAGTTTCCTGATAGGCATTCTGGAGTTCTTTATTCCCATGTAGGTAGTTACATTTAAATTTTTATTTTATGTATAGCCATCATTCATCTAAAACACTCCCAAAGTTTCATTTCAGTGTGTAACTTACTGATTGTAACTTGTTTTCGCTTTACAAAGAGAGAATCTGTGGATCTGGCATTAAAACTTTTGGATGAAGATGAAATTAGAGGCTACAAATTACATGTGGAAGTGGCAAAATTTCAGTTGAAGGGAGAATATGACGCCTCAAAGAAGAAGAAGAAGTGCAAAGACTACAAGAAAAAGCTGTCTATGCAACAAAAGTTGGTGGTTTTTTTTTTCTGTTTTGAAAGATTTTGTATAAATGTTCTAGAGTATGTTTTTGGTAGTAATTGCATAGTTTTGTTCCATCAAATATGCCTACAGATTATTTTTAAAGAATTTCATTTACTATACGCCTGAAAATAACACATTATAAATCAACTATATGCCAATATGAAACAAAAATTTTTTAAACTTTTATTAGATCCTCAGAAACCTTCAATAATCTGTGTAATAGGATGTTTGGCAGTGATGGTGTTTTTCATTTTCTGGGGTGTTCATTTTTAATACAATAGGAACTTAAATAAACTAAAGCTATCTCTACATAAAATGTTGAATATCAAATTAGATAAGATGGTTTAGGTTTATATATGAGAGCCATTAGTTCATTTTTAATGTGGATGGAATCAGCGTACCAGGAGCTAAACTTTTACATTCATACTAGTTAGTAGGAGTTAGAAATTATAAGCTTTATCATTTTTCATGTATTATGTGGTTGTATATAATATATACATGTCATCAAGTTTCTATTAATTTAATGTTTTTTTGAAATATGCTGTTTTTAAGAAATGCGCCAAAATGATGAGCACTTAGATCAGGTTGAATTCTAATAAAGCTTCTAACACTATGCTTAAACTAATGGTAAAATGGTTATAAAAGCATTTAGTTGTGATGCCAATAGTTTTTATAGGAATAAAGTAGATACCTAAGCATTTTATAGACAAACCAGTAAGATTTAAGATTGTAACAGAGTAGTTTTACATATTTCAGTGCAGTTGTTTGTTCTTTGTAATTATAAAATACCTAGAAACTAATACAATTTGAACATTTCCTTGGCCTTGAAGTGTCTCTTCCTAGATAGTCATAGATACTAAATAATTACCAATTTTCCAGGAGTCTCATTGGAATGTTTGTAACCAGACAGCAGTTCTGAAAAATATACTTACTCTGGGCATTTCAGACACTGGGTCCATCTTTCACTGCCGATTGTTTTTATTTCAGAAAGCTGTGCAGTAACTGTGACTAAAATACACATTGTTGTTTTGAAATCAAATAATTATCATTATTAAGCATTCAGTAAAGGATTATATTTATAGCTTGTTTTTTTCTGTCTCCAACAAGTCTGAAATGAAATTCACAACTTGCTGTTCCTACTTTCTCGCATTAGGCAGTTGGATTGGAGACCTGAGAGACGGGCTGGCCCATCCCGAATGCGCCATGAGCGAGTTGTCATCATCAAAAACATGTTTCATCCGATGGATTTTGAGGTAGGAAGAAGTATTCTTAGGGTTAGAAACACAGATATTCTTTCTTTCAAGAGAACCCAAAGCTTGCCTCAGTGCATCTTTCTCATGTCATATCCTGCATGTTCATGAGTTGTCATGGTTGGAAAATAGAACCAAGAATCAGTTGAAGGTTTCAGATTTTCCCAGGTTTAGCCCAGTGTTCTTTTAGTCATATCCCAAGTAAACCAGGCTAATACCCATACTGTGGCCCCAAATGGCAGCTGCTATATTAAAAGTACAGTCTTGAAAAGATTTCTGTGAGTCACTTGTGGATGTTAAGTACAGTTCAGCAATACAGGCTTACTTTGGTGGGGAGGACCAGTTTCACAATTGGAAATGAAAACCTCACTTTGGTGCTAAAAGTTTGATACTTAAAAAACCTTAGGTTAGTGAACTGCTGCTGCTGCTAATGGCAGCTGCTGACTCTGTGCGACCCCATAGACGGCAGCCCACAGGCTCCTTTGTCTGGGATTCTCCAGGCAAGAATACTGGAGTGGGTTGCCATTTCCTTCCCTAATGCATGCATGCATGCTAAGTTGCTTCAGTCGTGTTCGACTCTGTGCGACCCCATGGACAGCAGCCCACCAGGCTCCTCTGTCCACGGAATTCTCCAGGCAAGAGTACTGGAGTGGGTTGCCATTTCCTTCTCCAAGTGAAATACAGTCCCTGACATTTGAGTAGTGGAGGTTGTTTTTCAGAATCTAATTTTTACAAAACCCTTTAATGGCTATTACGAGGACTTTGTAATACTTGATGTCCATGGACGATTCTAGGAACAGCAAATAAAAGTGAATAAAGGAAGAAGAGCTACTAGAGAGGTTTAAGGAATATTAGTTGCCATCAGGATACCTTGTGTTACATTCTGCATCTTGTTCTTATCTGTGTGTTTTGGCCTAGACTCATGGGCTCATTCATGGAAGAACAATTCTTTATTCTCTGCCTGGATTCTGAAATTAGTGGTAACAAGTTACACATAAGAAAACAATGTTCGTAATGTAAAATTCCAGACAGTTTGCATGTGTTCTCGTTCCTACCAAAGCTGACTCTTGATCCTTTTGTGCACCGAAACAGAGTCAGAGTGGCGATATCATTTTAGCCCCCTTTAAGAGAGCTCCAGGATGGTCTGTGAAACTCCATCTCTGCAAATAGTGAGGTGATAGGGTTTACTGTGCATCTATGGAGCCTGTATCTTTTGAGGTAATCGAGAAGATACATGTGGTCTATTAGTACTGTGTGGTGTCTCTTCTGGCTCGAATCCTGAAGAATCTTGAAATATGACAGAGCCAGTTTAGACTTGCAGTGATAATGAACTATGTTTTTTGTTTTTTTTTTTTAATGCACATAGGGACTTTCCTGGCAGTCCAATGGTTAGGACTCTGCGCTTCCACTGCTGGGGGCCCCAAGTTCAGTCCCTGGTCAGGGAGCTAAGATCCCTCAAGCTGCAAGGATGGCCAAAAGAACCCCACACATGTTCACATGCACACTAAATGCTTTTTGAAATGCTGTCCCTCCCAGCTGGGGCTTTGAAAGGCATGTATAGATGGATCATGGTATCTAGTCTACTTGGTACAACTCCAGAATTCCCTGTGATTCATCTACATTTTATTTCCTTGGCAGATAATTGTTTTTTTTTTAGTTAGGTGACCTTTTAATTTCTGTGACTGGAGACCTTAGATTCACAACATTCTATACTCCTAACACTTGAACATGAACATAAATGTATATTTAATTTATTAAGTATCTGGGCTCTTTGCAAGTTGAAGTCTGTTGAGTAATTACCTTTAACCTGTTTCTGCCTCCTGCCTTGCTCATTGAGACACTTAAGTCTAACACTTAAGTCTAGCTATCACCCTGGGCAGACTTAATTTTTCCTAGCTTAACAAATAGTCTTTCCTCCCAAAAGCCACATTTATTCTTCCTTGACTCCTACAAATTCCCTCCAGTGGACGTTTTAAAGGATAGAAATTTTATGCTTGTAAGTTCTTGATTGTTTAAAAAAGAAAATCTTTATTGGTTTAGTATAAACTTTGGAATTATAGAGCCTTTATATTAGCCGGTTTTATTTTCTTCATAGCATTTATTATCTGAAATTACTGGATCTTATCTGTTAGAATATGAGCTCCATGAGAGTCAGGGCTCTGTCTACCTGCTGTGCTGTTACATTCCCAGTGCTTAGCACACAGAAGGCCCTCAATATTTATCTGAAAAAGTGAAAAAATGAATGAAACCCCTTTTATTCACAAGGCAGAGTGTTTTCATTCACTCAATGAATACAATATTTTCTCTTTAGCATCTTTGCAAATGAAGGAAACTTTTCAGACAGCTGTGCCACAGAGGCTGGGGAGGGCAGTGATGGGGTTCAGAGTTCTTGGGCAGAGAAACCCTTGGTGCTGTCTTCGTCTGCCCATCTACCTGGGCTTGTGTGGTCTGCCGAGCTTGATGGGAGCCTGTCAGCAGTTTTTGTTTTTTTGCTCAGTGTTTTGTAGGCCTGAATGTAAAAGTGTATCAGTATAGGTCTGTCCACTGGAGTAGATTGTCCAGAATGGTAGACTATAGCCACATGTAAGTATTTCAGTTTATTGATTTTATTATTATTCTTTTTCCTGTTTGGCCATACCATGTAGCTTGTGGGATCTTAGATCTCTGACCAGGGGTTGAACCTTTTTTTAAAAAACAAACGAAGTTTTTGTGGCAACCCTTTGTGGAGCAAGCCTGTCAGCACCATCTTGCCAGTAGCATTTGCTCATTCTCTTTCTCTCTGTCACATTTTGGTAATTGTCACAGTAGTTCATACTTTTTCATTATTACTATATTTGTTATGGTGATTTGTGATCAGTAATCTTTGTTACTATGATGACTTGCTGGAGGTTCAGGTGACGGTTAGCATTTTCTAGCAGTGTTTTTTTAATTAAGGCATATCTTTTTTAGATACGATGCTTTTGTACACTTAATAGACTACAGTATAGTGTAACGTAACTGGAAAACCAAAAAAGTTCGTGTGACTTGCCTTATTGCAATATTTGCTTTATTGTGCTGGTCTGGAACTGAACCTGCAGTATCTCCAAGGTATGCCTGTATGTGTTTATTCCAAACAGTTGATTAGAGTTAGAAGCAAAATACCTAGAAATACTTTTTGGTATCAGGGAGAACAGTGAAGGCTAGTATTTTAAATGTAACTTTAGGGGGTTTTCAGTGTTTAATTCAAAGCCTTATTTAAAAAAATCATGCCTGGCAAATTTGAATACTAAGGATGGAAAACCAAAACTCAGATGCAGAGATGGTTTTCTCATTGTGTATACCAGGGCTGTTCAATAGAGGTCTAATCTGAGCCACATGTGTAACTTAAATTTTTCTAGCAGCCACAGTATAAATACAACATGAAACAGGGGAAGTAAATTTTAATAATGAATTTTATTTAACCCAATATATCCAAGTATTATAATTGTAGCATATACCATAAAAATGTTAATAAGCTGTTTCTTCCCCCCCCCCGCCCCGTACTAAATTTTCAAAATCTGGTATTTACCTCACACCTGCAGCCCACATCAATTTGGACAAGCCACGTTTCAAGGGCTCAGTAGCCACATGGGGTTATTGGCTACTGTCTTGAATGGGTTTAGATTGGAAAGGAATGAGAAATACGGTTTATTCCTGGGAAAACAAAGCACCACCCTGGAAAAAAATGATGAGTGTCAAATGCGGAAGGTTTCAGCTTAACAGTCTGAGTTTAGTCTCAGGTCTCTTGCTTGCAAAGAGCTGTCTTTGGAAAATTTTCATGCTTAGCTAAGTTAAAAAGACACTTAACCAGGGGAAGGGGTTATTATCTTTAAGTCTCATGATACTATAGCAGTAGAGACACATTTGTTTTTCAAGCTGGTAAAAATGAAAACAGAAGTCTGGGAAGTATTTGGCTGAAATTTGATGTTCTTTTGGGAAGGACACTGAGGCTTTGATAAAGAAAGAAAGACAGGGACTTGCCTGGCGTTTCAGTGGTTGACAGTCGCCTTCCAATGCAAGGGACACTGGTTCAGTCCCTGGTTGGGGAACTGAAATCCCACATGCCGCCAGGCAACTAAGCCTGCATGCTGCAACGAAGACCTGACACAGCCAAAAATAAAAATAAAAACGTTTTTAAAAAAGAAATAAAGATAGTAATGCATCCCTCCCTTCCCCAGTAAAACTTAATCATGCTTAAATTCGTCAAATATTTTGAAACAGTTTTTGTTTTTAATATAATCCTGATTTCCTTTGGTAAAGAAAATAGAGTTACTAGGAACAGTTTATCAAACTGAAAAAGTTTTAATCGACTGTTCATTGTGTGAAAAGACGCTGCTGGGTTCTGTGAGGTATTTCAAATTCAGTCAAGGGAGATGCCTGCTTGCAGAAAGCACCCAATCTGGTAAGAGCTACCCGCCACACACACATCTCTAGAAGCCACCCCATGGCTTTACCAAATGAGTATAGAGTTTATGCTCCATTCCCCCATTCCTCTCAGGTTTAAGAATTTTATATAAAACAAATTGGTATATTCTCCAAAGTTAGATTTTATAAGTGGGAGAAATCCAGAGTCCCGCAAGCTATAGTTTTAGAAGCCTCAGATTTATAGGATTTTTACAGTTTTAATTTTAAATTTGACTTCAGTAACTGCCTACCAGTTGTATATTTTTGCCTTTTGACAAACTTTAGGAAGGAGAAGCTACTTGTCATTTTTTGCTGTTCTCTTTAGTTGGTGAGGATTCAGATGTTTCCTAAAAAGTGTTTAGGTCTGCTTCAATAGAAATTAGTAGATAGGATACCCTTGTATATGTTTTTATGTAGTTGAAATTCAAGTTGATAATATAACTTTTTATGAACCTTTTTCATGCTTTGGAACTTGAAGAAAATTTAATTCCCACAAGAAATCTTAAATCCTTTTGTTGTTGGGGGAGGGGGACTCAAGACCACTAGAAGCAGCAGTGTTTGAGTATTCTTAATAGACTCATAGTTGCAAGAAAGCATTAGTTAAGTGTGTGTTTTTATTGTGTGGTTAACAGCAGCTCCTTATTTGTGTGTTTCAATTGCAGTGTAGTAGGAGGCAAGATGAACAGGAATCCTTATAAGGGAGGTTTACCCTATGAGTTAAAATAGAATCTCAGAAGCACAAAGAATCATTGTAGGACACAGTCAATGAAGGGCTTCCCTCATCACTCAGTTGGTAAAGAATCTGCCTGCAATGCAGGAGATCCCAGTTCAATCCCTGGGTTGGGAAGATCCCCTGGAGAAGGGAAAGGCTACCCTCTCCAGTATTCTGGCCTGGAGATTCCCATATAGTCCATGGGGTCGCAAAGAGTCGGACACGACTGAGCAACTTTCACTTCACTTCAGTCAATGAAAAGGATATATGTCTCCCCCTTGCAACATTTTGGTAAATAGGAATCTATGCAAAGCACAAAGCAAAGGTTTTTCATCTTCACAGTCATTGTGATGCTGATGCAGAACATAAGAATTATTAGTCTCTGACTTAATATGTGCCACAGGACTTCACCTGCTACAGCTGCTATTATTTGGGATTTTCACTGACATGTTCCTTCCCTCTCCTTTGCCACTGCACGTTCCCATTGCTGCCTACCATACTTGTCCATTCCCCCATCTCAAAGCCAGGCAGACCAGTAGTAGTAGCAGCAGATGTGATCGTCTTAACTTCTTTAGACTTTGACTCTTTAATTTTGTAGACTGCAGGCAAACATAGCTAATGACCTTAAGCAAAACTTTTGTTTGTTGGTTTGTCAAAGCAATAAATTTCATTCTCAGGATTTATAAAGGGGAAAACCCCTTTTAATTGAGTGTGTTTTTGTAGGATGATCCACTGGTGTTGAATGAAATCAGAGAAGACCTTCGAGTAGAGTGTTCAAAGTTTGGACAAATTAGGAAGCTCCTTCTCTTTGATGTAAGTGGCTTGAACAAATGATTCCTAAAGCAATTTTTTTCCATTTTAGTAAGTTATTACCAAATGTCAGTATGCCTCCAAGTTTTTTACATTAATGTTTTTACGTAGTAGCTCTGCTCTCTAGTGGTGGTGGTCTGTTCGCAGCATTAGCGTAATTAGATGAACATGGATTACAAGCCAAGCCTTCGATAGACTTGCTTATGCCTTGGTTATTTTCCTTTATCATCACTCTTGAGTGAGTGTATGGCCAGGTGAAAGTGTAAAAGAGTCAACATTTATTGATTGCAAACTACAGTTTATATATTTCTCTCCTTTAATCCTCCCAATCCTCTGAGATAGGTACATGCTATTTTACTTATTTTTATTTATTTACCCATTTTACAGATGAGGGAGTTGAGAGATTGAGCACCTTGCCCAAGGTCATTTCGCTGGTAAATGGCAGAGCCAGGATTTAATCCCAAGGCCGTTCAGCTTCAGAGTCCACATTCTTAACAACCATGCTATTCTGCGTCTCCTTTGACACTGTAATGAGCAGGAACATTTCCAAGTATATCATGCTTGGTGTTTGCTTGATAAAATTAGGCTGAAGAAGTAGCTAGCTGCGTGTCACTGGCTGGAGTAAATGGAAAGAAAGACTTCATACATAAAATCTTTAGCTTAAATCATCAAAAAGAATACTACTGCCCTACCTTGCCACATGTGTATATTTCTCTTTCAGTTTTCTCATTCATTCCTTCTTTTATCTTCCTTGTATTTTTTAGAGACACCCCGATGGTGTGGCCTCTGTGTCCTTTAGGGATCCAGAGGAAGCTGATTATTGTATTCAAACCCTCAATGGAAGGTGGTTTGGTGGGCGTCAAATCACTGCCCAAGCGTGGGATGGAACTACGGATTATCAGGTGAGTTCTGCAACTGTCAAGGGCACGTGAATTATTTCATTCCAACAGATACTGATCTAGCAGTTTTTCATGTAAGTTTTCAGTTATGTGTAATCTGTTTAATGTAACTGTACTTTTAAATAATCCTTTACATTGAGAGTATAGAAAGAAAAATGTTTCATTCTTTCAGTTTATAAGTCTGAAGTGTTGCACTTGCTCAGAACAGCAATGGGAAAGAAGGCATTAAGCTAAAGTGTTTCTCTTCTTTTCTGTCTTATAAAGTACAGACAGTTCAGTGATTAACTTTTTAATTGAGGAGACATTTCTACAGTGCCATGGCACTGGACATTTATTTAAACGATCTTATGGTCAGCACTAGTAAACCAAGGTATAAAGTTTGGAAAGTGAAGATAGGGAATTGCTTTCATTTCCCAGAAGTGATACCTTATAAAATCAGAGTACTGTGAGCAATGTTAGAAATGTTCCAAGACGTTGTTACTTCTTTTGGCCTAAAACATCTTTTAACAGCGGTTTCCATGTGTACACAGGTGGAGGAGACCACAAGAGAAAGGGAGGAAAGGCTGAGAGGATGGGAGGCTTTCCTCAACGCTCCTGAGGCCAACAGAGGCCTGCAGCGTTCAAATTCCATCCGTGCTCCAGAAAGGGCAGGGCCTTCTAGAGTTAGGCATTTTTCTGAGCACCCTGGCACATCTCAAGCAAATGTTCAAGCAGCCGCAACTGAAATGGCATTTGAAGAACCTATAGATGAAAAGAAGTTTGAAAAAATGGAAGATGGGGGAGAAGTTGAAGAAGCTGCTTCTGAAAAAGATGCTAAAGAAGGTGGCCCTGAAAAAGAAGCTGAAGGTCCCCAAGAAGAATCTGAAGAGAGCTGCCTTGAAAGAGAGTCTAAGGAAGGCTGTCCCAAAAGAGAGCGTGAAGAAGACTTCCCGGAGAGAGAGTCTGGAGAAGGCAGCCCTGAGAAAGAGCGTGAAGAGGGTAATCCTAACAAAGAGTCAAAAGAGACTGTCCCTGAAAGAGAATCCAAAAAGAAGAAACTCAAAACGGATCCTGACAAGAACGGCCGTGAGAAGGAGTCTGAAGAAGAAGGCCCCGGCAAGGAGTCTGAGGGGGAGGCCAGCCCCCAAAAGGTGGCTTCTGAAGATGACGACTCAGAACAAGAGTCTGAAGACTGCTCAGAAAAGCAGTTTGACGATGGCTCTGAAAAAGAGTTAGAAGAAAATGGCCTTGAGAAAGGTTTTGAAGAAGATGCCTCTGACAAGGAATTTAATGAAAACATTCCAGAAAAAGAGTTAGACGAAAATGAATCTGAAAAATCAGAATTCGAAGATGACAGCTCTGAAAAAGTGTTTGATGAAGAAGGCTCTGAGAAAGAGTTTGACGAAGAGTCAGATGAAAAGGAAGAAGAGGAAGATGCATATGAAAAGGTATTTGATGATGAATCAGATGAGAAAGAGGACGAAGAAGATGCAGAAGAAAAGGAACTTGAAGATGCTGATGAAAAGGACGAAGAAGATGATGCAGATGAAAAGGTATTTGAAGATTCAGATGGAAAAGAAGATGAGGAAGATGGAGATGTAAAGGAAGATGAAGACATAGATGAAAAGGTGTTTGAAGATGATGATTCCAACGAGAAGTTGTTTGATGATGATTCCAGCGACAAATTGTTTGAAGATTCTGATGAGAGAGGGACTGTGGGTGGTTTAGGGAATGTTAAGGAAGAAGGGCCCTTGTCCACAGGCAGCAGCTTTGTTCTCAGTAGTGATGATGATGATGACGACACTATTTAATCCCTTAAACTTGCTTTTTAGGGAGATTCCATCTCCATTTTGCCTCTGCTGCAAGGTAATTACTCGTAGTGCTACATGAACGTGTGCATAGAGGTAGGATGCCATCTGATTAATGCAGTGAAGTGTTCATGGTTACCTGTACCTAATTATTTTAAATATGTGTTCTTTGGCTGTTCAGTTCAAACTCCATAGCATAATGCAAGTTAACTTGCTCCTTGTCCTTTGTCAGATTTCTTAAGTGCATGCAAAATAATATTTTTTAAAGTATTCTGATTGAAGTTTGTGACATTCAGAAATAAAGAAAGTTGTTGATATGCAGGAACGGAAAATTGTACTTGAGTTAAATTGCATTTTTAATTCTTGCTGTTGCTTTATTCATACTAACGTTTGTTTTTTTCTTTAAGGACTTGAAAAATCCCTGTAGGTGTCTCTTTGCTTCCACTTTATGATGTTACCACTGATATCCCCATTTCCCCTCTCTAAACCAGAACATGTTACTAAAACTTATGAGGTAAAGAACTCTTCAGAGTTTTTTGCTCCCCAGTCCTCACAAGTTACTTTTTTCTACCCTCTTCCCATGAAAATTCACTCTGAAATGTGCAAAGGTGAACTTCCCAAAGTCCACAGCTTCCATTATTGAAAATACGGAGGAGATGAGAATTCTACCATTTACTGTTTGGACACCTCTAGAAGTTGATTCAAGTTTCAGGACCTTTCCCCAGAAAAATCTGTGCGTACACTACACAACCTTCTGTATCCAGTTTGGGGCAGTTCATGTGGATCTCCTGGAGTTAACTTTTGTCATGCTTATTTCAGATTTTTGTTTTTGATTTTGTTCTAGAATCGTGGTACCCAGTACTATGGAAATGTGTAGTTCCAATAAAAAAAATGTGGCTCTTTTCTTGATTGCGCTTTCCAAATTCAGTATTTATGAATTGACTTCTGATGTTGCACTTAAGAAGTTATTCTCATAAATTAGAATTAAAATAAACTGCATTGGTGCATTTTCATTATACCGTCTGTCAGTGTAATCATTACCCTCTTCAGACAGAAAAGACTTGTACTTCAAGCCAACTTTCTGAGAATTTTTTAGTTCATGTCTGGGATCTGTTAAAAATCTTCAGGCTCTTCACCAGGGACCAATCAGTGAAAGAGGTGAAGAAAGTTAAACAGAAAAATTGCAAACCAAAATAGTGTTCCTTTTAAAGATAAGCCAGAAGTATTTAAATACTTTATTTATTGTGTTTTACTACAGTTTATGGATTTCCCTTGTGGCTCAGCTGGTAAAAAATCCACCTGCAATGCGGGAGACCTGGGTTCAATCCCTGGGTTGGGAAGACGCCCTGGAGAAGGGAAAGGCTACCCACTCCAGTATTCTGGCCTGGAGAATTCCATGGATTGTACAATCCAGGGGTCACAAAGAGTCTGACAAGACTGAGTGATTTCACTTTCAGTTCACAGTTTATAGTAATTTGTTGGAGAATTGTTTTTCTAAACAAAAAGGAAAGAATGCTTTATTTTCTGTACATAATGGAACACATAACTACAATATACATTAGCTCTAAGACTGTTAGAAGGAGGCCATTTTCATTCTAACTTCTTTCCCCTGCTCATTAATTTGGTATATATCAAATACTCATACCCTTTTCACATAAACATCCTGGAAGCAAAAGTCACCAACAGCTGTAAAATGGTAAATAATTTATGAGGTGTTACTGGTGAGCAGACATTAAGAGTCATGAAGCACCTACCTGTTTTCCAAGTAATCGGGTTTTATTGGTCCTGAAAACAGAATTTATTGTTAAGCAGCAGTACATCCTGTTATCAAAAGAAAATTAAAATGTAAGGGTGAGTGGTAAGCACATCAATGCTCAACAATTCCCTGACAATTTCTAAGGAGTAGTGCTTCTTAAAACTATATATAAGTATAATGTATTCGACTCTGAGTGCACGAACCAAAAGTTGCTTCAGGAATGCCTTTGAAAGGCTTGAACACCATGGCCTCTGAACTACTTTATATAGGAACAAACTTGAAAATTCATGTTAGAAGGTTAGAATATTACTGATCTCACAAAACTATCTTTTAAATAAACAAGATGGGGGAGGATGGGATGAATTGGGAGGATAACACTGACATACATACACTGCCACGTGTAAAGTAGATAGCTAGTGGAAAGCTGCAGGGAACTGAGCTCAGTGTTCTGTGATGACCTAGAGAGGTGGGCTGGGGGTGGGGTGTGAGGGAGGTTTAAGAGAAAATATATATACGTATAACATTCACTTTGTTGTACAGCTGAAACTAACACAATATTGTAAAACAATTATACTCCAATAAAATAAGCTTTGGTTTTCAGGAGATTCTTAAAAAATTACAGATTAGGGTAATAAAAATTTGTATATCATTTTAATGCTTTTTACTAGGGATATATTGTTTACCATATTAAGATACAAGTAATTTAGACTATTGTTTTGGGGTATTTACACTCACTGTAGCATCTATTTCATTTGATTCAGTCCATTAATAAGTATAGATTGGGCCAATGTGTATCTATTAATATACTAGATGAAGTGGGACAGAAGGGGCAGTGTGAATAAAGGCAGCATTAGGCATGAACCCTCAATAGGCAGCTGTAATCTGTGTTGAGATAAGACAGTAAAAAACCAATGTGACAGTCAGGACTTCCCTGGTGGCCCAGTGGTTAAGACTCAGCTCCAAATGCAGGAGACACGGGTTTGATCCCTAGTTGAGGGGACTAAGATCCCACATGCCCTGCGGTGTGGAGGAGAAAAGCGAATGTGGTAGTGATCCATCAGTACCATTTCTAGAGCCTTGCACAGTTGTTTAGTCACTAAAGTCATGTCTGACTCTTGCTCCTCTGTCCATGGGATTTTCCAGGCAAGAATACTGGAGTGGGTTGTCATTTCCTTCTCCAGGGGATCTTCTGACCCAGGGATCAAACCCACATCTCCTGCATTGGCAGGCGGATTCTTTTACTGCTGAGACACTAGCCTTGCCCTTAATAAGGGCTCAAATCAATATTTGTTGAATGAATGAATTTATTCTACGGATACACTTGCACACTCTCATTCATTCATTTGAAGAGGTTTGTTGGCTTTTCCACTACCTCATCATCATTCTTGGTGATTTTCAACATCAAAATAAATTATCCTGTTCTCCCCCTGGTCCTTCCACCTCAGCAGCCCAACTCTCCAAATTTCACATCTAGGAATCATCTTTGATTTCTCTCTCCACCTCCCACGTCCAAGCCATGTTGGCTCTAACTCCAAATATACCCAACATTTGACCCATGTCTACTTCCACCACATTTACTGCCCACAGTGCCCTGATGGGTCTCTATTAAAATGCTCCAGTCACACTTAAGTTCAAACTGCTTATTGTGGCCTGCGCACAAAGCTCTGAGTGATCTTGCCCTCGCCAGACTCATGTTCACACTGCCATCACCTTGAGTTCTTATTCCTATCCCAGGACCTCTGCACATGCCTCAGCCTGGGATGCTCTCTCCCCAGCCAATTTGGATCTCGTCCTTCAGGCTGCCTAAGTATTGTTGCTCAGTCCCTCAGTCATGTCTGACTCTTTGTGACCCTGTGCACTGCAGCTCACCAGGCTTCCCTGCCCTTCACTGTGTCCTGGAGTTTGCTCAAACTCACGTCCATTGAGTCAATGATGCCATCTAACCATCGCATCCTCTGTTGCCTCCTTCTCCTTTTGCCATAGATCTTTCCCAGCATCAGGGTCTTTCTCAGTGAGTTTGCCCTTCCCATCAGGTATCACTTGCTTAGAAATCCTGACCCTCTGTAACCCACCCTCCTCTGTCCCTTGATACTATTGTTGCTGAACCCCTTTCATAGCCACAGATTATTTGTTTACCGGCCTTCCCTATCCCCCTCCTCCCATCTGCCACCGCCGCCAGACCCAGCTGCCTGCACACTAACAGCCACAGCTTTCTCCCACATAATAGACAATCAAATATTTTTTCAGGGCTGGGAATCATAATCAAGAATGTGTTCTGTGAGAATCTCCACATTTTTAGAAAAATGTGAAGAACTTCAAGTAGGGCAACAGTTATCTGTAATGTAACACCAATGAGATAAGATTTTGAAAACACAAGGTTCATGGTTAGAGTTAATCTCTATTGGGGAACATGAAAAATTTCATTATTACAGTTTTATCACATTGTTTTTCTTCATCTTCATACAAAACTGGATTTGAATTATAGCAAAAGGCCTTGCTAAGATAGGTTAAGCATTCTGACAGTTAATCACTAGGAACTCTCACTAGGGAGCTTATGGATTCCTCATTTCTGGAAATCTTACTGGGTAGAAAGTGTCTTTTGCAAATGAACAGTGGAATATTTCCATTGTAAAATCACTTTCATCTCATTCTCTGACTTCCTGACACTCTTCTTCCCTGTCATTTTATTCTCTCTACCAGCTCTGCAGACAGCTGGAAACTTTACCAAAATGTTGTTCTTTACAACATTTACAAAGACCTAGTTCTTTACAAACTAGGTCTCTTCCGATCTGACTACGCACATCATCACCAACCAGTAGAAGTAGCTCCATCTTTAATGAAAATGAAGAAACAAGAGCCAGATTCAAATGCAAAGGCCAGTATCACTGCAAGAGGGTAGGGGTTTGGGCAAGTTGGTGGGAAGACTCTATTTCATTTCCATATATACCAATATCTCTGCTCACTGCCTTAATACCAAGATACTAAGCTTCATTTCCTGTTCCACTTCGATGTTGAAATCGCCCAGAATGATGACAGAGACAATGGTGAAGTCAAGGAACCTCTTCAAATGAATGAGTAGGAGAATTCAAGTATATCCATGGAATACAAGAACAGGTCTATAAGTCTTAGAACTTTTTATGTCTAAGTCCCATGTAATCAGGAGTTTGCTTATACAACTTTCAGAAGTACTAGTTAATCTGTTCATTCAGTGGATGGAGACTATGGCCCAAACATTGTTTTAGGTCTGAGAATACAGAAGTGAACAAGGGGAATCTGGAGGGTAGATAGACAATGCATATATTTTTAAAAGAGAAATTCAGATGGTAGATACCGGGAGCAAGTAAAACCAAGATGATGTGCTAGAGTTGATTTGGTGGGGAGAAAATTCTTTAGTGTGGTAAAGAGGGAAGGTCACTGGAAAGATGACATCTAAGCCAGTACCTGAATGATAAGAAAACCTGCCAGATGAAGAGTTGGAGAAGACAGCTCCAGGAAGAGGGAGTAATAAACAGAAAGACTCTAAAGCATGGTTTGAGAGCCAAGGAAAGGGAATGGGTTTTATTTGGAATATAATGGGAGGCCATTAGGGAGTTGATGATTTCTTTTACTTTTTTTGGACTTGGTTTTGATTTAGGTATAGTGAATTTACAATACTGTGTTAGTTTCAGGTATAGAGCAAAGTGATTGGTTCTACATATATATGTATATTCTTTTCTCCTTTTCTATTATAGTTATTACAAGATATTGAATATAGTTCCCTGTACTATGCAGTAGGTCCTTGTTGGTTATCTATTATATACAATGTTGTACATCTGTTAATCCCATACTCCTAATTACCCCCCACCCCTACCCAGAGAGTTGATTTTAAACAGAGTGTTAGTGCCACCTGATTTGTGTTTTAAAGGGATATCTTTAGAGACCTCTATTCTACGTAGAGAATGAACTAGAAGGAGGAGAGAAGAAAGGAGCCTATTTCAGTAGTCCAGGCAAGCAAAGATGGTGGTTTGGACTGGGTTGTAGCTGTGGAAGAGGTGAGAAGTGATTGGATTCAGGACATGTTTTGAGGTAGATCTAACACGGGATGAAGGTGGTAAGAAGTTTTGATTATATAAATACAGATGTTTCTATTAATGTTATAAACAATGCCTCTGAAAAACTTCACATTCTGCAGAAAATGTGTGCTAAAAATAATAGGGCGATGTTTTGGCCACCAGATGGGAAGAGCTGACTCATTAGAAAAGACCCTGATGCTGGGAAAGATTGAAGGGAGGAGGAGAAGGGGACAATAGAGGATGAGATGGTTGGTTGGTATCACTAACTCAATGAATTTGAGTTTGAGCAAACTTCAGGAGATGGTGAAGGACAGGGAGGTCCAGCATGCTGCAGTCCATAGGGTCACAGAATAGGATATGACTGAGCAACTAAATAATCAACAATGGGAAATGTAACGTTAGGGCAAACCACTCAAAACCCAAGGAACATGGTAACCAGAACATTTAAAAAGCAATACCAATTCTAATGGGCTTCCGGTGGCTAAGATGGTAAAGAATCTGCCTACAATGCGGGAGACCAGGATTCCATCCCAGGGTCAGAAGACACTCTGGAGAAGGGAATGGCAATCCATTCCAATATTCTTGCCTAGAGAATTCCATGGACAGAGGAGCCTGGTGGGCTACAGTCCATGGGATTGCAAAGAGTCAGACATGACTGAACGACTAACACACAAAATTCCAGTTATAGTAATAGTAGAGTTGGCCTTGATGGCATTATGCTCTGTAGCCCAGCCAGTTAATCCTTCACAGTCTTAATCCCTGAGTCAGCTTCTTTCTCCAAGACGTGAGTTCTTGAGGGCATCACTTCTAATAAAGACCATCCTCAGGTTTCCTCAGTTTCCAGGTTATCTAATGATAAAGAATCCGCCTGCAATACAGGAGACAAAGGAGACCACAGCTTAAATCCCTGGGTCGGGAAGATCCCCTAGAGAAGGAAATGGCAATCCATTCCAGTATTCTTGCCTGGAGAATCCCATGGACAGAAGAGCCTGGCAGGCTACAGTCCATGGGGCCAGAAAGAGTCAGACATAATTAGCACACATACACACAATGAAATGAAATAAAATGAATCAGAACATAGTCTTCTTTGCTGTGCGTGGACTTTCTCTAGTTGCAACGAGCGGGGGCTACTCTCTGTTGGCAGTGTGCAGGCTTCTCCTGCAATGGCTTTCTCTTGTTGCAGAGCAGGGGCTCTAGGTGCACGAGCTTCAGTCGTTGCAGCTTGTGGGCTCAATAGTTGTGGCACACAGGCTTAGTTGCTCCACTGCATGTAGGGTCTCCCAGACCAGGGTTCGAACCCATGTCTCCTGCATTGGCAGGCAGATTCCTATCCCACTGTACCACCAGTGAAATCCAGGGCATAGCCTTTTATTTGTCATTTTACCATGAGAGAAATGCCTTTGCAGCATCTTCATCTGTACTCATTGCTTGGACAGATAGCTTACCACAGAAGAGACCGCAGCCTCTATGCAGAGCACTAAACCAGGCACACTAGTACTGTCTCTCTGTAGATTTCCGGCTTTTGCTTAGGATCTTTGTACATTGCCCAGGCCTTTGTCATAGTGAGGATGTTTGCCACACATCACTTTACAATGTTAATGCACTAGAAAAACAGTGTGTTAACCAGCACAATTTCTGTGTTATCCCAATATCAGTCCCTTATTACTTATTAAGTAATTTCCAACACACAAAGACACACTGTCAGAAGACGCTATAACAAAAGAAAGCTTTTGGAGCTTTAAGCAAAGGAGTGATGTGATCTGATTTCTGCTTCAGAAAGATCCTGCTGACTGCTGAGAGGACAAACAACCCCCCGAGAGGCTATTGCACTGGTCCAGGTGAGAGGTGATGGTGGTTCGATTAGGAGAATAGCAGTAAAGATGGTGAGAAATGATTGCATTCATTCTGGATATAATTCTCTGGGAGAGATGATAGCATTTGCTGATAGAGTGGGGATTGAGGGCAAGAGAAGAATCAAGAATGACTTATCCAAAAGTGAAAAAGAAGTGAAGACCTTCTTAGACAAACAAAAAGTGAAGGAACTATGCTTTCAACTTTTGGAAGATAATTTCACAGGCTATGGAATTCTAGGTTGGTAGAATTTTATCCTCAGCACTAAATATTTCACTCCACTTTCTTCTTGTTTGCATGGTTTCTGAGAAATCAGATATCATTCTTATCTTTGTACCTCTTGCAGGTAAGGTGTTTTTTCCCTCTGGCTTCTTTCAGGAATTTTTCTTTATCTTAGATTTTCTGTCCTTTGAAACTAATACACCTGGATGTAGTTTTGTCAGCCTGTATTCTGCCTGGCGTTGTCTCAGCTTTCTGGATGCGTAGGTTGGTGTCTGACATTAATTTGGGGACATCATCTTTGTTTCAAATGATCCTTCAGTTCCTTTGTTTCTCCTGATATTCCCATCATGTGTGTATTATTACCCTTTTTGTAGGTGTCCCACAGTCCTTGGATATTCTGCTGGGGTTTTTTCCCACTCTTTTTTTCCTGTTTTCTGTAGAGGTTTCTACTAAGATATCCTCAAGCTCATAGGCTCTTTCCTTAGTTGTATTCAGTCTATGAATAAGCCCACCAAAGGCATCTTCATTTCTGTTACAGAACTTTTGGTCTCTAGCATTTCTTTATGATTCTTTCTTAGAATTTCATCTATCTACTTACTGAGCCCATCTGTTCTGACACAATGTCTACTTTATCCATAAGCACTCTTATCAACTTAGTCGTAGTCACTTTAAATTCCTGGTCTGATAATTCCAACATCTGGTTCCGATGGTTACTCTGTTTCTTCAGATTTGTGTTTTGATGTATTATTTATTATTATGTCAGTGTTTTACAGATGCCCTTTATCAAATTAAGGGAGTTCTTTCCATTCTGAGTTTCCTGAAGTTATAAAAGCTTCAGAATGAATGTGTATGAATATGTGTTGAAATTTATTAAATTTTTTTCTGTGCTGAAAGGATCATTTAAAAACAACAAAATATGTGTTTGATCTTTTAGTATGCCTTGGAATTTTTTCATGAAATTTAGACACGATGTATGAGATGAAAGGAACTCTGATACACAGAACTTTAGTGATATGCAGATAAGGTGTTGGGAAAGAGGAGGCCTTCTACAGTCCTAGGATTAGGTCTCAGTCTTTTAGCGAACCTTTGCCTCTGGAATATGAACTCACAAGTGTTTCTCAGCTTTTTCTCCCTCCTTAGGTGGGAGAGGAAGGCTAGAGAGGGCTAGAGTTGAGTATTTCCTTCTCTCAGGTCAGTTAGGCTCCACTAAAAACCTTAGTAGGTTAGGCTCTGGTTAACTAGTCTCTCTTGTCTCTCTGAGGTTCAGTTCAGTTCAGTCACTCAGTCGTGTCAGACTCTTCGCGACCCCATGAATCGCAGCACGCCAGGCCTCCCTGTCCATCACCAACTCCCGGATTCACTCAGACTCACGTCCATCGAGTCGGTGATGCCATCCAGCCATCTCATCCTCTGTCGTCCCCTTCTCCTCCTGCCCCAATCCCTCCCAGCATCAGAGTCTTTTCCAATGAGTCAACTCTTCGCATGAGGTGGCCAAAGTCCTGGAGTAGTAGGATCTTGTTAAAAAAAAAAGAGTGCTCCAGTGTTTTTTCAAAATGGTTCCTTTTCCCCTCCCCGTTTGGAAGCACAAGGGAATTTTTCTCGAATATTTCCTGTGAGAACCTGGTCGAGTTCCTGGAGGTAAAACTCATAAAATGTGGACACTCACTGCTGACGAGGTCCCCTGCAGTATCTTGTCTCTCAGACTTGCCCATACTGACCCTTCAGCAATTGTTGATTACAGTTCAGGTTTTCCTGCCTGAGCACCACTTTCCTCAGTGGTTTCTGCTCCAGTAAATTGTGGTTCTCTGTATTCCTCTGTCAGTCTCTTCTATTTGGGGGCAGCAGTTTGCCCTGTGACCTCACTAGTCTTATGAATCTAAGAAGAGTTATTGATTTTTAAGTTTGTAGCTTTTACTTATTGTTAGATTGCATTGGTGACTTTCAAGTTTCTAACAGGTCAGACCAGAACTGGAAGTGTTTTTTTTTAATGAGCACATACACACACACACACACACACACACAATAGTGTGTGTGACATTATGCAGATGGTATGCTGCAGAGAAATAGATGTGCAAGAGAGGAAGGGTACTTACAGGTCGAAACACTTCAGTAGGATGTTCAATTGGAGAGATGCAAGCAAGTACCTGGGCAATTCAATTGCTCCATGCAAGTTATGGGGGCAGATAACACATTTAGCCTTATGTTGTGACCAGCAGTTACCCACATCTAACTCCACCAGGCCAAAACACAGTTATACTTTTGCTCACTTGAGGAACTGAACTAGCTCTTAGGTGGATTGTGTAGAACTATCAGCTTAAAAGATGCCTGTTGAGCTTCGCTTGTGGCTCAGTGGTAAAGAATCTGCCTGCCAATGCAGGAGACATGAGTTCAATCTCTGACCCGGGAAGATCCCACATACTTCAGAGCAACTAAGCCCATGCATCACAACTATTGAGCCTGTGCTCTAGAATCTCTGAGCTGCAACTGCTGAGACCAGGTGCCACAACTACGGAAGCCTATGTGCCCTATAGCCGGTGCTCCACAACAAGGGAATCCCATGCAGCACAACTGGAGAGTAGCCCCCACTTGCCGCAAGCCCGCACAGCAACGAAGACCCAGCACAGCCAAAAATAAATAAACGAATTTATTTTTTCCAAAAAGTTCCTATTGAGCAGCAGTGAAGATCAGGCACAGCAGGGGTGAGCAGCGTCCTGATCACTCTGGCACATTTGTGAACACACCCTAGGGACTCCCAGAAATATTTGGGGGGAATGGGGGCAGACCTGGAAAGGATTTGAGAGTCCCGCAAATGTGGGTGGCCAAGGGAGCTAGTGTCATTTGGGCAGTGATGTCAGTGTGACTTCATTTGTACCCAGAGATTGATGAGGTTCTGGTCAAGTACCCCTAGGTCAGTGCTCTTAAACTTTAATATGCAAAACCTGAAAAACTAGTCAAAACACTGGACCCCACCCCCAGAGAGTGTGATTCCCGAAGTCTGGAGTAGAGCCTGAGATTCTGCATTTCTAACAAGCTCCCGGTGCTGCTGCTGCAGCCAGTCTTAATACAAGGCTGGCCTGGAAGCAGTGGGGCCACAAAGAAACACTGATCCTGTCTCCATGGTCGGGGAGGGGGCAGGAGTCAGGAGAAGCTTCGTAAGGAAAGCATGTGAGCTGCAAAGATGCGTTAAGTCAGGCACACCAAGAATAGAAGGAGAGGGAGGGCACTTCTGGTGGTGGTGTCGGGAGAAACTAAATAGGTCACGTGGCGATCGACATTGATTGTTAACACACCTGTAATGAACATATCCACTGTGCTGCCAAGCATTACAATGAAACACTGATTTTAGATAATGCAGTCTTCATGAGGTGTTAGCTTTACTAAATAAATATGGTAGGAAACTACTTGAATAACACTTGACCATTTCTAAACTGTGTATTTAGATTATGGGAAGCAATTCACTTATAAAAGAGGAAAAGAGGGGCGACACAAATGTGTTTCATTTCCTACCATAAACTATAATAAATTTTTAAGAAATACTTTAGGTAAATATCCACTGTCTCCCCTCCCCCACACCCGCAGAATACCGTTGCTTATCTAATAGCTGCAGGCTCTACCCATCTGATAAAAAGGGAATTTTTACTGTACCTCTCTGTAGATTGACATTCTTTAGTTCGCTTTAGTTTTGTTTTGTTTTTAAATTAAGCAAAGACCAACGGTTATTATCAGTCTCTCCCGAGGTTTACACAGATGAACAGTGTTCGCGTTCAAACGATCACAGTTGACCTGTAGTTATCTTGTTATAAATCAGAACACTGTGTGAAATTCCAGTTGAGTTTTAAATGCCTTTTAGTATTTCTTTAAATATATTTCGTAAAGGAGGGATGCTGCATCATAAATCATGTACATATTTAAAATTTTGCCAAATTGCTCTCCAAAATGTTGAGCTCACACTACCACTCAGTACAATGGTGTGTGAAAGTGTGCGGTTTCCCCATATTTTTGTTAATTACTAAATGTTGTTAATCTTTAAAATGTTTGCCAATCTGATAGTTGAAAGTGGGATCTCATTTTAATCTCTATTTCCCTAATTACTAGGGAACTGAAACATCTGTTCTCTTTTGTTGGCTCTTGATGTTTCTTCCTCTTGTATTTGCTTCTTCATATCCTTTGTCAAGTTTTCTATTGACTTACTTGGCTTTTCTCAAAGATTTGTAGTTCTTTTCTATTCTAAATTGTAGCCATTTGTGATAAGTGCTGCAAGAAGTTTCTCTCTGTCCTTGGTCTTGTAACTCTATGTTGGTTTTAGGTATGCAGGAGTTTTCTGTGTGTCAATGGAAAAATCTTTCCCTTTATACCTCCTGAGCTTTGTGGCATGCTTGAAAGACCTCCCCCATCTCAAATGATACTTACTGTAATATATTCCCCTATATACGTTTCTACATATTCTTTTTGTAGTTTAATAGTTTAATTTTTATGTTTCTATCTTTAACTCTTCTAGTATTTACTTTTCATAAAACATAAGAAACATTTGGAGCACAAGGAAGCTCAGTTTTCAACATAATGATGTTTGAAGTGCATATTAGAGGAGAGGTCTGGGCTAGGGATGTAAATTTGTGTCAGTTCAGTTCAGTTCAGCCGCTCAGTCATGTCCGACTCTGCGACCCATGGACTGCAGCATGCCAGGCTTCCCTGTCCATCAACAACTCCTGGAATTTACTCAAACTCATGTCCATCGAGTCAGTGATGCCATCCAACCATCTCATCCTCTGTTGTCCCCTCTCCTCCCGCCTTCAATCTTTCCCAGCATCAGGGTCTTTTCCAATGAGTCAGCTCTTCGCATCAGGTGGCCAAAGTATTGGAGTTTCAGCTTCAGCATCAGTCCTTCCAATGAATATTCAGGACTGATTTCCTTTAGGATGGACTGATTTGATCTCCTTACAGTCCAAGGGACTCTCAAGAGTCTTTTCCAACACCACACTTCAAAAGCATCAATTCTCCTGTGCTCAGCTTTCTTTGTAGTCCAATTCTCACATCCATACATGATCACTGGAAAAACCATAGCCTTGACTAGACAGACCTTTGTTGGCAAAGCAATGTAATGTCATTGTTACATAGAAGATATTTATGACTCTGGAGGTGGGATTATCAAACAAGAGATTATAGAATCAAAGGAGAGAGCCCCAAACTAAGCAATCCCGTTGAACAAAGGAGATTGGGAAAAAAGAGGCAGTGAAGTCAGAGGAAAACAAGAAAGAGTGGTGCCATGGAAACCCAGAGGAGGATGTTTGAAGAACGCAAGTGATCAACCCTGCTAAACCCCTGTAAGAGATCAAGTAGGACAAGGACAGAGAGATGTCTCTGAATTTAGTAATGTTGAGATGATTGGTGACCTCAAGAAGAGCAGATATGTTGGAGCAGTAAGAATGGACACCCCCCTGGACTGAGTTTAGGAGGGAAAGGAAAGGTAAGAAGTAGAGATAGTGACTAATCATGGACCACAAGTCTAAGAAATGTTGCTTCGAAGGAGAACAAAAGAATGGAAATGGAGATGGGTGCGGTGTTAAAAATGGGAGATACATGGGCATATCTGAATAATGATGGAAATGATCCAATAGAGATTGAGAAACTCAAGTGGGAGAGAAAGGGGATAACTGAACTTTAAGATAGGCCTCTAAGTTAATTTGTTTCCAAATGAGTAACCCGTTGTCTTGATACCATCAACTGATTCATCCATTTGTTCCCTGCTGATTTGGAACCTTAAAAAATATGAAGTACTCCTTTGTATTCCATAGTCTGTCCTACTGTTCTTCCATGATTTGGCTTCCATACTAAGACCATTTTCAAGTTATGCCCATTGTGATTGACCTGTTTTACCTCAGCAGTTGTTCTTAGCAGACTAATTTTGTTCTAGCAATGCAGTATTCTCTTGGACATCTCTCAGGATGCAAGGTAGAATTTTTAAAACATTTTCCACATGAACTTTCCCCTCAGAAGTCAATTATTTTCTTGTTCATTCTAGTGTTTCTCCATTGTGCTGTTTTTTTTCCTGAAACGTCTACTTACAGGCATTCGTATGAAGGACTGAGATGGCTGCATTTTGGTAAGCTGGTTTGTAGTCTTCAGCAGTTGTGAATCACTCTTCACCAGACAGGTTTTCTCTGGAAATGTGACGGATCTGTGCAGGTGAACAGTTAGGATGTGCCGACAGGAGGATTCCTGTTTATGAGGCATGCGTGGGGAACAGGTGGCAGTCAGAGGTGGGGAAAGTGTCTCAGTGGATGTATCATGGTTTAGAGGATTTAACTGCTATTCCAACATGTCCTTTGTTCTCTATAGCCTTATGGTGGTCTACAAATTAGCTGGACAATCCCCACTTATCTCTCCAACCACAGAGTCAATGCTGGGCTCCCTTTCTGTGCACAAGAAGGGCTTTATTTAGAAAGCTGCTCTCACTGGACATGGCCAGGGCTAAACACTACAGCAAGACACTGTGCAGAGTTGGAGAATGGCCCAGCCACTTTGGCAGACCTTTACCTATCTTCTCTACTTTCTGTTTCATGACTCACTCTAGCTCCTAAGCCCTGCAAATTCGGAGCTTTTCAGGGGCTCTATTTGGAAGCTTCATAATCATTTCTCCAATATCCTTCTTCCATTCCTGTGTGAGCAGGATGTGGGTTCCAGAGTATAATTTCCAGAAATTTCCTATTGTTTCTGAAAGGTCAGATAACAGTGGTTTAGTGTACAGTCCTATAGAATCGGAAGGCCTGGCTCCAACAAGCTCTTAACCTCTCTGTGGCTCTGTTTACTCGTTTTTAAGTTGGATAATAATAGTGCCAACCTTGCAGAATTATTTAAGTGGTTTAATACACATGAATTGTTTAGTGCGGTAGCTGGCCCACTGGAAGTGCTGAATGTATGTGTGTGTGCTGTGCTCAGTCCTGTCTCTTTGTGACCCCATGGACTGTCACCTGCCAGGTTCCTCTGTCTATCGGATTTCCTAGGGAAGAATACTGGAGTGGGTTGCCATTTCCTTCCCCAAGGGATCTTCCTGACCCCCATCTCTTGTGTCTCCTGCCTTAGCAGGTGGATTCTTTACCACTGTGCTATTTGAATTTCACATTCCCTTGATTTACTTAGAGTAAGTATAGTTGTAAGAAATCCTAGAGATCATCTAATAGAGCACTCTCCTTTTAAAAATGGGCAAAGAAATGAGAAAGAACTTCTCCAAGGCTATAAGTCTATTTAGGGGAAGAACTTGTACAAAAGTCAAGATCTCTCGCATCTTAGTCCAATTCTTCTCTTACTGAAAATAAGTAGATAAATACTTACCATAGGTACCAAAGTTATAAACTATGTATGTCTGGGACCATGCTATATCCCTTTTCTCCTCTGAAAACAGAACAGTCCTTCCTTGTATTTAAAGCCCATCTTTCCACCTGGATTTTGATCCCATTCTCTCCTCCTGCTTTCTCTAATATTTTCTTATTATTAACAATACCTTCTTTTGTGGTAGATTCAATCTCTTGCTCTGAACTGGATCCTTTCCACTGGTCTTTAATCATGTTGAAATCTATCCCAAGTTATCCAAGCCCTGATGCTCCCACTCCTGGATTCTGCTCTATCTTTCCACTCTCTTTCACCTCCAAACTCCTGCAAACTCCTCTTCACAATGTGGGTACTTTCTTCTTCTCCCATCCCACTGGAGCCTGCCTCTGGCCTTATCACTCCAGCAAGCATCTCTCACTAAAATCACTTGTGACTTCCATGCTACTAAATCCAATTTTCAGGCATCAGATTCTCCCACATCTCAGCAGATGGGACCCAGGTGATGGGTTCCACCATCTTGAAACATGGTCCTCTTTGGGCTGTAGGGTCCCGACACTTGTGATGTTTATCCTCTCTCCTTTGCCATTCTTTCTCTGTAATGTCTGTTGGCTCGTCACTTCCACCTGACTGGTAAAGGTTGCGGTTACATGAACATGTCTTGCTTCTTTTATTTTCCCTTATTTTTTTTAGAGTGCTTTAGTTCTTTTCTGTGTTTGAGTCTCTACTCTCCCTGGGTGAGTTAGAGTCTAAGGCTTTAATGACGGTTTATATAACATTAGCTTCCATGTTTCTGTCCCCAACTCAGACCTATCTGCCTATGGACTACTGTCATCCTTTCTTAGACAGCTCAAAAATTCCTCAAAATCAACATGTTCAAATAGAAATCTTTGATTTCCTCTCCTAAAGAAGACACATTAGCGATATTTCATAGCTCTGAAAGGCACACTAATCAATGAAGTTATGCACCCTCCAAACCTAGGAGTTATCATCGTTGAGACCCTGTATCCAATCCAGTATCAAATTTGTTTTCTAAATACATCTTGAATCCATCCACTTCTCTCTGCTTTCACCTCAACTCCCAGATGCAGCTACCATCCTCTCTACCCTAGACCACAAAGTGATCTCTTCACGGCCACGTGCTCCCTCCATTCTTTCTTGATATTGCAGTCAGACCAAGGTTTTCAAAATGCGTGTCTGGGGACGTCCCTGGCAGTCTAGTGGTTAGGACTCTGTGCTTTCACTATCAGGGGCATGGGTTTGATTCACTTCTGACTCCCTCCCCTTCCCGATTTTCAACACACATGTCCATAAAACCATTTAATAGCTTCTTCTTCTTCTTGGGAAAGAGATAGAGTTATTCCATAGGGCTCAAAAAGCCCTGCTGGCTCTGGCCTCTGCTTTTCCAGCTCACCTTGCAAGGCACTCCCTACCACTGTCTCCCTACCTTTTTCCCTGTGACTCATATTTGCCAGGCCCCTCCCACCACAGGGCTGCTGAACATACTGTTTCCTCTGCGTGGACCAGTCATCTCTCCCTCTTCACGTAGTTAACTCCTTCTCAGCCTCTGGGATCTCAGCTCAAGCCTTATTTGCACAGGGAAGACGACTTGGCCTTCGCTGATGAATTCAGGCATCCTTACCACAGCCTCACCTGGCACCAGATACTGATTCATTGCCTTTGCGGTCATCTATTTATTTGTGTGAATACCTGAATAATTTCTCTCCCCCCTCACTACTCACTCATTCACTTAGCAAATATTTACTGAAATCCTAGTAATACATATACCAGGCATGATTTTAGAAGGGGCGACCAACTATAAACAAAGAGCTCTGCAATATGACATCCAGAGGTGAAAAGTACCCTGAAGAAATAGGAAGTAGGAGAAGAGGACAGAGAGTATGAGAGGCTGCTGGCTTGGATAGGATGGTGAGGGAGGGCTTCTCGGAGGCAGTGACGGAGCCCAGGTTTCATTGAAGAGGAGGGCAAGTCAGGAGGTGGTCTGGAGGATAAGCATCCCGGGTCAAGGACCAGTCAGCAGTGAGTGGGGCTGGAGTGAAGCAAGGTTGGGGCAAGGTCAGGAAAAAACCACCAATAGAAGCTTTTCAACAAGGAATGACTGTTTAATGCACATCCTCAAATGATCACTGTGGCTGTCTTGGGGTGAAGAATTAGAAAGGTGAAAGCTGGAAGTACTGAGTTCTGAAGCTGTGGTCCTACAGAGAAATGATGGGGGTTTGCAGGAGAGTGAGCAGGGCCGAGGTGGTGACAAAGGACGGAGGTGACCGAGAAAAGGACGGGATTGGAATGTGTTTTGATGCTCTGTGTGTCAAGATTTGTTGATGGTTTCCTCCAACCTCTTCAGCGGTTTCCTTCTCACTTACAGGAAGAGTCCGCAGCCTAAGTATGGCCAAGGAGGCTTTCTGTGCTATGGCCCCATCTCTCCTCTCCCCTCCTCTCCAGCCATGCTGGCCTCCTCACCCTTCTGTGAACAGGTTGGGTGTGATCCCATCTTTTGTATTAGATGTTCCCCCAGATATCAGGCAAGCAGGTATTGACATGCTTCCCCCCACTACCTGGGGTTCTGATCAAATGTCACCTCATCAGAAAATTTTTTCATGAACATCCTAGATAAATGAGACACTTCTATTCCCTGGCTGATTAATTTCTCTTTATAGTACTTACTGACACCTGACAAGTCCATATACTATAGGCAAACATAAAACATGTTACGTATTTATTATTCCCCAAAGGCAGGGATTTGGTCTGTTTTGTTCACTATGGAACAAAACTCCCAGAATGGTGCCTGGCATATAGTAAGTGTATAATAAATATGTGTTAAATTAATATGGTTGAAACAGAGAATGGGAGAAGCAAAGAACGGCTCCAGGCTTTGGGGTCTGAATGATGGTGCTATTGAAGATTTTTCAGAATGTGGACTGGGACTCCTTTGCTATGAGCCTGAAGCTGGAGTCCTGAACGGCTTCATCTATTGCAGGTTTGGAGAAGTCCTCGATCCCTCTAGGCCCATGGAAGCCTGAGAAAGTCCAGAATCCTAGAGGGCTGGGCTCCCTTTCTCTTCCCATGGGAAGAGAGGAAGAAACTAGTGACCAGCCAAGCTTTCTCTCGGTTCCGGAGACTGCAAGTCCCATCTGTTGGATCCCAGCCCCAGCACTGATGCTGGAGACGCTGCTACTCTGTGTGTGGTTTCCGGGCAAACAATTGGCTGCCCACTTTAAGAGACAATATCGCTAAGCACTTTTTTTTTAATGCAAAAAGAAAGAAATAAAAAAAGAACTACCTATTTTCCTCATTCCTGCAGGTGCCCAACCCGATTGACTTGTTGGAGTACATTTTCTGCATTCTTAATAGATAGCTAGCAGGAAATGCTTCGTATAGGCTCAGCTAGAGGGGTAGAAAGTTAGCGAGGGGAGGGCACAAGATCGCCAGGCCCTGCTCGGACCAGTACTGAGCTGCTCTAAAGCAGGCCAGGCAGCTCCGGCCAGCAAAACACACCTTCGCCCGGCCATAGCATCTTGCTGTGTCTCTGCGGCCGATGGTTGAGAAATAAGGTGAGAGAAGGTAGGAACTCTGGGGGAGGCAGGAGGGATGGGAATTCAACTGAGAAGGAACTGGGGCTGGGGGGGAGGTGGTGGTGGTAGGGGGCATCACATGCTTTGCTTAAGGAGATGCCTTCCGGTGCCTTTGAGGCTTTGTTCCAAGTGATCACTGTGACAACCTCTTAGACTCCCCATCCCAAGCCCAGGGGTGCTGGGTACCATTTCTCAGAAGGGTGGTAAGCATGTGCAGGTAGGCATCCTGGTAGAATGGAGACCAAACTGTTGCTCTTGCATTCCTCTTGGCCCAAAATATTTGGGCCGAAAACCAGGCAGTATTTCGGTATGCCTACTTGGTGTCTTAAATTTCTGAGCACTGGAGAATATTGTAATTACACTATTTGAACTACACAGCTGGCAAAGCTTGGCCAAGGCCAAGGGTTTTGTCTGCAAGAGGCTTTCACTACAAAGCCAGGCGCCAATACAGCAGCATCTTGGCCAGGAAAGTCCCATCCATGGTTCCAGGTTTGCGGCACCTAAGCCAGACCCACCCCACCAATTCACTTCCCGAAGAAAGAGACCCTTCAAGGAGGGTTCGTGTGGGGATGAAACCGCTCAAGTCACTGCAGAGGTCCAGTGGGATGCGATTCTATAAAGAGTTAAACCAGGTAACAGCTCACAGATTTGAATAGCCCTTGAATACAGACCCTCATCCCCTGAGGTCTGACTACAGCCGGGGAACTGCTCGTGAGATGTGATCCAGAGATGTACTCCAGGCCTTTCCTTTAGAGTATGTGTCTATGTGTTTGGCAAGGAAAAGAGGGGCATGCGTAGGACTTTAAGATTTATTGAGGATCCGCAGTTGTGTGAGGTCTGAGCTCCCCAGGTGAGGGGGACCGAGACGGTGTTTGCAGATCTGCTCAATTTCTATGGAACTAGCCTGTGGTCTTTGCCCAGGGAGGCTAGGAGCATGCTTCACAGCATTGATGTCTCCGGGGTCCGGCCAGCTGCTTCTCATGGCTTCAGGGAGACTTAGCAAGGAGAGGTGGCAGGCTGGGTCATACCTGAGCTAGAGCACAGGCCACTGACAAGAGGGTAAGAGGGCAAGACCCACAAAGGTGCTAAGCTGCCCTTGTAGGTGAAGGCTTCCAGGAGACGCCATGAGAATGCACGCACAGACCGTCTGCCGGCCTGACTGGGAGCCAGAGGACTGGATCAGGATGAGGGTCCCATGGAGGGGAAGGGACTGTTTGCCCCGACAGGTAGAAAGGGATGGTGCGAAAAGGCCAGACACCGAAGCCAGGGAGATTTTGGGTTCAAACCTCAGCTCAGCCACCACCTAGCTGCATGGCCTGGGCCCTTGATTTCCTCTTTCTCTAAGCCCAGATTTGCTCATCTTTAAAATGGGGATAATAGCACCTAATTTGAGGGTTGTAAAGATTGGAGAAAGTATATTTGGAGCCTCTGGGACAGAATAGGTCTTCTGTGAACTGCAGCTTTAGCAAAAAGGCTGCGTCCATGCTTATCATTACTTGGTCATTCATAATACCATCGCTTTATTATTCATTTGATTTGCTATTTTTTGGAAATATATTTGATAGATAACATTGTAGATTTAACATGTACAACATGTTAATGTGATACATTTATATATTGTCATACAATTACCACCGTGGCCATAATTAACACCTCTATCATGATGCATCATTACCCTTTCTTTTTATTGGTTCAAATAATTAAATTCTAGTCTTTTAGCAAGTTTGATGATTAGAATGCAGTATTGTCTAGATTCACTGCACTGTGTGGTAGATTTCTAGGGCTTGTTCACTGCTTGTTGCACATTTATTCCCTTAAACAACATTGGTTCTGTCCCCCCAGCCCTGGAAATGACCATTTTATTCTGTAGTTTGGCTCTTGAAAATTCCACAGATAGGTGAGATTATACTTTGACTTATGCCATAACACGCTCAAGGATTACACCTTTGTTTTATTGCTCAAAGTCCCAAATATCTGAAGATATCATGTGCTTTTTCACTGAGGAATAATTTGCCTTCAGTGAAACTTGCAGATCTGAACTGCACAGTCTGATGAGTTTTGACACATCTGCATCCATATGTAACCCTCACCCACTTCAGGATGTAAGACATTTCCAGCACCCCCGGTGAGTCCACGCTCACCCTTTTCCAAGCTCTACCTCAAGGCAACTGCTGTCCTGATTTTTATCACCATAGATTATTTGTGCCTGTTTCACGTAAGTGAAGTCATACATATGCAGTCTTTCGTGTCTGGCTTTTGTCACTCAGGTTAATGTTTTTGTGATTCATCTATGCTGTTGGGTGGATGTAGTTTGTGCCTTTTTATGGCTGAAGAACATTCCATTGTATGAAAATGTCACAGTTCGTTTATTTGTTCTCCTGGTGATGGACATTTGGGCTGTTTTCACTTTTATAAACAAAGCCACTACGAACACTCATGTAGAAGTCTTTGTGCACACATCTGTTTTCGTTTCTCTTGGTTATATGTGCCTAGAAGCGGGATTGCTGGGTCTTATGGTAAGCGTACAGTAAACTTTAGAAGACACTGCTGGATGGTTTTTCAGCATGGTGGTTCCCATGTTTTTTGAAATAAGGATACAGTGGATTCATTTTTTTTAGGATAGTGCCTGGTGATGCTTAACGTGTCTATCACCCAGGGGGAAACAGATTGACGTGCTCAGTCAAAGGCTTCTAGAGACAACAGAATCCAGCTGTGACTGGGGCTAAGATTCTGAAAGGAGAACTTTTAAATAAGGGTCCTCTGCTTACTCCCAGATTCCCTCCTAATGTTCCCATGATAATCGACTGACACTTCTGGCAGAAAAATAAAATAGGCTGCAGAATTCACGTACCCCAACCTCTTCATTTTACCCTAGAGGAATCTGAAGGCCAGAGAGGCCCTGTGCTTTCCCCAAAGGCACACACCCAGTCAAGGGCAAGCCCAGGTCCTCTGAGCCCTAATTGGTGTGATTTCCTTGCATTGTGCTTTCTCTGCACGAAATGGCATTTCATCACTCAGCCTTTGTTTACTTAGTGTTAGGTGCTAGAGATAGAGAAAGGAATAAGAAATGGCCCCCATCCTCCTCGATCTCAGAGACTAGACCCGGAGAAGGGCTATTCAACTCTAGTCATTTGCATTATATGCATCAGAATGACTAGATTCAAAATGTCTTTAGCCAGAACTCTGGGCAAGTTGCATTGGATGGCCAGAGGTGACGAAGCACCCAAAACTATTATTTCCCTGGTAAAGGAAGGCCGCGGCTTCTCTCTGCAGTGCCGTCTGCGTGCCTGGTCCCTGCCTGGGTGCAAAAAAGGACAGCCTCTGCCCTCAAGGAGTTCACAGGTAGGACCCATTGAGGCCAAGTTGAAGGCAATTCAGCAAATGACTGTTGGGGCATTTGCTCAATGTTGAGCTAGGTGGCAGGCACTGCTCTAGGCGCACAGGAAGCCTGGTGAACAGAGTGCTCTTTCCCAACAGAGTATCAGTGTGAAAAATGTTAGCTGCATTGGGTGCCCAGTATATCTGTCTGGGGATTCCCTGGTGGCCTGGTAATTAGGATTCCAGGCTTTCACTGCCGTGGTCCGGGTTCAGTCCCTCACTGGGGAACTGAGGTCCGGCAAGCCACACTGTGCAGCCGAAAAAAAACAAAACAAAACAGAATATGGACCTGGATTTAAAGCTCTGACATTTTCTAAGTGATTCTGGGCAGAGTATGTCTGTCTGGAGGCCTTGATTGTAATTGCTAATTCTAAGATGGGGTGGGGGTGGGTGCAGGACCCCATCCCACACGAATCACCATGTCAGGGAGAGCAGGAGAATTTGGTGTGTTTGGTGCTCCTGCACAGAAGTGGGCAAGGTAGAAATCAAGGCTTGCTAGGGAAACAAATTGTCAGTATCCACTGATTGCTTAGCCAAGGTCTACTGGAGTGCTTGTGCCCTTGTTCAGAGGAATCTAGTGGGAGGCAGGCACTTCCCCAGCTGGCAAATTACTGCAGTCTTTGGCTTCAGTGTCCTTTTTCTTTCCCTTTTTTTCTTCCATTTCCTGATGCTCTTCTAATCATGTTCCCAGGCACTCTTTCGCATTTATAAGAGACGACCCCTTCAGCACTCTATCTTATTTCCTGATGACTGCTCAGCAGCTGCGCAGCTCCTGGGAGCCCCAGTGAGAGAACCTGAACCTTAGGCACAAACTGCTTGTCCTCAAGGAAGCCACTTCTGCCAACTTAGCCAAACCGCTTGGGAAAAGGGTGCCAGTAACATTTTGCATTTTGCTCTGCAGCCCTCCCCTGAGTCACCATGGAAGACGTGACGAAGACCACCGTCCACACACAGAGCCCTATTAAAACTGAATGGAATTCCCGCTGTGTCCTTTTCACCTATTTCCAAGGGGACATTAGCAGTGTGGTGGATGAACACTTCTCCAGAGCTCTGGGCAATGTCAAGAGCCCCCAGGGACAGAACCCTTCCAGCCCGAGTGGAGATGTGCTGCTGAGGAATGGTGAGCATGTCGGGAGGGAGGGGCTGGAATTCCCTATCGGGCTATCATCAAAGGACAGTTCTGATGTTCTGAGATGTGTGTATATTTGCTAAAGGCACATCATTCTGTTTAGTGAGAAGCCACACCCATTTCTCAAGTTTCGCTTGAAAATGGACACTGTTTATGGAATTCCCTAGTGGGCTAGTGGTTAAGACTCCATGCTTCCACAGCAGGGGGCACGGGTTCCATTCCTGGTTGGGGAACTAAGATTCCACAAGCCACATGGCGTGGGCAAAAAAAGGAAAAAAAAGGACACTTTAATCAAATTAATATATGGATTTCATTGTGTCCTCAATTATGTTAAATTCTGGGTTCACACTCAGTATGCGATGAGAGCACCATTATTATTATTATTGCTACCTTGGCCTGACAGGGAAAGAACACCAAAGGACTTGGACATATGTGTTCCCTGTAGAAACACCCAGCCTTCTCTCAGCTTATAGTGGGTAGGGTGGGGCCAGAGGGAGGCGGATAAAATGATTGTTTCTCCATATCCCTCTTCCCACCCTTAACAGTACTGGGGGTGTCTATTGCACACACTATTGGGTGATTTTTTTTTAAAGCATTGTCTCATCCCAAAACACTTAGCAATGCCAAAAGGTGCCAAGCTTATGCGTTGAATGCCCGTTGGAGGATGGACATGCCTCCCAGGATGGGGCCTCTGCCTTTTGGGTGAAGCGCTCACCAGTTTTCCGAAGCCATCACTCTGACTGGCCAGAGTCTGGGTCTGGATAGGGAATTGGTGTATTAGCCTCTTTAGCCTTTGAGAATTTTCTTCTCTCTTAGAAATAACTTTTCCAGTCAGGTGAGATGGTTTTCTCCGAGACTCTTTGGAGTTCAGGAAACATGTGGAAGGGGGGGAGCATAGTAGGAGCAGGTACTAAAGCTAACACTGGGGATCAGGGGCTGGGTGGAGAGCACGGAGGTGCTGTCTAAGGGTATGCTGAGTACTTCAGAGCAGCTGCAGGAATGGCTGCTCTTGAGTCGTTTGGGGAATTGATGTGTGGGTAAAAGCCCATCCATGTGGGCAATGGGATTCAGAGGCTCTATCTGGCTCCTAGGAAAGGTCAAAACCCTAGGCTCTTCATGCATAGCTAAGTCTGTCCACTTTGGCTATTTGACTCTGAGTTAATTCTAAACACATTGCGTTGAATATATGACAGTCTTTTCCTTGTCAGCACCAGCAATTCGTCATCCCTCATTTTCTCTCTCCTGCTTGCCTGGTAAATCCAACCTGCTGCTGCTGCTGCTGCTGCTGCTAAATCGCTTCAGTCGTGTCCAACTCTGTGCGACCCCACAGACGGGATGTAACCAATTCTTGGTTGCTTATTGTCCCATTTCTTGGTTTCATTTCGCAGCCAGACTCCTAAGAGGTGTCCATGCATGCTCTTTCCTCTTCCTCTCCTGCTCTCGGATCTGCTCCACTCAGGATGTCATCCTCATCACTCTTTGAAACCAGTCTTAGCCAGGCTCGTGGGAGACTTCCACTTTCCAAAGCAAGTGATCTTTCTCTGTCCTCATCTTAGCTGACTCATCAGCAGCATTTGCTGCAGATGATTGCTCCCTCCTCTTGGAAGTAACCTCCTTCACTTGGATTCCATAATATCACGCTCTCATGGTTTTCCACCTGTCTCCCTGGTTACCCCTCCTTCTCAGTCTCCTTTGCTGAATGTCCTCTTCTCTTCAAGGCTTCATCTCTTAAACATTTGAGGGCCCTAGGACTTTGATCTCAATTTCTCTCTCTACATTCACGCCCTGGGGGATCAATTCTAGTCTCTTTGTCTTAAATACCATCTACATAAACACCACCTATGTGCTGATGAAATATCATATCTTTACCCAGACTGGATTTCAGACTTATCTACGCAGCTGCCTAGTTGATATCTTCACTTCACATAGCTACTAGGAATCTAAACCAAACAGGTCCCAAGCTGAATTTTTTTTTTAAGATTTTTTTTGATGTGGACCAAAAATCTATTGAATGTGTTACAGTATTGCTTCTGTTTATGTTTTGGTTTTTTGACTGAGAAGCATGTGGGATCTGAGCTCCCCTTCCAGGGATCAAACCTGCACTCCCTGCACTGGAAGGCTAAGTGTTAACCACCGGACCACCAGGGATGTCCCCCAAGCTGAACTCTTGATCTTCCCCTCACCCTGCTCCGTCCACAGTCTCAATAAATGGCAGCTGCATCCTTCCAATTAATTGCAGTCATCTTTAACTCCTCTCTTTATCTCATACCCCGCATCCAACCCTTTGAACAATTCTGTAAGTTCTACCTTCAAAGTTTGTCTGAGCTCTGAACATATCTCTCCACCTCCACTCCTGTCCCCTTAGTCTGAAAAGCCACCCTCTCCCCACTGGATTTTTGCCTCCTCATCAGTCTCTCTGCTTCTTCCATTGCTCCCCTTCAGTCTGTTCTCAAAGTAGCAGTCAGAAAGTTGTACCATGTTACTTTTCTGTTCGAAATCCTCCAGTAACTTCTCATCTTACTTGGAATCAAATCCAAGGTCTTCCGGGAGCCCTCACTTGCCTGAGCCCCTGTCATCTTTCTGATCTCATTATCCTCTCAGTCCAGCATAGCCTCCTTGCTCTTTGTAGCTGTGACAGGTACAGTACTGCCTCAGGCCTTTTGCACTTCCTCTCTCCCCTCTTCCTGAAACGCTCTTTCCCAGGTAACTGCAAGACTGCCCCTTCATTGAAATCTCTGTTAGAATGTCGTCTTTCAGACAGGCCTTCCTGAACAATCTATTTAAAACATAGACGTCCCCACCCTGTCACTGTCTTACCCTGTTTTATTTCTCTTAGCATGCGTCACCATGGGGCATATTGTGTATTTTATGGGTTTCTTATCTCTTCCTACCCTCTAGACGCTGTCGGTCTGTTAAGTGCTGTTTTCCAAGTACCCACCCTAATGTCCAACGCATGGAACGTACTCAATAAATATTTAGTGAATGAATGAAATTGTGATTTGGATCACAGGGTGCTGATGTCTGTCGTTGATGGGGGTTGATGGGGTTGCTGGAGAGACAGTATCGTTTGGTATATGGCTTTAGACCCAGGCACCCTGGGGCCGGGTCAGCTTTACTGTTGTTTAACCATGGGACCTCGGGCATATCACTTCATCTCTCTGGGCCCGTTTCCTCATCTGTAAAACTGAGTATCATTGAACTAAAGGAGGAATCAGTGAGATTACTCATGTCAAGTGGCACGTAGTAAGTGCCATGTAGGTGGTAGTTAATATTTGTGGTGTGTAAAGGCTCGAGGCAGGTTTTTTGAATGTCTACAGTGGATGTGAGGGCCCACCTTCAAACCATCAGGATTGCAAGACAGCAGGACCCTCCCCTCAGCCTCCAAGTTGTCCACTGGCTTCTGGGTGGCCGCTGCCCTGTTTCTTAACTCTCCTGACTTCACTTTGTATTCTATGAAGCCCCTGCCCACCAAGGGAGCTTGGCCCAAGACAGCCTTCTCTGGCCAAACAGAGGCGGCTTTCTTCTCTACCTACCTTCTGTGTTGTCACATTTCCGTGTGATAGTCTCACAGATCCCCTGACTGTGACGAGATCTCCCTTGCAGCACGTGTTGTGGGTTAGGCTTCTGTTTGTCCAGCTGACTGAACAAATGAAGGAGAAAGCCTCTTTTCTTCAAGGCTTCTCTTATCACAGTTAGGAGTCAAATTTCTCATAAGCTCTGTTGCCTCCAGGGAGGGTCCCCTGAAAGAAGACGTGTCCCCAGTGGTTCTCACTGGAGGTGTTCTATGAGCTGCACGCAGCTTAGCTCTTCATCACCGACACTTAGCATCCTCTAAGCCCCTGCAGGCCTGCCCCAGGCTGCCTGACCTCAGCGAGGCCCCGGCTAAGCTGAGAACAGGCTCCCATTCATGGGCTCCCATGGCGGGCTCACCCAGGGTGCTCTGACAGGCCCATGTGCCTAGGAAATGCCATTGAATTTCCTGGCTGCTTTTTTCAAATCCAAGTTGTTTTTTTTTTTACTTAGGTATAATTTATACTGGCCCTATTGGTAGGAAAGAAAACACATGCTGAAAGTAGCTGAATTATTTCCCTTTTAAAAGGACATGGGTGATTTCAGAGTAGGTAACTTGGAGAAGCTTCATAAATGTCCATTTCTGGGGGCTTGTCTTGGTGCACAACCCACCCTGTATTCTTCCTGTCCCAGCCACGAGCCCAGCCGCAGGGCTGGCTCCCTTCACTCAAGGGCTGCTGAGAGAAGGTATTCGTACAGCCTGAGCCCTCTGAGGTCTTTTATAGCCAGTCTCTCCTCTCCTCTCCTCCAGAATCCAGTGGGGTTGGGGAAGAAATGCTGGGTTTCTTTCTTTTGTATTTATTTTTTCAATTTTAAAAATTGAAGTATAGTTGATTTACAGTGTTGAGTTAGTTTCAGGTGTACAGCAAAATGATTCAGTTATACGTAAATATATAATATGTATCTATTCTTTTTAGATTCTTTTCCCTTCCAGATTCTTCCAAGATACTGAATATAGTTCCCTGTGAGAGTGTATCTGTTAATCCCAAACTCATAATTTATATTCCCTCTTCCCCCTTTGGTAACTATAACTTTGTTTTCTGTGTCTGTGAGTCTGTGTTTTATAAATAAGTTCTTTTTAGTTTCCACATATAAGCAATATCATAATGATATTTGTCTTTCTCTGGCTTACTTCACTCAGTAAGACAATCTCTAGGTCATCCACACTGTTGCCCATTAGCACTCTCACTAATAATGTTTCTAATGGCCAACATTTATTGAGTGCTTCCTATGTTCCAGGCCCTTTCCCAGGGGCTGGCACATGAATTATCTTAGTGAATCTTCACAGTAACCTTTTGGTTAACTCTCACCTTGCCCATTTCCTGATAAGAAAACTGAAGCTCAGAGAATCAAGTGACTTGTTCAAGATCCCACAGCTCATAAGGGGCAGCTGTTCATAACCAGATCATTCGATTCTAGATACTGAGCTCTTACTGGGCTTTCCAGGTGGCTCAGTGGGAAAGAATCCACCTGCCAAGGCAGGAGATCTGGGTTCGGTCCCTGGGTCAGAAAGATCCCTTGGAGGGGGAAATGTCAACCCACTCCAGTATTCTTACCTGGAAAATCCCACGAACAGGGGAGCCTGACGAGCTACATACAACCCAAAGAACTCTTAGCCATTTTCAAAATACAAGCACATGTTCTGTATTTCATCTCCATTTTTAGTTGGGAAAGGGAACCTGGCTAATCAGCAAAGGACCTAGACAGGTGGTTGTGAAGGAGGGAGTGAGACTGAATAGGAAACTCTCCCCCCAACACACACACACGGGATGCCCTGAAACAGAGCTGTCCCCCACAAGCTGTCTCTCTGTCTCTAGTGTTATTTCAACCCCAGCTAATACAAATAATATTTTCTTTGTTTCTGGAGTACATCGGAGACAAGTGCCACCAGCCAAAATGGCAGAGAGGGGAATGTCAGTGTGTGCACATTGGTCAGGCCAAAGTTGGGAACTTCATGGGGCAAGATGTGTGTGTGTGTGTTAAGAGGGTTCTCGGCTTCCACTTCATCGTAAAGCAGCATTTATATTAAAGGTGGAGGCAGGGGACAAAGAAGGAAGGAAGGAAAGATAGATGGAAGGCAACCAGGCAGTTATGCACTGGCCTTTCACAGCTGTGACTCAGGTTCACTGAGTCAAGTGGGTTCTTAAGTTTTTACTTTAAAACTAATTTTTTCGGGGGGAAAAAAAGGAAAACTAACTTTTTCTAATCACAAAGATACTGTGTTAAGTTTTGAAACTTTACAAAACACAGGAGAAGCATTCAGGACACAAAACCACATGCACATCTAGGCGCCCATACTAAGTTTTACAACCTAATGTCACTTGGCTTTTTAACGGGTAATAAACCATATATATCTTTACTGCCATTTCATATCCTACTAAGACATCATTTCATGCCTCAAGAGTATCCTTTTTTATAGCTGTTTCAAATCTGTTGAAATTTTTGGACATTTAGATTGTTGCCAATCTTTCACTATATGTAAGTATCACATTGAATATCCTTGCAGCTCAACTTTTGCATGCATCATTGATTATATTCTTAAAATATATTGTTGTGGGTAGAATGACTACATCAAAAAGTCCGGTCAGATTTTAGGGTTTTGATATCTGCTGATAAATTGCTGCCAGAAATGTTATGCCCGTTATGCTCATCTGCCAACTTTCCAGCTGCGGGAGTAGGTGCATTCTGAAGATAATAGGAGGCAGAGCTGGCCAAGCATGAAGCTGAGACTCAGCCAGCTCTCCACCTGCCAGTTCTGTGGCCTTAGGCGAGTTACATTAACCACTTTGAGTCTCTATTTTCTCATCTGGACCCTTGTGAAGCTCACCTGAGATGCATCCAGAATGCTATAGTAAGTGCATAGTAAATGAAAGCTCCTCTAGATTTACAATCTTTCTTGCCCACCTTTGATGGATTATTTCTGGGAATTGACACACGGAGCAAAGGCTTCTGAAATCTCCCTTAATTTTTATTTTATTTGTTTGGCTCCACCAGGTCTTAGTTGACACACAGATCTTTGATCTTTGTTGCAGCAGGCAAGATCTTTAGTTGTGGCATGTGGGATCTAGTTCCCTGACCAGGGATGGAACCCTGGACCCCTGCATTGGGAACGCGGGTCTTAGCCACTGGACCACCAGGGAAATCCCGGAAATCTCTCTTTTATAGCCAGTATCTACTCCATCCTCCATATCAGCCCTGCAGCACCGCTGCTTCCCAGGCTCCTTGGCTCTGGCCTTTCCTCCTCTCCCTTCTGTGATGAGTGAGGGCAGAGAGACTTCCTCAGGCCCCCTGCGTTACCATTTGGCTTTTTCCTGGTTGATCCTGTAGAGTGTTGCAAGCCAGGAGAGAAACCCGTGAATGTGAGCCTACGCTGCATTTCTAAACTAAAATAATAATTAATAATATTAACCACAGCAGCAGCTCTCACTTCTTGAGTGCCTATAAGGTCCTGGGCACCATGCTAAACCTTTCACATGGATTGTCCCCTTCCATCCATGGGAAGGGACGTGCTCGGTGTCATTGGCTGTTAAGGGGAAGCTTCTCTGAGGGGTTGACATTGAAGTTGGTGTGTCCAGAAGCCAGCCTGGGACAGGGTGTCAGGGCCACCATGCAAAGACAGAGTGTAGGGAGGATCCTCTGGGGTAGAAGCAAACTCCTTGATGCCTAGAAGTGCTTTCTAGAAGGTTCTGGGGCTCTCAAGCATCTATGGGTGGGCATGGGTGATGTCTCTGGGTTTGCTTAACAGGTGGGAGAGTAGCTTGACATTTTCATCCTAAAGGGATAGGGAGGAAATGGGGACTTGTGCTCTCTGAACAGGACCTGGTCTTACAACCAGGGGTTTCGTGAATGCTAGAGGCATGGATGGAACAAAGAGGCAGGGGCTAGATGCTCAGAGTAGGAGTCCAGGGGTTGGAAGCCTTTTGTATTCCTACTGAAAGAAAGATCCAGCCTGGGGCGGGGAAGGGAGGAGCAAAATAGGGGAAGGGGATTAAGAAGTACAAGCTACTATGGACAGAAGTTACAAGGATGTAATGTGTAGTTCAGGGACTATAGTTAATATTTTAGAATAACTATAAATGGAGTATAATCTCTAAAAATACTGAGTTACTCTGTTGTATACCTGAAACTAAAATAATATTGTAAGCCAATTATATTTCAATTTTAAAAAAGACTAAAGCTGCATCCACTGTAAGACATCATAAGATACAGGGTGGTTAATATTTCATAAACACTGCCTAGTATGGACTCACATCTGAAGGAAAAAAATAGAATATGAAAAACCTAGCCTTCCCTAAATGTCCCCAAAGTGTTCCTTGCTTGCTCTCCATTCATTAATGTAGGCTGGGGTTTGAGAAGGCAGTGGAGTCTCGCCTGGGGCTCTAAGAGGGGGAACTCGGTTAAGGAAGTGTCACCAGGGCCACTTATTTTCACCGGTCACCATGAGCCAGTCCAGTGGTTCTCTGACTAGATGGGTGTGGTTACTGGAGCAGTTTGTCCAAGAAGCCTGAGAAAGAGACCACCAAAGTTCAGGGTGTCCATTCCACGGGACACCACACCCAAGCCTGCCCTGGAAAGGTGACTTTTCTGGGCCCCCGAAGGCCTACAGTTGGGTTACTGTGAATTCAGGATTGGAACTCTATGTCTTCCCACATACTCCCATCCAAACTGTGCTCTGGTGCACTCAGTGACCAACCAAGTGGGCCCTTGGACAGGCACATCCATCCACTCCCCTTAACCTTTCAGTCAGACAATTCTGGAAGGGAAGCAGTTAAAGAAATATTCAAAACACGCTGGGGCCCTGCCTTCCACATTTCAAGCCTTCCAAACCTTGGTCCTATGTATGAGATCTGGAAGGCCAGTTCAGATGGAAACTGCCCAGTTGTCAGAGGCTAAACATTGTTTCTCATTTGTGCTTAGGACATGCAGTACCCTCATTCAATATGAAGCAGGAACAGTGATTAGCCTAAGTCAGCTTAATCATTCTATTTGTGCTACACAGTGGCCCTGAATTGCTACTACCCCACATAGATAACTGCCTCCAATTGCTACTACCCAGCAGATATCAGTTTTCAAAAGTAGCAGTCATCCTCAGGAACAAATCTTGCTAATTGTTTCATTGCCCTTGACCTCATTAAAAGAAGCCAACCGTTGCCCATCGCTCATGAACAATATGAGAAGTTGAGCAGAATATCTGTGCTATGTAGGTTAGGGCTTGTTTTGCCCTTACCATCTATATTACGTGAAAAGCTGTGCTGGTGGGTGAGACACTCCAGCATCACTGGGCAGACCTATCAGAAAAGATCTAGGCAAACTGAACATTCAGGAGTGCTGGGTGAGGTGCACGAGGAAGGGAAGGGGGCCAGACAGCCTCTCCAGCCCTCCAGTCTCCCTTTATCTCCACATCCAGGCCCCCTTCATTATCTTGGATAGATGAGAACCTCCAGGCTTTAAGCACCATCTGCCAGGGCTCTCTCCCGCCTCCCTTCTTGTCTGAGTGGGTGTTGAGAATGGGGAAAACATCCGTCCATGTCAAGCTGCCCAAGACTCTTTGAGAACTCCAATTCAGCTGCTGTTCGAGGCACAGTTTGAATAGTGTCTCTGAGACCACAGGAGACTCCATTCCCATTAGCTAGTCCACAAGAATTTTACAAGAAGAACCTGAGTCACCACTTGACCTTGAACATTTTGCTTTTATAGGAAGAATTCCAAGAAACTGGGCTTCCCTGGTGGCTCAGATGGTAAAGAATCAGCCTGCAATGTGGGAAACCTGGGTTCGATTCCTGGGTTGGGAAGATCCCCTGGAGGAGGGCATGGCAAAACCACTCCAGTATTCTTGCCTGGAGAATCCCCATGGATAGAGGAGCCTGGTGGGCCACAGTCCACAGAGTCACAAAGAGTCAGACATGACTGAGCACATGAAGCAACCACTTTCCTACCCATCACTGACCCCCTCCAGCTCCGATCTCTACTTGGCTAATCTGCTTTGCTAACTTGGTCCAGTCTCTTAACATCCCCATGGCACAGACCTTTCTTGAAAATGAGATTTCAACCCCATACTTGTATGATACCGGCAAACCAGTGTTTGGAATACATTGAAGAGGAAAGGCTTCACAAAACTTTATGGAGGGTTCTTCTCTTCAGTGTATTCAAAACACCAGCTATAAAATAAAAGTCAAACAATGGCAACAAACAACATAAATCACCTTTAATCAAGTAATTCTACTTCTAGAAAAGTTTCCTTGAGGGGCTAGTTGGACAAGTATATAGAGAGGTATATATGAAGATGCTTATCCCAATGTTGTTAATTGAAAAAATGGAATAACTGAGCTGCCCAACTATTGTGTTTGGTAGTCATGTTACTACCTTCTGATGGCATGCCATGCAGTGATTTGAAAAGCTGCTGTTGGTTCTGTGTGTTGCTATAGCAGGAAGTTTGTGATATTTTAATAACATGAGAGCAAACAATGTGTACATATATAGAAATATCCTGGAAAGAAGTACACCTAAAGATAGACACTGATAGTCTCTGATATTATGCTTAGAGTGATTTTTTTTAACCTTCTGTACATTTTTCACAGTAAAAAATACATTCAATTAACCATACATAGTAGGTATGTGCATGCTCAGTGGCTCAGTCATGTCTGACTCTTTGCAACCCTTTGGACTGTAAGTCCATGGGATTTTTCAGGCAAGAATACTGGAGTGGGTTGCCATTTCCTCCTTCAGGGGACTTCCCAACCCAGAGATCTATCAAACTGGCATCTCCTGAATCTCCTGCATTGGCAGATGGATTCTTTACAACTGAGCCACCTGGGAAGCCCCTGTGTTAACCATAAAAAAAGCTAATTCCATTTTGAAAACAATAAACAAATCTGTCTTCTAAATCTTTCCTTCCCAGATAGTGACATGCCTCCAAATCAGTGGCGTTTCTCTGCTCCGTGGACAAAGCCACAGCCGGAAGTATCTTTTGCAAATGGCGCCGCCAGCTGCAGCTTGAATGGATCTGGTCTAATGCCTATGGATCAATACCCACTGTCCCTGACTGGGGGCCCCTCCGTTCAGCCTGGCGAGCTGTGGCATTTCTCCTCCCTTGCCAGTCCCAGCTTCCCAGAGCCTGGCTACCCTCATGCTTTTTCCACTGGGCACTTGGTTCCAGAGCCCCAGCCTGAGGGGAAGTATGAGCCCCTCCTAAGTCTCCTCCAGCCAGAGAGATGCCTAACCCATCCTCAGGAATCTGCCTCGTGGGAGGATGGCAACTCTGCCGGAAGCACAGGATTGCTCTTCAACCTGCCTCCCAGCTCAGCCCACTGTAAGGAAATGCCTCCAAGTACGGTTGGAGGGGTTGCTTCTGATTGGTTGTGGTTGAGAGTGCGTTGACCTGAGATGGGATGGGAAGACTAATTGCTGCCTCTCCAGCTGTGGGGCTTCTGAGGGACAAAACATCTACCTTCACTAGGCTGTATCGATAGTCACTATTTAATGACTAAAGGGTTGCATAGATAGCCAGCCAGATGCAGTTGGCCCAGAATATTCACCCTGGTCTGCTGACTCGGACTTGGCCTAGAAAAATGATAGGCTGCTGCCTAAAATCTTAGGGTCTTGCATTCACCTCACTGTGAACTGCCAGATAAACCCATGTGTAAAACAGAACTCAGTGATACACCTACAGGCTCAAAACTATCCTCCAAATAGGTTGGCAACTTGCAATAATGCCAGACTCCTGGGTAGAAACAAGGGCCGTCTATACCAACCATCTGCTCCACACATTAAAATTCAAAGCGACAGTGGAGGCCCGCCCCCTTGCTGCCTGGAGACCGTCATGGTGCCTGGCTGTCTGGGGCTTTTGCTCCCTGACCCCTACTCCTCCCTGAAGCAAAAACCTCCTTAACGCTCATTCACTGTTATTCCATTTACTCACTCATCTGACATTTAATCAGCACCTACTAGATGCAAAATCTTGCCTGGAGAATCCAGGGACGGGGGAGCCTGGTGGGCTGCTGTCTCTGGGGTCACACAGAGTCGAACACGACTGAAGCGACTTAGCAGCAGCAGCAGCAGCAGATGCAAAATACTCATCGAGAAACAAGACTCCCTTCTTTGTAAAAGGATGGGAAAGGATTGGCCTAAAGTGTACTTTGACCAAAAAAAACAAGTGACTCTCCTGCAAGATTTGCCCTTCACATGAAATATTGGTAATAGTAGATGCTTCATAGTTTCTTGGGGCTGAGTCTCCATCTTTGGCTTTCTGCACCTTGGATGAGTTTTCTTTTACAGCTCCCTGGTCTGTGCCTGAAAGAAATTAGCCAGAAGCTGCTTTTAACTTCTGAACTAAGTATATTTATGTTACACCGAGGCCTAAAGTCAGATGCTGTGTTCCATGCTAAGTCAAAAACAAATTTTCTGTTTAAAATACCATTCCATCATTTGCAGAGTTTGATTAGCAATATACTTAAAGAGTAAATCATAAAATGTCAGCTTGGGAAACCTATGAGAATTTCCATCCTTGTACTCCTTTTCAAAAATTGTTCCTGCTGGATTCAGAGGGGAAAATTGAGGCCAACTGTGTGTATATGCTTGTGCACAACACACAGTTGGAACCCTGTCTCGATGGATGGTTAGAACACAGCTCAAATCATTGCGTCCCAAACAAAAACAAGCCATGCAGCTTCAAATCAAATTTAGCAAAAGATTAGCAAGCATCTAGTATATGCCAGGCACCATCATAGCAAAAGCCACAATGCAGGTGTTATCATAGTCCCGAAAGTTCTAGATGCATTTTCAAACAAATATTCATCACCCAAAGTCTCAACTGTTGCCAACTCTTTACACTCCTATTAATGCTGATATCTACTGGATAAATCAGTGGCTGACAGTCCAGGATCTGTTGAGGAAGTTAGCAACCCTTGATCAGAAACAACTGCCCATAAATGGGAAACAAAACCCCAAGGGCATACAAAACAGAAGTGTGTCTGTTTTTGTAGCATCTGATAAAAAGAAAACATGTCAAATGTCAAAATTGAGGAGCACATGATTTGGGTTCCTTGAGGGGGTACTGTGTGCACTTTCTAACCCAGTCCCTGATTTCATTCCCAATCATATTTTTTTCTTTCCTAGTTAAGAAAATCTATTTCCCCCCTGATGGTGGACCTGCCGGTGCCAGCTTTGCAGTTGAAAGTGAGTGTCTGCTTCTGTCTTTGATATCTTATCTCTGCATCCTGAGAACAAACTTATAGCAGAAAAATCAGGATTTCCAGCAATTGAAATGACCCTCATTTCTGTTATTTAGTGTTTTTACCCTTAGAATTGGTTACCTTTAAGTCTCAAAGAGCCCATGCACTTAGTATCTGTAAAATGTTTTGCCCGTTTTCTAATTTGGCTGTAAAAGCAATTCTATTAAGTTCTTTTATCTGAAGCTGGATTTAGCAAGGTAACCAAGGTGATGCAGGAAAATGAACAAATTCATGAAGGTTAGCCTGCTCTTTCCCCGGATGTTCAGTTTTCAGCCTAGAACATAGGGCCACCCCAGGACTCTGCAGTCAGAAAATGCCACCTGATACCAAAGCCTAGGACTCTGGGCTCCACATTCAATTTGAAAGTGGTGTCAGTAAGAACCGCCCAATGAGGACAATCTCTGGTTTGACATGAGGACCTTCATGGCTCAGGTTTGAATCCACCTTCATTAGCTACTAGCTTCAGGAACTTTAACCACATTTGTTCACCTCTCCATACCTCAGTAGCTTTATTATAAAAGGAGGATTAAAATAATGCCCACCTCATCAGATTTCTGATAAGGATTAATTTACATATATGTATTGACAATGTAAATTTCTAATGGAAATGAGACTCTAGTAAGTCAGCACGGCAGTAAGGGAGCAAAAAGTGCCTTTAGGGAGGGCATCCGTGTGCCTGCAGCTGTTCTCACTCTGTGTGTCCTGAGAGGCATCAAGGGAAGAGTTGCCACCGCAGCCTCCGATCTCTGGCACTGTACAGTTTGGTGTGGAATGGGGGTGAACAAAATATATAGACCTCCCTAAAATGTCCACTCCTTGAGGGCCAAGGTCTTTGAGAGGTGTACTAACCCATCCTGGCACCTGTGGCAGTGCCTGGCATGGAGGTCAGAACATACATGTCTAATGAAAGAGTGAGCAAATGCTGGAAACAATAAGAGAACGTCAGAAAAGGAAATGGTAAAAATCTATCTTCCGATAGAGTATAAATTAAATTTTTTTGATACTGTTGTGTGAAACAAGCAAGTAACAAATCACCTCCGTGAGGAATTGGTTGTGCCCAAGTGACAAGATAGATTTAGGGCTGATCCAAGAGCCTTAGCAATTTCATCAGGCTTCATGGAAGTCTTCCTGAAGGGATGAGCTCTGCTCACTTTCTAATATATGAAATCAGGATTATCAAGTCTCCTAAGTACTTGTTAGCTTATACATTTAAAAAATTGTAAGCCTCAGAATTACCAAAAGCCTGATGCTTTCAATTGCTCATAGGCCCAAATTAACAGCAACACCATGTATCGGTGGTGGCTTATGGAGCTCAAGTCTTCCCACAATGACCTTATGATTCATGTATGAAGACATCTTAGTGGCCTTACATGAGGCATGCAGTAATAGAGGTTGAATGAGTGGAAGAAATGAATATACCCATTAATAGATGAGAAAACTGACTCGCAAACAGGTGAAAGGACTTGGCTTAAGATCAAATAGCAAGTGGCAGGGGTACAATTATTTCTCTGCTCTCACAGTGTCATAATCATCAATATCATAAATTACATTAAACATAAATCATCAAAAACAATTCCAAACTTAAATCAAGTGTACAGCAGTGAAGACTAGCAACCGGTATGATTGCTTCACTGTTATATGGGCTCACTGTCCATCTGTGGACCAGGACAGTATCCTGAGTAAGATGAGGGGGTGCAGAAACTTGGAAAGCATGCAAAGGAGCAGTATTATCCTGAGAAAGGGCCATGTGGAGAATAGCTGACAGGAAGTGTGGAATGGGTACCTGGCTATGCCAACAGCCCCCTGTTGGCTATTCTGCCACTGTGGCTCTGGGCAGAGGGAGGCAGCAGGACACGGAGAGTGGGAAGAGGGTGACTTCCTATGTGAAAAAAGGACCAGGAACACCCCTCAAAGCCCACATTCTTAAGAGAGCACAGCACCCATTTCCCCATCTTGCCTGATGCTGAAACCAGAGGGGAGCTTGTGAAACGCCCAGATTCTGCGCCATCACTTCCTGGTTGAGTGGTTTTGGCGTGGAACTCAGTAGCCTCTTTTTATGTTTGATATATTTTATATTAACCTGATTTGGGATTTTTGTTTTGTTTTGGCCATGCCAAATGGCTTGCAGGATCTTAGTTCCCCAACCAGGGATTGAACCTGGGCCCTTGCAGGGAAAACACTGATCCTAACCATGGGGCCACCAGGGAGTTACCATATATTGACCTGATTTTGAAGTGAGCTAGATGAAACTGTCAGGAAGATTTTGGTATCTGAAAGATTTCCTCTGTTAGCCCCAGATAAATATTTGTTGAAGGAAGACAGAACCCCCTCCTGCGCCTCCAATATGGTCTAGTCCTCTCGAGTGGGTACCACACACCCACATGAGCCAGAGATCATGTGGAGAGAAGGCAATCTTGCTGAAGCATAGTGGAGGCACTCCCCAAACTGGTGCCAAAATATTTAGTGAATTGGATTTTTTTAATCTGTAGAAATAGACAGTGGTTCATTGACATTCCTTCAATGTCTACAGAAAATATTGCCAGACATGGTGCGCTTTTATATATATATATATAATAGTGTATAAAACTCTTGGTCCCTGCTCTCACAGTTATTAGTCTAGTGGGGAAGGTAGATTCCACCAAAAAAAAAAAAGGACAAAATAAAATGTTGCAAGTTATGGTAAGTCTGAAGGAAGCATACCAAGTGTTGAAACAGAGCAAAACAGAGGTCAGCTTTGGATAAAGGGGGTCAAGGGTGGCTTCTATGCTGAAGTGATGTGTGAGCAGGGGCCCACATGGACTGAGGGATGCTGGGAGCTTTAGGAAGAGCTGGGATGGAGATGGGGGAGGCTGCCCTGCCCAGACCAGAAGTGAGTGAGGACCGGGAGAAACCTGAGTGTGGGCAGAGGGAGCCCTGGAAAGGTCAACTGGCCGGCTGACACAGCACCTTCTGGATCATGGTGGGGGTTGATTTTCTCTTCTAAGTGACTCAGTGAGGCATGGCAGGGTTTGAAGTGTGATCCGATTTGCATTTAATAAGGCCACAGAACCATTGTGCAGAGGATGCATTGGAGAAAGAACTGGTTAGGAGGCCAGAAGCACAAGATGGTGGCCTGAATCAGATGGCAGTCGTGGATGCTGGATGAAGTGAATGTGTTTGAGATCTATTAATATGTGGGGTGTTTAGGTTTTCATTTGCGTGCATGAGCAACTCTGTGGATACTGGTACATGTGTGGAAATGAGGCAGATTGTAGGAGAACACAACTTTGCCTTGGCCACATTCACTGTAGGTGATGATAAGACATGCAAGCGGATGGCCTTCTCCAACAGTTGTATGTAAGTGTGGAGTTCAGAAGCGAGGGGAGAGCCTGAGTAAAGTTTTGAGATTGTTCGGTATGAAAATGACACTGCAAGCCACTGAATGATCACCCAGGCAGAGAAAAGGGCAGAGGACAAAGTCCTGGAGTGCGCCAATATTTAGAAGTTGGGGGATGTGAGAACCGAGCAGACGATACAGAGAAGGAGCAGGCCCTGGGTGGGAGAAGCGCCAGAGAATGTGGTGTTACAGGAACTTAGAAGACAAAGTTTCCAAACACAGAGAGTGATCACTTGTGTCAAAGGCTTCCGAGAGATCAGATAAGAGAAGGCCAGAGAAATTGGATGTGGCATCAGAGATTTTGATAACGTAGTTAAGAGCAGTTTTCATTAATAGCATGTGGACGAAAGCTGGATGGGGTGGGTTGAGGAGGGAATGGCAGCTGAGAAAGTAGAGATAGTAAATGGCAGTAGCTTCTTGGAGAAGTTTAGCCTTGAGGGAGGTGAATAAAAGTAAGCTAGTAGCTATAGAGATTAGTGGGGTGAGAGGGTCTTTTATTTATTTATTTTTAAAGAAGGCAAATATTAGAGCCTATACAGAAAAGTAATTAGCCTCCCCCCCCCCAAAAAAAAAATAAACAAACAAACTCAGGTGACCAGAAAGAAAAAAAAAATAGAGCCTATACAGAGATGAAGAGATGGATGACAAGATGATGACAATAACTTCATGGCTGGAGACAATTGCAAGGTTGTGGGGAAGCATTGGCATTTTTTAGGAGGAGGGGACATTCTACCATTGAAAGCAGACAAAGATGGGGAATAAGGACACAGATGCCACTAGATTTGCAGGCTTGTTTGTGGGGAGTTGGAAACATAGTAATCAAATGATTTTGAATCAGCTATAAAGGCTGACATCATGAGTTTAAGTGGAAACAGTTGGCTGACTTGTGTGATTTTTTTTTTTTTCACCAGGGCTGTTGGGTTAATGTATGCACAGAGAAGCCAAACTCTGGCTCATCCAGGGGTTGAGGTTTTGACAAGTGATCATGATGAATGAGGGACCATAACACAGGATCATTGGTATCTAAGCTGCTCACAGAAGGAAATGGAGGCAGATGGAAGGTGCCGGGTAGTAGAGGTTGATGGATTGGAGGATGAGATTATGTAAAATGTGGTGATAAGACTGCTTAAGCTGATGACATCGGGAGATGGTGGTTTGAAACTGAGATGGTGGGGTGACAGCTGTGTACGTGATGACAAGGTCTAGTGTGTGACCATGGTGAATGGCTGACTGAGGCGCCGTGAGCCAAAGGTGCAGGGAATGGCAAGAATCACAGAAATGAGGTAAAAGAAGAACCCATAGCTCGCTACCCCACGGGTGTGGTTTATCCTCATTTCACAGATGGGAACATGGAGTTTTAGGGAGGTTAAGTAACTTACCAGAGTCAAGTAATGCCAGGGTCAGTTTTCTGTCCTTGGTCTTACCCAGTAAGCTAGCTGCAGTGTGACCACACGGATAATTCTACTCTACTCCATATAAGGACACTACCTCTTGAACAAATATTCCTGAGCCTATCTGTGCCAGGCACTGTTCTAAGGGCTTTACATGTGTTTTAACTCATGTAGGCAATAGATATCATTAGTCTTCCCATTTACCAGATGGAGGAAAGGGGAACTCAGATAGGCTAGGTAACTTGCCTGAGGTCACACAGCTAAGAGTGGTGAGGTCAAGACTCAAACCTGGGTTCCTTGGGCACCAAGCCAGCTGCTACCTCATCAAGCTTATTCTATTTTTCAGGAAGCCAGTCTCCAGAGAGAAGAAGAGATCTGTTCTTTTACTGAACGTGGGTTTAAAGAAGAGAATTCCTTTTTCCGAACCTGCTTTCTGGTTTTCTGCTGTGAATCCAGAGGGTCTGGAGACATCACCGTCCTTTTTTCTTGTTGCCACCAAAGAGCACTGGGTTCAAAGCAAGTTTCTGCTCTCCCTGAAATTCTATACTTTTTCTTGGCACCTATGCCCCGCAGCAGGTTTTTGTTTTTGTTTTTTTTTTTAACTTGTTAAGTGAAGTCTCGAGCATATAAGATGGTTAAAAGAGCTGTTTAGTGGTGGGGAGCAACCCTGTAGATGTCCCAATAAAATGACAAAATTTCACCCTCTGTGTTCACTGCCCTCCTTCTTAGCAATTGGCCAACTTGCCCTCCATCAGCACGGTTGCCCGCATCAAAACACTGACCACATGGTAACCCAATGGGGTTGTCCCACTCTGCCAACTGAATAGAGAGATTCCAGAAACAGCCTGACACTTTCTAGCCTTAACCAGATGATGCCCAGCTTCCCTGTTAATGGCATTGGCAAGACCCACAGAGAGTGGCTGGGAGGCAGGACGGTTCCTGCATCCCTGAAGTTTGAAGGGAAGCTGAAGAGGTCTCAGGCTGGCCTTGATGAATGAGATACTGTCACTTGGAAAATATGATCACTTAATTCCAAAAAAGTGATTCTAATCACTGAGCAATCTGACAAATAACTCGCAAATTAGTAAGCAAACTGTCCCATCCCAAGCCAGGCCTAGAGTAAGTTCTGTATCCAGAGCATTCTTAGATGAGCTCCATGACTTCTTGGCTGCCCTCCCTCCGAGGAGGACCTTGGGTCTCCACACCCCACGTGTGCTTGTCTGCACCTTACAACCTTGCACAGGGGCCCGCCTGACTGCCATCACCACAGGATCTTTCCTGTAGCTCTTCCCCTGTCAGTGACATCGAGAAAACAGTAACTTTCTTTTCAGCAGAGAACCACTTGGAGCTACCTGGTGGATACCCACATGGGTCCAAGACCAGTCAGTGGGACCTCCTTGCTGATTGTTTCTGGATGAAATGACCAATTTCTCCAATTCTTCCATCTCTCCAATCTGGTAGACAGCTCACAGTCCAGCATGAGCTTGGGTACTTAGCTCTTGACAATCCCGGTATCCCTGCCCTCAGCATTCCCCACACATACACCCCCTGTTCCCATAGCTCAAAGGGTTAATAATACAAGGGACACTTCTGGATTAAGCTATTCTTAATTCTAAATTTCTTCACATCCATGATCTCATGCAAACTTGACAGCAACTCTGCTATTGACATGATTACCTTTACGTAATACATGTGGGTACCAAGGCTCAGAGTTGGGCCAATGACCTGCCCAAGGTCACGTAGCCCAGGCTGGATCCCAGGTCTGATCTCAGGGCTCTTTTCTCTCCATAATACTTATCAAGGGTTACCATCAAGGTGGCTCTTAGATATTTAGTTCTCTCATCTGCCATGTAAATAAAGACCACAGCTTTTACATGAGTGAATCGGGTAACCTTGGTAGTAATAGAGTAATTTCTCTTGTCTCAATCAGTTTTTCCAACGTGTTACATGTGTTTCTGAGATTTACTAAGAGAAAAAAAAAAAAAGCCAGTACATTTTCCTTCAAAGTTATTTTCCTTCGAAAGTGCTGTTCTTTTTTAGGTGATGGTTGGGAAAATTCTGGGTGGAGGCTGACTCTAGTACTTGTGATGCATCATTATACAAGGGTGTTTATCTTGGCTCACTGTAGAAAGATTCGTCTGTGTTAGAAGGTAACTTGTACCATCAGAATTGAACTCTTAATTATGCTATTTAGGGAAAAAAAATGATTCCAAGAGGGCTGGCATTTGGTGTAAGCTGGGTAATCTGATGTTTTTTCCCCAAAAATCCCTCAGCTTGGAAGTTCTCTCGTATAAAGCTGAACGCAGTAGTCAATTTTCCCATATTGACAAAGAGGAAAGAAAAGGCCTCCTGTCTCTGAAAGACTCCAGCTCTTCTTGATACAAGTAAAATCCCTGCCCAGATCATCTGTCTAGAACCATCCTTTCTAGTTTCCCCCTCACTTCCAAAAAGCTAACTTTGAAAGCATTTCTTTGACTTACCGTTTGGCATTTCACTCTTGCTGACTGCGACACACATAGACAAGCCGGCCCCATGTATTATCTGTGGGGCTTAATCTACACCTCCAATGATAATCTTATGAGATTGCTAGCTAGCTGGGAAGGGGTGGAATCAGGTGGATCAAGGTTTGAAACTGGGAAAGTTGGGCCCAATAGGGCTAGAGCCCATAACACATTTTCTCTACAGTTTTGAGAAACTGACAAGTGGCTTGATTCCACTCTGACTCACTGGCTGTGACCCCTCCCCCACAAACACACCCATTTCCTGAACTTTATGATCTAGAAAGAAATGGGAATTGTTTCCAATGGGCTGGAAACTCACTTGAATGATACCTGGGTTAAAAAGGCAACAAAAGGTAACAATTTCCTTTTTTCAGGAAGCAAAAACTCTTTCAAGAATTCCAAATAAGGATGTTTGCCAAGCCAGTTGAGACTTGTGTAGAAGCAGTTTACCATTATAAAAACAAAGTGTAACACAGAAAACAAAGTAACCCCTCCAGAGATAAAACTAAGTAACTATCTTTGGGTCACATCTTTCTCCCATATAAACAATAATCTCTGCCATTTCCATAACTGTTTCTCTGCTGCTGCTGCTGCTAAGTCACTTCAGTCGTGTCCGACTCCGTGCGACCCCATAGACGGCAGCCCACCAGGCTCCCCCGTCCCTGGGATTCTCCAGGCAAAAACACTGGAGTGGGTTGCCATTTCCTTCTCTAATGGATGAAAGTGAAAAGTGAAAGTGAAGTCCCTTAGTCGTGTCCAACTCAGCGACCCCATGGACTGCAGCCTACCAGGCTCCTCTGCCCATGGGATTTTCCAGGCAAGAGTACTGGAGTGGGTGCCACTGTTTCTCTAGCTTGACATAATTGAAAATAATTTTGTAACCCATTTGTTTTTTCAAAATGTGAAGATCCCCTGGAGTAGGAAAATGGCAACCCACTCCAGTATTCTTGCCTGGAAATCCCATGGACAGAGGAGCCCTGGCGGGCTTACAGTCCATGGGGTTGCAAAGAGTCGGACACAACTGAGCACTCACGTACAGGTCGCTTAACAGAAACTTTTTTCTCACAGCTGGAAGTCCAAGATCAAGGTACAGGTAGATTTGGTGTCTGGTGGGAACCTGCTTCCTGGTTCAGTTCAGTTCAGTTGCTCAGTCTGTGGTCCAACTTTGCGACACCCATGGAATCGCAGCATGCCAGGCCTGCCTGTCCATCACCAACTTCCGGAGTTCACTCAAACTCATGTCCATCGGAGTCGTGATGCCATCCAGCATCTCAACTTCGTCCCCTTCTCCTTCTCCCCCAATCCCTCCCAGCATCAGGGTCTTTTCCAATGAGTCAACTCTTTGCATGAGGTGGCCAAGTACTGGAGTTACAGCTTTAGCATCAGTCCTTGCAAAGAATCCCAGGGCTGATCTCCTTCAGAATGGACTGGTTGGATCTCCTTGCAGCTCCAAGGGACTCTCAAGAGTCTTCTCCAACACCACAGTTCAAAAGCATCAATTCTTCGGCGCTCAGCCTTTCTTCACAGTCCAACTCTCACATCCAATGCATGACCACTGGAAAAACCATAGCCTTGACTAGATGGACCTTTGTTGGCAAAGTAATGTCTCTGCTTTTGAATATGCTATCTAGGTTGGTCATAACTTTCTTCCAAGGAGTAAGCGTCTTTTAATTTCATGGCTGCAGTCACCATCTACAGTGATTTTGGAGCCCCCCAAAATAAAGTCTGACAGTTTCCACTATTTCCCCATCTATTTCCCATGAAGTCATGGACCAAGATGCCAATGATCTTAGTTTTCTGATGTTGAGGCTTTAAGCCAACTTTTTCACTCTCCTCTTTCACTTTCATCAAGAGGCTTTTTAGTTCCTCTTCACTTCTGCCAATAAGCGTGGTGTCATCTGCATATCTGAGGTTATTGATATTTCTCCGGCAAATCTTGATTCCCAGCTCGTGCTTCTTTCCCAGCCCAGTGTTCTCACTGATGTACTCTGCATTGAACAGTCATCTTTTTGGTGTGGTTGGTCCAGGGTTAAGGAAGGGGGTGAGGGTGTTTTCTGGGGTCTCTTACATAAGGGCACTGGATCTCATTCATGGGTGGACCCTCATGACCTCCTAATCTCTCAAAGGCTTCACCTCTAATACCACATTGGGGGGTTAGGTCAAAACATATAAATTTGGGGCTACACATTCAGTCTGTAGTAGTCACACGGCCCTGAAATTCTTCAGAGCTGGAATTCCAAACCAGCTCTCCCCCTTTCTAAACAAAATACTCTATTAGCCCAGGGGGATCTCTGCAACTTTTCCCTTGGTTATTGCTTAGTGGCTAAGTTATGTCCAACTCTTTTGTGACCCCATGGACTGTAACTCACCAGGCTCCTCTGTCTATGGGATTTCCCAGCAAGAATACTGGGGTGGGTTGCCATTTCAATTTTTTAAAAAAGAATTAATTTTAACTTTTTATTTTTACAAAACCCCTGCATTTCAAGGTCTCAAAACTTCTGCTCCTAGCCCTTGTGGGCAATGATGGTGGGAAACAGAACTCAGCTCTGAGATCTGAGTTAACAAAAGATAAAACATCACTACTTCAGAATCTTTCTTTGTTCCCAAGTAGTGGGCAGGGAGAGGGAGAGAACAGTTTTCTGCAACAATTATTCCCTTTAGTGAGAACACTGACCCATAAAGGATTGGTGATGGTCCCTTGATAAAACCTGTTAGAGATGGGAGAAGAAATGGGGAGTTGTTTAATGGATACAATTTCAGTTTGCAAGATAGAAAGTTCTGGAGATATGCATTACAACATTGTGACTATACTTAACACTACTGAACTGTACACTTAGAACAGTTAAGATGATAAATTACATGTGATGTGCTTTCTATCACATTTTAAAGTCTAAAAAATATTTTTCTTAGTCGTGGGAACTTTTAAACGATGTCCCAGAAAGAAGAAAGAGAGAACTGATGCTCTAACAGGGCACACTTGTTGCTGTCTCCCCAACCCAAAGTCAATGCAGATCTGGAATCTTCAGATTGCAGATCCGAATCTGTACTTCTCCAGGTAAGATGAAAATCAAGCCACAGAGCTCATCATAATATCAGAATGCAGGAGCTGACCATTTCCTTGCACCTAAAATCTCTCTATGAAACAATCTACAATGACCTGCACCCACAGAGATTTTCTTAAAGAATCATTCACTTAGAATATATTTATAGGGCATTCCCTGGTTGTCCAGTGGTTAGAACTCAAGCTTTCATTGCTGGGGCCCTGTGTTTGATCCCTGGTCAGGGAAGTAAGATCCTGCAAGATGGTACAAAAACCTAGTTTTTTGGTTATGATTTGGTCATGTTGTGAAGGCAACAGCAGAGGATTTCATTGGAAATACTCTGAATATATTCTTTGTGAAGTTGGAAAGTGAAATACATCGAAATAACATAGGCCAAAATAGCATGACACTCGCATTTTCTGTTAGTTTGCATCCAACTTACTAATGATAGAAAAGGGACTTTGAAGAAGATAATTGAGATACATTTTTCAGAATTTCCCAACCCTTTTGCTAAGATTTTGTATCCCCAAACCTGACTGCAATGGTAATCTGTCCACTCTAAACTGACTTAATGTCAGTAACTTCTAGAATTATTGAAATTAGAAGCATTTCCAATTCTAGGTCAGATGAGTTTGGTACCCTGAGAGTATATTGCCTTGTTTACCAAAAAGAGAAATACTTTGGAATTCCAAAAGAAGTAGCAAGATTCCATTTATATACAGTTAAAAAATTTATATACTCAGGTAGAACAAACCTATGGTGCAAAATGTCATGGTTCTAAATGGAATAAAACTAGAATTTAAAAAATGGAAGCCAAAACCAAAACACAAACCTCAGTGCTAACATATCTGCTTTAATATCACTGACGCTGAGTTTGATTTCAACCTCAAAGGCAAAGGTCAGTGTTCAAGACTCCAATAGTTAATATCACAACCTATAACTGTGCAGGAAGTTCCAGAAATTCAGGTGCACTTTCCTGCTCACAAAATAACACATTTTGTGATGCAAAAAGAACAAATAATCAACAGATGTTTTAACCAGGCAGAAATCCAACCAATGAATTTTTCAGACTTATTGTTACCTGTTTCTTGAAGGTGAGGGAGTTGATAATTCTGAATAAACTGAAAAGCACCATGCCACCTACTTCCTAATGGAAAGTGCCAATTTTCAGAAGGGCAATACCCAGGCCTGAGTAATCTCTGTATTTTATCGTGCCTAGCACAGTGCCTGGCACAGGGACCTCATTCAGTAAATGTTTGGTCAAAAAATGAATGCAAATAGCACTGTGTCACTGGCCAGTTGGTGTTGCCCTTGGCCCGCACCTCACCTCCACTAAGTCTGGATTAGCTGTCCTCCTCTGAGCTCCCATGGCTCCCTAGAGCCATCACAGCACTGGCCACCCCATGTTATCCCTGTCTTTCTTCCCCACCTAGGACAGTGAACTGGGTCTGTTCCCTGATCATCACTGTATCCCCGGTGCCATATTTATGAATGACTGGATGCCTTGAATATTAATTATACTCTATTGTTCCAGAACTACAGGGCCAAGGCTAAGGAACAAGGGATTTCCCACTCTTTCTCCCAGGTCTCCTTGCTCAGCCACTGTGTGACTTTAGGCAAATAACTTGGCTTCCTGGGAGTCAGCCTCAATTAGAGCCATGGGCTCCAGGATGGATGTCCAAGGGGACTCAGGGCAGCCCCTTCACCCAGGGCTCTGAGACATCTCAGGTGGAGGGAAGAGTTGATTGCCATTCCAGAAGAAAGTTGACCATGGAAAACTTTAGTTCTAGCCTCAGACAGACAGGCCTTAAGGTCCATCTCTAGCCAGTTTCTGACCAACTTTGGGGGCATTACCTCTTCCTCTGAACCTCATTACTTTATGAGGGTTTGATTTGAGCATTTATCATGGCCACTGACTATCCTCAATGTGAATCATAATTGTGTATGGATGTGTTTTAGCATTCTTACAATATTTGAGTAATATCAGGGGCTATGATTTACTGAGCACTCATCCGGTCCCTGCTCCGGGCTAAGTGCTTTAGCTGCATCATCTCATTGAATCTTTACAATAACCCTTCCAGGCAGGAATTAGTGTTGCCATTTTACAGATAAGGAAATTAAAGCTCATAGCGGTAGCCTAAGTGGCCCAGCCCAGGCAGCTGTTAGAGCCAGGATTCAAGCGCCGGTTTTGTCTGACTCCAAAGCCCAATTACTCTTAACCCCTTCACTCAACTGCTATAGAGTAATTAAGGGTATTAAATGGGACCCTGTAAAAGCTAGAGAATAAGGTAAATAAATAGAAAGCTTTTGCCTTCTCTTGAAAAGCCATTAGTCCCAGCAGCCTTTTGGTGTCAAATGGAAAAAATAATAAGGCTGGCCCATCAATTGGTAGAAGCAGGCCACTTTACCAGTATGCTGGGCTCTTCTTTCCATTGCTAGCTAAAATAATTACCATCCATTCAACCACTTTAAGTGACTCCCAATGAGGACTTATGAGCCTTTCTATTAACTATAGAACATCAAAATAATATGTAGATGGCAGCTCTCTCTAAGGGACTTTGAATACACTATTAAAAAGCCAAACCAAAACAGAAGTTTCCAGTTCTCAGTCTTCAAAAGCCAGTAACTCTTTACAAATTTGATAATACCTTTTGTCAAACGCATGGTAGCTCTGTGGCAAGGAAGCAGGGCAGCACGCTGTCTCTCCGCGGAGAGTTTCAGAGCTCATGGATGCGGTGCTCAGTGAACGTTTGGGGATGGCCGTGGGTGACTAAAACGACTCCTGTTGCCCTAGTTCAGGCCGAAATTCGGCAAACTGCTAAGGGTCGGAAAACATTTTAGTCAAACGGAGCGCAATTTTCCACCCCTTGGTTCAGTTCAGTCCAGTCGCTCAGTCGCGGTCCGTACCTTTGCGACCCCATGGACTGCAGCACACCAGGCCTCCCTAGAGAGAGGCTAAATTTCAAGCAAGGGTCCGAGATGCCACGGATTCCTGGCGGCTTACCAGGCGCTTTGAGAAGGTCTGGGCTTCGGAAGGGTCTCTGCTGCCCTCTGCTGGCCACAGGTTGGTGCTGTTAGCCCGCCCAGAAAGTGACTCCTCAAGTGCTGCTGTTAGGGGCCTCTCCTCCTCTTGCCGCTCCCACTGTTACCCGCCCACAAAACTAATACCATGTCCTAGGCTTCTCTCTGGGCCAGGGACTGAGCCAGGTGCTGTGGAGACAGAGTTGAAAAGTCCCGAACAAGTCTCGGGACAGATTCCCAAGGCAGGAGTTACAATAAAATGCAGATCGTGTCGCCAGACATGGACCGGGATCTCTGCGATCCCCTCAATCAGCGGTGCTGGGCTCCTACTCTGCGTCCACTGTCGAGTGAGGTTCTGCGGAAATAATAGAATCACCTGCTCGCGGTTTGCACAGAGCTTTGTCGTTTTAAGCCTTCGTTTAGAATAACATCTCATTGATCATTCCAACAAACCGGGTGAGGTTCGCAGCAGCGAGTATTCATAATCCTCCTGGTGATAGATTAGGAAAACCGAGGGCTCAGAGAGGGTGCGTAAGTTCCAAATGTAGCACAGCCAGCTGTTAGGATAGCAAGCTTGGACTTAACCAGGCTGACTTCAAATCACTCACTTTTACTCCTGCCACGCCGCTGCTTCGTGCTCCTGCTTTCCTGAGAGACAAATGTGTGTGTGTGTGTGTGCACACACGCACACTCAGTTGTGTCACACTTTGTGACCCTCTATGGGCTGTAACCCGCCAGAGTCCCTGCTGCCCATGGGATTGTTCCAGGCAAGAATACTGGAGTGGTTGCCATTTTCCTACTCCCGGGGTCTTCCCAACCCAGGGATCGAACCTGCATCTCCTGCACTGATACAGATTCTTTACCACTGAGCCACCAGGGAAGCCCCTCCTGAGAGGCGGTAGATCACAGTTAAGGCCAAGTGCTGCCAGTCTTACTAGGCTCTAGCTAGACAGCCGCAGGCAAGTCACTTTACTTCTCTTTGCCTTGTTTCCCCTATCTTTGAAATGGGAAGGATAACCCTATTTATAAGGTTATTTTTCAACACTAAATGATGGAGCGATAAGAAAGCCTTCCTCAGCGATCAATGCAAAGAAATAGAGGAAAACAACAGAATGGGAAAGACTAGAGATCTCTTCAAGAAAATTAGAGATACCAAGGAACATTTCATGCAAAGATGGGCTCTGATAAAGGGACAGAACTGGTATGGACCTAAACAGAAGCAGAAGATATTTAAGAAGAGATGACAAGAATACACAGAAGAACTGTAACAAAAAAGAGCTTCACGACCCAGATAATCACGATGGTTGTGATCACTGAACCTAGAGCCAGACATCCTGGAATGTGAAGTCAAGTGAACCTTAGAAAGCATCACTACGAACAAAGCTAGTGGAAGGTGATGGAATTCCAGCTGAGCCTATTTCAAATCCTGAAAGATGATGCTGTGAAAGTGCCTGCACTCAATATGCCAGCAAATTGGAAAAACTCAGCAGTGGCCACAGGACTGGAAGAGGTCAGTTTTCATTCCAGTTCCAAATGAAAGGCAATGCCAAAGAATGCTCAAACTACTGTACAATTGCACTCATCTCACATGCTAGTAAAGTAATGCTCAAAATTCTCCAAGCCAGGCTTCAGCAATATGTGAACTCTGAACTTCCCAGATGTCCAAGCTGGTTTTTAGAAAAGGCAGAGGAACCAGAGATCAAAATTTCCAAAATCCGCTGGATCATCGAAAAAGCAAGAGAGTTCCAGAAAAACATCTATTTCTGCTTTATTGACTATGCCAAAAGCCTTTGACTGTGTGGATCACAGTAAACTGTGGAAAATTCTGAAAGAGATGGGAATACCAGACCACCTGACCTGCCTCTTGAGAACCTGTATGCAGGTCAGGAAGCAACAGTTAGAACTGGACATGGAACGACAGACTGGTTCCAAATAGGAAAAGGAGTACGTCAAGGCTGTATATTGTCACCCCTGTTTATTTAACTTATATGCAGAGTACATCATGAGATACGCTGGGCTGGAAGAAGCACAAGCTGGAATCAAGATTGCCGGGAGAAATATCAATAACCTCAGATATGTAGATGACACCACCCTTATGGCAGAAAGTGAAGAGGAACTAAAAAGCCTCTTGATGAAAGTGAAAGAGGAGAGTGAAAAAGTTGGCTTAAAGCTCAACATTCAGAAAACTAAGATCATGGCATCTGGTCCCATCACTTCATGGGAAATAGATGGGAAAACAGTGGAAACAGTGTCAGACTTTATTTTTGGGGCTCCAAAATCACTGCAGATGGTGACTGCAGCCATGAAATTAAAAGACGCTTACTCCTTGGAAGGAAAGTTATGACCAACCTAGATAGCATATTCAAAAGCAGAGACATACTTTGCCAACAAAGGTCTGTCTAGTCAAGGCTATGGTTTTTCCAGTGGTCATGTATGGATGTGAGAGTTGGACTGTGAAGAAAGCTGAGCGCCGAAGAATTGATGCTTTTGAACTGTGGTGTTGGAGAAGACTCTTGAGAGTCCCTTGGACTGCAAGAAGGTCCAACCAGTCCATCCTAAAGGAGATCAGTCCTGGGTGTTCTTTGGAAGGACTGATGCTGAAGCTGAAACTCCAATACTTTGGCCACCTCATGCGAAGAGTTGACTCATTGGAAAAGACCCTGATGCTGGGAGGGATTGGGGGCAGGAGGAGAAGGGGTCGACAGAGGATGAGATGTCTGGATGGCATTGCCGACTCGATGTATATGAGTTTGGGTGAACTCCAGGAGTTGGTGATGGACAGGGAGGCCTGGTGTGCTGCAATTCATGGGGTCACAAAGAGTCGGACATGACTGAGCGACTGAACTGTGATGATTAAAGGCTTATGCCAGCCATAGAGTTAGCACTTAATAAATGTCTACGTTCAATATCACTGTCAAAACGTGTCAGGCAACTTAGGGCATGTGTGCCGAGTCCACAGTGACAGCTCACTTTTCAGTTTTCTGGGGACCACGCCTCTTCCTCTTATTTCCAAGATGATCTACAGGAATAACAGGGCTGCTGAGTGTGGAGGAACTAATTCTGCCCTCGAGAGGTGATCTCTGCCTTTCTAGGGGCAGGGGCAGCAGTGAAACTGTCCCAGAGACCGGGACTTGTAAAAGAGAAACTTATAATGTTCTTGTTAAAAACAATCTCATGTGCAAGTGATGTGTTGATAAGCCTCTGGAGTCACACCACTCATATCAGTGACCAGACATTTGGCTTATACATTAGCAGTTTAATTAAATCACGTTTTGAGAGACTAAGATGCTTATTTGTTGTGTATTTTTTAAAAATTGTTACTGAGGTTTAGTTAAGTTACAATACAATGTTAGTTTCAGGTGTAGAACATAGTGATTCAAAATTTTTATACATTTTACTCCACTTAAAGTTATTATATTCTAGACCACCAAAACTACCATTTAATAGAAAAATCTGTAATCACTTTTTCAAATCCAGATGTGTATCAGAATTATCTTGTAATATAAGATAAAATATAAATGCCCAAGTATGTCTTTTTTTCTTCAAAGCTCCACATATGTTTCTAATCAGCAGCCATGTTTAAAAACAACTGGACTATATGAGGATCTTTTACTTTTATCTAGTTTATCTCACTGTTTCTATTTCATATTCAGTGCTTCCATTTCATTTACTTATGTTTTCCAGTTTCGCTTTTTTTGATGTTCTTTCTAAGTGTAGTAGAAAAGCCTTTGTATACACATATATAAAAAGTACGTATAATATGCATTTTAGAAAACTTATGAATTTTTACCTAGCTAAAACATTTATGATGTTTTGATTCCAGTTGTTTGACTTGGTATGAAAAGAAGGTTAGATTTCTAATTTAAAAAATTGATATGCAACAAACAACAAAGATTACTCTATAGCACAGGGAACTATAGTCAATATCTTGTTAATAACCTATGAAAGTGAAAGTGAAAGTGAAGTCCCTCAGTCGTGTCCGACTCTTTGCGACCCCATGGACTGTAGCCTATCAGGGTCCTCTGTCTATGGGATTCTCCAGGCAAGAATACTGGAGTGGGGTGCCATTTCCTTCTCCAGGGAATCTTCCCAACACAGGGATCAAACCCAGGTCTCTCACATTGTGGGTGGACGCTTTACCATCTGAGCCACCAGGGAAGATCTCCTTAATAATAATAACCTATAATGGAAAATAATCTGAAAAATAATGTATGTGTATATGTATAACTGAATCACCTTGCTGTGCACCTGAAACATTGTAAGTAAACTATACTTCAATAAAATATATATATTAAGAAAAATAAAGTTATTATAAATATTGGCTGTATTTCCTGTGGTGTACAATATATCTTTATGGCTTATTTATTGGTATACATTTTAATAATTAGAAATGTCTCTTATTAGCAGGACAGTTATCCAAAAAGGACGTTATAATATGTACCATATATGTAATAGGAGAACACAGGCAGAACTCTATTCGTTGGGCTTCACTTTATTGTGCTTTGAAGATACTGGGTTTTTTACAAATTGAAAGTTTGTGACCAGCCTGCATCAAATAAGTCTATCGGCACCATTTTCCCAACAGCATTTGCTCACATCATGTCTCAGTGTCACATTTCGTTAATTCTTGAACTATTTCAAACTTTTTAATTGTTATTCTATTTGTTATGGTGAACTGTGATCAGTGGTCTCTGATCAGTTAATTCTCTGACTCACTGAAGGCTCAGATGATGGTTAGCAATTTTTAGCAACAAGGTACTTTAAAATTAAGGCATATACATTGTTTTTTCAGACATACAGTTATTGAACACTTAATAGACTATGGTAGAGTGTAAATATAAATTTTATATCTTCCAGGAAACCAAGAAATTCACGTGACCCATTTTATTGTGAGATTTGATTTATTATCATGGTCTGCAGTCAAACCCACAATATATCCAAGGTCTGCCTGTAAATGCATTTTGTAGCAAAGGGTTGGGGGGGGGATTAAAAAATGTTCCTGTTGGAAAAAATTCTCTTGTTAAAGGGAACTTTTTAATTACAGAGAATTGATCATTGCACGAAATTCATCTTACCCATACATGCAAAGCAGGGTTGGTATAGAATGGTACTAAGAATGTGGGCAAAGACTTAATTATATAATAGTATTTAAATTGGATCTTTTACCTTAATGCCCTGGGATCTCATGACAATCCCTCCTCCCACTTGGCTGCTTCTCCTCAAATCTTCCTTAGGCTCTTCTTTTGGCTCCTGCATGAACTCTTCTTCCTCTACTATCCCCTAAATGTCAGTATTCTCTAAGGATTTTTCCTTGGCCCAGAGCCCTCACACACTACACTTTCTTCCTAAGTGATGGCATCCTTTCCCATAACATCAATGACCATTGATGACCAAGTTGATGACTCCAAAGTCACCATCTCCTACCAAGACTTCTCCTAGGAGCCTGAGGCACACCACCTTCCTGGCTACTGGACATAAGTACCCGGAGGTCCCATAGGCACCGGTCCCTCTTAAATGTGTTCTGCCACCTGTTTTCTCTGCATCATTCAATGACACTGGTATTCATTAGTAGTCACTCTCCATGCCCTCTGCCATTTTACTACCCCACCAGCAATGTGTGATGTATTTATTTGGCACACATGATCTTTGATCTTTGGTGTGGCACACGGGATCTTTTTTTAGTTGGGGCATGTGGGATCTAGACCACCAGGGAAGTCCCTCTTTGGGAATCATTCTTGGTCCCTCCCTCTCCTTCAGTTCACACATCTAAACACTTAACACCCCAGCCATACTAATCTGTGCATGGTCTCCAGTAGAAACATGCTTTTCCTTCTCTGTCTCCTCTGCCTAGAATGTATTTCCCAGCTCTTTTCATCTAGGGAGCACTTAGTCATTCTTTAAGATTCAGTACCTCTAAGAACTCTTTCTGTATCATGCCCCTCCTGTTCTGTGAGCTTTCTGAGCCCTGTTGGAATTGTCTTCCCCCTAAAAGGCTGGGACACACCCCATCCCCATCCCCAACCCCCGGTTAGCTCACTAAGTCCTCTCTCACCAGCGCTTGAAATTTATCAGGCACTCTATCAAGAGTTGTTAGGTGAGAGAAAGTGAAAGTTGCTCATTTGTGTCCGACTCTTTGTGACCCCATGGGCTATACAGTTCATGGAGTTCTCCAGGCCAGAATACTGGAGTGGGTAGCCTTTCCCTTCTCCAGGGGATCTTCCCAACCCAGGGATCGAACCCAGGTCTCTCGCATTGCAGGTGGATTCTTTTATCAGCTGAGCCACAAGGGAAGCCCGACAATACTGGAGTGGGTAGCCTATCCCTTCTCCAGTGGATCTTCCTGACCCAGGAATCGAACGGGGGTCTCCTGCATTGCAGGCGGATTCTTTACCAACTGAGCTATCAGGGAAGCCCTTGCTGCTGCTGCTGCGAAGTCGCTTCAGTAGTGTCCGACTCTGTGCGACCCCAGAGACGGCAGCCCACCAGGCTCCACCGTCCCTTGGATTCTCCAGGCAAGAACACTGGAGTGGGTTGCCATTTCCTTCTCCAATGCATGAAAGTGAAAAGTCAAAGGGAAGTCGCTCAGTCGTGTCCGACTCTTAGCAACCCCATGGACTGCAGCCCACCAGACTTCTCCATCCATGGGATTTTCCAGGCAAGAGTACTGGAGTGGGGTGCCATTGCCTTCTCCAGGGAAGCCCTTGAATGTCCTCAAATGAGCTGCAGTACAATGTTTATTGGGTGCCATCTTCACAAGCAGACCCTGAAGGCTACAAGGACTTCAGCCATGGAGGAATGGCCTGGTGTACCAGTCCCATTACTGCAGCACACAGCTGTCCTAGCCAGGAAAGTCTTAGGCACCTCAAAAGTTTGTCCTCCATCTGACAGGTGGCTCTTGACTCAAACACGTTGAACATGAAACTAACTCAGACCTACCAGGAAGCAGATGCCTTAGCAGATCCCCTCAAACTCTAAAACCCCCACCAAAGAGGAGGGTGGTTACTGCCTGCGCCTAAATCAAGAACTCTATAGCGTGGGGCAGAATGAAGCTCCTTTCCTCTCTGATGCTGTTCCAGTGCACCACCCCATCTCAGGGGGCCTCCATAGGTTTTTGTTTCTCTTTTGTTTTTGGCCATACCACACAGCATGTGGAATCTTAGTTCCCCGACCAGGGATGGAACCTGCACCCCCTGCATTGGAAGTGCAGAGTCTTAACCACTGGACCCCCAGGGAAGTCCGGGGGCTTCCATATTTAATGCCTCTCCATGCTGTTTCCTCGGAATCCCAGATCCGCCTGCATGTCTGGTTCTCGGATCTCTGCTCCACCTTAATCACTTGGTAGCAACTGATTGGCCAACTACACCGAGTGCCAAGCCCATGAGTTCACAGGGGCCCATCTCTCTGAGGAGGGCATCAGCTTTGCCAGCCTACTGTCTGCTCAAAGTCAGTCCCCATACTTGGCCCCTTGATTAGGTATTCAGTTTACATGTATCTCAATGCTAATATGAGGCAACAACGCTAATCGCACATGTTGCATGCCAACCATAAGAGAAAATACAGACTCTGAACATATTAGAATACTTGATTATTTTAGCTATGCTTTATTGCTATTTAATTCTTGATTTTCAATCTTGACCGAACCTTGAAATCACCTGTCTCCTGCATTGGCAGGTGGATTCTTTATCACTGAGCCACCAGGGAAGCCAACCTAGGGAGGTTTTTGTTGTTAAAAATACTAATACCTATAAATAAGTGAAACAATCAATCAACAGTAACTTAATATTAATTAATTAATTAACTTAAAAAAACTGATTCCTGAATCTTCCTCCCAGAAAATCTGATTTAATTCATTCACAGTGCAGCCTGGACACCAAGAGTTTTTAAAGCCCTCCAAGCAATTCTAACACAAAAGCAGCGTTGAGATCGCTTTCCTTCCATTTACTTCCTAGACTACAAGTCCCCTCCCTTTGACTTGGTTCTGGGCAGTGGACATCAGCAATGTGATAATTTGGTCTTACAATGACTTTAGTTCCCCCACCCCGTGGTATCCAAACTGAAAACCCAAATTGAGAGAAACCCACGCTACAGAGTGACTCGCTGGGGTTTGGTGCCAAATCTTACAACACCCACTCTCCAGTCCAGGGTGACTAAATTATGAAGTAGCGCCGCCCCAGCCCCCGCCTTTTCAGTCCCTCACAGCGCCTGCTCTCGCCTATTTTATAATTAGTAGTTGATTAACATGAAAAAGATCTTCCTTCCTGAATGAGGCCTAACAATTGTGTTTTTCAACTTCTGACCCAAATTGCTGCACCGCTTGGGGTTTTTGTTTGTTTGCTTGCTTGCTTGCCTCTTCTAGCCACTCACTGAACTCTTTTTTTTTTGTATTTCACAATGATTTATTGTGCGCATAAGAAACACTTGAGAACTGGGACACTCACTGAACTCTTGAAACTCCTTTTTTTGTTTTTTTCTTTAATTTTTATTGGAATATAGTTGATTTACAAAGTTGTGTTAGGTTCAGGTGTACAGCCAAGTGAATCAGTTAGATGTACACATATACTTACTTAAGTCTATTCCCATATAGGACATTACAGAGTACTGAGTAGAGTTCCCTGTGCTATACAGTGGGTCTTTATTAGTTATTTATTTTTATATATAGTCATGTGTGTATGTTAATCTCAGTCTCCCAATTTATCCCCCTCCCCTTACACCCTGGAAGGATAAGTTAGTTTTCTACATCTGCAACTCTATTTCTGTTTTGTAAATAAGTCTGTTTGTATCATTTTTTTTTTTGGATTCCACATATAAGCGATATCCTGGGATATGTGTCTTTCTCTGAGTTACTTCACTCAGTGTGATAATCTTTAGGTCCATCCATATGGCTGCAAATGACATTTATCTTGTTCTTTTTTGTGGCTGATTAATATTCCATTGTATAGATGTACCCCATCTCCTTCATCCTTCCTCTGTCTCTGGACATTTAGGTTACTTCTACTGAAAATCCTTTTGAACAAAGCAGCTTGGAAGCTGATTTAGGCCGTTTCTGCACACCAACGGTAAGGAAAAAAAAAAAACCTACTTTTTATTTTTGCAGGAAAGGATAAAGATCAACAGCCATAGGGGGACCAAGACTCAAGTTTCATTTAGAGGAAACCGGATTCAATTTTCCACGTGACACAGAGAGTTTGTATTCCGAGATCAGGATTTACCTAATCAAGACTCTCGTTTCCAGGGAAAATGTGAATTCTACATGTTGAGTTTTAGGGTGCACATAATGGGTGGTTTTGAGACATTTCCCCAGCAGTTTATTACTGGGGTACAAGACAGAGGTACCACTGAGCTCTCTCCCTGAGAAGGTTCCTCCCACAAAGCTTCTCATTTCCTTTTCAAAATTTACTTATTTCACTCATCAGTAAGAACATGAAATGTCTTTTTCTCTTCTCTATGATCATCTCCCTAACTCAGCAACTTCATGCACCTCCGTCACTTTGATTTATGCAAATGATGCGAAATGTCAACCTATTGAAGATATGTAAGGACCGTGGGTAGTGTCACCCACTGCCCTGAAAAGCCAACGGATTTCAACTCTCTGAACGGATGTCAGAGAGGGGCAAAGCTGAGCCCGCGGGATGTCTTCCTGCCTTGCTTCTCAAAGGAGTGAGCCAAGGTGACTTGGGCACCTGGTTGGGGAAGCCACATCTCCTACAACTCTGAATGGCACCATTTTGGCAAAAAAAGAATAGTTCCTGAGAGACTTTTTCCCCCAACTGTGAATTCTTAGAGAGCCATGACATCATTCTGACACATAATGAAGCAGAAACTTTTGATCCAAACCACAGTCTGATGTCACTGGATTGGCAATAGCCCCAGTATGCTGACAATTTAGATGAGGGTGCCCCCAGTTGAGGTCTTTACATGAGGCCTTATGAATTAGTCTGTGAGGATGGCCTTATACTGTGCTTGGCACATAGGTAGAAAGCATCCATTGTGTGTGAGGTATTGCTTTGATTATTTAAAGTTCTTTTCCAGAACATTCCACTAGCGCCTGAAAAGTAGGCCTACCATGACTGGGATTTGGTCTCAAACACATTGTGACTATTCTGTAGTTCTGTCTTGTTGGTGGGGCTTGCCAGGTAGTGCTAGAGGTAAAGAACCTGCCTGCCAATGCAGGGGACATGGGTTCGATCCCTGGATTGGGAAGATCCCCTGGAGAAGGAGATGGCAATCCACTCCAGTATTCTTGCCTAGGAGATCCCACAGACAGAGGAGCCTGGAAGGCTACAGTCCATGGAGTCAAAACAGTTGGCCATGACTGAGCACGAACACACACATACACACACACACACACACACACTCTGTTGGTAGCTGGTCTGGTGCTCTAGGATAGTCAAAACCATTCCAGGAAACCTCACAGGAAGGCCTGAATTCTTCCATTGGGTTGGGATTCAACGAATTCTAATGGGTCTTGAAATAATTGGATCAGTGTCTGAGGCTTGGAAAGGCAAGAATTTTCTTCTGCTGTAAGGGATTTGGTGTGAAGTTGGCATTAATATCAAACCTGCACTATTTTGCTTGCTTCCCTAGGAAGAAAGTGGGTGCTTGCCCCTCAAGTCCAGGGTAAGGTGCTTAGCAGAGCTTTTTTCAGTTTCTCAGCAGGGAGTGACGCATGAGCTTGGTGGCTAGGAAGTTGGCTGTGAGGTGTTATACAGCTGTGAGGTGTCAGGGGTTTGAGCTGAAAATAATCAAGGCCCCAAATATTCAAAACCTCCTCTCTAAGTGCCTAAAAGAATTTACTCAGAGACCTGGTTCCAGAATAGAGCTATTAGCAGAGACATCTGCAGAGAATATGGGCCAGGAGTGGAAGGCAGAACAGGGCCTAGAGATCAGAGTCCACGCTGTGTCCCCTTGGACAGGGCCCAGCTAACATTTCTTTACCAAACATTTGCTTGACCATCTCTAGTTCGGTTGCCTTCCCACCCCTTTTGAAATCCCAAACCACTACCCCCAACATCCTCTTTTGTTTTTAACTGAAGATGGTATTTAAGGTGAGGGTTTTATACGTTTGGGGCATTACTGATTTTGCCTAGGTCTCTCCCATGTATATGTCTTATTCAACTTTTGTGTGATTTTCTGATATTCATCAGTTTCATGTCAGTTGAATTCTTAGGCCAGCCAGAAGAACCAAGCAGGGTAGAGGAAAATCTCTTCCTCTCCAACACCTTTGTGGTAAAACAGCACAACTGAGCTCAGAGGAGACACTCACCCATGTTCACTGGAGACAGCCCGGCAAATCCATACTTGTCTCCCTCCTAGAAAAGAAGTAAGAGGGAGCTTGGTTGTGCTGGTATGAGCTCCTGCTGGCTCAGGAGAGTGGATAAATGTTCAGAAATTTAGAAACCTGATTACTCAACACACTGCTATTAAAAATTAAATTATATAGGGACTTCCCTGGTGATCCAGTGGCTAAGACTCTGAGGGGGGTCAGGGTTCAATCCCTGGTCAGGGAACTAGATCCCACATGCCACAACTGAGAATTCAGATGCCACAACTAAAGACCCCGCATGCAGCAACTAAGACCCAGCACAGCCAAATAAACAAATAAAAGTTAAAAATAAAAATTAGTTTATATAAACTAATAATTAAATCAAATATACTTAGTTAAGACAGGCAATAAGTACTCAAAGTATATTACTTCCTCATCATTTTTTTTTTGATTGTGCTTTTTACCAAGTCAATGTTGAGTGACCTCACACTGATGGCTTGAAATTGACCATGGTAGAAGTATTTACACTACGGAAATCAGCGATCACTATAACTAGGAAAATTTTTTTTTTCAGAAAACCAGTTATTAAACATTGACCAGCATAACCACTGGAGCTAGACTAGCAAATCCATGGTTTCAGTAACTCTAGGAAGCCACATGGCTACAGGATTTCAGTCTAGGGTGGGGAGTATGAGGAGAAGAGCTTAAACAAAAGCCGTGAAGGAAAATTAGGAGTGAGACTCAGAAGCAAGAAAGGGCAGATTTTTTTTTTCCTTTGGCCATGCTGCAAGGCTTGTGGGATCTTAGTTCCCTGACCAGGAATTGAACCCGGGCCCTCAGCAGTAAGAGTACGCCATTGGACAGCCAGGGAATTCCCAGGGCAGAATTGATTGACCAGAAAAGATGTGTTCTTTGCCTTCAGGGGATCTCAGTCTAGTGGGAGACATGAGGAAACAGGCAGAAGGGAGTATATGCTTAAGTGCTCAGCTCAGACCCACCAGGACAGCTTTCGAAGCACAGACGAAGACACCTTCTTGGTGAGGGTGAAGGAAGGCTTCCTGGAGGAGGTGATGTGGCATCTTGAGCTGAGATCAAAAGATCATTAGGAGCAGCCATGTCTCTTGGAAACTGAGGCAGAAAAGTAATGTCTTCTTATACTTTAAAATATGTTGCCAAGATATTCTGCAAAAGAGTGAAGAATAATAATTATTTTTAAAAGGAGTTCTCAAGAAGTGTCAAACTTTTTTGAACTTATGTAATTCTTAAAAAGTTGCCTTGTGGGTGTAAGGTGGCCTCATTTTCTAGGACGGACTTCCACCCAGTACAGAGCTTTGCTTGACCATAGGCCAGCCTTAGGTCTTCCAATTTTTGCCTGAATGTTATAGGGGTTTATCCAGGTGGAGAAGGAAATTGGGTGTGTTTATTAAATTCTGAACTAAATGGGAGCAAATGTCTCATTTGGGGGAGTAATTCCTAAGTCGTATATTTAGAAGTCTGGCATTTGCTAAGTCCTTGGGTTTCCTGAGCAAAGCTTAAACCACACCATTCTTTCCTCAATGATCTACATTCATATAAACATCACAACCTAACTTTTCCAAGAAAAAATGGCTTTGGGATAAGGATGGATCACATTCTGGCATATGTGGGGAGCAGGAACCTTGAACAGCAAATGGGTCTCTAACGACAGAGACTCTAAGAAATAGATGTGGTCTCACTTTGTTAATAACACCGGGGGAAAATACCTACTCTTTGTGTTCAGTGCTTTAAAAAAAAAAAAAAAATCTAAAGGTCAGATTAGCAAGCTAAAAACGAAACTAGAATGGAGGTGAGGAAAGAAGGAGTAGTTTAACACTTTACTCCACCCCTGAGAAGAGGAAATAGATCTAGTTCATCCAAGCCCCTGGGAAAGAAATGTGCGCCCTTCATGTTACAAATGGAAGGAATCCCTTTGCAAAAAACCTGGGCTAAGCTTTGAGTTTTCATTGATTCCTTTGTATTCTATTCAAGTTTCTTGTTGGCAAGGCACAGAAGTTCATCAAGCTAGTTCAGATCAAGGATGGAGGGGAAACTGGATTAACTCAGAAATGTTTACTGAACATCCACTATGTGCCAGGTGGTGAGCTAGGAGTCCCAGAAGCAGTGGCCAAATTGGACACAGGCTCTGTCCTCACAGAGTGTACAGTCTAGCAGGAAAAAACCACACTACACTCACAAGTACGTGATTTGTTACTTAATTCTAAGTGTGATGAGCACTCTGAAAGAAAGGAACAAGACACTGTGAGATCTACTGGGGAGGAAAAAATTTTCCTCTATCCTTCTAGGTTCTTCTGGCTGGTCTAAGAATTAAACTGACATTAGGCACATTAACAGGAGAAAATCAAGTTTAAGAACATATATACATGGTAGAGACCCAGGAAAACTAACTCCCCAAATGATTGAAACTCTCACCTTAAATACTAACTTCAGCTATAGACAAAAGAGGATATTCAGGGTAGTGGTTTGGGGCTTCAAAGGGGAGAAAGGCAACTGATACGGAGCTGGAAAAGCAAATATTTGGTAAACAAATGTTTGCTGCTTTATGTGGAGATAATAGGATACAAAGAGGAATTATAAGAGACTTTGCTGGGTTCTGCCCTGTGGGCACGCTTAGTTCTCACTATAGTTACCAATGATGGCAGCTCCCAGGCTGCAACTGGTCCTCAAGCTACACTCTTTAGGCAGTTATGGGGAGCTTCTTCCTGAGTCATTTTGGGCCTTGATTGTTTTCATCTTGAAATAATCCCCATTACAAAGAGATATCTTGGGGTGGCAAATTTTGCTCTCCTACAGATTCCATAGGGCCCCAACCTAATGGAGCTGGAGAAAAGGTCAGAGAAAACTTCCTAAAGAAATGGTATCGAAAACACTCAGGAGTATGCCATTAGCTGGGATGAGCGAGGCATATCTGGTAACTTTGCTTTTCTTCCTAATTCTCTTATCAAGCAATGCATCCCCAAATCTGCAAGGAAATTGAAAAAGTGAAACTCATAAACAAGGCAGAAGAATAATCCTCCAAATTTATTTTATGTTGGCAGGATCCTTCAACTAGATGTTCCTGGATCTTCCATTCACCCAGGGGTTTATTTCTTGACTGCACCAGACAAAATGCTCTCTAGTGTGACATGTCAAATGTGTGTCTCTATAGTGCTATACCCAGAAGGCACCCCAGAAAGGAATTTCCATTGGTAAAAGCATTGCCTTAGTCACGGGAATGGTGTGACTAAAAGGTGGTGGGAGTGCTGAGTGAATTAAAGCTTTAATTGTTGTCTGGCCTGAGAAAGTAACTGACCTCAGATTTGTGCAACACTCAGCACTTTCCATTTTGTAGAAACTTTTTTTTCAGTTATAATTGCATAAAAGAGCCTTTCCTCTTTAGATTTCACTTTGAACTCTACCTCTGGCTGAACCTAAATATCAGAATGAAACTCAGTCAAAACCACAGTGTAGACCCCAAATAAGTACAAGTTTGCTTGGAGCCTGAAGATATTCTCAAAAGTTTTTGAGAGGGTGCAGAATGAAAGAACCAGCCTCACTCGGAATTACAATAACGAGTGACACCTAAAACCATGGGTTCTGGGCCTTGGCCTCCACAAGAGGTGGGTGGTGAAGTGATAATCATGATGATGATAGTACTTACTACAACTACTCCTGTATATTGGGCTTCCCTGTGGTTCAGACGGTAAAGAATCTGCCTGCAATGCCTGGGTTCAATCCCTGGGTCGGGAACATCCCCTGGAGAAGGGAACGGCTACCTACTCCAGTATTCTCTTCTGGAGAATTCCATGGACAGAGGAGCCTGGCGAGCTACAGTCCATAGGGTCACAAAGAGTTGGACACGACTGAGTGACTAACGCTTTCACTTTATGTGTCAGGAGGTGTCATGATGACCAAGTTTTCAAAATCTCATTGGCTCACGCCAGCGACCGTCTGGGTTAGTTGTGATTAAGACCTCATTGTATAGATGAGGAAACCAGGCTGATAGGGTTCAACACAAATTGTTCACATTCTCACAACCTGTAAGTGTCAGAGCTGGGACAGAAACATACATTATTTACCTCATGTCAGTGCCCATGTTCTTAACCTAGGCCAGTAAAGTGGGAAATATTTGAATTAATAATAAGCTGATTTCCAAAGCAAGGGAACAGAGTGTCTTTATTACGTCTAAATTACTATAAATTAATGACAAACCACACTTGTTATATTTAATACATATATAATTATATAAAGCTGAAGATGCTGGTGCTCTTGTTAACTCTTATTCTTACTAGACATGAAGCTCACCCTTATTGAAGTGCTTCTTATTGTGTTAATAAAAATAAGTTTCATTGTCCAATAACAAATCTTGCTGTCTTGAATCAAGGAAGGACTAGAAGGAGGCAGAGTGGTAGAGGACTGTATCCTTAGCTAGGTTAACAAAAAGATTTTGATTTTCCCTGGAGCGACCATGATGGGCAAAGCTGCTTACCTCGGCGATACTCTTTGGGGCTGTTGTGCATGTGTGCAAAGTAGCTTCGCTTGTGTCTGACTCTTGGCAACCCCGTGGACCGTAGTTCACCAGGCTCCTCCATCCATGGAATTCTCCAGGCAAGAATACTGGAGTGGGTTGTCATGCCCTCCTGGAGATCTTCCCAGCCCAGGGATTGAACCCGTGTCTCCTATGTCTCCTGCATTGGCAGGTGGGTTCTTTACCACTAGCACCATCTAGGAAACCCTCTTTGAGGCGGTTATACATGGAGAAAAGTTGGGACCAGGAAGGTAGATGAGTAATAACAGCACTAATAATAGGCATGCATGCTCAAAAGGGAAAGAATCTGCCTGCGATGCAGGAGACCTGGATTCAATCCCTGGGTTGGGAAGATCCCCTGGAAGAGGGCATGGCAACCCGCTCCAGTACTCTTGCCTGGAGAATCCCATGGACACAGGAGTCTGGCGGGCTATAGTCCATGGGGTCTCAAAGAGTCGGACACGACTGAGCCACTAAGGAAGCACAGTGCAGCACATGCAGCCTTTCTCAGTTGAATGAGGATTTCATATATGGAGATTTTCGCTTGGTCTGCAAATGTTTTTTTAAATAATGCTTTATGTTGAAATAATTAAAATGGGTCAAGGGATGCAGTGGTAAAGAATCCGCTTGCCAATGCAGGAGACGTAAGAGAGTCGGGTTCTGTCTCTGGGTCAGGAAGATCTCCGAGAATAGGAAATGGCACCTCACTCCAGTATTCTTATCTGGAAAATTCCATGGACAGAGGAGCCTGGTGGGCTACAGTGCAGGGAGTCACAGAGAATCTACACGACTGAGTACAGTCAATTATAAATTCATAGGAAGTTGCAAAGAAATACACAGGGAAGATATGAGCAGCCTATCCCGCAGTTCAGTTCAGTTCAGTCGTTCAATCGTGTCCAACTTTTTGTGACCCCATGAACCACAGCATGCTAGGCCTCCCTGTCCATCACCAACTGCTGGAGTCTACCCAAACCCATGTCCACTGAGTCTGTGACGCCATCCAACCATCTCATCTTCTGTCGTCCCCTTCTCCTCCTGTCCTCAATCGTTCCCAGCCTCAGGGTCTTTTCAAATGAGTCAGCTCTTCGCATCAGGTGGCCAAAGTGTTGGAGTTTCAGCTTCAACATCAGTCCTTCCTATGAACACCCAGGACTGATCTCCTTTAGGATGGACTGGTTGGATCTCCTTGCAATCCAAGAGCCTCTCAAGAGTCTTCTCCAATACCACAGGTCAAAAGCATCGATTCTTTGGTGCTCAGTTTTCCTTATAGTCAAACTCTCACATCCAGACATGACTACTGGAAAAACCATAACCTTGACTAGACGGACCTTTGTTGGCAAAGTATGTCTCTGCTTTTTAATATGCTGTCTAGGTTGGTCATAACTTTCCTTCCAAGGAGTAAGCGTCTTTTAATTTCATGGCTGCAGTCACCATCTGCAGTGATTTTGGAGCCCAAAAAAATAAAGTCTGACACTGTTTCCACTCTTTCTCCATCTATTTGCCATGAAGTGATGGGACCAGATGCCATGATCTTCGTTTTCTGAATGTTGAGCTTTAAGCCAACTTTTTCACTCTCCTCTTTCACTTTCATCAAGAGGCTTTTGAGTTCCTCTTCACTTTCTGCCATAAGGGTGGTGTCATCTGCATATCTGAGGTTATTGATATTTCTCCCAGCAATCTTGATTCCAGCTTGTGCTTCTTCCAGCCCAGCATTTCTCATGATGTACTCTGCATATAAGTTAAATAAGCAGGGTGACAATATACAGCCTTGATGTACTCCTTTTCCTATTTGGAACCAGTCTGTTGTTCCATGTCCAGTTCTAACTGTTGCTTCCTGACCTGCATCCAGGTTTCTCAAGAGGCAGGTCAAGTGGTCTGGTATTCCCATCTCCTTCAGAATTTTCCACAGTTTATTGTGATCCACACAGTCAAAGGCTTTGGCATAGTCAATAAAGCAGAAATGGATGTTTTTCTGGAACTCTCTTGTTTTTTCAATGATCCAGTGGATGTTGGCAATTTGATCTCTGGTTCCTCTGCCTTTTCTAAAACCAGCTTGAACATCTGGAAGTTCAGAGTTCACATATTGCTGAAGCCTGGCTTGGAGAGTTTTGAGCATTACTTTACTAGCGTGTGAGATGAGTGCAATTGTGTGGTAATATTTTACAACTATAGCACAATAGGGAAGTCAAGAAATTGGTACAGCTGAAATCTAGGAATCATATTCAAATTCTATCAGTTATATACCTATACTTGTGTATGCGTGTGTGTATAACTCCATGAAATTTTATCACATGTGGAGATTTATATAACCACCACCACAATCAAAATGCTTGACCATGAAGCCACCACAAAACTCTTGTGTTATGCCTTTATAGCCACACCCAGCCTCTCCCCTCTAGTCTCCTCATCCCTGGGAACCACAAGTCTGCTCTCTTACCATTACAGTTTTGCCATTCTGAGAATGTTATATAATACTTATACAGCATTTATTCTTTTAGGATCAGCTTTCGCCTCCTCAGCACAATTCCCTTAAGACTCGTCCAAATTGTTGCCATGTGTCAGTGGTACACTCCTCTGTTTTGCTGAGCTGTATTCCACAGTATCATCAGCAGCAGCATGCCACAGTAAGGATGTACTACAATTTGTTTAACCAGTCACCTACTGAAAGACATTTGGGTAGTTTCCAGTTTGGGGCTATTATAAATAGCCACTATGAGTATTTGTGTACAAGTTCCTGCAAATTTAGGACTGTAGAGAGGTTTGTAGTATTCCCTTATTATCCTTTATGGGCTTTCCAGGTGGCTCAGTGGTAAAGAATGCCCCTGCCAATGCAGGACACACTGGTTAGATTCCTAGGTCAGGAAGGTCCCCTGGAGGAGGAAATGGCAACCCACTCCAGTACTCTTGCCTGGGAAATCCCACGGAGAGAGGAACCTGAAGCGCTGCAGTCCATGGGGTCGCAAAGAGTCGGACACGACTGAGCAACTGAACTGAACTGGTAGTTGCTTCACAATGTTGTTAGTTTCTTGCTGTACAGCAAAGTGAATCAGTCATACGTATACACATATCCTCTTTTTTTGGATTTCCTTCTCATTTAGGTTACCACAGAACACCGAGTAGAGTTCCCTGTGCCATACACTAAGTTCTCATTAGTTATCTGTTTTATACATAATAGTGTATATATGTCAGTCCCAGACTCCTGATTCATCCCACCCCTCTTCCTCCTTTTGGTAACCATAAGTTTTTCTCTACATCTGTGTCTCTATTTCTGCCTTGCATCATCTCCACCATTTTTCTGGATTCCACATGTAAGCGATATTATATGATATAATTTTTTCTCTTTCTGACTTCTTTCACTCTGTATGACAATCTCTAGGACCACCCACATCTCTCTGAATCAACCTGGCCTCTTAAACCTCAAATATCACTTCTCCAATCACAGCAAACTACCTGTGGTTCTCTCCATTAGTCATTCTTTTGTTCACCTCTGAGCCTTTGCATGCACCAGTCTCACCTTCGCCTCATCCAGAATCCATCCTTGCTCATCTGGCAGATTCCTATCATCTTTTCAAAAATCAACCATGGGGCTAGCTCTTCCAGGAGGGCTTCCTCTCTAGACAGAGGTCAGCATGTGTGATTCTGGGTTCCCATGTTCACACCTTCACTAAACCATAGACAGCTATCCTGCACTAGACACCAAGATCCTGGAGGACAGGGACCAATGCTTACTCACTCCGTAGCCCTACACTTAGCTGGGTGTCAGTCACAGAACATGCCTTCAAGAGTGGATTAAAAAAAATCACTGCCCTGGGAAAGATGGATTCCAATGTAAAGAATCAACTTCCCATTTCAGGAATAAAATGAATAGGGTTCAACCTCTAGATGGCTGATGATCTAGAAAAAAGATATGTAGGGATGGGAAATTAGCTGACCTCCAAGTACTCTTCCATATCTGAGAATCTCAGGTTCCATGAAAGCATGACCTTTGTCTTTTCTTTATTTTGACTGGAATAGTGCTTCTGAACTGGAGGGCATCTCCCCTCTGAATTGGCTGAGTAGGCCAGGGTTAGAAAAGGTACTTTCCAGAAGTTTACCATCCCAGGCAGACTCACAGTGCCTGGCTTCGCCTTCTCAGCACCTCTGATTTCCCATCTGAAAACTGACTAATACTTGCTAATTGTACGTTCTGAGATCCTTTGATGAAAATGCCATAGTGTGTAAGTATCAAGTATTGTTATGAATAATAAAAATGGATGAAGTTTCTGTTGCTTACTCCTTGAGAGACATTATAGAAAATGGATGTCTTTTACCAAATTGCAAGTCTGCATTGTAGAAAAGAAACTGGTAAAACACATTCAGACTCTCAGCCCTTTGCATTCAACGTAGCAATGTATTTATTTTTCCACGACTCTCCTTAAATCTGTTCTGGATGCTATAAAAAATTAGCATAGACTGGGTGGCTTATAAACAACAGAAATTTATTTCTTACACTTCTGGAGGCTGGAAGCCCAAGATCAAGGCACCAGCAAATTTGATGTCTGGTGAGAGCCCACTTCCTGATTTATAGATGGCATCTTCTTGCTGTGTCCTCACGTGGTTGAAGGGGGCAAGGGATCTCTCTGAGATCTCTTTATAAGGGCACTAATCCCATTCATGAGGCCTTCACATTCTTGACCTCATCACCTTCCAAAGGCCCTACCTCCTAATGCCATCACATTGAGCATCAGGATTTCAACATATGAATTTTGATGGGGACACATTCAGTCTATAGCATCCCCTGAGTACAAAAATGTCATAGAGTCTTTTGGTGTTATTGTGGACTGTACTCATCAGTCTCCCATCAAAGACACTGAAGCTTCACTCAGTGGCTGTCTAGTGTTTTGTCTAGAGCAGCACTCCCCTTCTGGAAAAATGCTCTTTTCTCCACTCCCACCATGTGATGAAGGAACACTGCTATGTTCTTGCCAAACTCTGTTGCCTGGATACAGTGATTGGTAGAGATGTGGGCACCTGATCCAAGCTAGGCCAATCAAAATCTCTCCTGAGACTTCTAATACATTCAGGAAAAACTGGTAGAAATTCCTCTCTGACAGCAACTCTGGGAGATATGAGTACAGATCTGGCCAGCTTCTATGTATCTAGCTGTGTGTCAAGAAATTATTCTGAGAGTGTGAGGCTGACACTTAGACAGGCAGAGATGGGAGTCTGAAAAAGAAAAGGAGAAGAAAGGAAGAAAGAAAGAGAATCCTGTCAGTTATCACAGGCTTTTGTTTCAGTTGCCTCGACTTTCCCATGGCTTGGTTACATTAACCAAGAAGTCTCCCATTTTGGCATAAGTAAAATTCCAGTTAGGTTTAAGTCTCTGGCAGCCATAAGAATCCTAATACACACAGGAAACATGCTATTTGCTCTAAAAATGAAGAACCTTATAGTCCATGTACTTTCAACTCAAGACAGAGTATTTTCTTTTTTTTCCCCAAACCACTTTGTTGAGGTCTGTTTGACAAAAAGCTGTGCATTAAACATCAGCATACACAACTTGATGAGTTTGGGGTAAGTATACACCTGTGAAACCATCATCACAACTTTTTCCATAACCATATCCATCACCTCCAAACTTTCTTCCCACTTCTTTTACTATTATTATTATTTTGTGATAAGAACACTTAAACATAAGATTTACTCTCTTAGCAAACTTTCCAGTATGTAATAGAGTATTGTTAACTACAGGCACTATTCCACACAATAGATTTCTAGGACTTATTCATCTTTTGGATCGCAGTATAGTTGATTTACAATGTTGTGTTAATTCCTGCTGTACAGCAAAGTGATTCAGTTATTTTTGTTGTTCTTCAGTTGCTAAGTCATGTCCGACTCTTTGTGACCCCATGGATGTAGCATACCAGGCTTCCTTGTCCTTCACTATCTCCCAGAGTTTGCTCAAATTCATGTCCCTTGAGCTGCTGATACTACCTAAGCATCTCAACCTCTGCCACCCTTTTCTCCTGTTGCTTTCAATCTTTCCCAGCATCAGGTCTTTTCCAGTGAGTCAGTTCTTCACATCAGGTGGCCAAAATATTGTAGCTTCAGCTTCAGCATTGGTCCAGTTATATATCAGATTCAGTTATACATATATACATTCTATTTTATATTCCTTTCCATTATGGTTTATATCAGGGTATTGAATACAGTTCCCTATTAGGACTCATTCATCTTATAACTGAAATTTTGTACCCTTTGACTAATATTTCCTCCTTTCCCCATTCCTCTAGCCCCTGGCAGATACCCTTTCATTCTCTGCCTCTATGAGTTTGTCTGTTTTCGATTCCTCACGAAAAGTGAAAAGTGAGAGTGAAGTTGCTCAGTTGTGTCCGACTCTTTGCGACCCCATGGACTGTAGCCTACCAGGCTCCATCCATGGGATTTTCCAGGCAAGAATACTGGAGTGGGTTGCCATTTCCTTCTCCAGGAGATCTTCCCAACCCAGGGATTGAACCCAGGTCTCCCGCATTATAGGCAGGCACTTTACCATCTGAGCCACCAGGGAAGTCCATTCCTCGTAGACGTCCTATTAAGCAGTGTTTGTCCTTTTGTGACTGCCTAAGTTCACTGCGTAATGTCCTCCAGGTTCATTAGGTGGGATATTTTCTCTCAAAGGGATTTTTCCCAAGAAAGTCCACTCTTCCTCCTGAGGTAATGACCTGGGGAGTAGAAGGAAAGAAAATGGGCTAACTTGGACATGAAAAGGACTTTATAGGTCACAAGGTCAAACCTTCATTGTACAGAAGGGGAAACGGAATTCCAGAGAGTGGAAGGAAAATCAGACACTAAGTTAGCAACTAGACAAGAACTAGACTATTTTTCTCCTCTCTAGTTTTCCACAGGCCACCAATCTGAAATTACACAAATAAAATTGCAATACATTCTTTTAAACACCAAACTTAATTTTCTTCATGAAATACACGCCAACTCCTACCCCCATTCATTCTATTCCTTCAGGTTCATGAATATATAAAATGTCAAGAATTTCAGCTTATATATCTAAGTGTCTGCCTACAATGTGGGAGACCTGGGTTCAATCCCTGGGTTGGGAAGATCTCCTGGAGAAGGAAATGGCAACCCACTCCAGTATTCTTGCCTGGAAAATCCCATGGATGGAGAAGCCTGGTAGGCTACATTCCATTGGGTCGCAAAGAGTTGGACATGACTGAGCGACTTCACTTTACTATCTACTGGAGAGTTATGGCCATGACACTTAAGATTTTAGTTCTACAAACTACTTTGATTCATATCCATTTCTCAACTTCGGCATGAAGGACTAATGAAGAATCAGATCTCCAGGCTTTTCATTTTCCCTCGTGTAAAGAAGGTACTGCTATATGTAACCTTAAAAAAAATGATGTGATCAGCTTTCCTTTTGTCAATTGTATCCTCAAGACTTTCACAAACTGATGACATTGTCATTGCTGTGAGGTCATCCTGCAGCCATTGTGGACGTCCTGCAGCCAAATATAACACATATCTTGGAAAGCATGATAAGATTCACATCACTTCAGACCCAGAAACATTTCTTCAGAAGGAAATGGGTGTAAGAGATCATTGCTGTTTATCAACCAGTCTGTTATCAATCAAGCAGCCAATCACTGAATGCTCAGTGAGTATCTAGCACTATTTTAATTGTTTGGGGAACCAAAGAATTATAAGGCCCCTGAGACACTTAAAATATATTACTGTAGATATATTTTCCATTTTAAACCTGGAGCAGCTTCCTTAAGGCAGTTACTCTAGTTATGACAGGAAGCTATGTGGCACAATGGAAAGAACACAGGCTATGGAACTGGGCTGTGTTGTAAATGAATGCCCACTATCAATTGTGCAAACCTGGAGAACTTACAGCCCACTACTGCCCCCCACTTCTCATCTGTAAAGTTATTATAACAAACAATACATTTATTCATAATATTATGAATGAATAGTATCTATCTTAACTCATAGCACACAGTGCATATCAATTCATAATCAATATTAATGTTAATCAATGTTAATATTATTAATCAATATTGTTAACAATGAATGTTAACACTAACAAATATTACCAATAATGTTGATATTAATTAATGTTGATGCTACTGATATTGATATTAATACTGATTACAATAAGTAGTTATTATTTTATTATAGCAATAATACCATCTTTCAGGGGTCTGATAATGAAATGATATTTACCTGGCATACAGTAGGTGCTCAATAAATGTTAACTAGTATGATGAACGGAGAAGGCGATGGCAATCCACTCCAGTACTCTTGCCTGGAAAATCCCATGGACGGAGGAGGCTGGTGGGCTGCAATCCATGGGGTCTCGAAGAGTCGGACACGACTGAGCGACTTCACTTTCACTTTTCACTTTTCACTTTCATGCATTGGAGAAGGAAATGGCAACCCACTCCAGTGTTCTTGCCTGGAGAATCCCAGGGATGGGGGAACCTGGTGGGCTGCCATCTATGGGGTCACACAGAGTCGGACACGACTAAAGTGACGCAGCAGCAGCAGCAGCAGTATGATGAATGGAGAAGGCAATGGCACCCCACTCCAGTACTCTTGTCTGGAGAATCCCAAGGACAGGGGAGCCTGGTGGGCTGCTGTCTATGGGGTTGCACAGAGTCGGGCATGACTGAAGCGACTTAGCAGCAGCAGCAGCAGCAGTATGATAAATGATACATATATGTTTCAGTTCAGTTGTTTAAGAAAATGTGGTTACTTAGGAAGTTTAGCAGGTATTTAGGCAACAATAAAGTGTAGGAAATAGACCCTCAGAGGGCACAACAGAACCCTGTGCACCAGGATCCAGGAGAAAGGAACAATGACCCCACAGGAGACTTGCCTGTGCATGTCCAGGAGTCTCTGGCAAAGGCATGGGTCGATGGTGGCCTGCTGCAGGGTTGGGGGCACGGGCTGTAGCAGTACATGCATGGGATCTTTTGAGGGAGGTCACCATTATCTTCATTACCTCCACCATAGTTTGGCCCCAGGTAAATAGCAGGAGGTGAACACAGCTGCACTCATCAACAGAAAATTGGATTAAAGATGCATGGCCCTGCCCATCAGAACGAGACCCACTTTCCCCCATAGTCAGTCTCTCCCATCAGGAAGCTTTCATAAGCCTCTTTTCCTTCTCCATCAGACGGTAGACAGACTGAAAACCACAATCACAGAAAACCAACCAATCTAATCACATGGACCACAGCCTTGTCTAACTCAGTGAAACTATGAGCCATGCCGTGTAGGGCCACCCAAAATAGATAGGTCATGGTGGAGAGTTCTGACAAAACGTGGTCCACTGGAGAAGGGAATGGCAAACCACTTCAGTATTCCTGCCTTGAGAACCCCATGAACAGTATGAAAAGGCAAAAAGATAGGACACTGAAAGAGGAACTCCCCAGGTTGGTAGGTGCCCAATATGCTACTGGAGATCAGTGGAGAAATAACTCCAGAAAGAATGAAGAGACAGAGCCAAAGCAAAAACAACGCCCAGTTGTGGATGTGACTGGTGATGGAAGCAAGGTCCGATGCTGTAAAGAGCAATATTGCATAGGAACCTGGAATGTCAGGTCCATGAATCAAGGCAAATTGGAAGTGATCAAACAGGAGATGGCAAGCGTGAACGTCGACATTTTAGGAATAAGTCAACTAAAATGGACTGGAATGGGTGAATTTAATTCAGATGACCATTGTACCTACTACTGTGGGCAAGAATCCCTTAGAAGAAATGGAGTGGCCATCATGGTCAGCAAAAGAGTCTGAAATGCAGTACTTGGATGCAGTCTCAAAAATGACAGAATGATCTCTGTTAGTTTCCAAAGCAAACCATTCAAAATTACAGTAATCCAAGTCTATGTCCTGACCAGTAATGCTGAAGAAACTGAAGGTGAACTGTTCTATGAAGACCTACAAGACCTTCTAGAATAACACCCAAAAAAGATGCCCCTTTCATTATAGGGGACTGAAATCCAAGGTAGGAAGTCAAGAAACACCTGGAGTAACAGGCAAATTTGGCCTTGGAATACAAAATGAAGCAGGGAAAAGGCTAATACTTTTGCCAAGAGAATGCACTAGTCATACCAAACACCCTCTTCCAACAACACAAGAGAAGACTCTACACATGGACATCACCAAAATGGTCAACATCGAAATCAGATTGATTATATTCTTTGCAACCAAAAATGGAGGAGCTTTACACAGTCAGCAAAAACAAGACTGGGAGCTGACTGTGCCTCAGATCATGAACTCCTTATTGCCAAGTTCAGACTTAAATTGAAGAAAGTAGGGAAAACCACTAGACCATTCAGGTAAGACATAAATCAAATCCCTAATAATTATACAATGGAACTGAGAAATAGATTTAAGGGACTAGATCTGATAGAGTGCCTGATGAACTATGGATGGAGGTTCATGATATTGTACAGGAGACAGGGAGCAAGACCATCCCCAAGAAAAAGAAATGCAAAAAAGCAAAATGGCTGTCTGAGGAGGTCTTACAAATAGCTGTGAAAAGAAGAGAAGCAAAAAGCAAAGGAGAAAAGGAAAGATATACCCATCTGAATGCAGAGTTCCAAAGAATAGCAAGGAGAGGTAAGAAAGCCTTCCTCAGTGATCAGTGCAAAGAAATAGAGGAAAACAACAGAATGGGAAAGACTAGAGATTTCTTCAAGAAAAGAAAAGAGCTTCCAAGGGAACATTTCATGCAAAGATGGGCTCAATAAAGGACAGAAATGGTATGGACCTAACAGAAGCAGAAGATATTAAGAAGAGATGGCAAGAATATACAGAATATATGGCAAGACTATACAGAAGAACTGTACAAAAAAGATCTTCACGACCCAGATAATCACGATGTGTGATCACTCACCTAGAGCCAGACATCCTGGAATGTGAAGTCAAGTGGGCCTTAGGAAGCATCACTATGAACAAAGCTAGTGGAGGAGATGGAATTCCAGTTGAGCTATTTCAAATCCTGAAAGATGATGCTGTGAAAGTGCTGCACTCAATATGCCAGCAAAGTTGGAAAACTCAGCAGTGGCCACAGGATTGGAAAAGGTCAGTTTTCATTCCAATCCCAAAGAAAGGCAATGCCAAAGAATGCTCAAACTACTGCACAATTGCACTCATCTCACATGCTAGTAAAGTAATGCTCAAAAGTCTCCAAGCCAGGCTTCAGCAATACGTGAACCGTGAACTTCCAGATTTGAAGCTGGATTTAGAAAAGGCAGAGGAACCAGAGATCAAATTTCCAAAATCCGCTGGATCATCGAAAAAGCAAGAGAGTTTCAGAAAAACATCCATTTCTGATTTATTGACTATGTCAAAGCCTTTGACTGTGTGGATCACAATAAACTGTGGAAAATTCTGAAGGAGATGGGAATACCAGACCACCTGACCTGCCTCTTGAGAAACCTGTATGCAGGTCAGGAAGCAACAGTTAGAACTGGACATGGAACAACAGACTGGTTCCAAACAGGAAAAGAAGTGTGTCAAGGCTGTATATTGTCACCCTGCTTATTTAACTTATATGCAGAGTACATCATGAGAAACACTGGGCTGGAAGAAGTACAAGCTGAAATCAAGATTGCTGGGAGAAATATCAATAACCTCAGATATGCAGATGACACCACCCTTAGGGCAGAAAGTGAAGAAGAACTGAAGAGTATCTTGATGAAAGTGAAAGAGGAGAGTGAAAAAGTTGGCTTAAAGCTCAACATTCAGAAAGTAAAGTTCATGGCATCTGGTTCCATCACTTCATGGCAAATAGATGGAGAAACAGTGGAAACAGTGACAGACTTTATTTTGGGGGGCTCCAAAATCACTGCAGATGTTGATTGCAGCCATGAAATAAAAAGACACTTACTCCTTGGAAGAAAAGTTATGACCAACCTAGACAGCATATTAAAAAGTAGAGACGTTACTTTGCCAACAAAGGTCCATCTAGTCAAGGCTATGGTTTTTCCAGTAGTCATGTATGGATGTGAGAGTTGGACTATAAAGAAAGCTGAGTGCCGAAGAATTGATGCTTTTGAACTGTGGTGTTGGAGAAGACTCTTGAGAGTCTCTTGGACTGCAAGGAGATCCAACCAGTCCATCCTCAAGGAAATCAGTCCTGAATGTTCATTGGAAGGACTGATGCTGAAGCTGAAACTCCAATACTTTGGCCACCTGATGCGAAGAGCTGACTCATTTGAAAAGACCCTGATGCTGGGAAAGATTGAAGGCAGGAGGAGAAAAGAATGGCAGAGGATGAGATGGCTAGATGGCATCACTGACTCAGTGGACGTGAGTTTGAGTAAACTCGGGGAGTTGGTGGTGGACAGGGAGGCCTGGTGTGCTGTAGTCCATCGTGTCGCAAAGAGTCGGACATGACTTAGCAACTGAACTGAAAGTGTAGGAATTAAGAACCTGGGCTCCCAAGTATGACAGAACTTGGGTCCAGTCTCAGCTGTAGCACTTTAACTAGCTGTGTGACCTGGGACAGATCACTGACCGTCTCAAGTTTCAGTGTACCCATCCCTCAAATGGGGATAACAGAACCCACCATTTAGGGTTGTTGGCACTACTTGCTGAGATAATGACTGGGAGGAATTTATGATAGTGCATTTGCTCACATGTGATGTTATTAGGACCTGTGCTGTAGGAACACTATGGCCATGTCATAAATTACTGTTAAAGTGAAAAGTGAAGTCGCTCAGTCATTTAAGAGATTTAAGGACTACCTAGAAAAACTTAAAGATTTCAAGATGATGCATTGAATTTCAAGTCTCTAATATTTTTTGGAGCCAGAGATATAGGCATTCAGTGGTAACTTTTCTGGATACTAATGTACTAAGCAATCTACTGTTTGGAGGACTTATCAAGAGGAGGCACATTGTAAATATTATTAAAATGTCTATAATGAAATAAAATTAATCCTGTAAGTACTATGAGGTTGTATACAGCTAATATTTTATCATGAGAACACAACTGCTAATATAGTTCTAAAGGAAAGAAAGCAAAAGTGTTAGTCGCTCAGTGGTGTCTGATCTTTGTGACCCCATGGATGGTAGCCACCAGGCCCCTCTGTCCATGGGATTCTCCAGGCAAGAATACTGGAGTGGGTTGAAAAGACAAGGTCAAAAGATTGCATTGTTTCAAACACATTTTGTAAAAAATAAAATGGTCAATTTACAAATTATTACTCTGTTAAAATTATATTTGTTACAATAAATACATTTGTTAAATCAAGAAAAAAAAAAGATTACACTGGATAAAGTGTCAAGGAGGAAGCAGAACGAGCTGACATTCACGGACTTTCAGCCACATTATGTAATCTCATTTAAACATCACAACAACTCCATGAGATGGATGCTCGTGTTAACCCCATGTAACAGAGGAGAGGACAGGCCCAGAGAGATCAGGTAACTTGGCCAAGAGCACACAGGAAATTAGTGATTCAAACATGGGTCTAACAGGGAATAGACTTGCGGTTGTCACAGGGGAGGGGAGGTAGGGGAGGGAAGGATTTCGAATTAGGGATTAGCAGATGCAAAGTGGTGTATATAGAGGGTGGATAAACAACAAGGTCCTACTGTATAGAACAGGGAGCTATATTCAGTATCTTGGGGTAAACCATAATGGCAAAGAATACTAAAAATATGTATATATAACTGAACTACTTTTCCGTACAGCAGAAACTAACATAACATTGCAAATCAACTATACTTCAATAAAAAATATTTAATAAAAGAACCAAAAAATATGGGTTTATTTAATTCCAAACTCCATATTCATTCCAGATCTAGTCCTTCCACTGATGCCAATGACCTGAGCGCTCTTGGTCATGTCACTTTGTTTATTTGTGTCTTGTATCAATTTCCTAGAGGAAATCAACCCTGAATATTCTTTCGAAGAACTGATGCTGAAGCTGAAGTTCAAATACTTGGGCCACCTGATGAGAAAAGCCGACTTATTTTAAAAGACACTGATGTTGGAAAAGATTGAAGGCGAAAGGAGAAGGGGACAACAGAGGAGGAGATGGTTGGATGGTCTCACTGACTTAATTGACATGAATCTGAGCAAACTCTGGGAGATGATGAAGGACAGGGAAACCCGGAGTGCTATAGTCCATGGGGTCAAAAAAAGTCAGACACGACTGAACTACTGAACAACAAAAACAATCAGTTAGGTTGCTTTGGGCTTCAAGTATTAGAGTAACTAACACTGGTTTAAATGACAAATACATTTCATTTTCTCACATATTAAAAAGTTTGGAAACAGTTCCAGTGAAAAGACCACAGCTTTAGTCCCTCCCTACCTCTCTTTCTCTATATCCTTGCACACTGCTACCTTCAGTGGGTAAAGACAGTTTAGTGGTGTATTCAGTAACTACGCAATCAATGGCCTGACAACTTCCCAAAGCAGGAAGTGGGTGTAGGGCAGATACTTTCTCTCTCTCTACCTCTCTCCTTGATCAATGAGGAAAAAATTTCCCAGAGACCTCCCAGTGAACTTCTCCTTTGTCTTACTGACCCAAAGTAGGCAACCCAAAGATGTCACCTATCACATGATAAGAGAAATGGGTTTTGCTGTGCTTGGCTTGAACCACTAATGACAGTGGCTGGGGACATCTTCCCTGAGATCAAGGGCTCTTGGCTTGAAGGTCGGACACGATCAGGGTCCCGCTATCAAGACACACATGCAGGTGGGAAGGCCATTGAGCAGGCATCCAACAGTATCTGACTTGGGCCTGTTTCCTTGTCAACAAATGAGCAGGTGGCTCAGGGCCAACTCTTGGTGAGATGTAAGAGGAGGCTCTAACTGCAGTCAAAGACAAAACAAAATAAAATCCCATTCAATCACAAAAATACACAAAAAAAACAACCAGCATATGCACAGTCAACTCAAGCTCCTTCCTCATCCCTGACACTACACTGACCTTGACATTCCTTTTAAACTAAGTTGTATGGATGATGGTTCTAGGGGTGGGAGAGGATATGTAGGGCCTGTCCTTCCCTGGGCTCCCTCTTGCCCACTGCTCCGTTGGAACATCTAATCTCAATCAATCTGGGTTTGGGAAGTAGTCCTATCTATCCCATGTTACTCATAGAAGGAAATAAGATAACAGTGGAAATAGTCCACGGCAGTAGCATAACAGATCCAGAACAGATTTGTTTCTGTTAGATTTCTAAGTGAATTATATTTGACCTCAAGTCCATCTCAAGCGGAAATTTTTTTAACCACATTTTGTATTGCTCCAGAAAAAAATCAACAGTTGTCATATTTTCTTTAAAAGCAGCTGTCAGATGACTCTTTTAACAGTTTAATAATATAAAACACTTGCCGCTCCAACTGAATTAGGGATCTGTGCTGTGGCAGGACTTCTCATCTATTATTTTGCATTCAATATTTTACCATTAGCCTCTTACCCCAGGAAATGTAGAGACTGAATGCTTGTCAAAATATTTTATAACATTTCTAAAATTGAAGTACTGTGAAAATTGTATTTAAACTGTACTCAGATACTTGATAGCATTATGCTTTTTTTCCATGTGTGGAAGATTTATTTTCCTATCTTCATAAGAAATGTGTTTCTTTTCCCCCCACAGCTTTTCCAAAAGACTTATGGCAGACCATCTTACTTTTTCCAATGCAGTGATTCAATTGCTATTTCAAACTATTCCTCCTTTTATTTATTGATTAAAAATTAATTTTTCTTTTTACTTTTTGGCCATGTGGGATCTTAGTTCCCCAACCAGGGATGGAACCTGTACCCCTGCATTGGAAACTCAGAGTCTTAACCATTGGGTTTCCAGGGAAGTCCCACCCTCCTTTCTTTTTGAATATGTCCTGAGCCAGAAAAATTGAGTATCTCACTCTTGTGCATGTAGGCTCTTCAGCTATCTCCTCAAGCAAAGGAAGTGCAGAGGGAATAATTATCTTGTGAATCCAATCAATGCTTACTGTTGATAGGGCTTCCAGTGGTGCTAGTGGTAAAGATCTCACCTGCCAATGCAAAAGGAGATGTAAAAGACATGGGTTTGAATCATGGGTCTGGAAGATCCCCCTGGAGGAGGAAATGGCAACCCACTCCAGTATTCTTGGCTGGAGAATCTCATGGACAGAGGAGCCTGGCGAGCTACAGCCATGGGGTCACAAAGAGCTGGACATGACTGAGTGACTACCACTCACTCAGTGCTGATAGTCAATCTAGAACACTTGACCTCACCTTGGTCTCAACAAGCCTTGGGAGGAGGAAAGGCAAAAAAGTAACCTGAATCATCAGGACCAGTTACTCTCATTCTACCTTGATGTGTCTTTATTTATTCATTCACTCTCAAGGACTCATTGTGCCCCTCCTATGTGACAGACACTGATCTTCACCAAGGAAACAACAATGAACAAGAGAAAGATCTTTGTTTTCAAGAAATTTATGCAGAGGAAGGTAAACTGCCAAACTCATTCTAAGAGGCCACCATCACTCTAATACTGAAACCAGACAAAGATGCCACAAAAAAAAAAAAAAAAAGAAATTTATACACACCCTATATAGGGACTTCCCTGGTGGTCCAGTGTCCAAAACTCTGCATTTCCAATGCAGGAGTGAGATGGGGCCCAGGTTTGATCCCTGGTCAGGGAACTAGATCCCACATGTGACAACTAAGACCTTGTACTGCCAAATAAATTAATTAGTTTGGACTTCCCAGGTGGCACTTAGTGGTAAAGAACGCACCTGGCAATGTAGGACATGTAAGAGACGCATGTTTGATCCCTGGGTCAGGAAGATCCCTTGGAGGAGGGCATGGCAACCCACTCCAGTATTCTTGCCTGGGGAATCCCATGGAAAAAGGAGCCTGGCAGGCAGGCTATGGTCTATAGGGTTGCAAAGAGTTGGACACTACTGAAGTGACTTGGATTGCTGTGATATTGAATGGTTTGTCTTGGAAACGAATAGAGATTCATTCTGTCATTTTTGAGATTGCACCCAGTACTTGCATTTTGGACTCTTTTGTTGACTATGAGGGCTACTCCATTTCTTCTAAGGGATTCTTGCACACAGTAGTAGATATAATGGTCATCTGAATTAAATTCGCCCATTCCAGTCCATTTTAGTTCAATGATTCCCAAAATGTTGATGTTCATTCTTGTCATCTCTTGTTTGACCACTTCTAATTTACCCTGATCCATGGACCTAACATTCCAGGGTCCTATGCAATATTGCTCTTTACAGCGTTGGACCTTGCTTCCTTCACCAGTCACATCCACAACTGGGTGTTGTTTTCACTTACTCTGTCTCTTCATTCTTTCTGGAGTTATTTCTCCACTGATCTCCAGTAGCATATTGGGCACCTACCAACCTGGGGAGTTCCTCTTTGAGTGTCCTATCTTTTAGCCTTTTCATACTGTTCATGGGGTTCTCAAGGCAAGAATACTGAAATGGTTTGCCATTCCCTCTCCAGCGAACCATGTTTTGTCAGAACTCTCCACCATGACCTATCTGTTTTGGGGTGGCCCTACATGGCATGGCTCATAGTTTCATTGAGTTAGAAAAGGCTGTGGTCCATGTGATCAGTTTGATTAGTTTTCTGTGATTCTGGTTTCCTTCTGTCTGCCCTCTGATGGATAAGGATAAGAGGCTTATGGAAGGCTTCCTGATGGGAGAGACTGACTATGGGGGAGACTGGGTCTTGTTCTGATGGGCAGGGCCATGCTCCGTAAATCTTTAATCCAATTTTCTGTTGATGGCAGAGCTGTGTCCCTTTCTGTTGTTTGACCTGACACCAAAGAAAGGTCCCGTGCACACACTGCCACACTCAATGTCCCCGATCCTGCAGCAGGCCACCGCTGACCCATGCCTCCCACCAGAGACTCCTGGACAATCATAGGCAAGTCTCAGCCAGTCTCTTGTGTGGTCACTGCTCCTTTCTCCTGGGTCTTGGTGCTCACAAGGTTTTGTTTGTGCCCTCCAAAAGTCTGTTTCCCCAGTCCCGTGTAAGTTCTGTAATCAAATCCCACTGGCCTCCAAGTCAAATTCTCTGGGAGTTCTCAGACCCTTTGCCAGATGCCCATGTTGGGAAATCTGTTTGTGGGTCCTAGAACTTTCTTAACATTCTGAGAATTTCTTTGGTATAATTGTTCTGCAGTTTGTGGGTTTGTCTGCTCAGTGGCTCTATGGTGGGGTTTAATGGTGATCTCCAAGAGGGCTTATGGCACAGGCTGTTGTGACCAGGTAGCTTCACCCAGAGCCCTGCCCCTGCGACAGGCCACTGCTGACCCAATACCTACACAGGAGACTCAAACACAGGTCTGGCTCAGTCTCTGTGGGGTCTTTGGGTCTGGTGTGCACAAGGTTTTTTTTTTTTTTTTTTTTTTTGAGGCCTCCAAGCATCTCTGGCAGGTATTGGGTTTGATTCTAAAAGTGATATCCCCCCTCCTAACCTCTTGTTCCTGAAATAATCATCTGAAGCCATGAAATCAAAAGACACTCACTCCTTGGAAGAAAAGCTATGACCAACCTAGACAGCATATTAAAAAGCAGTGACATTATTTTGCCAACAAAGGTCCATCTAGTCAAAGCTATGGTTTTTCCAGTAGTCATGTGTGGATGTGAGAGTTGGACTATAAAGAAAGCTGAGTGCCAAAGAATTGGTGCTTTTGAACTGCGGTGTTGGAGAAGACTCTTGAGAGTCCCTTGGACTGCAAGGAGATCCAACCCGTCCATTCTAAAGGAAATCAGTCCTGAATATTCATTGGAAGGACTGATGCTGAATCTGAAGCTCCAGTACTTTGGTCATTTGATGTGAAGAGCTGACTCATTGAAAAAGACCCTGATGCCGGGAAAGATGGAAGGCAGGAGAACAGGATGACAGAGAATGAGATGCTTGGATGGCACCCATCCAACTCGATGGACATGAGTTTGAGCAAGCTCTGGGAGTTGGTCAGGGACTGGTCATGAACTGGCTTGCTGCAGTCCATGGAGTCAGACACGACTGAGCAACTGAACTGAACTGAACTGAATTGAAGTGACTTAGCATGCAGCATGCATGTATTAGGGAAAATGAACATCCTCCAGCGGGAATTTTAAAGAACCTCCAGGGGTGTTCAGCTTCCTCAATGGATTGATGAAATCTTGGACCCAGAGAAGGCAGGTAATTTATCTGAAGACACACAAATTAGTCCATGGAGCTGGAATGGGAACCCATATCTCTTGAATAATCATTGCCTAAGTTGCCTACAGAAGTAGGAAATGGCAACCCACTCCAGTATTCTTGCCTGGAGAATGCCATGGACAGAGGAGCCTGGTGGGCTACAGTCCATGGGACTGCAAAAAGTCAGACCATGACTGAGCAACTAACACATACACACTCAAAAGTTGTCTACATGGGAGGCTCCTCAGTGGAGAATGAATGCTTGGTCATCTGTAGAGGTGTCATTAAAGGTATCATCAGATGAGTGTGGGAATGGGGGAGGGGAATGTTAAAGAGGCTTGTTCATTAGGCAGTAGTTTTCTCCAAATGTCTCACCTGTGCCTTAATGTCCTGGGGTTGCCGTAATAAATTACCACAAAATGGGTGGCTTGAAACAACACAAATGAGTTCTCTTGCAGTTTCAGAGGTCTGAAGTCTGAAGTGAAAGTGTCAGCAGGGTAGGCTTTTTTTGGAGATAAGAAGAATCAGGTCCACACATCTCCTAGTTTCTAGAAGTTGCCATTTCTTGGCATTCCTTGGCTTGCACCTCTGTCACCCCAGTCTCTGCCCCCCTTACCACATGCTACATGGCCATCTTCCCTGTGTGTGTCTGAGTCTTCACATGACCTTCTTGTAAGGACAACAGTCTAAGAATTTAGGACCTATCCTAATTCAGTATGTCCTCATCTTAACTAATTATATCTGCAAAGACTCTATTTTCAAATAAGGTCAAGTTCTGAGAGGATGTGAATTGTGGGGGGGACACTATTTAGCCAAGTACACTTTATATTAGAATTCAGTACCAGCAGAATTAGGGTGGGGTGGGTGGCATCCATCCAACTCGATGGATATGAGTTTGGAGCAAGCTCTGGGAGTTGGTGATGGTCAGAGACTGGTCATGAACTGGCTTGCTGCGGTCCATGGAGTCAGACACTACTGAGTAACTGAACTGAACTGAACTGAATTGAAGTGACTTAGTTTGATATGATGTCTAGACTCTCCTTTAACTTTTTCTTCCTAGGGCAAAAACAAACAAAACAAAACTCCAGTTTTGAAAGGAATGTATGCAATAGCGGAATCTAAATGGGATGCCTCTGGTTGCTATTTGTAACTCATTTCTTGGGAAATACCTAAGTGGGGAACTTGTTGATAGCTTCTTATTAGAATACCATTTTAATGATTGGCCAATGATTCTTTCTGGAATCAACTAGTCCATCCTTTTTTTCTGAAAGAAAAAAATTTTTATTAAACTTTTATTTTGTGTGGGTTAGTGGCTCAGTCAAGTCCAACTCTTTGTGACCCCATGGACTGTAGCCCACCAGGCTCCTCGGTCCATGGAATTCTCCAGGCAAGAATCCTGGAGTGGGTTGCCATTTCCTTCTCCAGGGGATCTTCCCCACCCAGGGACTGAACCAGGGTCTCCCACATTGCAGGCAGATTCTTTACCATCTAAGCCACCAGGGAAGACCATAACTTTTATTTTATATCAGAGTATATCTGATTAACAGTGTTGTGGTAGTTTCAGGTGGACAGCGAAGGGACACAGCCATACATATGCATGTATCCATTCCCCACCAAACACTCCTCTTGTCCAGGCTGCCACATAGCATTGAGCAGAGTTCCATGTGCCATACAGTAGGTTCTTGTTGGTTATCCATTTTTAATATAGCAGTGTGTACCTGTCCATTCCAAACTCCCTAACTTCCCCTCTCCTTCCCCCTGGCAACCACATGTTTGTTCTCTAAGTCTGTGAGTCTCTTTCTGTTTTGTAAATAAGTTCGTTTGTATCATGTCTTTTTATTAATAGATTCTGCATATAAGGGATGTCATACTCTGAACTAGTCCATTCTTGAGTTTTCTCCCTTCCCTTTTGCCAAATCACATATTAACACCTAGCTTCCAGCAACATCAGAGAGATGATCATCAAAATGTCTCAAAAAAGACAGCTGATCTCATCAACTTGGGCAAAGACTCTTGCAAACAAATACCATGAAGGATCTCTTTACCAACTATTGACATAATTCAAGTAGAATTTATGTCCATCTGTTCTCATGGCCACTGTTTTCAATCCTGCAGATCTAAACCAGCTCATGTGGGATTCTCTGACTAGGGAAGAGATTCCAGGGCTTCCCCATCCAATCACTCCTCAGCATTCCCTGAGTACAGTTCAAAGGAGGTTGCAGGACCTCATTCAGCTATAGAGTTGAGGAAGCTTGCACAGCTCTGTTACCAAAAGGACAGAGCTATCTTACCACTGACTTCATCTTTGAAATGGAAATCTCATAAAAGAGACTTGCTTCTGGTGAGAATTACAACAAAGGCCCTTGTCTTAGGTAAAGTAGGGGTAAGGGGAATTTGAAATCAGGTCATGATGGAAGTTGGAGCCCCTTAGATGATCTGGAGAACTTTCTTCTTTCTGTTTGGGATTATCTGTTTTATTTACTTCGTGACAACCCAACACCATATGCCAGGGAGAAATCTGACATGAAAGCGACTATTAAAATCCTAAGATTTGCTCAGGTTCTGGTGTAGAGGCCAAATTCTGTTGCTTCTCAGTATTTTTAAAAGTCAAGCATGTCTAGTTTGTTCTTCCCAATCATGCCAATCAGATAAATATTAGCTCCCAAATAAGAGCTAAAGCTTCCTAGTAATTCCTGGGAAAAGAATTGTGCTGACAGATATTGCAAATCCATTTCATTCCTGTCACCAGCCAAGTTGCTGGATTAGTATCTGTGAAAAAGTAAGACAGACTCAAAAGGGTCTTCAGATGATATGTTTGTTGGTGGGAGTTTGTAACTGTTTATTTCATTGAATGAGGAGAATCCCCACACACACACACACACTGCTGTGGCACAAATCTGAGTATCTTTTCTCCACTCTGCACACCCTACACAGCCTGTTCCCCTCAAGCAATGCTGCTGCTGCTAAGTTGCTTCAGTCGTGTCCGACTCTGTGCGACCCCATAGACGGCAGTCCACCAGGCTCCCCCGTCCCTGGGAGTCTCCAGGCAAGAACACTGGAGTGGGTTGCCATTTCCTTCTCCAATGCACGAAAGTGAAAAGTGAAAGTGAAGTCGCTCAGTCGTGTCCCACTCTTAGCGACCCCATGGACTGCAGCCTACCAGGCTCCTCCATCCATGGGATTTTCCAGACAAGAGCACTGGAGTGGGGTGCCATTGCCTGGCAGAACTCAAATGTAAGTCCCAAACCCCACTCTGATTGGCCTGTAGTGTTCCTGAAGTGCAGACAATGATGGAAGTCAGGGGAGGGGGTATGGCTCATTCCATCCCTCTCCATTGGTTTTTAATTTTAAAAAGATAATTTAATTAATTGATTGTATTTTTGACTGTGCTGGGTCTTCATTGCTATACTGGCTTTTCTCTAGTGGTGGCGAGCAGGGGCTACTCTCTAGTCGCAGTGTGCGTGAACTTCTGATTGTGGTGGCTTCCCTTGTTCTGGAGCACAGGCTCTAGGGTGAGAGGGCTTCAGTAGTTGTGGTGAAGCGGCTTAGTTGCTCCACAGTATGTGGGAGTTTCCCAGATCAGGGATCGAACCCATGTCTCCTGCACTGGCAGGTGGATTCTTTACCACTGAGTCACCAGGGACGCACCCCCATTGGTCTTTAAATAAACAGATATATTTTTACTCCCCTTCTCACTTAGGGCAATTTTTTCCCTATCATTTGTTGTATGAGAAAAATGTAACTCCATGAAGCACTTTTTCTTACAAAGCATGAGCTTGCAAATACCATGTGTGTGTATTTTTTCCAGTGCTATTGAGGTAAACTGGACACATATTGACACATAAAATTGTAATATATTTAAAGTGTACAGTGTGGTGAGTTGATATACGTAAAATGTGACAGGAATCCCACAATCAAGTTAATTGACACACAGTGAACTTTTATTTTATCTATATTTTTTGGGGGGGAAAGAACACTTAAGTTGTACACTTTCAGTATATTTCAATTATACAACGCAGTATTATCAACTAGAATCTTTGTGTTATACAGCAGATCCTCAAACTTATTCATCTTATAATTGAAAGTTTGTACCCTTTTACCAATACCTCCCCATTTTTTCACTTCCCTGCTCCTGGCGACCACTATTCCACTATCTGTTTTTATGAATTCAACTTTTTAAAGATTCCACATATGAGTGATACCATGCAGCATTTGTCCTTCTGGCTTATTTCACTTAGCGTAATGGCCTCCTGGCTTCCTAGGTGGCGCTAGTGGTAAAGAACCCACCTGCCAAGGCAGGAGACTTAAGAGACGCCTGGGGAGGGACGATCCCTTGGAGAAGAAAATGGCAACCCACTCTAGTATTCTTGCTTAGAGAACCCCACGGACAGACAGAGGAGCCCGGCAGGTTACAGTCCATAGGGTTGCAAAGAGTTGGACACGACTGAAGCGGCTTAGCATACATGCACGAATGCACTCCAGTTTCATTCATATTGTTGCAAATGGCAGATTTCCTTCTTTTTTTTTTTTTCTTCTTTTTTAAAGCTGAATAGTATACTGATTATATACAACTTTTCTTTCTTTTTCATCTGTTGATGAACACTTAACTCATTTTCATACCTTGGCCATTGCATATAATGCCACACTGAATATGGGAGTACAGATATCTCTTCCAGATAATGGTTCTGTTTCCTTCAGATACCTCTGTACTGTTTTTCCATCAACAGTGTACAAGGGTTCCCTTTTCTCCGTAACCTCACCAACATTTGTTATCTCTTGTCTCTGTGGTAATAGCCATCGTAACAGGTGTGAAACGATATCTCATTGTGGTTTTGATTGGCATTTCCCTGATAATGAATGATTTTGAGTACCTTTTCGCATACCTGTTGACCATTTGTATGTCTTCTTTGGGAAAATGTCCTTTGCCTATTTTTAAATTGTTTGAGCAGGGGGAGTTGCTATTCAGTTGTATATGTTACTTGCATTTTAACCCCTTATTAGATATGCAGTTTGCAAATATTTTCTCATTCTGTGGGTTGCATTTTCATTTATTGACAGTTTCCTTTGCTGTGCAAAAGCTCTTTAATTTGATGTGGTCCCTCTTGTTTATTTTTGTTTTGGTATCAAATCCAAAATATCATTGCCAAGACCAATGTCAAGGAGCATAACCCCCTAGATTTTCTTCTAGGAGTTTTATGGTTTCAGGTCTTATATTCAAGTCTTTAATCCATTTTGAGTTGATTTTTGTGTATGTTTTAAGATGAGTCATTTCATTCCTTTGCCTGTGGCTATCCATTTTTTTCAATACCATTTATTGAAGAGATTATCCTTTCCCCTATTGTATATTCTTAACTCCTTTGTCAAAAATTAATTGACCACACACACACAGGTTTATTTCTGGGCTCTCTATTCTCTTCCATTAATCTGCATGTCTGTTTTTATGCCAATATCCTATGGCTTTGATTACTACACCTTTGCAATACATAGTTTGAAATCAGGAAGTATGGTGCCTCCAGTTTTCTTTCTTTTTTTCTCAGAATTACTTTAGATATACAGCTTCTTTTGTGGTTCCAAATACATTTTAGGATTGCTTTATCTATTGTTGTGGAAAAAGTCATTGGAATTTTGATAGGGATTACACTGAATCTGTGAATTGCTTTGGATAGTATGGACATTTTAACAATAGTAATTTTTCCAATCCATGAACATGGAATATCTATCAACTTATTTGTGTCTTCTTTAATTTTTTTCATTGATGTCATCTAGTTTTCAGTACACACATCTTCACCTCATAATGTCCCTTTCTAGCTTTGGTATCAGGGTAATTCTGGCTTTGTAAAATGAGTGTTGCCTCCTCTTCAGTTTTTTGGAAGAATTTGAGAAGGATTGGTATTAATTCTTTTTAAAACGTTTGATAGAATTTACCAGCGAAGCCATCTGGTCCTGTACTTTTTTTTTTGGAGGGGGGAGTTTTTTTTTTAATTACTGATTCAATGTGCTCACTAGTAATTGGCCTATTTAGATTCTCTATTTTTTAATGATTTAGTCTTGGTAGGTTGCATATTTCTAGGAGTTTATCCATTTCTTATAGGTTATCTAATTGTGGTATATAATTGTTCACAGCAGTTTCAATATAAGCCTTAGTACTTCTGTTATCAGTGGCAGTGTCTCCTCTTTCGTCTGTGATTTTATTACTTGAGTCCTTTTTTTCTTAGCCTACCTAAATGTTCGTCAATTTTGTTTCTTTTCTAAAAGAACATACTATCTTGTAACTAGAAAAATACGAACAAAAAAAAAATTTTTTTTTAAAAGAAAGAGCTTTAAAGAGCCAAAAAGCTGCTTAGGAGAACGAGTCAGGCAGCAGATGGCAGGGTTGTTTCAACTTTTGCTTCAATCTGCCAGGATGGTGAGAATCAGAATGCCAGAAAGAGTATTGTGAATATAGTAGAAGAAAAGGCTGCAATTACCATACAACATGATGTGACCAGTGGCTATATTGGTGTGGGATTACCACAGATTATTTTTGAATCTTCTTTATGCTTTTGTGTATGTGTTGATTTTTTTCCATATGGACATACAGTACTTGTGGAATAGGGAAAAGAAAAGCATTTATTTCTTTAAAAGAAAAAAAAAATTTAAAGGGTTCCAAGTCCTGCCTCCCCAGGCAGAAGGCTACCCCAGGCCCAGAGTTTTAGATGCTTCTACTCTGTTGCCCGGCCCTCGAGAGCCCCAAGCTCTCAAGCTACAGTCTCTGGCTATAGTCTCTGTCTCTCCAGAGGCCCATGTTCTCTCTCTTGATATCTCTGCTCCTCTTTGCATATCTGTTTCATTCTCCTCTTTCTCTTGACTAGTTTTCTCCTAACTTTTGCTCAGGGATGATCCTTCGCATTTGGCCCAGGCTCCAAGTCTGTCATATAGTCTTTTGGTTCCATTTTAGATGGTGGCCCAGACTCTCTGCTCCCCAATTCTGTATTCCTAAGAGAGGAATCTGCTCTAGTTCATCTTCTTCAGCCAGGCCACAGGAGTCCTGTATAGGGCACCAACTTGCCTATAAAGGGGCCATCCTTGGTCAAATGTCCCCTAATCCTGTTGCAATCAGACAAGACTGGGAAGGGGGGGTGTCTCATGGATATTTAGGATCATAGGAATGATGAGCTGGACAGAGTCCCTGTTGGTGCCCAGACAAATTATTAGCATCTCTAGTATAGCAGGCCTGGACACTGTGCTCTGATGAAAACCTAGACCAGAGGTCTACAAAGGCTTGCAAATCCTGCATGATATTCATGTGCCCAGTCTAATTTCAGAGATTCTTAGAATTGGCAGGTCCTAATGTCCATCATGGAGAAGGCAATGGCACCCCACTCCAGTACTTCTTGCCTGGAAAATCCCATGGATGGAGGAGCCTGATAGGCTGCAGTCCATGGGTCTCGAAGAGTCCGGCACGACTGAGCGACTTCACTTTCACTTTTCACTTTCATGCATTGGAGAAGGAAATGGCAACCCACTCCAGTGTTCTTGCCTGGAGAATCCCAGGGACAGAGGAGCCTGATGGGCTGCCGTCTATGGGGTTTGCACAGAGTCGGACACGACTGAAGCGACTTAGCAGCAGCAGCAGCAGCAATGCCCATCAGGGTCCTGTGGTCTGATGGTAAAGAATTCTGTCTGCAATGCAGGAGACCTGGGTTCAGTCCCTAGGTCAGGAAGATCCCTTGGAGAAGGGAATGGCTACCCACTCCAGTTATTCTTGCCTGGAGCATTCCATGGACAGAGGAGCCTGGTAGGCTACAGTCCATAGGGTCACAAAGAGTCGGACACGACTGAGCGACTAACATTTTCACTTTTTGCTTTCACGTAAGGTTCACCAGGCCTACTTGTACCAGTTCTAGCCCCCATCATTGGTCCTCCACTGCCTCTATTTAAGTTGAAACAACCTGTGGTAAATTCATGCAATGGAATATAATTCAGTCATACAAAGGAATGAAGTAGTGACCTGTGCAAAACAGGGAGGAAACTTGAAAACATTTATGCTAAGGAAAAGATGCCAATCACAAAAGGCCACATACTATATATTATTCCATTTATATCAAAGTCCAGAACAGAGACATCTATAGAGACAGAAAGATTAGTGGTGGCCCAGGGTTAGGAGTGGAGATGGGTAGGAGAGTGACAACTAAATGGTACGGAGTTTGTTTTTAAGGTCTTGAAACTTCTAACATTCTAGAATTTACTGTGGCTATAGTCTCCCATATCTGTGAATGTACTAAAATTCACATCTCTCAAAGACTCAAAACAGCAGAACTATGAAAAGACTTTTTCTTGAACTAGTGACAAATTGTCCAAGTGAAGGAAAAATATTAGACACCCTAACTTCCAGTTAACTTGCCTCGTTATGAAATACACAAAGCTACAAATCCTGGCAAAAGATAGTCAAGGGAGGTCGTGAAATTCCATCCCAGAGTGCATGGCTTTCCCACACTAGTCTGAAGAATGAAAGCATACAGGGACACATGCGTGGATGATGGCATTAGCCTCTGCAAGGAGTCATTAGAGTTTAACAGAGCAATTGCCTGTTGCTTGTGTGAAGTGGCGCTTTTTTTAATGATCCAGGGCTGCTCCGAGTCTAGTTGCGGAATGCAGGGTCTTTAGTTGCGGCATGTGAAACTCTTAGTTGCGGCATGTGGGATTTAGTTCCCTGACCAGAGATTGAACCCTGGCCCCTTGCATTGGGAGAGTGGAGTCTGAGCCACCGGACCACCAGGGATGTCTCAGAAGTGGCACATTTAGATGTTGTACAGGCCATGGCCAAAGGGAGAACTAGTTTTGGAAACTGAAAAGCAGCCCAACTCATCTGACTGGCTCCAGAGTGATATGTTCCAAAAGCTTGATAGAATAAAGAAGCATAAGGGAAAGAGTGCAATCATAGTTCAGTTCAGTCACTCAGTCATGTCCGACTTTTTGCAACCTCACGGACTGGAGGCATGCCAGGCTTTCCTGTCCATCACCAACTCCTGGAGCTTGCTCATACTCATGTCAGAGTTGGTGATGGCATCCAACCATCTCATCCTCTGGCAATCATATCGGAAAGAACCATAAGGCAAGCTTTTTCAAGGGTGACCTTCATAGAAGTCATTTATATTATTCAGCTCTCCTTTTGAAATATAGTGTATCTGTTAAGAGTTTTCAATATATTTAACCATTAAATATTTTGAAAGTTATAATATATTAGGCTAGTACTCCAACATGGGCTTATGGATCACTCATGCACATAGCAGAAAACATAATGTAGTTTTCACAATTATTTGTTGCTAAAAAAAAGATCAAAATATGATTTTAAATGCTGATTGTGTCTATTTCAAAATATGAAACCAGAGAAATTAAATCACTCTACTTGACAGTAAAAATAAAACATATAACAAGATAAAATAATGCTTATTACATTTTTGTATAAAATATGATGTATACCACAAGACATCTAAAAATGAGAACAGTGGAAGTATTCTTTTTAAAGAAATTCCCCATGATGCTAATTTTATATCAGGAAAAAAGTCCCGTACATTAGATGTATTAATATTAATAATAAAATACTAAATTTCTTCTTAAACTTGCTTTTTCTTGCCTGGTGATGTGAAAATCCTGTTTAACAAAGGTCTTCCTAGCAAAAGGAAGAACAAAAATTGGCAGCATTTGGAAATGCTTAAATAGACTGCTCCAAAACTCATGAATTATTAGGTATTTCACAGCTGTTTCCCTCCAGTTTTTTAGAGATGGGGCTGGGTGGGCCATCCTCACTTTGAAATATTCTGGCTTTTCTTGCTTACTTGATGCACATACAGTTTGAAGATATAAATCTCTGCTTCAAGTGTTAAGCTTCCTTCTTTCCGTCACCAGCTCATAGGAAATGAGTGGATGAAATAGACACATCCAATAGATAAGAATATAATAAATAAATATCATAAATATATGTCACTGGAAGTACAGCCACTGCCCTTTCCCATCACCTCTCCAGCCCAGAGATGTTGTTAGCCCACAGGAACTAGTAAATCTCACCCAGCTTCCCTTTGCAGAGATTGCAGGAGGTAGCCCTGCCCTGGAATTTGACCTAGCCTCCAAAATAAAGAAAAAGACTTTCCATTCAAAGCTTCTGCCAGCTTTTGGAGTAGGTGGCTCTGTGGTAGGCTTACTTTTTCTGCCTCTGAAGCATCTGCCCCACCCACCCAGGGCACAGTCTGAAAGCAGGAGAAAAAAGACACTGGCACTTGCTCTGGGTGACAATGGAATTTGGCAGGGCCAGCTGGGCAGGTTTCGAGAACTTTTGGTGTTTCTCTTATGCAGTTTGAATTATGCTGGACCATCCTTGATAAGTTAAATGGGGACCTATGTTGATGCCAAGGGGGTCAGATCATCTCTTAAAGGTGTAGGCTTTTGAGCCTGCCTGCCTAGATTTCACAATTACCATTCATTAGGTGCGTGACTTGGAGGCTCAAATAGTCATCTTTATATAATGTTGATAAGAATAGTCCTACATACTTCCCTGGTGGTCCAGTGGTTAGACTCCGTGCTTCCACTGCCGGGGGCACGGGTTTGATCCCTAGTCAGGGAACTAAGACCCTGAAAGCCTCGTGGTGCTCCCCAAAACAGAAAATTTTGCTGGCGATCCACTAGTTAGGACTTCCAATTTCATGGCCGGGGGTATGGGTTCAATCCCTGGTTGGGGAACTGAGATCCTGCATGCCTCCATGGTGCAGCCAAAAAAAAAAAAGTCCCTACATGATGGAGTCACTGTGATAATTAAATTTCCATATCTCCACTGAGACTAAGATGTAGGATAGACCATTATTTTATGGCCACAGGACTGGAAAAAGTCAATTTTCATTCCACTCCCAAAGAAAGGCAATGCCAAAGAATGTTCAATTGCACTCATCTCACATGCTAGCAAAAAAATGCTCAAAATTCTCCAAGCCAGGCTTCAACATTATGTGAGTCGAGAAATTCCAGGTGTTCAAGCTGGATTTAGAAAAAGGCAGAGGACCCAGAGCTCAAATTGCCATCTGTTGGATCACAGAAAAAGCAAGAGAGTTCCAGAAAAACATCTACTTCTACTTCACTGACTACGTTAAAGCCTTTGACTCTGTGGATCACAACAAACTGTGGAAAAAGAGATGGGAATACCAGACCACCTTATTTGCCCCCTGAGAAACTTGTATGCAGGTCAAGAAGCAACAGTTAGAACCAGATATGGAACAATGGACTGGTTCCAAACAGGAAAAGGAGTACATTAAGGCTGTATATTGTCACCCTGCTTATTTAACTTATATACAGAGTACACCATGTGAAATGCCAGGCTGGATGAAGCACAACCTGGAATCAAGATTGCAGGGAGAAATATCAATAACCTCAGATATGCAGATGACACTACCCTTTTGGCAGAAAGCAAAAAGGAACTAAAGGAGCCTCTTAATGAAAGTGAAAGAGGAAAGTGAAAAAGATAGCTTAAAACTCAACATTCAGAAAACGAAGATCATGGCACTGGTCCCATCACTTCATGACAAATAGATGGGAAAACAATGGAAACAGTAGCAGACTTATTTTCTTGGGCTCCAAAATCACTGTGGATGGTGACTGCAGCCATGAAATTAAAAGACACTTGGTCCTTGGAAGAAAAGTTATGACAAACCTAGACAGCATATTAAAAAGCAGAGACATTACTTTGCTGACAAAGGTCCGTCTAGTCAAAGCTATGGTTTTTCCAATAGTCATGTGTGGATGTGAGAGTTGGACCATAAAGAAAGCTGAGCGCCAAAGAATTGATGCTTTTGAACTGTGGTGTTGGAGAAGACTCTTGAGAGTCCCTTGGACTGCAAGGAGATCAAAACCAGTCAATCCTGACTACTCATTGGAAGGACTGATGCTGAAACTGAAGCTCCAATATTTTGGTCACCTGATGCAAACAGCTGACTCCTTTGAAAAGATCCTGATGCTGGGAAAGATTGAAGGCAGGGGGAGAAGGGGACAACAGAAGATGAGATGGTTACATGGCATCACCGACTCAATGGACGTGAGTTTGAGCAAGCTCCGGGAATTGGTGATGGACAGGGAAGCCTGGTGTGCTGCAGTCCATGGGGTCGCAAAGAGTCAGACATGACTGAGTGACTGAACTGACTGAAAAAGGAAAAAGCAAGCTGCCCCTTAACTCTGTTATACCACTGGTTTGGAGACATCCTGGTGTCAGAAATGTTACAACATGGAAAGTACACATTTCTTAATTGCTGAAGTACAGTACATATACTGATAAGGTGCTCAGAGAAGTGCTTGGCCTACGGGAAGTACTCCAAGTCTGTAATTATGGGGTGGAATGTCCCTCCAGTAAGGTAGTCCACCCTTGAAAATGGAGGCCTTATTGAGAAAGGAAGCTCATAGCCTCAACAGGGGAGAGTGAGGCTAGGAACCAGGATGTGTCCACAAAGGACCTGATGTAGGGGTTAATTCTTCATGCTTTTCTATTGAACAACATAAAAGCAAACGCCATGTTTGGTGTTTAGCTTTGCACCCTCTCTCCGCCATTGTTACCTCTCTAGTTGCCCTTATCCCCAAGCCTCCAATCCTGCTGCAGAACTCTTAACTCCGCCTGATGGAGCTGTTGAGGACTAGGAGAGGAGGGCTGCGTCCCAGGCCGAAGAGCGGAAGCACACTGGAAAGTCTATTGTCCGGGAGCCCCACGTGACGACAGGCTATGAGTAGCCAGGAAGACCCGCACCCAGAGAAGTGGCTGTTGAATGGACATCCACTGAAGAGTAAATGTGAGGGGACAAAACTTCCTCCTCAGATTTTAGGAGAAAAGTGACCCTGGGGGTGGCAGAAGTGACTAATGCTTAGGACACATAGATGATGAAATTAGAAGACATCTTGCACAATCCATTCCAGCAGCCATTGAATAACTTTATTTTTTAACTTCATTGATCTTTATAAGAAAGATGGATGACTTTATTTTCTCACTTTAAAAAGCACATTTTCACATTTCATTATTTCTGAAATCAGAATGTGTGACTATGATGCTGGTGGGATGATGATGATGATAGCAATAATAATAGCTAACACTTATCTACAACTTAATGTTATTAAGTGCCAGATGTTATTCCCAGTGCTTGATCTGTATTAATTCATTTATAGCCCTAGAGATTAGATTTTCCCCTTATTGACAATTGAGGAATCTGAGGCATAAAAAGGTGAAAGTTCTCCAAGATGTCACACAGGCACCCCTACTAAGTGGCAGAGTCATGACCCCAACCATGACACTGTCCTGCAATTTACCAAAACCATGGGATTTATGTTCTTTCCCCAAAGCTCTTTCTAAGCCAATGGTACCTCTTAAGATACCCAATAGCATCTTAGAATTGAGGAAATTGAAGTGGTGGTGAAATGGTCCCTATACTTCAGTTCCAATCCCACCTTTGAGCGCTGGGGACTTCTGAGGGACAGCGTAGGGCAGTGCAGGAGGCCACCCCTGCATTTGAGTCCAGCCATGCCACTTGCAAGCTAGGTGAGCTTGGCAGAGTTTTTTTAATTTACTTTTTAATTGAAGGATAATTGCTTTACAGAATTTTGTTGTTTTCTGTCAAACCTCAACATGAATCAGCCATAGTTATATATATATCCACTCCCTTTTGAACCTCCCTCCCATCTCCCGCCCCATCTCACCCCTCTAGATTGATACACAGCCCCTTTTTGAGTTTCTTGGCAGAATTTTTAAATCCCTCTGACCTTCAGTATCTTATAAATGAGGAACAATCATAACATTTTGTACCTCACAGAGCTGCTGTTGATGATAATACCAGCTAATCCATGTGAAGTTCCTTGAACACAGTAGGTTAGTGTAGTGCTAAATCACTTCAGTCGTGTCCGACTCTTTGTGACCCCTATGGACTCTAGGCCCACCAGGCTCCTCTATCCATGGGATTCTCCAGGCAAGAGTACTGGAGTGGCGTTGCCATGCCTTCTCCAGGGGATCTTCCCACCTAGAAACTGAACCAAGTCTCCTGCAAATCCTGCATTGCAGGCGGTTATTCGACGCTGAGCCACCAGGGAAGCCCAGCAAGTGCTCCTTAAATGGAGACCATTTTCATCTTTCATTTGACTTCCTGATGTGCTGAGATGAAGGGTTCTTTCCCTCAGCTGTCAGTGAACGGGGTGGTTCTTAGTCAGTGAAGACTAGCATCTTAAACCAGTCAGTCAGCCCCAGGGTCTGTAGAGTCTTCCTTAGTGCTTCAGAGGGGGTAGCAGCGGGAAGGGCTCCTTGTGAAGGCACCAGGCACCCGGGGAATCACTGCTATCACATGCTAGGCACAACTTAGTCCAGATGGGATGATGCGTAACATTTGCTTCAGATCAGATCAGATCAGTCGCTCATCATGTCCGACTCTTTGCGACCCCATGAATCCCAACATTTGCTTACCTAAACTCAAAACAACTCTTTTAGATTTTTGTCATCATGTCGTTCACCTTTTTCAAATGTTTCAAACCGGACTTGGTCTGTGAGAAGCCTCAGAGGCCTTTGTTAGGAAGGACAAACATATAAACCAATGGAAAACACACACTGCCATCTTGAAGCAAAAGGTGACTATGCCAAGACGTACACGCGAAATGAATGATTCAGAGGTTGAAAGTGACACCAAATTAATGACTGGAAAGGGTGTTGGGAGTGAGCCCATGGTCATCAGACAAACCCCCTTTTCTCAAGCTTATTTCCTCCTGTTCTCTCCATGGAATAGAAGACAAGTTTTAATCCTCCCCAAGGTAAAAATCTTCTTTATGGGTTACTATCATGGAATCAGTGAATTTTAAGAAAGGGTTGGAGGAGAAGTTATGGCCAAGAAGGGAGAGAAAATCATGCTGTATGACCTAGAGGTAGGACATCTCTATGGAGAAAGGGGAAATAAAACTCAAGTTTGCACTGTTGTTGGTGGTTTCTTTTATAAGACACATCTTGAAATTGACCTGCAGATTTATGGTAAATAAGTGCAAGTTTGGTACCTAACTCGCAGAGACGATCTCATCCCATTTTGCTACAAAGGCCAGTTAGGATGTGCCTCTCTACTTGCTATTTCACTTTGACCTGCTTCCCTGGGAATGTACATGGATCTTTGATTTGAGGATTTCAGGTTTCTCCCTCTTAGCATGTGTTTCTAGGGAGAAACACACAAACTACACATAGCCATCATACCTTTGCTCCTAGTAGCAACTCATGGACTCTCTCATAAGCATACTGCTTCAACCAGCTAACCACGGTACAAGCAAGCTAACAAAGGCATAAGGACAACCTGCTCCCCTTAAGAGCCCTAGGCATCTCGCTCATATAATAACTGAGCACTGGGATCTCATCCCAGTATTCAGCAACATTTTGCTTTGGCTCAGCATTTCTGAAAGTGAAAATCAGTCATCTCTGAAAGTTAAGAGTGTCTGCTAGGGCCATCTCTGGGCATGATGCCCACCCAACTCATAGTTTCCAAATAGTACTATAGTGCTCATTTGGCCTTCAGAAGTTCACAGCCCTGATTCTCTGAGCAAGAGGCAGGTATGAAAAACACTTGGGGAAATGTGTGGGTGGATAACAAATAATTATTAAGCCGCTGGTAGACATCAGTGAACTCTTGTTCTAGATGGGGTTGGAATCCTCTAGAGGTTAAGACACCACCTCCCATCTTTTCTGGAAATAGTTGGGGAGAAGATAAATATTACATGAAATGAGATATCACAAGTAGAGTTTAAGAAAAAACACACAAGAGCAGCTAGAAGCACTGAGCTCTGCATAACACTTGTCACAGACATTGGGAGAAATAAGAATAGCATAATGATTAACAGCATAGACAGGTGGAAGGCAGCTTCTAGGTTTAGATCCTGCCTTGCTATCCATAGCTTAGTAAGTTAATTAACCTCTGTGGGCCTCAGTTTCCCAATCTGTAAAATGGGTATATTAACAAGCTTATGGAATTACTGTAAGATTAAATGTGCTATATAGAAAATGATTCCAACACAGCTAAGCATATGCTTAGTGGTCTATATTATCGTTTCTGAGCTCCAAATATTTCTAGAATGTTCAACTGACTTTGGCTGCTATGCCAGTTTAGCAAGCAGCCATTACAAACAGCAATTCAAAGGCGGATGAGAGGAGAGTTGCTGTGAGTAAAACTTCCAAATTCAGGTCACTGATTACCGCCCGCAAAGTCTTATTCTTCCACACACCCACATTTCGGGGCAGAGGAGAGTGAGGAGTGTTTCCACATGGAAATTAAAGATTGAAATTGCTTATTCGGGAAAGGCGAAAATAAACAACATGGAGACACAACTGGGGCCGTCCCCACTTACTTCCTAGGCAGCTTCATAGGAAGCTGGCATTGGCCCTTTGAGCAGTGTGGGGTCATCTGGGTCTGGATCTGTCACACACCTACTCTTTTCTATTCCACCATGTAACAAAGAACCAAATCACCATTCTTTGGTTACCGATCACTTTGATGAGTTGAAACTCTTCATTTCCTAGTAACCGTTTCCTTCCTCATTACTAAGCCCTACCACCCAAAGGCCCCTGAGCTCTTCCACTGTGACTCAGAACAAGAAGCTCGCATGGCAAGCCCGACGCCATGAATCAGAGCTTTTCCAGTGTTTGTTGATAGGAAGGGAAGTATGCAGGTATGGCAACAGTGATCACAGTATCGACGGCTTTGGAAACCTCTCAAACCAATTTCTAGTCACCCGTCATCTAAAGATTGTCCTGAGGGGTAAAGCACCTTGATGTGCGGGCGGAAACAATGATGCAGAGACTGCGAAGAGCTCCCTCTCTACCCCACCTCATTCCATGCCCCACTCTCTCCCCAGGTCCATGTGTACTTTATCCCTCTAGACGGGAGAAAAGATTGGACGCCAAATTCGCATTAAGGTCTTGAGTGTGACCCCACCTCCCTTAGGTAGGATTTACAATCTTTTGTGTGTGTGTGGCCACACTGTGTGGCTTGGGGGATCTTAGTTCCCCAGCCAGGGATTGAACCCATGCCCCCATGAGTGGAATCATGGAGTTCCCAACCATTGGACTGCCAGGCAAGTCCCAGAATTTGCAATTTGAAGGGAATTCCAGCTAGATTAAGAAATCTTGAGAGGTGGACACCCAAGCCCTTGAGACCTCTAGTCCCCAAACCTCAGAATGACATAAGCCACTTTGGATGACACCTTTTTCAATTATCCCAGCTAAACCGTTTCCTCCACAGGGGTCGTTCTCTAACCAACGACCCCTTTTTGTAGTCTTCATAAGTCTCGTGATGATCTAAAATCATCTTGATAAGTTATCTATTTGTTTCATTCCTGTCTGTCTAACCCTCTCAAGTATGAGACATATATGAAGACAGGAACTTTGTCTGGTTTGTTCATTCCTATATCCATTAAGGCACCTTTCAAAGAGTGCCTGTCACATAATAGGTGCTCAGTAAATATTTGGCAAGTGAGTGAAAAAATAATGAACTGAAATGATTTTAGAACAAGTTCTCCTGAAAATAAACTGTTCACTTCCCCGTAGCCTTTGATAATTCAGGCCCCATTCATTTTTTTATGCAGCCAACAAGAGTACCATCTGTTCCACTTGTATATTAGATCACATACGGCTGTGGCCGTGACAAGAAGCACCTATTATATTGTTATCATCTTCATCCAGGGGACTTCTGGTGAGAGATAAGCTGGAGTACCAGCTGCCAGAGGCCAGAACACCCTCCTGGATCTATACACACCAGCTTGGGGCCGGAAGGGAACACTTCACTTCTAACGTAATTGAAAGGTTGAAGAGGAGTTTGAAAGATGAAGATAACAGGTCTCCGCTTGACAACCCCACAGCGCTGAAAGTTCAAAGGTTTCCACTTTGTTAGATGTACATCTTCTAATGATCCCCCACTCTCTATGGCCTTTGCCTACCTCACAATAACAATAAGGTGTGTAGGTGGCGAGTATTATTAGGCCCATGTGCAGGTGGAGAAAGTGAGGCAAGGCCAAGACGGGATGAATCAAATCAACAAGCTGGCTTCTTGTGTACTCTGTTCAAGGCACCGCTTATTGAGTGCCTGCCTTGAGCAAGGCATGATTCTCCAGCCATGTCAATCAATACTCATGTTATTGCTCCCTTTCAGACAGGCCTGGGTTTGCTTGACTCAGGACAGGAAGAGACTTTTCTGACAGCCTAGGAGCTGAGTACACAGCCACAGATGAACAGAGCTAGGGAGACCAGAGCCCCTGAGATGACACCCAGGGCTTAAGAGTGGTGGGTTTCCTGTGTAGAATGAAAGGAACTGTCTGATTGGTTCATCACCACAAGGCTCACTCTGGAGTCAGGCACTGTGCTTCCCCTGCATTATCTCATCGGGTTCCCACAACTCTGGAGATACAAAATATCTTTATCCCCATTTTACAGATGAGGAAACTGAAGTTTACTGACTTGCCCAAGATCACAGAGGTAGTCAGTGGCAGAGCCACTTGAATGGGTCTCCCTGATTGTGGAGCCAACCTTAAGGCATCTGTGTTTCCAGCTGAAGACATGCCAACAAGTTCTCTACAGGATTTGAGCAGAGCACTGGGAGTCTGTCATTCTACACAGACAAGAAAGCTCTTTCAGCTGGAACTTCACACCATCACCTTTGGCTTCAATGGCCACATCAACAGCACCAGTGCTCAAATGAGGAGCGAACGCATGAATAATCTAGCTCTTGGATTTACTCTTCAATAAAATGGAACCACATATTGAGTCTTCTGTTGGAAAGTAACATTTTATGAAGATTTCAAGCCAACAACGGGCATAATTTGTAAGTTCCCATACATAAAGGGCTGGCCTTCAGCTATCGATGAATCAGCTTCTCTAGGAAAGTGTTCCTCCAATGGGTCGGGAAGATCCCCTGGAGAAGGGATAGGCTACCCACTCCAGTATCCTTGGGCTTCCCTTGTGGCTCAGCTGGTAAAGAATCCACCTGCAATGTGGGAGACCTGGGTTCGATCCCTGGGTTGGTAAGATCTCCTGGAGAAGGGAAAAGTTACCCACTCCAGTATTCTGGCCTGGAGAATTCCATGGACTGTATAGTCCATGGGTTTGTAAAGAGTCGGACATGACTGGGTGACTTTCACTTTCATTTTCAATGGATCTGGAGAGCTGTCCTTCTCTCGTATGCAGTGACTAGGCAGAAGTGATCATGAGCCAAGGCTCTGAAGTCAGAATGCCTGGGTTATAATCTTGGCTCTGACTCTTGTTAGCACTATAATCTTAGACAAATTACTTCATCTTTCTGTACCTCCTTTTCCTCATCTGTTGCACAGATTCAATGAGTTATTATTTGTAAAACACTTACAGCAGAACCTGGCATGTAGTCAACAGTCCATAAGCTATCCTGCTGCTTTAGGTAAGAAATGATCCTGTGATACAAAACTGGCCTGTGGACAGACCACCACATAAACAAAGCAGAAGCGGCAAGTTGAACGTGAAGCCTACGAGTTCAAACTTCTGTACACCAAGTATTTCTCTTTCCCTTTTCCATTGTTTGATGTTAACCTCCAGGGTATTAGTTAAATTGTGCCCCACCAGAAGCCACACTCTGTGACCACCAAAACTCAGAATTGCCCACCTCTGTCTTTTAGCAATTCTGTGTAAGTGACTCAGCACTCACTTTCTAATTCCCCCATAGAGCTCTAAACTCGAGGCTAGCCTGAACCACAACAGTGGGTGACACTGGCAGTGTGTATTGGGTGTCCTCTTTCACTCCTTCCTTCAGCATCTCCCTCCTTCAATTCTCCCAGATACTCAGTGCTCTTGTGATGACCCTGCCTGGGCAGGGCTCCTTGCAAAGAGACATCCAAAAGACTGTTAGTCTAGGGCTCCAGACCTTCCCCAAATGGGATTCTGGCTGAGCAAACCTAGGTCCCCAGTAGCTACTTGGATTCAAATAGCCTAATCCCGCATTCATGAAACAAATATGTGCCCCCCCAAATAGCTTCCAAATGTTTGTTAGTGAACTGCAGGACTGAGCCAAGACAATTTTGTCATTACCAAGCTGTTTTTCTCCATCCCCCACATGATGGATTCCCTCCTCTTGCCAGGCCACCCTTGATAGCTATGACCTCTATTTTCTCAATGTCAGCCATAGAAAACCACATCTCAGAAGCATCTGAAGAGGTTTATAACATCTCTATGTTCTCAGTGGTGAAATATTTGATGTCATTATATATATTTTAAATTTCCGAGGTAATCTGTTATATTTTTTACACTTAAAGTGAAGAGATTTGGGAAACTTTATACTGGAAAGCTCCAAAAGATTGAAAAAAAGCATGATTGTCTTTTTTCTTGACTCAGAAGAGCACACATTTTTAGTCAAATATATCAGTTCCTGCGTGTGAAGAGTTTTCATGAAACATTCATCTATTCTTGTGAAATGTTGGCTTTTGTGCAAATCCAACTAGATGGTATGTGATTTTAGTATCAAACTGATGGAATTTCCTCCCTGAGATCTGAGTTCTCTCACTTAGCACTTTTCCCTTCACTGGGCGGCCCTAGCCGGGTTTGTTTCCACTCCTCTTTGCTGCTCCCAACCCACTTCCATCATCAGTTACTCATCCCTGTTTATTGTAGAAATAGACAAAGACAATATGCTACGGGGTGAGTTAGGTTCCTCAAAATTCATGTGTTGAAGTCCTAACCCCCAGGACTTCAGAATACAACTGCACTTGGAGATAGGATCTTTAAAGAAGTAGTAAAATAGTTAAATTTTTTAAAGTTCACGTAGGTGGACCCTGATCCAATATGATTGGTGTCCCTATAGGAAGAGATTAGGACATAGATGAACACACAGGGAAGACTACGTGGAGACACAAGAGAGGATGGTCACCTACAGGCCACGAAGATAAGCCTCAGAAGAAAGCAACCCTGCACCACCTTGATTTTGCACTTGCAAACTCTAGAACTGTTGGATAATAAATCTATGTTGTATAAGCACCCAGTCTGTGGTTCTTTGTTATGGCAATCTAGCAAAGTACTATACTACATATACAATCAATTCATATTATTCTTTTTGGATAGTTAAAGTGATCAAATATCCAAATTTTTAACGACATATATGCCTCAGGGCCAGGTATCCTGGGGCAAGTCCTCAAGAGGACAGACGTACTCTAAGGCTCAGGGTCTCTGATGTGAAGTAGCTGTCTGGCTCAACCAATGGTGACTACAGAGCTCAGCATTTGGTCCTTACACCTGGCACTCTGGCCCCAGGAAAGTCTATATTGCGGTTCACTCAGTTTACAGGGAACAGTGAGGCTCAGGGGGGCACACCATTTTGTGGATGCCCCTCCCTTCCAGCACAGCCCACCCAATCTGAGGCACATAATTAAAAGAGACCCACCCCAACTGGCAGCAGTAGGCCTGATTGCCTTGGCCATTGCCACAGACTCAGGTGAAGAGCCCAGAATAAAGGAAAAGAACTCACTCTAGGACCACAGCAGAGAGGGGGAGGCCCTGGACTGAGAAACCTAGCTTCTTAATCTTGTCCTCAAGGACCTTGAGCAAATTACTCAACCTCTCAGGGCCTCTTTTTCCTCATCTGTAAAAATAAATGGGTTGCATCTGCTTCCTGCTAAAGCAGGATTTCTCAAGGTAGGATTCAGCATGAACCAGCTGCAGCCCAATCATCTGGGATACTTGTCCCCAGTAACATCCTGGGCCCTAACAGAGACCCACCCAATCAGAATCTCCTGTGTGGGAATCTACATCTTAACAAGCCCTATTGTTCCACGGTCTCATTCAACTCAGCGTCTCCTGAGCCTGTGACCCCTTATCTCCTCTGTCCCATCCCCTTCATCCATTTAGAAACAAGATCACTTTCTCCCCGGGGCCGTTGGCTGCTCTGTGCTTCTGCTTCTATCCTTGCAGCAGCTGGTGCCGTGCTTTCTGGCTCTAAAAGCCATCTTTCTACTTCCAGCAAAGGATGGCCCCGAGCAAGGAGAAAAGCAAAAATAAGTTTGATGGGAAATAATTTTGAAACTTCTAACTTAACATAAACTTTTGATATTGTCTGGCTTTTAATTTTCCAGAACTTGTTTGTCCTTCATGAGCACAAATAATCAGTAGGTAGCCTCACTAAAAATTTCCTTGAACCGGTTCCTTTGACTGAAAAAACAACGGAGAGAAGGGTAGGTTCGATAATCTTTTGAGTTCTACCTCGCATGATTGTTTTGCATATCAGTATTTTGGCCTTTCCTGCTAAAGGTCTTTCCTTGGGTTTGCAAACAGGAGTTTGAGAAGAGTCCTGGTACTGACTGAGCTTTCTTGGTAATGTCACACAATTTCCAACCACAAAGTCAATCTTCATTTGAGTCAGAGCAATTAGAGGAAGACAATGGCTGTGGACCACACTACTGAAATATTTTATCGAGGAAGCCAAAGAGGCAATTCAAATGGGAGAACATCTTTTTTACAATTATGGGGTACAATCTGCCACCTTTTAGCAGCAAAATGCCCAGAAGATATTCTTAAGGAAGGGGAGAAAATATGAGTATTCAAGACCCCCTCTCTACAGGTTGTAGGGAATGGTATTGTTTTCCTGTGTCTTTCTATAACATCTGTTTTTCACAATGTTATAATTCAAAGCTGAAACCCTGATTTCCAGTTGATCTAGCATTGTCCACATTCCGGTCCAGGATAGTTTTGATCAGAGTCCCAAGATCACAAATATGCATGATCTTGGGCTCTGTATAAAAACACACTGTAGGGACTTCCCTAGTGATCCAGTGGCTAAGAGTCTGCAGTCCCAATGCAGGGGGCCCCAGGTTCCATTCCTGGTCAGGGAACTGGTTTCCACATGCTGCACACTACAACTTAGAGTTTGAGTGCAGCAACTAAAGATACCACAAGCTGCAACTAAGACCAAGTGCAGCCAAATAGATCATTTTTTAAAAACATACTGTAGGGTTAGCTAGAGAAGTGCAGAAAAGTCATTTTTAGGAAAGCTGAGCTTCAGCTAAAGGAGTGGTACTGTGTTTATATGTCAGAATAGCTAAAGCCACCAAATGTTCAAATGGTTCTTTTCGCTTAAGAATATATTACTGCTGGGAACTTTGTTATTTCCTGAATCTGGGCGGCCAATGATGAAGATTTCTTTGTATGAAGGTCATGCTTTTCCCCTGCAATTTGGGATACTTTAGAGCAGGGGTCCCCAACCTCTGGGATCTAGTGCCTGATGATTTGAGGTGGAGCTGATGTAATAATAGTAGAAATAAAGTGCGCAATGAATGTAATGTGCCTAAACCATCCAGAAACCATCACCCGCCCGCCCCCCCCCCCCGCCGCCCCGTCTGTGGAAAATTGTCTTCCATGAAACCAGTCTCTGGTGCCAAAAATGTGGGGGATCACTGCTTTAGAGGGTCCATACTTTTTATGGGGCTCACAATGCTAATGATTTGGATTGATAATACTTGTGGCAAGCAACAAACACAAATTATAGATTGTAAAAATGTCTAAATATTTATTGGTCTCTAAGTGAAAAGTAGGGTTGGAAGTTTTCAGCAATGTGACAAAATGCAGTAACCCTTATCACAACTATAGAGTCTGGGTGACACCTCCATCAGCTGAGCCACTTAGAAAGTTTCCACTTCTCACCTTAAGATTTAATGTGATACCCTTTAAGATGCTAGAATCTTCTCACTTGGTTACCACAGAAGACGTAGGGCATAAACCCATCAAGTCACCTTCTCCATCAAACCAAGTAACCAGATTAAAAGTGTGGGAGAGGCCTCCACATATACAACCCCTACATCAAGGCCATTGAAACAACTTTGGTTGGGAGTAGGTCACATAGGTGCCAGTAGAGACTCGAACTTGGAGGGTAGTAGAGTTGGGTCACTGAAAGTGATTCATCCTGTGGCACTGATATGTACTCCATTGCTCATGGAGGGGGGTACCTGTGTAGACAATCCTAACTAGATGCTACTCAAGCTTTGGAACTCCAACTTCACGGTCTTTGAGAAATGACTATCTCCACCAGAAAGAACAGAAATGCTTCGCGAGCAGCAGCCATGTCTCAAACCTCTTAATTCTGCACCTACTGCAGAGGAATAGGAGAAAAACCACAGTTTCGCAGTGGTGTGATGTTATTAAAAGAAGCATTCTATTATTGTTGCTTTTTAAAACGGTGGTTATTAAAATGTGGGGTAACAGAAAAATGCTTATTAGGAAAGGGTAAGTGAAGATAAATATGTGAGATGATGGAGGTGTTAATTAACTAGCTGGGGGAATCCTTTCACAAGGTGTACGTATATCAAAGCATCACAACATACACTTTAAATATCTTATAACTTTATTTGTCAATGATACGTCAATAAAGCTGAAAAAAAGGTAAGTTTTTAAAAGCAGGATACAAACATGTGGGTTCTATAATTACAAGAATAAAAAATTTTTGTGGAGAAAAGATGAAGGAAATATGACAATGGCTATGCTAGAAAGCTAGGTTTGTGAGTCATTTTATTCCTATTCTCTTTTTTTGTGTGTGCAATATCACTAAAAAACCCTTTTCAGCATTTTATTTAAGAGGAAGGTTCCTGTCCAGTTATTGTAAAGCTAAATTCCCAGGTTGACAGCATGAGTTGATTTTTTCCCTTGCCTAATTCAATCTTCCAGAAACGGAGAATCTCAGTGGGGTGAGCAATGCTCCGTCCTAAAAAGGTTTCCTAGGAGCGAGGCTCAGCTGGGTCCTTGGCCGGTGATGAGTAGGTTCATAGAAACTCTGAGTCACCCCAGAATGAGAGCCATCAGTCTTGCTCCCTTCCGTTTCTCTAAATTGAGGTCGTGGAGCAGCCCTTTCTTCTGTGTGTCTGCTGGTGCAGTCTCAGCTGAGCCAAAGGAGGAGGATGAAGAACAACCCGAGCCCCCTGATTTCAGTTCCAAGGGCCTGGAGTAGGAAAAAGGGACACAGAGCCTGCTGGGTGCAAGCTGGTGCTTCCACTTCTATGGAAGGAATATGACCTTTGTGGCTATGACTTGCCGCTTAGAGCTTTCCCCAGTCCCCACAGACCATCCAGTGAATCACTAGGTTCCCCAAAATGTTTTGTGGGGCCTGCTTACTACATTGACAAAAGAAAAAAAAAAGATCGTGAAAATACACCTGAATCATTCCAGAAATTGTTTATTGCAAAATGAGGAGTGGAGGAGCAGGACACCCAAAAAGCTTCATACCTAGTGCTTGTTGAGGAGAGAAGAAATCTTGAGTGCCAGGGCCTGCTGCTATAAAATTGAGTGCCACACGAATGGAAGAGAACTCCAAGACTACCAGAGCAACCTCTAAATTTCTCTGCCACTCACTGGGCGCTGGAGCTGATTTCATTTGATTATTAGCCTTTGGTATTTGATACGTTTGCCTCTGAGAGCCGGGGTTCTCCTCTTATGATTTACGAAATCAGTTCCTCAGAGGGACAAATTGGGAAACAAATAGAGAGATGCTCGCTTCCACATAGTGTTCAGGGGAAAAGGGGTCATAAACTTATATACTCAGGTGGAATCCAATGATGTGTTATGTATGCATCTTTCTTTATTGAGAGAGAGAGAGCATGCAAGCTGGTGAGCCTAGAAGGAAATACTCCAAAATGTTATCAGTGGTTATCTTTGGGTTGTGGGTGCTTTTTGTTTCCTCCTTTATATTTTTCTGCATTTTAGAGTTTCCCACAATGAGTGCTTATCACTTTTCTCATCAGAAAACCAGAGCTCCATCAGGCATTGATGGGTGAAGCATTCTAAAATGTAAGAGTTCTCTGTGAAAAATAATAAAATGGGCTTAAGAACAATGTTAAAGAAATCTCTGGCTAACTGAAAATGAATTCTTAATAGAAAGTAAGCCTCCTTACTAGCCTGGCCAAGTAACTTGTCCCTTTCTGGCTTGGATTCTATTTCACAAGTGGTCGCTGGGAGCTTCTAACGAAATAAAGTACATCAACTCCTTAGCATGGACTGGGTGTGCAGTAAGGACCCAGCCCATATTCGTCCCTTCCTGTTTCCTTCTGACTCTCACCCCTACTTCTGAAGTATTGAAATAACTTGCTAAGGGTCAAAAAGGAAAGAATCACAAAAACATAGCAATGCAAGGCACCAGGTGGAGAAAGAGGATGGCAATGTGGGATGCAGTGCAAATATTTGATACCATTTCCTAGTTATCCACAAGAAGCACGAATTGTCTCTGTATAAGGAAGGGTCAAGCTGTAGACAATACAGTTGCCCATGGAGTTTAGAGAAAGGGAGCCCTAATTGGGCTTCCTGGAGGAGGCTCAGCTGGGGTTGGCTCTTGAAGGGAGGGGTATGAAGGGGTGTGGAAGGAGAGAGGGATATGGCAGGTGAGATGAATGAAAGTGAAGGCAGGCACAATGAAGGCAAAAAGAGGATGCTGGACTGTCAGTCTAAATAACACCTTGCTTACAGTAGCAGTGGGTGGGTAGAGTACAGGAACAGCAAAGTCCCTTAGGGGACATCTTATGGTCCAAACTTCTCATTTTACATCTAGAAAACCTGAGACCCAGGAAAAGGAGGGCCACACAGTGACACAACTGGTCAGGACACAACCAAGACTAAAACCTTGGACTGGGGAAAGGCTTGGGGGCAGGGCTCCTGCCTTAGGCAAAACTGAATTGGAGGGGGGGAATGGAGGGAAAATGGGGCATAACTGCTAAAGAGAATGTTCTAGAATTCGAGAGTGGTGACGGTTGCACAATTTGTGAATACACTAAAAAGCACTCAACTATACACTTTAAACGTACCCAACTATGTTTGGACTTCCGTGGTGGCTCAGATGATAAAGCGTCTGCCTACAACGCGGGAGACCCAGGTTCAATCCCTGGGTTGGGGAGATCCTCTGGAGAAGGCAAAGGCAGCCCACTCCAGTACTCTTGCCTGGAAAATCCCATGGACAGAGGAGCGTGGTAGGCTACAGTCCATGGGGTTGCAAAGAGTCGGACATGACTGAGCGACTTCACTTCATACACTTTAAATGTACCCAACTATATGGTATGGGAATTATATCTCCATCAAGGTGTTATAAAAAAAAAAATACTGAAGCCCCAGGGCCTGTCCTGGGTCTCAGCTCAGGACGGGGATTCAGATGCTGGGAGAGGAACGTGGCAAGTGAATGGAACGCAGGCCAGTACAGCTCAGACCATTTTGCCACTGCACAACCACTCACACCCAGCAGAAAAGCCTAGGTACCTCTGAGGTGAGGTATTGGATTCATTCTCTGAAGTTCTTAGGCTTGGCCTTAGATGTCGCTTCTCCCCCTCCTTCCCTCACTCAGGATGCCCTTGATCTCTTCATAAACACTTGAGATCAGATGGTGCCCCAGGTGTTATGCTCTGGGTGCTGGCAAGGAGCTGGCTGGGGGTATGGAGAACCTAGGGTTGAGGAACTACTCAGGCCAGCAGAAGCCCCAAGCAGCTCCCCCATGGCCTCTGGCAACACAAACCCCAAAGAGGGGTTCAGCCTGGATGTTTGTCTGGATCATACAGCTTTACAGCTTTCACAGATTTTTGTGAAGTTATAAGGGCTCCCTCTTGACCACAGTGGTAAGGTTTTTGGCGAATCAAATCACTTATACCCACAACTATTTTTCCTTCGTTCTTTTGCATTTTTCATTCACTCACACATTCCCCCAAACAGAAATGGCTTCTGCCCTTGTGGACTTTATGATCTAGTGGGAGAAAGATCAATCAAATCATCGCTGTGGTAGGTAGAAATCTAAGACGAGCCCCAAGATTTCCATGGTTGGGTGCACACACCTGCTATAATCTACTTCCCCTGCACAGGGGCTGGATCTACAACTATGATGACAGCTCTCCTGTGATTAGGCTACATTCCATGTGAAAGGTGAAGGCATTTTGCAGATGTAATTAAGGTCCCAAATCATTTGGCTTTGAGTTATTCCAAAGAGAATTTATCCTGGTGGACCCGACAATGTAGCACCAAAAGAAATTGTAAGATGACAACTGGGACAAATGCTGCAGGAGGGGAACATATGGTGCTATGAGGGTCTACAAGGGGAGTACATGCAACAACAATCTAACATTCAACACAATATGTTCTACTTTCCAGGTGCTGCTCTTGGTGCCTTGTTTAGGGCTCACAACACCCTGCGGAGTAGAGACCGCTGTTGGCCCCATTTTGCAGGTGATGAGCTGAAGGCACAGGGAGTTCACTTGTCTGGTGTTGTCTGCTTAGAGAATGATGGAGTTGAGATTTGAAGCCAGGAAGTGTGGCTCTCATTCTGAGAGTCAAACCAAGCTGCTTAGCCCAGAAAAAGCATTCCTTGGGTAAGGAGGTAAGCAGTGCTTGAAGGGAAACAAGAAATGTGAGCTTAATCTTTCTTGCATCTTTTCCCCCTCTGGTTTCTATGCTACTGTCCAATCCTGATTCTTTATACTTTGACCCCCGCCCTGCTTCTCTTCTTTCTTGTACCTAATTTTGAGATTCCTCCAAGTTGTGGTCACTTGCTCTTTGCCTTCTCTTTTAAGTTTTCTTTCTTTCTGAAAGAAAGATCCCTCTAATGAATGATCTTTTAGGTATTGCGAGTCATTCAGCTAATTTTTAGTAATGAATCAAAGCTGATTTCAGAATCAGAAAACATACAGTCATCCTTCTGTATCCATGGGTTCCGTATCTACAGGTTCAATCAATTGCTGATCAAATATTTACCCTCTGTATCTGCAGCTGCAAAATTGTGGAACATCCTTGGATAAAGAGGGACCACTGTAAGGGACTTGAGCACCTGCAGAGTTTGGTATCTGTGGGGGGCCTGGAAGAGATATCCTGTGGATACCAAGGGGTGACTGTGTATGTCAATTTGTGTAGAGGTAGTAAAAGTATTTGTGACTTGGAGTGAAATGACTACTTTGCATTTTGCAATTCTAGCTACCCAGTAGAACCAAGTGAGGAAGTTGTCCAGATGATTCAAACATGCAAACAGGGCTGAGAACTAATGCTTAATACAACCAATGAAGTCAATCAGTACAATCTTGTTTTAAGAGGGTCTAGGAGTTACCATCAGAGAAGGCAATGGCCACCCACTCCAGTACTCTTGCCTGGAAAATCCCATGGGCGGAGGAGCCTGGTGGGCTGCAGTCCATGGGGTCGCTAAGAGTCGGACACGACTGAGCGACTTCACTTTCACTTTTCACTTTCCTGCATTGGAGAGGGAAATGGCAACCCACTCCAGTGTTCTTGCCTGGAGAATCCCAGAGACGGGGGAGCCTGGTGGGCTGCTGTCTATGGGGTCGCACAGAGTCGGACACAACTGAAGCGACTTAGCAGCAGCAGGAGTTACCATGGAGGGATGATCAGGAAGAGTTGCTTTATTTACAAGACCATGCACGAATAAACAAGCTAGAGCTCCAGTAAAATTATCCCACGTCCACTGGTGCAAATGAAAAAAACCAGGAAAGCCAAAAATTTATAGTATATCACTTACCTTAGTGTCCTGCACATAGTGTTAATGAGTGTTATACAGGTGAGAAAATAAGGTAGTAAGAGATGGGGTGGAGGGGCTTGGGTATTGTGTGATAACATTTTATATATATATAACTCAATCCTCAGACCCTGAGAGACATATTTTATTATCACTATTTATTAGGAAACTGAGGCAAAATGAGTATGTGATATGCCTAAGATTATAGAGATAGTAAGATTTAAATATAAATTATCTTATGAATGAAGATCTTCACTATTCTTTTGCTTCTAAAAGCATTGTCAGGGGGACTTCCCTGGCAATTCAGTGGTGAAGATTCCACACTCTCAATGCAGGGTTTGATCCCTCGTTAAGGAACTAAGATCTGGCATGCCACATGGCATGGCCTAAAACTAAATAAATGCATTGTCAGGAATTGATGTTGAATTTTTTTGCTTCTTCACCATTTATTGAAATAGTGTTCTGTTACTAACGGGAATTTGAGTAATAGATTTTCTAATATTAAGCTATTTTGCATCACTTGAAATGAGTCCCTCTTGGTGAAGGTATGAGCATATTAACATACTGCTGGATTCCATTTACTAATATTTTATTTAGTATAGTTTTGGTAAATATTTATGTGTGAAACTGATAGGCAGTTTAATTCTTCATACTCTTTGTGAGGTTTTTAAATTTTATCTTAACACATTGTTATTCAAATAAAAAAATTTTAATTAGTGAAAAAATTTTATTTTATTGTAGTAAGAACACCTAACATGAGATTTACCTTCTTAACAATTTTTAAGTGTACACAATTTTTAAAGTGTACCTATTGTGAGTATAGTGTTGTACAGCAGATCTCTGCTGCCACTGCTAAGTCGCTTCAGTCGTGTCTGACTCTGTGTGACCCCATAGACAGCAGCTCACCAGGCTCCCCCGTCCCTGGGATTCTCCAGGCAAGAACACTGGAGTGGATTGCCATTTCCCTCTCCAATGCAGGAAAGTGAAAAGAGAAAGTGAAGTCGCTCAGTCGTGTCCGACTCTTAGCGACCCCATGGACTCCAGCCCACCAGGCTCCTCTGCCCATGGGATTTTCCATGCAAGAGTATTGGAGTGGGGTGCCATTGCCTTCTCCGCAGCAGACCTCTAGACCTTACTAATTTTGCTTAACTGAAACCTTATGCCCATTGATTAGTAACTATTTCCCCCACTCCAGCCCCTGGCAAACACCATTCCACTCTTTGATTTTATGATTTTAACTATTTTAGGTGCCTTATATAAGAGGAGTCATGGGGTATTTGTCTGTCTTTCTGTGACTGACTTACCTCACTTAGCATAATTTCCTCAAGGTTCATCCATATTGTCCCATATTGCAGAATTTCCTTCTTTTTAAAGCCTGCATAGTATTCCATTATATGTCTATTCCACATTTTCTTAATCCAATCGTCCATCAGTGGGCATTTGTGTTGTTTCCACATCTCAGCTATTGCTGCAATGAACAGGAATGCTAATATCTCTCCGAGATCCTTATTTCAATTCTTCTGAATATATACCCAGAAGTGGAATTGCTGGATCTTATGACAGTTCTCTTTATAGTTTTTGAGGAATTTTCATGTTGTTTCCCATAGTGGCTGCACCATTTTGCATTCCTATCAACATGTGCAAGGGCTCCATTTTCTCCACATCCTCGCCATTGCTTGTTACCTTTTATCATTTTGATGAATAGCAATCGTGACAGGTGTGAAGTGATGGCTCATTGTGGTTTTGATTTGCATTTCCCTGATGATTAGTGACATTGAACATTTTTTATATACTTATTGACTTTTGTATGTCCTCTTTGAAGAAATGTCTATTTAAGTCATTGGTGGTGGTGGTTTAGTCTCTAAGTCATGTCCAACTCTTGCAACCTCATGGTCTGCAGCCTGCCAGGGTCCTCTGTTTATGGAATTTCCCAGGCAAGAATACTGTAGTGGGTTGCCATTTCCTTCTCCAGGGGATCTTCGAGACCCAGGGATTGAACTCGCATCTCTTGCATTGCAGGCAGATTCTTTACCACTGAGTTACCAGGGAAGCCCATTCAAGTCCTTAGCCCTTTTTTGGGTAGGAATTCCTTATATATTTTAGGGACTAACCCCTTATCAGATATATGGTTTGAAAATATTTTATTCCATTCTGTAGATTGCCTTTTCACTCAGTTGAATGTTTTCTTTACTGTAAGAAGCCTGTTAGTTTGATATAGTCCCATTTGTCTATTTTAGTATTTTTTACCTGTGCTTTTGGTGTTATATCTATGAAATCATTACCAAGACCAATGTCATGAAACTCTTCCCCACGTGTTCTTCTAGGAGTTTTATAGTTTCAGGTCTTATGTTTCAGTTTTGAATCCATTTTGAGTTGATTTTTGTGTGTCATGGAAGGTAAGGGTCCAATTTCATGGGTCCAATTTCTTTTGCATGTGGTTATCCAGTTTTCCCAACATCATTTGTTGAAAAGACTATCTTTTCACTGTTGTGTATTCTTTGCACCCTTGTCAAAGATAGTTGACATAATATATGTGGATTTATGTCTTGGCTCTCTGGCTAGTTCCATTGACCTGTGTGTCTGTTTTTATGCCAGTGCCACACTGTTTTGATTACTGTAGCTCTGCAATGTATCTTGAAATCAGAAAATATGAGGCCTCCAGGTTTGTTCTTCTTTTCAAAATTGTTGTGTATATTCAGAGTCCTTTGTGGTTCCACATAATATTTAGGGATTTTTTTTCTGTTTTTGTAAATAAGAATATCATGATTTTGATAGAGATACCTTAGATCTGTAGATTACTTTGGGTATATGGACATTTTAACATTATTAAACCTTTTAGTCCTTGAACATGCAATGTCTTTACATTTGTTTGCGTCTTGCTTAATTTTCTTCATTACTATTTTCTAGTTTTAATAAACAAGACTTTACCTCCTTAGTTAAATGTATTCCTAAGTATTTTATTCTTTTCAGTGCTATTAAAAATAGCAATGCTTTCCTAATTTCCTTCTCCAATAGTTTCTTGCTAGTGTTTAGGAATGCAACTGATTTTTGTGTGTTGTGTGTCATGAAACTTTACTGAATTTGTTTATTAATACTAACAGTTATTTTAATGGAATCTTCAGGGTTTTCTATACATAAGATCATGTCATCTGCAAACAGGGATAATTTTACTTTTTCTTTTCTGATTTGGATGCTTTTAATTTCTTTTAGTAGAGTAATTTTTTTTTAACATTGAATAGAGGTGGCAACAATGGGCTCCCTTGTCTTGATCTTAGAGGAAATGTTTTCATCTTTGCACTATCCAATATGATGTTAGCTGTGGGCTTGTCATAAATGGCCTGTATCATGGTGAGGTACTTTTCTTCTATTCCTAGTTTGTTGAGAGTTTTTAATCATGAAAAGGTGTTGAATGCTGTCAAATGTTTCTTCTACACCTGTTGAGATGATTGAGATGATCATGTGACTTTTATCCCTTATGCTGGTAATGTGGAGCATCACTGATTGATTTTCATATGTTCAACCATGTTTGCATCTTGGGAATAAATCTCACTTGGTTGTGGTGTTTGATCATTTTAATGTGCTTCGGTTTGCTAATTTTTTTGTTCTTTTTTAAAAATTTCATATTGAAGTATATTTGATTTAACACTGTTGCATTAGTTTCAAGTGTACAGCAGAGTGATTCAGTTATACATATACATATATCTATTGTTTTTCAAATTATTTTCAATTTAGATTATTACAAAGTATTGGGCAGAATCTCCTGTGCTATGCAGTAGGTCCATGTTGGTTATCTATTTAAAATATAGCAGTGTGTACATGTCAATCCCAATCTCCCAATTTGTTCCTCTGCTAATGTTTTTTTTTTTTTCCAAAATTGGGAAAGCACTAAGTCAGGCTGTATATTGTCACCCTGCTTATTTAACTTATATGCAGAGTATATCATGCAAAATGTTGGGCTCAGTGAATCACAGGATGGAATCAAGATCACTGGGAGAAATACCAATAACCTCAGATATGCAGGTGACACCACCTTTATGGCAGAAATTGAAGAGGAACTAAAGAGCCTCTTGATGAAGGGGAAAAAGGAGAGTGAAAAAGCTGGCTGAAAACTCAACATTCAGAAAACGAAGATCATGGCATCTGGTCTCCTTACTTCATAGTAAATAGCTGGGGAAAAACGGAAACAGTTGACAGACTTTATTTTCTTGGGCTCCAAAATCATTGCAGATGGTGACTGCAGCCTTGAAGTTAAAAGATGCTTGCTCCTTGGAAGAAAAGCTATGACAAACCTAGACAGTCTATTAAAAAGCAGAGACATTACTTTGCCAACAAAGTTTCGTCTAGTCAAAGCTATGGTTTTTCCAGTAGTCATGTATGGATGTGAGAGTTGGATCATAAAGAAGGCTGAGCACTGAAGAATTGATGCTTTTGAAGTATTGGAGAAGACTCCTGAGAGTCCCTTGGACTGCAAGGAGATCCAACCTGTTCATCCTAAAGCAAATCAGTCATGAATATTCATTGGAAGGACTGATACTGAAGCTGAAGCTCCAATACTTTGGCCACCTGAAGCAAAGAGCCTGATGCTGGGAAAGATTGAAGGCAGAAGGAGAAGGGGACAACAGAGTGTGAGATGTTTGAATCACATCACCGACTCAATGCACATGAGTTTGAGCAAACTCTGGGAGATGGTGAAGAACAGGGAACCCTGGCATGCTGTAGTTAAAGGGGTCACAAAGAGTTGGACACGACTTAGTGACTGAACAACAACAATATTTTTTTCAGGAGTTTTGCATTTATGTTCATTAGGGACATTAGCTTGCAATTTTCTTTTCTTGTGGGATCTTTGGCTTCAGTTATCCTGGCCTCATAAAATGAATTTGAGAATGAAGTATTTCTTTCTTTTTAATTTTTTTAAAGAGTTTGAGAATGAATGTTATTTACCAGTGAAGCCATCTGGTTCTGGGCTTTTCTGTGTTAGGAGACTTAGCATATCTTCTTTATCCATTCATTAGTCAACAGACACAGATTGGCTTCCATATCTTGGCTGTTGTAAATAATTCTGCAATGAACATGAGGGTGCGTATATCTTTTTGAATTATCGTTTTTGTTTTCTTTGGATAAATAACTGGAAGTGGAATTGCTAGATCATATGATAGTTCTAGTTTTATTTTTTTGAGGAAACTTCATATTGTTTTCTGTGGTGGTTGCTCCAATTTACATTCTCACCAATGGTGCACACGGTCCTCTTTCCTCCACATCTTTACCAATACTTTATTCCCTGTATTTTTGGTAATAGCCATTCTAACAAGTTGGAGGTGTTGGTTTATTGTGGGTTTGATTTACATTTCCCTGATGGTTAGTGACGTTGAGCATCTTTTTATGTGCTTGTTGGACATCTTTGGAAAAATGTCTATTCAGATCCTCTGCCCATTTTTAAAAAAGATTATTTGTTTTTTCTTTATTGGGAGGTTTTTGATTGTCAATTCAAACTCCTTACTCATATTGGTCTGTTCAGAATTTCTGTTTCTTAATGATTCAGACTTAGCAGGTTATATGTGTTTAAGAATGTATCCATTTTTCTAGATTATTCAGTTTGTTGGTGTATAATTCTTCATACTAGTCTCTTATGATGCTTTTTATTTCTGTGGCATCAGTTGTTACATGTCCTTTCTGTATATATATGTCTTTTCTTTCATTTCTGATTGTATTTATTTGAGTCTTCTCTCCTTTTTTCTTAGTCTAGCTAAGAGTTAGTCAGTTTTGTTTCTCTTTACAAAAAACCAACTTAGTTTTGTTGGTTTTTTCTATTTATTTTTAGTTTCATTTATATCTAATCTTTGTTATTTCCTTCATTCTGCTAACTTTGGACTTAGCTTTTTTTCTTTTTCTAATTTCCTGAAGGGTTAAATTAGGTTTTTCTTTATTTAGAACTCGATATTAATATTACACCGGCTTTGATTTGAAAATGGAGACCTTATTTTTCACTGTTCTAGAACATTTTTTAAAGTATCAAGATTATTTGTTCCTTGAAAGTTTGAAAGAATTCATTTATGAAGTTGGGCCTAATGCTGTTTTAAGAGTTAGCTGTTTAAAACATTCCTGGGACTTCCTTAGCAGTCCAGTGGTTAAGATTCCATGCTTCCACTTCAGGGGGCGTGGGTTCAATCCCTGATCAGGGAAATAAGATCCTACATGCTGTGTAGTGCAACAACAAAAAATTTCTAGTTTATCCTGTAGGAGCTTAAGTCAGTCCAAGGAGGACATGTCCATGAAGGACAAAAGAAATTCATTATACTGTATCAGGTCAATTCTTTGCTTTCCCTGTTCATTTTCTTACTCATTAGTGATTTCCTTCTGTTCACCTAGTTAACCTGTCTTCTTTTCTTCTTATCCAAATAAGGATTAGTTCTAAAACAATATTTACTGTGAAACTCTTTTCCAGGGCTACATCTAAGGGCATGATTTACTTATGGGCAGTCCCAGTATAATGGGTACATGATGTAGATTCTCTATATATGCAGGCAGCTTTTGATTTAAAAATATTCTGGACTTCCTGAGATTGACATTACCTTTTTCCCTCTGTTTCCTCTACATCCTTTTTTCCAGCTATTGAATCAAATCCCCTGTGCTAGAGGAGATGGCTAAAGAAGCAGCACAGAAGTAAGTGAGGGGGTGGGGAGAGAGAGTGGAAAATCTATCAGAAACCTAATTGGGAATTATATTTTCCCTGCCTCTCCCCCTCCCACCCAAAAAGGCCTACTGTTCTTCCGCGCCACAGTTTGAGCCTGCCATTCTAGAATGTTCCATAATGCAACCATTACTTTCCTGCAGAGGTCATGAAACAGAGTTTTGGCTTTCCGGTCTTGCTCAGAGATCTTCTTCATTTCAGTGAAATACCAGTCCAGAAGCTGCTTTGAAAGGTGTCATATGCCGTCCCCAGCCTCGGTTTAGGAATAACTTGTGCAAAAGCCACAATTGCTCTTCTTTACAAAACCTCTACTGTGGTTTTTGCACATCACTGCTACCTTGCACACAGCCTTTCCTCTTTCTTACAAGAGTAAGAGAAAGTCTTAGCTCTAAGTCAGCTCTGTCACATTTCCGGTTTCAGAGGAGCTAACTCTGAAAATGCAGTAATTTTCCTTGTTCATCAACTTTATGGATACCCACTCCATGGATGGAAAATTCTTGTGTCTTAAACTGCAAATGTCTATTTTACTTGCAGTTGGGAGTAGATTTTGAGACAGGTTTTTTGTTTGGAAGTACAAAAATTGGAGAATTAGTAATTGAACCATGTCAGTATGTGATCTCTTGAAATCTTTTGCCTTGAAAACAGCACCCCTCTCCTCCTCAAATAAATTAGCCAGGAATGGTCTTTAATTAAGACAATGGTACCTGGGTGTGGGCATTCCTTTTTAAGTAACTTCCTTACCTTCAGTTAATTGGCCCATAATTCTTATTAAGCTTCCTTTTGTTGTCCTGGCTAAATGGGAAAAGGTCAGGGAAAAGAACTGTGAAATCCCAAGGGGTCCCCAGAGCTCTGCTCTCTGACCTCTGTGCTCAGAAGCCCTCACTCCCTCCCCTTCTCCAATTGAAGTCCTTGGCTTCTGGGCTTCCAGAAACCCAGTCCTTCTCAGCCTGGAAAGTAGCCACACCCACTCCCTCTGAGTCAGGGCTTTGTTACTGTTGTTTAGTCGCTCAATTGGTCAGTGTCTGATTCTTTGGGACCCCATGGACTGTAGCCTGCCAGGCTCCTTTGTCCATGGAATTTTCCAGGCAAGAATACTGGATTGGGTTGCCATTTCCTTCTCCAGGGGATCTTGTATCTCAGGGATAGAACCTTTGTCTCCTGCATTGCAAAAGGATTCTTTACCACTAAGCCACCTGGGAATGGAGAAGGAAATGGCAACCCACTCCAGTATTCTTGCCTGGAGAATCCCATGGACAGAGGAGTTTGGTGGGCTACAGTCCACGGGTCGCAAAGAGTCGGACACGACTGAGCAACTTCACTTCACTCACTTTCACCTGGGAAACCCCCCAGGCTGGGCAAGGAGCAGCTTTGAAGCTTCCCGGAAATTTGCACTTAAAAAGGAGACCTAGGGTGGCAGCCAGCCCCTCTGTACAAAGCCTGCCTTCAGGGAGTCACCCCTCCACCCCACCCCACACACAAGGCCTTGTGGGAAGATGTCACCTGTGTGGAGGGCGGTGGGAGGGGTATCCTTAGGAGAGGACGTGAGGACTGGGGGTTGGGCGAAGATGACGGGCTAGGTGGGAGTGTTTTCCGCCTGCCCCACCCCACTTCCTTTTTCCCATTGTTTCACCAAGTCTTCCTTCTTGACTCACTTTTGTACATTTTCTGTACTTCTCATGTCCTCTTTCTGAACTGAGACTCTTTTCCATCCACCTTGCTGCCATTTCCTCTGTGTGTATGTCTTTTCTCTGTGTTAATGATTCTTTCTTTTTCCTTCACTTTAATTTTTATTTGTATACAATTTTTAAAGGTTACTTTTCATTTACAGTTATTATAAAATATTGGCTATAGTCCCCTTACTGTGTGTCAGTATTTCTTGACATGTCCTATTTCTTGTCTCAGAACCAAATAAATCATTCTGAGGTTGACAACCCCACCCACTGGCAAAGCCTGCCCTCCTCTTGACCCTGGATCTTTTTGTTGAGTGGCATTATTTTTGGATGAGGAGGCTTTTCCAGACTCACTTTGAACCACACCACTTGGGGTTATCCCTGTAGGTGATCTGAGAGGTCAGCCCTGGAAATTAGCTACCCTTTGGGGGATGGGGGCAGAGGAGCAGGTTGTGTGGAAGGACAGGGACTGAGAAGAGAGTGGGGTATCTTCTGCAGAGCACAAAGCTTGGTCTGAACAAAAATGTTCTTAGTAGCAGAAAATGCTTCTGAGGAGGAGCTTGCTTTTGTCACATCTATTCACTGAAAAGGTACTGATCACGTACTGTATACCTGGCACCATTCTAAGTGCTGGAGCTACAAGGGCTAGGAGAACAAGACAGACGAAAAGCTGTGTCTATAGATCTTACCTTCTAGAAAATGCTACTGGACCAGGTGTTGGGACCATGAGTGCTAGTCACAGCCCTACGAGTTATTAGCTATGAAACCTTAGACAAGTTCCTCAACAACTCTCTGAGTCTCAGATTCTTTATCCACCAGACAGGGGTATGGCATTGAATGGATTGATAAGGAGTGCTCTTTAAAGAGCATGGAATACCACACAGATACAGGGTTTTATTATTGTCTACATTCCCCACCACTGGGCTTTTCAGGAGTAGTTCCTAGCCTTGGATCCACAAGAAATGAAGGTAATCTGAGGCTATCTGACTTGGAAAATTCTTTGAGTATATAAGCATACTAGTAATTAAAGATCAGTAGATGGATAAGTAGATGCCAGGTAGATGTATATATACATATTTTACACAAGCAATACATAGCCATGTGGGAAACTTAGAAAATACAAGTTAAAGCAAAAAGATAAAAATCCCCCAGAATTTATCACTCAAAGACAAGTCTTGGGGTTTTTTTCCAGATTTATTTCTCTATGCATGTATAGACCAGTGTAGAGCATAACCAGAGGGACCACACATACCCAGGCTTGAAAGTGTGTCTTCTATTGATGAGCATCTTTCACCTCATGTCTCAACTGGAGCAACATTTCGGAAGATGGAGTCATTTTTTATTTTCAGAGATGTGTGGTATTGTTTTCCAATGACTGCTTTAATATGGTGCCACAAACTGAGTGGCTTAAAACAACCGAAATGTAGTCTTTCACAGTTCTGGAGGCCAGAAGTCTGAGATCAAGGTTTTGGCAGGGACATGCTCCCTCTGAAGGCTCTAGGGAAGAATCCTTTTTGGCCTCTTCCAGCGTCTAGTGACAGCCAGCAATCCTTGACATTCCTTGGCTTTTGGCTGCATCACTCCAATCTCTGCCTCCATCCTCACATTGCCATCTTCCTTCAATTTGAGTCCATGTCCAAATTTTCCTCTTCATGTGAAGACATCAGTCGTTGAATTAAGGCCCATCCTACTTCAGTATGATCTCATCTTAATTTAACTAATATCTGCAAAGATTCTGTTTCCAACTAAGTTCACATTCACAGATTCCGGGTGGACAAGAATTTGGCGGGGGAGGGGTGACACTATTCAAACCACTGCAAGTGTCAATCCTGTTGCTTATTTGAACAGGCTTTAGACAGAGTTGGGACCCTCATGTCAGGAAAGAGGTCTGTAGGCATCAGTGATCCTGTGACAATAGGGGGCCCCAGAGCTTCCTGCTACTCCCAGTCAGAAAACATCTTGATGTCAAAACCCCTGACTGGATTAGATAGATGTTGCATTAGATGTGGATGTTTTCTGGTGGGAGCCATTCCAGATCCACACTGAAGAGGGACTTCCGTGGTGGTCTAGTGGCTAAGACTCTGCATTCCCAATGCAGGGGGCCAGGGTTCAATCTCCGGTCAGGGAAGTAGATCCTGCATGGGGCAACTAAGACCCAGTGCACCCAGTAAATAAATAAATATATTAAAAAATAAAAATATATCCACATTGAGCAAGATGGCACCATTCACTGTGGCACATTGTGAAAGAGAAAAGTTGTCGGCTCCATTTATTTGCAAGTGAATGCCTGTGTTACAGCAACTCTCCAAGATTGTGGTCTTTGTCAACCATTAATCTCTGGGCAAAAATTAACATGGGTGCAGAGAGTGGAGGGGAACATACAGCCAATTTCTAACTACTGCTCATAAGCACTTTGGGGACACTCTCAACTTATTTGTGCAGAAGTAGAACTATGGGAACATTCTATTTTTGCCATGATTTTTGCACTAACAGTGTATCACAGGGGTCCTTCTAAGTCAGTAAATATATTTCTGTTACCCAAATGTATTTGACTAGAAATCTTAAATCTTTTTTTTTTTTTTTTTGGAAATTCTTAAAAGGATATTACTACCTTTTTTTCCTTTTGAACTTTTCCCATACATATATATATTTGCATATATATATATTTGGCCAAAACATGCAGTATGCAGGATCTCTGTTTCTCAACCAGGGATAAGGCCTGTGCCCCTTGCAGTAGAAGCTCGGACTCTTGACCTCTGGACAGTCAGGAATGTCTCCAGAATCTTAAATGTTTTGATATAACGCTTTCACCTCCCATCCCTTCCCTGTAGTCCCTGACATCTTACCATTTCATTGACTCCCCCAAACTTCTTTTGCATCCCCTACCCTGCCAGAGGGAAAAAAAACGCTTCCTGCCTCCCGTGTTCCCTTAATCAGATGCAGACAGGGCTGGATGTTCTTTGCTGGGCTGCTGAGTCAGAAGCTTGGACAGGCCAGCTTCAGTCTTAATGAAGTGGGTCAGGAAGGAAGTGCTGAGAGAGATGGGTGCCTGGTGCAGTCAGTGGGTGGGAGCTGATGGCAATAACAAGATCGGAGCCTTCTGAGAGGCAGCCTGATTCCTGGGAAAGAGCATTGGCTACAAGTCTGGAGGCCTGGGCTAGTTTTACTCTGTTACTAAATTGCTGCCAGACCCTGGTAAGTCATCCCCCTTTTCTGAGCCTCAGTTTCCCCATTTCAGAAACCTTGAGGCGGACCCCAAGAGACACTGTGGGAGAACTGGAGGGCACCCAAGTCAGCCACCATGAAGAGGACAGTCTCCTGGGAGACTCGAGTTGGGAGCAGAAGCTCTCATTTGAGAAATAGCCCCAAGAGGTTGTTGAAACAGATGCAGAAGGGGTCTGGGAGGGACTGCCTGAGCCTTCAGTCAGAACTGAAGAAGAAAGCGTGGAGAAGAGTTAGAAGCTGAGGTGAAGGCAGGGAAAAGAGAGAAGCCTGAACAAAGTAAGTCAAGAAGAAGGATTAAGGTAGAGATAGATTAGGGCCCCAGGGAGAGGCTACATGGCAGAATTCAGGGGAATAAGAGCTAGGAACCAGTTTACTGAAGTTCTGGAGTCTAGGGGAAATGCAGAAGGTAGTCCGAGACTGCAGCGATGAAGGTAAAAAATGAGCTAGAAGCACACAGACAGGTCTTTTATGTTCAAGCATATCAGGCTGATTTCTGAAGAGAGAGGGGTACCCCTAGATTTACCCACCCATGCAGCACTTGATCCCTGAGACCCTTCATCCTGGAACAAAGAGGGTGTTTTTACTATAAAGTCCTCATAAGGTGGTACTCCATTTTAAAGGCACATTGGAAAACCCTGGAATAGAAACTGTGCAGAGCCCAGAGCAAGGCTGTGGTCCCAAGACTGAAGACTCAGGAAAAGAGCCCATGGGCTCCAGCCTCTGGGTCCTTGCTTGGGCTAGTCCCTGTACCGGGAAAGCATTCTTCCTCACCCAGAAAATTCCACTAGAGTCACCTCTTCCAGGACCTTTCCTCCTCCATACTTTTCTCCTTAACTAGCACTCTTTTCTTTCTCATTTTGGCTCCCCAGACATATCAGAGAGCCTAGTGCTTGCTAAGTCCTGGGCAAATATTTGCTGAACAGATACTAACTACTTGACACTAACTACTCATCACCTTATAAGGACTTTATGGTAAAAACACCCTCTTTGTTCCAGGATGAAGGGTCTCAGGGATCAAGTGCTGCATGGGTGGGTAAATTTGGGGGCAGCCCTCTCTCTTCAGGGCCCTTGTTCTTTAGTCACTCAGTCATGTCCAACTCGGTGACACCCTGGACTGTAGCCCGCCAGGCTCCTCTGTCCGTGGGATTTCCCAGGCAAGAATACTGGAGTGGGTTGCCATTTTCTTCTCCAGGGGATCTTCCCTACCCAGTGATCAGACCCAGGTCTCCTGTGTCTCCTGCATTGGCAGGCAGGAGAGCCACCAGGGAAGCCCAATCCTGCCACAGGAAACACCAGTGGGAGAACCTGGGGGACTTATACAGAAAGATGCCACGGGGCTTGTGTCTCTCTGCTAGACACATGGCAGGAGGTGTTTAAATTGTCCAAAAGCCCAGTTATGACTAGAATTTCTTCTAGAATTTCCTTCAAAGCAGATTGCTCCTACTGCTTGGTGGGCTGGGGATGGGGAGGCAGCAGGAAGTGAGGGGACAGAATCCTACCCCCAGAACACAACTCTAGAGTTTTTTTTTTTCCCTTAGAGCTAGAGAAAGAGGAATCTCTCACCCATTTTCCCTCAGATACTAAGCCATTGACTGCCTCAAGAACAACCTTCTCTTTCTTGCCTCTTTCCAGGCTTTGCCAGAAGGGCAGGGAGACACTGATGAACACTGACCATCTCAGGCATGAAGCATAGAACCTTGCATAATTTTCTCATCTAATCCTCAGACCCAGCCTATAAAGCAAGAACTATTATTACCCTTGCTTCATAGGCAAAGCAACCAAGGCACAAAGAGGTTCAAAGATATGCCTAAGATCCCGCAGCACATAGGGTAGTCCGAAATGTCTGCTACCAAGATCTGGCTATTTCCACCACCCTAATCTGCCTCTTGGAAGAATTGCTATGCCCAAAGGATATCCCCTTTGAGGTGATTGTTTGAAATAATAGTTAGTATTAATAATATTTATTATTATTTATTATTTTTACTTATTTATTATTCAAACTATTATTATTGTTTGCAGTAATAATTATTATCCAACAATAATAATATATAATAGTATATTATTATATTATTATGTAATAATAATTATAAAATAATTATTTCAATTATTTTCAAATAATTTTCTTAAATGATTATGTTCTATATTTATAGAGGATGTTAGCATGCAAGTAGACATGTGGATAACAAATGAGCACATGCAGCGATGGTCAACATCATTAGCCACTGCCTGCATGCTAAGTTGCTTCAGTCATGTCCGACTCTTTGCGACCCTATGTAGCCTGCCAGGCTCCTCTGTCCATGGGATTCTCCAGGCAAGAATACTGGTAAGAATACTGGGGTGGGTTGGCCTGCCCTCCTCCAGGGATCTTCCCGACCCAGGGATCTTCCCGACCCAGGGATTGAACCTATGTCTCTTACATCTAACCTGCATTGGCAAGCGAGTTCTTTACCACTAGTGCCACGTGGAAAGCCCCATTAGTCAAATCAAAACTACAATGAGACAATACTACAGACTTGTTAGAAGAGCTAAGATAAATAATGCTGATGATACCAACTGCTAGTGAGGATAAGGAACAACTGGAAATCTTAGTCAAAATGATTCTTTGGTGATAAGAGGCAGAATAGTGGTTACCTTTGTGAGAAGTGGAGGTGATTGGAAGGAGACAAGAGGTGGACTTCGAAGATGCTAGTAAAAATCTACAACTGTTCAATCTGGGTGATGGTTACAATGGCTGTATTTACTTTATGAAAATCCACTAACATGATTTGTGCACTTTTCTGTATATAAAGGTTTACTTCAATAAGTTTATCAAAATTATAAAACTCAGGACTTCCCTGATGGTGCAGTGGTTAAGACTCTGTGCTTCCAATGCAGGGGGCGAGATTCAATTCCTGGTTGAGGAACTAGGATCCCACATACCATACAGCACACCCAAGAAAATATTTTTTTAATTATAAAAGTAAAATATTCTCATTATAAAAATAATGCAAAGGGTACAGAGGCATAAATCAAAAATTAAAACTTGTTCCCCGTAAACTCCATTGTACTTCCCAGTGGTAACCACTGTTACCTGTGTCTCTTGTCTATTTAAGCACATAAACAAATAGGGCTTTTCTCACACTAATGGAGAGTGGAGCCATGGTGCCCACAAGTTAGAAACAAAGAGTGGACATTTGTCAAGAAGATTCATCTCGGAGACATAGGATGGAGGCATGCAGCTAGAGATCGAAGATTCTGGTCACACTGTCAAAACTAATGTGTGTGTGGGCTAAGTCACTTCAGTCATGTCGGACTGTTTGTGACCCCATGTATACAAAGTTATCACAGGTGTATCTTCTTTGAGAAAGCCTTCCTGGACATTCTTCCTATTCTACTTCCCTGCTGTGACTCTTCCTTAATGCTCCCATAGCATTCTGTGTTCACCTCCACTGGGGCTCTTCTCACATTGTTTTCTGGTTATCTGCTCATGTATTCATGGGCTTTTCTAGATTGGGAGCTCCTGACAGGGTAAGGATTATCATTTTTATTTTTGTATTCCCAGCATCCAGCTCAGCACCTGGGCCATAGTAAGTGCTCTGTGAATGTTGCTTTGAGCAAATGAGCTGATTGAAGGAAAAATCTCCAGAAAATGCATCTTACAATCTCACCAACAAGTGCAACATCTGGATGTAAGCAGCAGATATCAAGCCATCTCAGGCTTTCTGCTGCAGACTTGCGTGGAGAATCCCACAAGGTGCAACCAGAATCCTCAAGGTGAGATAGGACTTTGCATTGGAAGCTTCAAAATGTAATGCCTGGCTTTGAAAGTGAAAGTGAAAGCCACTCAGTTGTGTCCAACTCTTTGTGACCCCATGGGCTATAGAGTCCATAGAATTCTCCAGGCCAGAATACCGGAGTGGGTAGCCGTTCCCTTCTCCAGGGAATCTTCCCAACCCAGGGATCGAACCCAGGTCTCCCACATTGCAGGACAATTCTTTACCAACTGAGCTATCAGGGAAGTCCACCTGGCTTTGAAGAGGGTGAATAACGCAGTTTACTATGAATTTACTATTCAGAAAACTAAGATCATGGCATCTGGTCCCGTCACTTCATGGCAAATAGATGGGGAAACAGTGGAAACAGTGGCAGACTTTATTTTTCTGGGCTCCAAAATCACTGCAAATTGTTATTGCAGCCATGAAATTAAAAGACACTTACTCCTTGGAAGGAAAGTTATGACCAACCTAGATAGCATATTAAAAAGCAGAGACATTACTTTGCCAACAAAGGTCCATCTAGTCAAGACTATGGTTTTTCCAGTAGTCATGTATGGATATGAGAGTCAGACTATAAAGAAAACTGAGCACTGAAGAATTGATACTTTTGAACTGTGGTGTTGGAGAAGACTCTTGAGAGTCCCTTGGACTGCAAGGAGATCCAACCAATCCATCCTAAAGGAGATCAGTCCTGGGTGTTCATTGGAAGCACTGATGTTGAACTGAAACTCCAATACTTTGGCCACCTGATGCAAAGAGCTGACTCATTTGAAAAGACCCTGATGCTGGGAAAGATTGAGGGCAGGAGGAGAAAGGGATGACAGAGGACAAGATGGTTGGATGGCATCACCAACTCAATGGACATGGATTTGGGTGGATTCTGGGAGTTGGTGATAGACAGGGAGGCTTGGCATGCTGCGGTCCATGGGTTTGCAAAGTCAGACACGACTGAGAGACTGAACTGAACTGAACTGTGCATTGATCTGACTAATGGAAACTAAACAATAACTTTTAAGTTATCTTCCCTTGAGTGTGATGTATTCAGTTAACACATTGATTAGTCAATGCTAATATATATATTGCTAATATATAAGTCCTACATATATATAGGACTTCCCTGGTGGTCAAGTGGCTAAGACTCCATGCTCCCAATGCAATGCAAGGGGCCCAGGTTTGGTTCCTGGCTGGGGAACTAGATCTCACATTCTGCAACTAAGACCCACTGCAGCCAAATAAATAAATATTTTAAAAAAGAACTTTGTGTATGTGTGTGTTTGTGTGTGTGATTTTTAGCCTTCCAGATCCCACAGAAATGCTTAAAAAGTGAATCAGTGTAATTAAATCACTTTGCTGTACACCTGAAACTAACACAACATTTAAATCAATTATACTCTAAAGTAAAATTTTAACAAATTTTAAATAAAAAATGAATAAGTATAGGATTATTTGTTGCAGCATTGTTTAATATCATATGACTGGAAAAACCTAAATATTCATCAAGAGGGGACTAGTTAGATAAATTGTGGCATGTCATTCATATAATGGAATATTATACAGTTCTTTAAAAAAAAAAAAAAAGAAGCACTTTGTTGCCATAAACTAATCTCCAAGGTATAGTGTTAGATGAAAAAAGAATGATGCACACAGTGCATTGTATACTACTGTGTGTAAAAAAGAGTGAAAGAAAAAAAAAGAGTGAAAGAGAATAACTGTATTTGCTTGAATGTACATAAAAGCATCTCTGGGAGATACTAAGAAACTGACAACATTGGTTGCCAGTGAAGAACTAGGCAGAAAAGTCTGAAAAAAGACTCTACATTGCACCCACTTTTGTATCACTTATATATCTAACCATGTGAGTGTATTACTTAGTCAAAAGTAAATGTAGGGACTTCCCTGGTGGTCCAGTGCCAAAAACTCTATGTTCCCAATGCAAAGGGTCAGGGTTCGATCTCTGGTCAAGGCACTAGTTCCCACATACTTTAACTAAGAGTTCACATGCTGCAACAAAGATTGAAGATCCTGTGTGCTGCAACTAAAACCCAACACAGCCAAATAAATAAATAAATATTTGAAAATAAATAAATATAAAAAGAATGAAATCACAGCAACAATGCTAAACAAGAAAAGATGACATCAACATGAAATAAATTTTAAGGGATATTGGGAAGTAAAAAAGTCAATGAATTTGGGCTAACAGAAATCACAGCAGAAAACACTGCAATTCAAAAAATCAGACTGAGTGGGTTTTCTCAACAGCACAGCAATCTCAGGGTTGGTAAATGCAAAGAGTGGGGTAGATGGGGAAGGAATAATTATGGTAACTTATTTAAGATCTGGAGTAGGGACTTCCCTTGTGGGCCAGTGGATAAGAATCTGCCAGCCAATTTCAGGAGGCACAGGTTTGATCCCTGGTCTGGGAAGATCCCACATGCCTTGGAGTGACTAAGCCTGTACCCCACAACTATTAAGCCTATGCTTTAGAGCCCGTGATCCTCAACAAGAGAAGTCACCACAGTGAGAAGCCCATACACTGCAACAAAAATCGATATACTGAAAATGAGTATACTACCCAAAACAATCTATAGATTCAATGCAATCCCTATCAAGCTACCAGTGGTATTTTTCACAGAACCAGAACAAATAATTTCAAAATTTGTATGGAAATACAAAAAACTTTGAATAGCTAAAGCAATCTTGAGAAAGAAGAATGCAACTGGAGGAATCAACCTGCTTGACTTCAAACTATACTACAAAGCTACAGTCATCAAGACAGTATGGTACTGGCACAAAGACAGACATATAGATCAATGGAACAAAATAGAAAGCCCAGAGATAAATCCACACACCTATGGACACCTTATCTTTGACAAAGGAGGCAAGAATATACAATGGAGAAAATACAATCTCTTTAATGAGTGGTGCTGGGAAAACTGGTCAACCACCTGTAAAAGAATGAAACTAAAACACTTTCTAACACCATACACAAAAATAAATTAAAAATGGATTAAAGATCTAAATGTAAGACCAGAAACTATAAAACTCCTAGAAGAGAACATAGGCAAAACACTCTCTGACATAAATCACAGCAGGATCCTCTAAGACCCACCTCCCAGAGTAATGGAAATAAAAGCAAAAATAAACAAATGGGACATAATTAAACTTAAAGGCTTTTGCACAACTAAGAAAACTATAAGCAAGGTGACAAGACAGCCTTCAGAATTGGAGAAAATAATAGCAAATGAAGCAACTGACAAAGAATTAATCTCAAAAACATACAAGCATCTCATGTAGCTCAATATCAGAAAAATAAGTGAGCCCCCATTTTTTGATTTTGGCCCAATCAAAAAATGGGCCAAAGAACTAAACGGACATTTCTCCAAAGAAGACATACAGATGGCTAACAAACACATGAAAAGATGCTCAACATCACTCATTATCAGAGAAATGCAAATCAAAACCACAATGAGATACCATTTCATGCCAGTCAGAATGGCTGCTATTCAAAAGTCTACAAGCAATAAATGCTGGAGAGGGTGTGGAGAAAAGGGAACCCTCTTACACTGTTGGTGGGAATGCAAACTAGTACAGCCACTATGGAGAACAGTGTGGAGATTCCTAAAAAACTGGAAATAGAACTGCCATACAACTCAGGGTTCAATGCAATCCCTATCAAGCTACCAACAGTATTCTTCACAGAGCTAGAACAAATAATTTCACAATTTGTATGGAAATACAAAAAACCTCGAATAGCCAAAGCTATCTTGAGAAAGAAGAATGGAACTGGAGGAATCAACCTGCCTGACTTCAGGCTCTACTACGAAGCCACAGTTATCAAGACAGTATGGTACTGGCACAAAGACAGAAATATAGATCAATGGAACAAAATAGAAAGCCCAGAGATAAACCCACGCACATATGGACACCTTATCTTTGACAAAGGAGGCAAGAATATACAGTGGATTAAAGACAATCTCTTTAACAAGTGGTGCTGGGAAATCTGGTCAACCACTTGTAAAAGAATGAAACTAGAACACTTTCTAACACCATACACAAAAATAAACTCAAAATGGATTAAAGATCTCAACGTAAGACCAGAAACTATAAAACTCCTAGAGGAGAACATAGGCAAAACACTCTCCGACATACATCACAGCAGGATCCTCTATGACCCGCCTCCCAGAATATTGGAAATAAAAGCAAAAATAAACAAATGGGATCTAATTAAACTTAAAAGCTTCTGCACAACAAAGGAAACAATAAGCAAGGTGAAAAGACAGCCTTCAGAATGGGAGAAAATCATAGCAAATGAAGCAACTGACAAACAACTAATCTCAAAAATATACAAGCAACTCCTACAGCTCAACTCCAGAAAAATAAATGACCCAATCAAAAAATGGGCCAAAGAACTAAACAGACATTTCTCCAAAGAAGACATACAGATGGCTAACAAACACATGAAAAGATGCTCAACATCACTCATTATCAGAGAAATGCAAATCAAAACCACTATGAGGTACCATTTCACGCCAGTCAGAATGGCTGCAATCCAAAACTACAAGCAATAAATGCTGGAGAGGGTGTGGAGAAAAGGGAACCCTCTTACACTGTTGGTGGGAATGCAAACTAGTACAGCCACTATGGAGAACAGTGTGGAGATTCCTTAAAAAACTGGAAATAGAACTGCCTTATGATCCAGCAATCCCACTGCTGGGCATACACACTGAGGAAACCAGAAGGGAAAGAGACACGTGTACCCCAATGTTCATCGCAGCACTGTTTATAATAGCCAGGACATGGAAGCAACTTAGATGTCCATAGGCAGACAAATGGATAAGAAAGCTGTGGTTCATATAGACAGTGGAATATTACTCAGCTATTAAAAAGAAAACATCTGAATCAGTTCTAATGAGGTGGATGAAACTGGAGCCTATTATACAGAGTAAAGTAAGTCAGAAAGAAAAACACCAATACAGTATATTAACACATATATATGGAATTTAGAAAGATGGTAACGATGACCCTATATGCGAGACAGCAAAAGAGACACAGATATGAAGAACAGACTTTTGGACTCTGTGGGAGAAGGCGAGGGTGGGATGATTTGAGAGAATAGCATTGAAACATGTATATTACCATATCTGAAATAGACCACCAGTCCAAGTTTGATGCATGAAACAGGGCACTCAAAGCCAGTGCACTGGGACAACCCTGAGGGATGGGATGCGGAGGGAGGTGGGAGGGGGTTCAGGATGGGGGACACATGTACACCCATGGCTGATTCATGTCAATGTATGGCAAAAACCACTACAATATTTTAAAGTAGGAAATGGCAACCCACTCCAGTGTTCTTGCCTGGAGAATCCCAGGGACGGGGGAGCCTGGTGGGCTGCCGTCTATGGGGTCGCACAGAGTCGGACACGACTGAAGTGACTTAGCAGCAGCCTCAATATTAAGATAAATAAGTTAATTACAATAAAAAATAAAATGAATACAGTGGAATAAATGAATAAATAAATAACTATTTGTTTTTAAAGTGCTAGAGTGGAACAGCTAAGACAAGTGACCCCTTTCTTCCTCTCTCCCTCCCCCCATGGATCCTTTGTCAGCAGCAATACTGGGCCTTTGCCCTCAGGCTAAAGCCTAGGGAGGGCCCTGAGACCTCTCCAATGGATAGGAAAAAGGAAACCAACCTCAGTCAAAAGTGAAACCCTCTAAAGGGCTCTACCCCCAGAGAAAAGCCCTTCTTTATCAGTTGTGGGGGTCCCAGCCTTTCTACCTCTCCACCCACATAACCTAAAGGGAAGACTGCCTGTTGACAAGCCCTACCCACTTAAACAGAACCCACAGTCAGCTCTCCCATTGCAGAGAGAGGTTCATGGGGGAAGCAGATCAACACAATTGTAGAGGAAACCTATGCCATCCAACCATAAAAGCGAACAGATTCATAAACATGACCAGACAACTAAGGTCATCAGACGTTGGAGGAAAACTGTCAACATAAAACAGAAGGACCAAAATAAAGAAAATGAAACTGATCCTAGAGGAAAGAGAGATAAAGGAATAGAAGAAAACAGAAAACAAATGCATTGTGATGTCTATCACCAGAGGGCCTCGCCAGTGCTGTACTACCAGATTAGAACGTTTTACACTTTCCCTTCTCAGACAAGGCAATGGCACCCCACTCCAGTACTCTTGCCTGGAAAATCCCACGGACAGAGGAGCCTGGTAGGCTGAAGTCCATGGGGTCGCTAAGAGTCGGGCATGACTTAGCGACTTCACTTTGACTTTTCACTTTCATGCATTGGAGATGGAAATGGCAACCCACTCCAGTGTTCTTGCCTGGAGAATCCCAGGGACAGGGGAGCCTGGTGGGCTGCCGTCTATGGGGTCGTACAGAGTCGGACACGACTGAAGCGACTTAGCAGCAGCAGCAGCAGCAGCACACTTTCCCTTCTATCCCCTGAAAAGAAAATTTAGTAATTTGATAAAAATTTACTAATTCCTTACAATGTATCAGGATGCAAGGATTCTGAGATTTGCTTTTTAATTGTCTTTCCTCTAAAAGCTAATGGTAGGGAAATCATACAAGTCAATTGTGATGCAATATGTCAAACTCTATGATTGATTAAGCACAGAAGACGGCATTTTATCAGCGGAGAGGGCTCATTTCACAGAGTGAGTATTTCTTCAACATTAGTGAATAAAAACGGAAGGAGTCATGAGCTTTCCTGGTGGCTCAGTGGGTAAAGAATTGGCCTGCAATTCAGGAGATGCGAACTGGATCCCTGGGTTGGGAAGATTCCCCTGGAGGAGGGCATGGCAACCTACTCGAGTATTTTTGCCCGGAGAATCCCCATGGACAGAGAAGCCTGGAGGGCTACAGTCCATGGGGTCACAAAGGGTTGAACACTACTGAGTGACTACGCATGGATGCACTCATGATATTCATGCGGACAGCTTGAACAAACAATATGTTTAGGGAAATAAACTCAGCAGGACATGGGTGATGCTCAGGGTTGAGCATGAGTGAGTTGTGGAGGATGAAGACAGAAAGGTGGGCAGGGGTCAGAACTTATGCTATGCTTACAACGGAAACACTATCCTCTAGGCTAGGGTTTTACAGACATATTCAGGGAAAAGAGTCCTTGAGAGGCCCTTTGTAAAACAAACAAAACGCTGATATATTTAACTCTTTCTTATGTACTGGAAATAACTTTCCTAGCAGAAACTCTGACTGTGTTCTAGGTTATCAATATAAAATCACAACCACAAGCATAGTCACATCAGAATACATGAAATCCATTGTTTTTTTTTTTTTTTTTGAGTTTTTCCCTTGATGTTTGTTTATTGCAGATCAATCACCAGCAAGAAGGAAAGAAGAGAAAGGTGACAGAAATTTCAGAAAATTTTAGGCAAGAAAAACTGAAAAATGAAACAATTCAATCCATTAACTTGATTCTTTCTGTAAACTAAGAAAAAGATGGTCAATATTTGACTTTAGCTAAAGGCACTTTCCTGTACTCCCCAGGTCTATAGATTTCTTGGTAATCTAGTTTAAAAAGTACTTCTGGATGCAGTAAGCAACTGAAATTTTTAAAGGGGTCCCAATATCAAGGCCAGTCCACTCCTTGTCAGGGGAGAGACAGGTATGGGAGGTCCTTAGACAAAGGACATCTGACAGAGAATCAGAAAATAGAACTAAAATGTGGAAGCTGGAAAGGTAGCCAATGTTACAGTAATCTGGGGGCTTCCCTAGTGGCTCAGTGGTAAAGAATCCGCCTGCAGTGCAGGAGACACAGGAGACACAGGTTCGATCCCTGGGTCGGGAAGACCCCCTGGAGGAGGGCATGGGAACCCACTCCAGTATTCTTGCCTGGAGAACCCCATGGACAAAGGAGCCTGGTGGGTTACAGTCCATGGGGTCACAAAGAGTCGGACATGACTGAGCGACTGAGCACACATGCAAGTTATAGTAATCTAGAGGACCAGGCAGAGGAAGAATGGGAGAAAGAGGGTACTTCAAGGATTAAAGGACTATCAGGCTATTTGGAGCTAATCCCATTCATGACGAATATGCCAGGAAACTGTCAATCTGCTTCCCTGGGTCCAACGCAGAGTTGTAGGAGTGTAAAAATATATTGGATAACATGGTCAGTGACAAGATTCAGAGTTAACATTCTTCTGGAAGATGGATGGGGTGGGGCTAGAAAGGCAACAAGATAATCAATCTAGGAGGGAGGGAATGTGGCCCTGGACTAGGATGTTTCCCTGGAGACTAGAAAGGAGTCATGGTGATAATCAAGAAGCTTTTGGGGATGAGGAAGCCACTGGGATAGAGAAGTAACCTGGGCAAGACAGAGGAAGGAATCCTGGATGGCTCCTAGGTCTTGGACAATTAGGTGAGTATAGTAGTACCAGTCACTGAGATGGGGAGAGCCTGGAGGGAAAACAAGTCTGGATAGGAAGTGGAGTGGTGGGATGAGTTAATTTGGGGTCCTGGCAGATGCAGGGTGGCTTTGGGGTGTCCAAGTGGAGATACCTTGGACTCAGAGTTACCTGCACTTAAAAATCTTCAGTTCAGGGTTCAGGTATACATCTGGGGTTTATCACAATGAAAGTAATAGTGAAAATCATGAAAATGGATGGCAGTCATCCCAGGTAAACATATAGAATAAGAAGAGGGGAGGGGTGGGAGGAGCATGAGGATGGGAAATGCCAAAGTTTTAAGGGGTACCAGGGGAAAAGGAAGCACACGAAGAGGAGGCAAGAGGGGAGAGATTTAGAAGGATGCCAACAAAAAACAGGTCAACAGACTACTGGAAAGGTCACTAAAAATTAACCCTACAAAGTATTCAACTCAAACCATTGTGTTGGGAATAGTGGAAGCAGTTTCAGGGGAATGTTATGAGCAGAAGTCAGGAAGTGTAGGCAGGGAGACAGGACAACAATTTTCTCTTGAAGTTTGTCCCAGGAATAAACGTGCCACCCTCGGAGCTTGGCTGAGCTGATGGTCACAGGGTCCTTGCAACTCTGGCATGCTGTCATTGCATGAAACTGGCCCTGGAGATGTCCTCGAGCCCCTTTTAGCTCTCGTGATAATTTTCCTTTAGTGGAACTAAGGTTCCTTGTCTAAGAACCGAAGCCTCTGATTTGACTGATCAAAGTTTATCACATGCATTGAAGCCACCTACTTGGCAGATGTAGTGAGATCTGGGCCCAGGACAGGATGCTAGGGCGTGGGAGGGGAAGAGAGCAGGTGGTAACTATGCAGATAGCATGCCTAGCAGAGGAGTTTGTTACATTTTCTATTTGTCTCTCAAAACAATTTTATAGGAATCACAAAAGCAATCTTATCATGGTTCTAGAAAAAGTTGGGATGTAGGATAGGGATTTCCACAGCTGTTTTTATTTCAAAGGCAATCTGATAAGACCATCAGAAGCCATTCAGAAATGGGTAATTCTACACACTTCAATAATTCAGATCGCTGTCAAAACATTGGGTGTTTTTGAAGCTATTGTTGTTTGTTTGCTGTTTACTAGTATGTAAGGAGTTGGCAATCATTTGGAAAACTCCTCATAGGCTGAACAAATACCAAAAAACTTCAGATGAGAGTGATTTGCTATTGCTTGTTTCAAAGATTTTTCAGGCACATCTTTACTTGATTTCTCAACAACCTAGAGGACAGGCAAAGGAGGTACAATTGCCCCTTTGGGTAGGAGGTAACTGAGATCTGTAGAGGGAGAGATTTGCTGGAGGTTCACAGCAATTCATTGCTACCCCAAAATCTAGAATTCAGGTCTCTTAACTGCAGCCCAGTTTCCCTATTCCAAACTGACAGATCAGCATCAACAGTTATCTGATGAATTGGAACAGCGTAGATAGGCAACTTGGCTAAATCAACCTAATATTCCTACTTTAATCTCAATTCCAGAATTTTGGCCTGAATTACTCAAGGCTCTACTTCTCTTGGCCTTGGAGAAGTGTATTTTTCTTTTATTTTTTTTATTGGTGTATAATTGCCTTACAATATCGTGCTAGTTTCTGTTGTACAGCAAAGTGTACAGACATACACACACACACACACACACACACACTATATATATATATATATATATATATAATCATGTTTTTTGGGTTTTCTTCCTTGTAGGTCACCACAGAGCACTGAATAGGATTCCCTGTGCTATACAGTAGGTTCTCATGAAGAAGTGTATTTTTCTTGAATTATCTTTCCAGTTAAATTTTCTCTACTAATTGTTAGCACTCCTTTTTGCTTTATGCTGTGTAGACTTGACTTGAAATGCCACAGGGATTTTGTTGGGTTTAAAGACGAAAGAAATCTTAAGGAGCCAGCAGCAAGCCAGTCATAAAATCAATCCAAACTTTCGTTGGTGTTTCTTTCTTTCTCCATCTATCAGGTTCCCGCTTTATATTAGTAAGATTGAAATTGAAATAAGCCTATTGCTGGTGGATTCATCTGTCACTTTCCTTGAAACTGGTGAACCCCATACGTTAGACAGTGATAGGAAAATACTGCCATTGTCTGTTAAGGAGTCTATGACATTTCAAGGCAAGAATGAATATATGGAAGAAGAAACTTATTTCTTCTTTACTAATGAAAGGGAAAGCCTGGAAGTGAATGATATGGGTAGGTTAAAAAAAAACAAAAAACCTTTACGTAACTTTTTTGCTGGGAGAGAAGACTGCGAAGCACATTTTCCAGGAAGTGTGGGCTGCGACGATTGTGCGCTCTTAACTAATCCTGAGTAAGGTGGCCACTTTGACAGTCTTCTCATGCTGCCTCTGCCACCTTCTCAGTCAGAAGACATCATTTCAACTCTAACGCAGCATGATCGAAACATACAGTCAACCTTCTCCCCGCTCCGTGGCCACTGGACCACCTGTCAGTATGAAAATTTTTATGTATTTACTTACAGTTTTTCTTATCACCCAGATGATTGGGTCAGCGCTTTTTGCTGTGTATCTTCACAGAAGATTGGACAAGGTAAGATGAACCATGGGTCTTCATTAACTAAATTTAGGGTTCTTATTGATGTGTGGGTTGGTTGGATTTAGTGCTACCCAAATGATGGACAATGTTAAGAACCCAAATAGATAAATGGTCTCGTCGCATAGTGGTTGTGGTCTAGTTAGTGAGATATTCTATTCTTTTCTCTGGTCAAGACCCTTGACTCTGGAGTTAGACTGCTGGGTTCAAATCTTGACTCAATCCCCTACTCGTTTTCCGATCCCGGGCAAGTTATTTTACATTTCTATGCCTCAGTTTCCACATCTGAGAAATGGGGATGATAATGGTACTCATCTCATAGATTAAATTCAAGCTAAGACCAGAACCAGGCACAAAATAAGTACTGTGGAGACATTAGCTATAATGATTTGTTTATGTTTTGCTTAAAAAGTAAACTTTTTTTTTTTTCTGATGGAGACAACTATTTTTCTTCTAAATTTTCAACTAGAGAAGGAAAGCATCAATTTGACCTGAAAATTCATAGTGCTTCGGGTTAACATAGGCATAGAGAAGTCCCCAATTTGCAACTTTAAGTGGAAGTGGTGGTCTCTGTATAATTCTCAAATGCTGATTGTAGTTGTAAGCTGCTCAGTTTCCCTCTGAGATGTTGTGCATTCTTGAATAGCCAGACTTGTAGAACAGAAGAGTGGAGTAAGTTAGTAGGTTGCTCTGCATTCTTAAGAAAATGTTACCATTAGGATTTATTCTGTTTCCATGTGTTTACTCCTCTCCAGTGACAAGCATTATTGGCTGTGTTGACAAAATATCAATCATGGATGAAAAAGAGAAATTTTATCAATTATTTGTCTGGTCTGGATGTGGGAATTGTGGATGCACAGCATCTGGAGACTGTGTTTTCTCAGGGATGTGCAAGGGGTCTTTATTGAGCCGCCAACCTTGAATTACGACCATAAGATTTTCTAGCAGGATAAGGTGGGGCAGGCAGAATTGAGGCAATTCACTGGGTTACTACAAATTTTAGGTTTCACTGCTGAGAAGAGAGTGGGATTCTGTGTCTGGTTGTTTGTTCGTGGGCTGGTGGGCTCTGCTAATCAAATGCCCTGCCAATCAAATATTTCCCCTACCCTCAATAGGGGAAATATTGACCTGGGTAGATCCCTGGGTGGGGAAGATCCTCGGGAGAAGGGAATGGCAACCCACTCTAGTATTCTTGCCTGGAGAATTCCATGGAGAGAGGAGCCTGGTGGGCTACAGTCCATGGGGTCGCAAAGAGTCAGACACTACTGAGCGACTAACACATACACACACAGAGACTCAAATTTACCCTGGCACTTGGGTGTTCTGTTAATGACAGTGAAAGCTGCTGGCTAACTGGACCTTGTTTTGAATCTAAAACTGCAATATGAATACAAGAAAATGGCACAGAATTTGTAACCAAGTGACTTCCATACATTTAATTATTTTAGGACATCAGAAAATAAAATATCTCAACTTTTGGAATGAAAGATGATTTCTTTAAAAATGTAAATGCTTTTTGCAAATACTAAAGTTAAAAAGAGAGAGATGTAATTAGACTTTGAGTAATTGACACGCATTACAAATCCCCCTCTTTTTATAAAGCGCTGGATCACAAATGTTAAAACTAAGTGGGCAAATTAGCTCACCAGAAAACTATTTTATAGATTGTGTTTATAATGACCTATCGTTATTGAAGCAATGGGAAATATGACCATTAAAGAATGTTGCTGCTAATATACATGGAAAAATGTACAATTTGTGATGAAATTTCATTAGAATAGCTATGATTTCTACCTAGTGTTTCAGGCAACATCACATTTTCTTTGCTGGCTTTTGTAGATTTTTTAAACTGCTAATACTAAATATCACTAATTCAGTATCATTGCTTAGTCGCTAAGTAGTGTCTGACTCTTCGCGACCCATGGACTGTAGCCTGCCAGGCTCCTCTGTCCATGGGATTTTTCCACTAAGAATACTGGAGTGGGTTGTCATTTCCTTTCAAGGGATCTTCCCCACCCAGGGATTGAACCTGCGTCTCCTGCATTGGGAGGCGGATTCTTTATCATTGAGCCACCTGGGAAGCACCAGTCCAGTGTACTAATGTGTTATCATTCCCCATTTATATTCGCAAAGCCCTTCTTGTGTTGCTGAGGCCATGGAAGTGATTGTAGAGGCAGACATCTTTAGCTGCCTTCTTCAAAATTACAATTTCTCATGTCCCTGTCATTTCAAAAATAGATAGAAGACGAAAGGAATCTTCATGAAGATTTTGTGTTCATGAAAACGATACAGAGATGCAATAAAGGAGAGGGGTCCTTATCCTTACTGAACTGTGAGGAAATTAGAAGCCGGTTTGAAGACTTGGTCAAGGTAAGGACCTCGGTCGTTGGGAAAAATATCATTGAAAAGTTTTGGAGGGGGGAACCTGCTAGGTTGGTAAACTAAAACCTAACCATGTAAAAGTTTAAACATGTGTCAGGTATATGCTATAGATACAGGTAGACATACATATGTACACACGTGTATATGGGTGTGTATATGAAAAAGCAAAATTGAAGCCAAAACCCTATGGTTAAAAGGGAAAGGAAAGTTTAAAGTGTGCTTGCTCATAGGAATGCCCTTAAGAAGAACAAAAAAGGCTCTCTGGAGAAAATACACACTTTCCTGGGCACATTCACATATGCATGCGAGCTCAGACAGGCAGATGCCTCGGGGGGAAAGGATGAAGTCCACCACCTTGCTTTTTGCATTTTCTTATCTTTCCATCCAAATCTTAGTGCCTTCCCACTGAGGACCCAGGGTCTGGTCCCCATTTCCCAGGGAAGCGCTAAACACTGGCCACTGCAGTGTTGGCAGGCCACCAGTTAAGGGTTTGCCTTCACTGGGGGTGATGGGGACTTCTGAGCACTGATAGACTCTTAACATGTGAAGGAACGCTTTGCTTCTCTCATGATGGAATTTCAGGTACCACGTAAGTAAGATCTTTTCCTTTTACTGTGAGGAGAGGTGTGGGCAATGGGTGATGGACTGTCTCAGTGCCACTCGAACCAGACTCCATAGAATACCCCCTGCTCATGGAGCCAGTCTGCTCTACGGCCAATCAAGACCCAAGGCAGAGAGTTTGAAGTTGTCTTGCCCAACAGACTGGTGCCCAGCATTAAGTCACTGCAGTGGTTCATGTTGTTGTTTAGTCGCTAAGTTGTGTCCGACTCTTTGTGACCCTATGGGCTGTAGCCCGCCAGGCTCCTCTGTTCGTGGGATTTCCCAGGTGGAATACTGGAGTGGGTGGCCACTTCCTTCTCCATCAGTGACCTATGATGGGTACCTAAAGCAAGAGTTTTGGGACAGTTTACTGAGGATGTGCCTACAATATTAATCCCATCGTCGTAGACAAGGGGTCTAGGAGCTCTTTCTCCAGAACAGCATCTAGAAATCGTTGTGCCTGTTTCCCCCTCAGAACAAAGTTAAACATCTTGGGCCCTCAGGGGACTTGGGGGTTGTGAGTAGGAGGCCACATCCAGGCTGAGGACAGTGCTGTGCCAGGTGGGTGGGTAGCTAGAGAAACCAACAGGAGTTCTCAGATACAGATAATGTGTCATTTAACCCAGGAGTGGAAGGGCCCGAGATCTTATTTCTGAGCTTTTTCCTGTCCTCCTATACTGTCCCTGGTATATCATTTAATCCAGTAGTGAGGACTCTGGGAGCTTATCCCTGAGTCACCTATGGGAATCAGAATGCAGCTCAAATCTGTGGCTGGCTTTTAGGTTCTCCACAGGAATACAGGTTTTAGAGGAAGACTCCTAACTCTTTACATGCAAGGCTTGGAAATGATTTGAGCTTCTCTGGTTCCTTGAGGCTTCTGGCCAGTATTACAGAATATTGGAAGGTGTTGCAAATTTAAATGTGAATAAATCCACTTTGAGATCAATGCTTAGCATATTAAATGTGCTTGACTATGTGATCTTGAGCAAATGACTTCACCTCTCTGGGCCTCATTTTTCTCAGTTATCCTATGAGAGGGCTGAGATGTTCCGCCAGGCACTACCAGCTTCGACATTCTATAATTCTCAGATCAGCCGCCAGTTCCCCCAAAGGCATTGAGAATGGTTGTTGGTTTCTTCCCTCCCTCTTACTGAGAGTTTACTGTTGTATTCCAATATCTCATGGCTATATTTCCGGTCAGATATGCAAAGCTTCCCAAATCAGCTACCAGGAGAAAAGCAATGAAAAAGTCAGTTTGGTCTCTCTGCTTATACTTGCATGAAAAAAATGGCAGCTCCCGAGTTTCATATTCTGAAAAGGCAGACCTTCCCAGGCATGTCCACCAGAGTGCCTCCTGTGAAACAGAGGAAGCCTCTTGCCTCCACTGCTGTGGGGTAGAATCCGAGTCAATGTCATCTGCACCTCCGATGCCCACGACAGTCGGACCCAAAATACTCCAGCTCCCCCTCCTCTTCCAATGACTGACCCCACTCCAATATCCATGCCATGAAACTTCTCATTCTAAAACAAAATATTTTGGACTTTTTTTTTTAACCCAACAGGCCAACAACAAAATAATCCCAAATTAGATCATTTGTATTCTTAGCTAATGTTAAGAAGCCTCTAAAGGCTTCCCTTCTGGGTCACAATCTGACTACTCCAGAGCAACCTAAAGTTTGAAGCTCAGGAATGGATGTTCAAAATCATCAGATCCAATTATCAACCCAGAGCTGCTGCTTCTCCCCACAGTCTCTACCCAGCAGTCCCTCCATCTCTGTTGGAACGCCTCTAGTGACAAAGAACTAATTCCTGAGGCAGGTAGAACCGAGCTGTCACTCTGGGCAGAAGATGGGATTCATGGTTGCTATTAGGTAAATGGAGGCAGCATTTTAACCAGTATAATTTCACATTAAATCTTCCTCCCCCCCCCCAACTGCCTGTTAGAATGATCAGTTCCTGGATTGTCTGCTGGCCAATGCCCACGATGTCTTTGATAAGGTCAGAGCATCTCCTTTTCGAGTTAAAGATCAACCTATCCAGCCCTGCCAATAGAGTTCCCACTAAGAGAGAAATAACTCCTTCTAGATTTTCTAAAATCAACTTTAAAAAGTCTGTCAGTTGAGGTGGGGATTGAAGCAAGAGAAGGGGGAAGGCTCTGGGGTGTGTGGCTGGGGGAAAGTTCACAGAAAGGCAAGGCCGGACGCATAAAAGACAAACTTTGCTGACTTCACATTTTCATGTTGGCCAAGCCCTGACACCAGGGCAACCACCTAGTCTAAAAGTATCTCGACTTCGATCATCACACTCCATCTTTTGAAAAGACACGAAATACTCTTTTGTTGGCTTATTATCTTACAAACATTTTCCTGTCGCCGCACTTTCAAGCCACCACCCTTGAGCTCAAGTGGAAAGTTGAAGCTCTGAGCCCCATGCAAGCATTTTGAGGCGCAGGTTGCCCATTAGGCTCCATGACTTATACTCTCACACCTGACACCTGAGCCCCTCAGTAGTAACAACACTAATTCCTTTTAAGGGAGGAACAAAAAGGAGGGTGCTGTGGAAAATTGACTCCAGGAACAGGAAGGATCACAAGCCTTTGATTATCCAAAGATGTGAAAATATTATTGCCTTCCTCCTTTGTGCTCAGAGCAGAGGGTGATGGTGTGGGTTAAGCCCTGCCTCAGAGTGTGATCTCATAGTTTCTACTCTCGGCTTCAGCCTCAGACTCCTTGGGTGACCTCATGCCTGCCAGTTAAGCCCACCAGACCTTTTATTCAGTATCTTTAAAATGGCAACAGCAGCCTTTACTACCTTCCAGACTGTGTAGACGACACTCTCTGCTAGCTTTCGTAAGGGCCTCTAACCATCCTGCAGTTGCTAGTGAGAAGCAACCCCTTAAGAAGTACTGTGTTTGCCTTGGAATCTCAGCTGCACTGAGACATTACTTAGGTTTCTTCTATGTAGATTATTCTAAATAAGAACAGGCCACATGAGGCAACCAACAACAAGAGAATCTCTTCAGCCCATTGAAATGGACAACAAAATTTAAAAATGTCTGAGGGTCTTTTCAGGGTCTGGGATTTCTTCCCAATGTCAAACTTACTACTTCCATTTCCTAAGAGGTTTCAGACTAAGTTTATTCTAATAGATACACATCATTTTTATGTTTATTAACATTCTATCTACCAGTTCCCAAGGAAGAATCAGCTCCTCATTCAGCATTATTTGTCGATATCTCTCAGAGCTGGGGAGGTTGGGGTCAGAGGAGGGGTCAGGATGGCAACCTCTGGCCTGGCACAATAACAGAGCCCAAATTCTGTCTCAGGTCTACCCCTGGGCTTTCTGGGCTGTCAGCTCATCTGTCAAAACCCTGGGCTCTGAATTACAGTAGGATGGAATTAATGACAAGCTCAGAGTCTATACGATAATCCTGACCAGAAACAGACAACAGAGTAATGACAGATGTCAAATGCATGCAACCTCTCTCTAAAGGCCCCGTCAGAGTTCCTTTCAAAATGACCTTTTGCTATGATTCTTATTTTAGGATATAATGCAAAACAAAGAAGTAAAGAAGAAAGAAAAAACTTTGAAATGCACAAAGGTAGGTTGCTCTTTACCATTCCTATGAATACTTAAAAGCAAAAAAGGAAGCTTTAGGCTGATTGTATTGAACAACGCCAAGCTGAATCAGGGAACCTTTAGCCCTGGAAATAAAGCAGGAACATGGCTGCGAAATCAACATCTTCCTTGGTGCCTGTTACTTGGAAAGGATTTGTGTGGACATATTTACAGGGAAGGCTGTGCTCCTTTAGTGCTGACAATACCAAGTATGAAGAAATTGTATTATTTTCAACACTTTACAGCAACCATACAGCCTAGCGCCACCTACGGAGGATAAGATGACCAGACAGTCGGCATTTGGTAGTGGTGTCATTCATCACTCAATGATGACAGTTTTTCATGGGGAACCACAGCCAGTAGAACCTCAGGGATCAAGAAGTGATTCAGTATGACAGCCTTGTTCTTTGCTCTATTCTTGATGTCTGAGCATCTCAAACATCCCAGAGTTGAAGGGACTTCTTGACGGTCCTCAAATCTCATACCATTCCCAGGTCATGAATCTCCTTCACACTAGCACTAAACCATCTTCCCTCTGAACAAACATGCCTAGACACCTTCTAGCTCATAAAGCAGCCTGGGCCATCTTTGAATGACTAATAATTAAAAGAAGGTTACTATATACTCAAGAGAAGTCTTTTCTTCTCTGGAGTTGAAATTTATTCTTGTAATCTCCATTCACTGAATTGACTTCTGATCTTTGGGGCCATACTAAGCAAAGTATATAATTCCTCTTCCATACAGCAGCTGTCCAGATGTTGAAAATGGCAATCATGGCCCTGAGCCTTTTCTTCTCCAGGATAAACCTCCTCAGTGTCTTCCACTGTTCCCCCTTTCCAGGATTTTTCTTTCTTTTTCTGGACACACTGACTTCCCTTTTCCTATTAGAATGTAGCACCCAAAACCAATATAATAATTCCTGGGGTGACCTGAGCAGCTGAGTACGGGAGAAATGGAGTGTTGGTAGATGGGTGTTGTTAGAGAGACTACTATATCACAAAGTCAGTGTAAAGATGGTATGGCTTGTACAAATTTAATATACACAAAGAAATGCATTCATACATATAGAGATACAGATACTGTTCTCTGAGGCAAAGAGCTTGCTTTAACTGTTGGTCTGAATGCAAGGGGTTGCCTGATTTCCATGAAGGCTTTGCTTTCAGAATGACTGTAAAATATGTTGAGTGATACCAAATTGTTAATTGCCATGAAATTTGAGGAACGCACTTCATGTGGGTGCTGCCTAGCAGCCTTTGAGAAAATGATATACTTAACAAAACTGATCATTTAGGTCACACAACTTGACTCAGTATTTATAGGAGACCTACAAGGTGTCCAGCTCCAAGCTCATTACTGGGAAAAAAAGGAACTTCCACATCATGTCCACACTTAGAAGATCAGCACAGCTAATTAAGGAGCAAGTCTACACGAGAAATGGTTGGAGGCAGATATACTGTGGCCAGTGCTTGACCAAATCAGGCACCGTGAGCATCTTACTAGTTAAGTGTGTAGGCATGACCTTGGGGCTCACTAAGATGACCAATGGATGGGAGCTTTCTTAAAAGTAAGATTCAAAATGTGTTTAAAGAGGATCATTTATCTTTAGCCCGTGTCAATCTATGTAAAGCGAAGTCAAGTACTGAACTACTCTTGGAAGAATTGGGCTCAGTGGAAATAATCAATTCAATTGTTTAGATTTTAGAAACAAACTTTGCCCTCTGTGGGAGGGATTTCAGGCCATCTTATGCTTCCATTCACATAATCTGTTTAAGTACAGTCTCTATGATTCAGCTGCAGAACTAGACTAAATTGTTTGGTGGCCAGTTTCGTGTTTCTTTGGCCTGACAGTTGGCCTTTGGTTTCATTTCAGGTGATCAGGAGCCTCAGATAGCGGCACATGTCATCAGTGAGGCCAGTAGTAAAACAACCTCTGGTAAGTCCAAAGCATCTGCGCATCAGTCACCTGAGTGAGGGGCAGGCTAGGAGGCTACAGTTGGGCAGCCTAACGATTAGGCTCCTCTCTTCCTTTGGGGCCCAATTTACAAAGCTCCCCAGACACGTCTCATGCGCTTGCCTTTGTCTTCAAAGTGGGCTCAAATGCACAGATGGGACTTAGAGGGACAAAAGGCAGTGGAAAGCAATCCTGATGGACTCATTAGGTTCTTGCTCTGTGGCTGATTCTGAATTATGAATTACTGGGTGGAGGGACCATTATGCTGACAACATAGAAGAGGTGGCAGGTAGTGACCTCTTGACTGGGAGCATCCCTCATTCTAACCCCTCTTCACTGTGTGTAAATGGGCCTCAAGGGGTATTTCCTGCCATCTTCCAATCCCTGTATGATTAATCCCCACCTCTTTGGGGCCAACCTTAGGGAAATTAAAGGTAAAATCATTCTGCAAAGATCAATAGGTGCCGGGACATTAGATTTTTCAGTGAAGTAACAATAGATGACATACTGGAATCTTTTCAACTCTGAATGATTTTTCTTTCCATATATGTTCTGCCATGATTCTAGCCCTCAGATCTTTTTTCCCAAATCTGTACCTCATACTAACTGGTGTTGGAGAATGTGGCCCCTCTGATAAACGGATGGAAATATACACATTAGCATAAAATCTCCCATCTACATAAATGCAGGCCAAGAGCATTAGAGCAGTCTTTGAAAATTTCAGCACAGTGCTCTGGAATGGAGTTCTAAAGCAGTGTGTGTGTGTGTGTGTGTGCGCGCGTGCGTGTGCATATGCATATGCATGTGTGTGAGACACAGAGAAACAGAAACCAAGAGAGAGGAAAGGGAGATACAGCCTCAATCTCTGAGGTGGCTTGGGCTTCTCAGTGGGCATAACACATAGGTGGCTATCCCGGATCATGGAGTAGGAGCGCTGGATAGAAAGGTTTTGAACACTGAGGCTTAAGAACCATGACTGCCACTTGCTGGGTGACCTTGGGCAAGTCCCTTTACCTATGCAGCAGTTTCCTGTCTCACTTACTTCACAAGGTGACTCTGAGCATCAAATCAGCTTAATATGGAAGAAAGTTATTCTGTCAAGCACTGTACAAATCTAAAGTGTCATTCCTTAACTGACTTCCCTGTAGCTGTCAGAAGAGTAACATAAAGCCCTTTTTGAATAACACTTACTCCCACAATGTTTCGTAATTCTGCCAGTACCCCTTTCTCAGAAAAATACACTTAGGGGAGAGTATCACAACCATATCAGCATGTCCAGGGTGTTCATCCACATGATACTCTCTCATCCGGATTGGATGGATGCCAGCCACAGAGACACCTCTTAGAAGAATAGCTTGCCTTGGATAGATGTCATGGTGCTCCCACATCCTGTCAAAAGGTCCATGATGGCTCTTGATCCTAATGTAGTTGACAGTCTGCAGCCCAGTAGGTTTGCAGAGGATCAGATGAGAGTCACATTTCTTACCCCACCCCAGCCACAAACCTCCCAGACCTACTTGGTCATGCTGCTCTAATCCTGACCTACCTCTTACAGCAAGGACAAAAATTAGGTAAGGACTTGATAACAATAAACCTTGTGGACAGAAAGATAGGGAAACCGCTCATGTTTTCTCAATCAGATAGTCTAAAAGTGAACACATCATAATGAAGCCTTTCTAGAGTGGTCTGGAGGCCCACGCAATGTCAAGTATTTCACGATGCCTTTCCTGATTACGGAAGGGTGAGACTGAACAGGTGGCGTCTTGTACCCTGATAGGCCGAAGACCACCAAGCAGGAGTGAAAAAGAAATAGCTCAAGGAAGCAAACGCATCAGTACTTTCAGTTCTCCCCACCCCACCCCCCGCAGCCTTGCTCTCTGTGGGAGCTGAGATTTGAAATCGGCTGCACACACTACTTTGAACCCACTCAACATCTCAGCCGAGAAAATGGCACATTGTTGGTGGGTACTCTGGCTTAGCCACAAGAATACAGGCACTTTCAAGTTGGTGGCGCCCACTACAATGGGAAATCAAAACACACAGTGAAATGACAGGTTTATTTTCATACTTCCTTGCCTAATTTTAGTCGTTGCTGTGGGAGGCAGATTGGGTTTGCAAGAGCCCGATCAGGTAGGAAGAAATGGGGGTCTTGTCTTTGCTCTATGCTGCGGCTGAATGAGACAGATCAGCAAGTCTTTGACTTTAGAAAATTCAAGGAAAGCAAGATATGAAAGTTGATATTAGTAACGCTTTGAGCATTTTGGCACGCATGATTTATGACACGGGATTTTTTAAGTCATTCGCACTGGCTGAAGTTCAAGGGTCAATTGGCTTTAAGAGTTTTTAAGGGGAGAAGGAAACTCCCTTTGCTCGGTTACTTGAGTTAGTCTGCACAGCGAGTCTCAGAGAGATTGACTTGCCCAAGCTTGAATAAGATCTGGATTGGAACCCAGCTCTGTCCAACAGTGCAGCCCAGGCTGGTTGGTCAGCCGTGGCTCCTCCATAGTCTCTGAGGGCTGGAGGGGTCCTTTAGACTCCCTGACGCCACAAACTTGCCTTCCTGTATGAAGCCAGTATCCAGTATGGAACTCTATTGTCTGTGAGAATCTGAATCATGTATGCACAACCTCACCATGGCTTTCCCCCTTCTCCATTACAGTTCTCCAGTGGGCCCCCAAAGGATACTACACCCTAAGCAACAACCTGGTAACCCTCGAAAACGGGAAACAGCTGGCCGTGAAAAGACAAGGATTCTATTACATCTACACCCAAGTCACCTTCTGTTCCAATCGGGAAACTTTGAGTCAAGCTCCATTTATAGCCAGCCTCTGCCTGAAGTCCCCAAGTGGATCAGAGAGAATCTTACTGAGAGCTGCAAACACCCACAGTTCTTCCAAACCATGCGGGCAGCAATCCATTCACTTAGGAGGAGTCTTTGAATTGCAATCGGGTGCTTCGGTGTTTGTCAATGTGACTGATCCAAGTCAAGTGAGCCACGGGACGGGCTTCACATCATTTGGCTTACTCAAACTCTGAACGGTGTAAGCCAGCAGGCTGCGGCTGGGCTGATGCTGGTGGTCTTCACAATCCAGGAAAGCAGTTAAGACAACTTCCCCGTTGAACTGCCTATTTATAACCCTAGTATCCTCCTGACGGATAACTATTTATTATACATCCCAAGGCATGTAGGGCTGCAATGAGTAAATTACTGGGCAGGGGAAACCCCAACAGGCCCTGATCCATAAGAGCTTATATTCTGAAGCAGCAACCCCACTGACACAGACATTCAGAGTCCTGTGAAAAGACACCATTATGCACAGCTCAAATTTGAGTAAACAGCAGAAAATTAGCCAAGTTTAGTTTTGTTTCTTTGCATGCAGTGTCTTTCAGTGGAGGATGTATTTGATTTCTCAGTGAAGATGCTGAAGGGAAACGGGGAGCTTCAGCTCACATTCAATCATGGTGGATTCTGGGTCCCTGGGGCCCTGGTGGAGATGGGGCAGACTTTAGGAAGTATAAGGCAGTAGAGAACCAAAACCCTACCCCCACCAGCCACCCTGACACTCATTCTCATCCTCTCTTTCTCTCCTACATACACACACACACACACACACACACACAGAGTCAGGCAGTTGCTCATCAAGTATCTTATTTCAACCCTGTTCCTGTCTCCACTACTGTTGATGGGGTGGGGGGTGGGGGGAAGAGAAGTCAGCTCTGAGGCTGCACACTCCTCCCTGAGAAATGACTGTATTTAAAGGAAACCTATTGTATCTACCTGTAGTCCTCATTGTTTCCAGAATGAAGTTGTGATTATCTTATTTATTTTTTGAATAATAAAGATCTCTTAACATGATTGTTGTTACTTTGCATCTGAAGCCCCAGGCAGGGGTGTGAGTTTGGGGGAGAGGAAGAGTGTGGTGTTTTCAGAAACTTGGTTCTGAAGCTTGTGGCACCACAAAATATCTTGGTGAAAGTACACTCCCTGGAGGGCTGTGATAGCCTCTGATGGATGACAGGGGAGCTTAGCCAGTGAGAAACTTGCTCTGGAAATGTTGCTGCTGCTGCTGCTGCTAAGTCGCTTCAGTCGTGTTGGACTCTGTGCGACCCCATAGATGGCAGCCCACCAGGCTCCCCTGTCCCTGGGAGTCTCCAGGCAAGAACACTGGAGTGGGTTGCCATTTCCTTCTCCAGTGCATGAAAGTGAAAAGTAAAAGTGAAGTCGCTCAGTCCTGCCTGACTCTTAGAGACCGCTCCTCCGTCCATGGGAGTTTCCAGGAAATGTTGCAGGGGATTGCAGAGAGGCTGGGTTTTCTTCTCAATTAGTCACACCTAAGTGAAGCTTAAATGAGAAGCAGTTGCTTATCTTTTTAATAGCTGTCGAAGTGGTTCCACCTTAGGTAAGAGGACATGGAGCAGGGACCAACCGAGGGGAAGCATTTGTCCCTCGGTCTCAGTTGGAGGTGACAAGACTGAGGTCACCTCCAATTGAGGGGGTTTTCACACAAGACGCCCAGAGTGGCTTCATCTGCCTTACCAGTAGAGGGCCCTTCCTCTGGCAAATACAAGCAGAAAAATATTACTGTAGCAATAAGAATGAGGCTGAGGAGAGGTCGGTACAGTTCTTGGCTGCTGGTCCTGCTCTTTGGTCCTCTGGACAGCACAATCCCTTCTTGGCTGAGTGACTCAGAAGGCCTTAGAGCATGAATTTCTAACATGAGGCTGAAGAGTTGCTGGACAAACTTGCTGGCTTGTGTACTTTCTCCAACAAGGGAAGTTTGGTCTGAGCCTGGGTGACATTGTGGGTTCAGAGATATGTCCACAGTGCTGTCTTGTCCTCTGGAGTGAAAATCCTTCTACAGTGTCACTCTCACATGGGAGACTTGAAGGAAGAGGGGCAGAGGCGGGGGCAGCAAGAAGACCCTGGTCCTGATCTTCTCACACGTAGGCCAGGCCCCCATCTTGCTGACGGGAAGGCTTGGCCCAGTCCCAAGAGAAGATAATACACCGGCCATGACTGTCCCCTCTCACAGTTGATGAAAACCCACTGTGGAGCACAGCCTTGGGTGGGCAAGAGGGTCATTAGAAGGGAATTCATGTCCAGGCCTTTCTACACTCACATCCTCTGATTGAAACCTTGTCCCTGCACTTCACCCTGCCTTCTTCTTCTTTGGAAACCATGATGTTCCAGGCTATCTCTACCTCTAGGAACCGAGTGGCTAATAAAATCTGTTATCAGAAGGAATGCTGTAGACACAGAACCTCAAAATTTCTAGGCTATCTCCTCTGCTGCCATGCTTCCTGCTGCTGCTGCTAAGTCGCTTCAGTTGTGCCCGACTCTGTGCGACCCCATAGACGGCAGCCCACCAGGCTCCCCTGTCCCTGGGATTCTCCAGGCAAGAACAACTGGAGTGGGTGCCATTTCCTTCTCCAATGCGTGAAAGTGAAAAGTGAAAGTGAAGTCGCTCAGCCGTGCTTCCTACTATCCTCTAAATGACACCTCCCACAGCCCCAGCCTAGAACTTTCTCCTAAGTGTCAGCCTTACAATCCAAGTGCCTTCAACCCTTCAGATGGCTTCCACCTGAGGTCAGCCTTACCCTTGCCAAGAACTCAAAGGCCTGTCCCCTCCTGCTCTACCTGTTTCACAGGGGGTCATCTCTCCCAGCTCAGGGGTTGAATGAACCCCTTCAGGCTACTAATGTCATGCCTTTGGTCCTGACCTGCCTCCTAGAGTGTGTCCCCTCTGCTCACATTTCCAAATGGTGGGCCCAGGGGTCAAATCCAAGGTATCCATATGGAGCCCTTGATCTTAACCCTGCACAACGGGACCCACTTTCAGTGTTGCCCGAGCCACCAACCAGGCCTGACCCCTCACTGCCCTCAATCCCACATCCTGTCCCCCCTAACCCAACACATCAATCTTATTTCTTAATAGCTCTTAATCTACTTCTATCTCTACTGCCAGGATCCTAGTCTGAACTCCTGTCGTCTGTCTTCTGGAAGTGACAACAGCCTCCTAGACTCCCTGCCTCCACGCCTGCTCCCTCTCATCCATTCATCCTTCTTCATCCATTATTTCGGCAGCCAGAGAGAATTCTTTAAATACAATCCTGATGTCCACCACTCCCCTCCTTTTTAAAAAAAAATATTTATTTATTTGGCTTATGCCTGGTCTTAGTTGTAGCATACAGGATCTTTAGTTTTGGCATTTGAACTCTTAGTTCCGGCATGTGGGATCTAGTTCCCTGAACTAGGGATTGAACCCAGCCCCCTGTACTGGGAGTGCCAAGTCTTAGCCACTGGACCACCAGGGAAGTCTCACGCCCCTCTCCTTCTTAATCACCTGAGAATAAAGACCAAAATAACGAACTGATTTTTTTTATCTGCCAATACCTGTCCCAGTGTAAGTGCCAACCCTTAGCTCCTCTGAGCAAAGCTACAAATGCTTTTCCTGCCTTAGGAGATGGGAGTGTAATTTTCTCTGCTTGTGACCCCATTTCCCTCCCCACTGTCCCCTGCACTGAGGCTCACAGCACTTACAAGTTTAAGGTGTTTCCTCCTACGTTGGGGAGCTGCTTAGGGACCAAGACTTTTTTCTGTGACAGTAAGGAAGACCTTTTCCAAGACAGTAACTTCGGCATCTACTGACGGTCTGGCACAGAATTGGTTCTTTATTCTTTGTGTGGGAAGGAATCAGTGAATTAGTGCATGTAGCTGCTTCCAACCAGGAGTCCATGAAATAATTCTGTGTTGGTGAAAGCAAGAATTTGCCATACTGTAAAAACCTTCATGACATAAAAAATATCTATAGGATGAAAATATACTCAGGGAGTAGAAAATGACTGAAAATTATACTGTCGATAAAACAAAGAATATATTTTTATTATATTTTGCAAAATAGTACATGATCATTGGCAAGATAGTCCATGATGTTGGTTACAAACTTCATGTAATATTTTCAAAGTTGTTCCAGTAAATGACAAGGACTTGGGTCCATTTCTGATCTACCTATATTAATAATATTCTGATCATTAAATTATCGAACTGAATTTATTTTGTAAATGTATCACTCTTGGCATTCCCGCTAAAGAGTGGGGAGAGGAATGCTTGAATATGATCAGTGATTTTTATTTTCAGATAAAGAGAAAATAAAGTATAAACAGGTCTGTCGTGTTCCTTGATAAGAAGCAAATGTCTACAAAAGGAACAGTGTGCCCTGGCAAGCTCACAATAACAGGGGCCCCAGTTAAAAAGAAACAACATATAGATTCCTGGCTCCAGGAGGGAACACATTTTGTGTTGAATTTGACTATTTCCAGAGGGCCTGACTGCATTGTTAGAAGTCTAAGCACTGCCTTAGGCCTTTAGAGCAGTCTGAAATACTTTGGAGACATAAAAAGGGAACATGATTTTCATTATTTTTCTTTTGCTCTGTGAAGCACATCTCCATTAAAAAAAAAAAAAAAAACCAAAAACCGGAAATCCTCAGTGTAGTACAGTGGTTAAGTCTGGAGTCAGACAGAGACAGTCTTAATCCAGGCTCCACTGTTTTTTCCAACATCATCACCACGGACAATTCATTTCATCTCCTCTGGGCCTCGGGATCCTCATCTGTAAAGTGAGGAGATGCTAAAAATACCTTGCTTTGCAAAGTTGATGAGGATTCGATGAGACCATCTCAGAAAGGCCCCCAGCAAGAGTCTGCTCTCTGGACCAGATCATCCTATAAAGAGCACCAAGGGGAGTGCCCATGTGGTCCCCAGCACACCAGCCTGCATCCAGTGCCATAGGTAGACAGGATGGCACCTTAAAATGTTTGAAACTTCCGAGACCAAGGTGAACAGCAGCCCAGGTACACATGAAAGGCCTTGCCATGCAGTAGACCAAAGACCACACCCAATTTTGAAGCAAAGTGAAAGCAAAAAAAAAGCAAGTCTAGAACAAGAACATATACCGAATATTAGAAGCAGGTCTGTGTGTAGCAAAGACTTTCCTACAGTTTCATTGTCAAAAATGATTAACAATCAGAGGCTGAGGGTTGCCAAACTTTTCAGTAGTCTTAAGCAGTTGCAAGTTCCATCCTCAGGATATTTAGGAAGATTTTTTTTTTTAATCATTGATTCCCAATATAAAGTAATGTCAGCATATAAAACTTCCCCCTTCCAAAATAAATGAGGTCCTACTATGTAGCACAGGGACCTATTAATATAGTCAGTATCCTGTGATAAACCATAATGGCAAAGAATCTGAAAAAGAATACACATATGTATGTATAAGTGAACCACTTTGCTGTACACCAGAGACTAACACAACAGTGTAAATCAACTGTGAAGTGGAAAGTCGCTGAGTCGTGTCTGACTCTTTGCGACCCCATGAACTATACAGTCCATGGAATTCTCCAGGCCAGAATACAGGAGTGAGTAGCCTTTCCCATCTCCAGGGGATCTTCCCAACCCAGGGATCGAACCCAGGTCTCCCACATTGCAGGAGGATTCTTTACCAGCTGAGCCACAAGGGAAGCTCAAGAATCCCGGAGCAGGAGTGAGTAGCCTTTCCCATCTCCAGAGGATCTTCCTGACCCAGGAATCAAACCAGGGTCTCCTGCATTGCAGGTGGATTCTTTACCAACTGAGCTGTCAGGGAAGCCTGTACTTCAAATAAAATTATTAATAATAATAAAGCCCCCTCCTTCCATACCACACTCCTCTGAGTAACCCCAAGAGGCCAATTCAGCAACTCTCAAGAAAACCCATTTTAAATATATAGCTGCTTTTCATTCTTCATTCCTGGAGTTCCATTGAGTTATCCATCACATTTTTCCCTGCTAATGTAACTCCACTTAAAGTCCAATAATTTTTGGTCACTAAACTTATCTTCTTGCATCTCTGATGGTAATTGTGTGTGTTTGTGCATGCATGCTCAGTCGTGTCCATCTCTTTTCGACATCATGGGGCTGTAGCCTCCAGTGCCTCCTCTGTCCATGCAATTTTCCAGGCAAGAATACTGGGATGGGTTTGCCATTTCTTGAAATCCCACATGAAACCTTTAACACAACTTCAATCTGATTCACATTTCTTGTTAGTATGAGTTTAAAGATGTGTATTTTTTGAAAGATTTTTTTTAATGTGGACCATTTTCAAAGTCTTTATTGAATTCATTACAATATTGCTTCTGTTTTATGTTTTCTTTTTTTGGTCACAAGGCACGTGGGATACTAGCTCCCCAACCAAGGACTGAACCTGCACCCCTGCCATTGGAAGTTGAAGTCTTACCACTGGACCACCAGGGAAGTCCCAAAGATTTGGTTTTTTTATCCATCCACCCACCCATCCAACAGTGAGTGGTATGATAGGGTTCTGTGCTTTGCATGCAATGGATATGAGCCAGTCTCTGCTGTCAAGTAGCTTACAGAATTTTGCATCAGATCAGTCGCTCAGTCGTGTCCGACTCTTTGCGACCCCATGAAATCGCAGCACATCGGTGTGCAAACGTTGAAAGAACCACTGTGAATGCTGGCAACATGGGTCAGAAATCAGTGTTACCAGGGATACATGGGAGGGAACATGTAACTAGCACAAAGCAGGGGAAGGTGGGTTTCAGGAAAGGCTTTCCAGGAACTGTGGCACAGATCGAGCCTTACGGGATGCTGGGGGAGAGGGACCACGTTGAGGAAAGGAGGGCCCAAGAGATTAGAGCGAATCATGTGAAAGCAAACGTGTGAAGGCAAAGGGTTCTGGGAAGCAGGCAGGAGTCAGCTCACAGAGGGCCTCATGTGAGAAAAATATGTTGCTATACTGGCCTAAACAGCACATGCTGAAGCCCAATCTAGAAGTGCATTTGTGCTCACCTGGCAGAGAAAAACAGCTCTCTGAGCTCCTTAAATTCTTTTGTTTCTTATTTTTGCTCTGTGGCATGTGGGATCTTAGTTCCCCAAACAGGGATGGAACTTGTGCCCCCTGCATGTGGAAGCACAGTCTTAACCACTAAACCACAAGGGAAGTCCCTAAGATTGCTCCTTATTCTGAGTTTGTCTGATATTTCCCCATGGTTAAATTCAGGTTACGTTTTTTGGATGGAAACTACATACTGATGTGTTCTTCTCAGAGGGTGTCCTATTTGGAGGCATGTGATGGTCACTGGCCTCTCATTCTTGATGTAAACTGTGATCCCTCACTTCAGTGCTGTCGCAATATCCCCACTCTATCTAGAGTTACTATTTCCTACCTTGCAACTAGTAAGCACTCTTGGGGAAACACTTTAAGACCATGCAAGTAATTTGTTCATCATCAAAGTTTCCCCTCTATGTTTAGCATCTAAGGGTAATTTTGGCCCGCATCGGTCTTTACTACGATGGCTGCAAAACGGGGATTTTCCAACTCTAGAGTTCCTTTTCTTGTTTACCAGTCAATACTCATGGTACTATAAACAAGAACCTTCCCTTTCTCCCCACTTATTTATTGGTATAGACTCATAGATTTCTACTTTTTCCAGTGTTTTCTAATTCATTACTGTATTTTGGTGCTCAAATTTTCCCTGTTTGGCCAGTAAGAGCCTCTTCAAGTCACACCTGGTCTTCTCACATGCGCCTCTCATATTCTAAGCATTCACTTCTGGCAGAACAAGATGTTCCAGGCTCATCTTGTACCTTTCCTGCTTTAGACGCAGAATCAGCCATTTCTCCAGAAGCCCTTCTCCCTTTCAGTGCAGAGTACAGTGTTTAGAAAACCAAGTTGTGGGGCACTAGGTGTGTCCGCTGTATTAAGATGTCACTTCTCCTAGGGAAATGTATGCAATTTAGATGTACATGTATACACACATACCTACTAAAAGCTGTCAGCCTTAGCAAATAAAAATTCAGGGATACCCAAGTCATATTTGGATTTCAGGTAAACATTGAAAAAGTTAATATAAGTATATTCCATTCAAAATTTGGGACCTGATATATACCAAAACATTATTTGATGTACAGCTGAAATTCCAATTTAACTGGGCATCTTGTATTTTATCTGGCAATCCTAATACATATAAACATACATACCTACATGTACATAAATGGACACATACACATGCAAGAGATATATATGCACATGTGTTTTGGAAATCATGAGTTCATACAGATACTTGACCCGAGCCTAAATGGAAAAAGAAAGAAGTTATTTGATGTACAGGGGATGGGAAGGATTCTAGACAGGACAAAATGGCATATTTGGGACTTAAGGGAATTCAAGGAGATCAAACTTAACTGAGTGTGGTAGTAGCCAAGACACCACATTTTTAAACAGGTCAGTGATATAGTCAGATCTTTTAGATAATCATTCTATTGGCACTAAAGAGGCCAGACTACCAAGAGGCAAAGAGATGCATGAATCTGAGGAGAGATGAACATGTACCAGAAATAGGCAATGGAGGATTGGAGAGAAATTCAGGGGCTACTGCAGAGTTAAAAATGGTAAGACTTGTATATGTATATGTATAAAGGATTAATGTATAAATACATTTATACAGGGTTGAGGGAGAGAAAGGAATGAAGGAATAATGTCTATTTTTCTGGCTGGGGCAACTAAGTGGCCAGGGATGCCATTTATTGGGATAGGAAACACTGGAAGAGCAGATCTGGGACTACAAATGAGGGGTCCAGTTTGGGACATGCTGACTCTGAGGTGCTGTAGGACATCCAAACTGCGATGTCCACAAGGTAGCTGCTTCCATTGGTCTGGAGCTCAGGAGAATAGTTCAGGATGGAAAAATATGGACAAAGGGAGTCATCTGTACTTTGATAAATGAAGTTATAGGAAATAGACAAGATTGTCCAGGAAGAGGCAATAGAAAGAGAGAGAAGAGGAAAAGAGCATTAAGGATCAGCAACATTCATGGGGCAGGCAGGAGGCATATTCCAGGCAAAGCAGACTGTGGGGTGGTCAGAGAAGACTGAATGAATGCCAGGAAAGTTGGGATCATGAAAGCCAAGGACAGTAGAGATTTAACAAGGAGGCAAGGGACAAAGGTCAACATAGTGAAAGCTATGGTTTTTCCAGTAGTCATGTATGGATGTGAGAGTTGGACCATAAAGAAGGCTGAGTGCCAAAGAATTGATTGCTTTTGAATTGTGGTGCTGGGAGAAGACTCTCGAAGTCCCCTTGGACTGCAAGGAGAATCCAACCAGTCCCATCCTAAAGGAAATCAACCCTGGCATATTCATTGGAAGGACTAATGCTGAAGCTGAAGCTCCAATACTTTGGCCACCTGATGTGAAGGGGCTGGACTCACTGGAAAAGACTCTAATGCTGGGAAAGATTGAAGGCAGGAGGAGAAGGGGATGAACAGAGGATGAGATGGTTAGACAGCATCACTGACTCAATGGACATTGAGTGTGACGCACACTCCAGGAGATAATGAAGGATAGGGAAGCCTGGCATGCTGCAGTTCACAGGATCACAAAGAGCTGAGATGATTTAGCAACTGAATAACAAAAGGTCACATACTGAAGAGAGGTCAGGATGGATATTGAAAAGTGCTCCTACATTTGTCAATAGGAGCTCATTAGTGACTTCAGGAGAGTAGATGGCCAAGGTAGAAGCCAACCAGGCAAGTGTCATGTTGTAGAAGAGGCAATGCGGTAGAAAAAACACGGATCCAAGAAGGCAGACAGACCAGGGTTTCAAGTCCCTTGCTCCACACCACAGTAGCATATTGTTCAATCACTGTACCTTTCTCTTCACTTGTAAGAAAGTTAAAGTTGAAAGTTAAGTCACTCAGTCGTGTCCGACTCTTTGCGACCCCATGGACTGTAGCCCACCAGGCTCCTCCATCCGTGGGGATTCTCCAGGCAAGAATACTGGAGTGGGTTGCCCATTTCCTTCTCCAGGGGATCTTCCTGACCCAGGGATCGAACCCAGGTCTCCCGCATTAGAGGCAGACACTTTTAACCTCTGAGCCACCAGGGAAGCCCACTTGTAAGATGGGGATATTCATAGTGGAATACCTAATGGGGTTGTTTGGAGGGTTACAGGAGTTTAACCATGTAAAACAGTGCTGAGCCCTCGCACGCAGGAGGTACGGTGTTATAGCTATTGCTTCAGTGTAGGAAACATAAACCACTGAAGCGATCTCAAGCCAGAAAAGTAGTATCAGGTGCCTACAAAATTGATGACTACAGAAGTGGAAGTCAGGGGGCTTTCATTAGCCTAATGCTATCAAGGTCATAGCACAGTGGTCGTGATCCAAATCTAGCTTCAGGGGATACGGCTGCTGCTAGAGTCTGTCACCCACAAAGCTGTGAGTACAGAATGTAGTACAGAAGCCACAAACATCTCCTTGGATCTCCCTGCCAGCCACCAAGCCCCGGGGAAGAGAGCCTCTGCCTAACTGAAAGCCTTTCAACCTTGTGCCAAGGCATCTCATTGGCAGAACTGAAAAATGTATCAGAACCCATGTTGTATCCAGAATCCTAAGCTGCAAGAGAGTCTGAGATATTTATTTTTTAGCCTTGGGGTAAGGTAGGGGGAGGACTGGATGCTGAGTAGTGGTTCTTGCCTGGAGAATCCCAGGGACGGGGGAGCCTGGTGGGCTGCCGTCTATGGGGTTGCACAGAGTCAGACACGACTGAAGTGACTTAGCAGCAGCAGCAGCAACCAATAATACCCAGTGCAGCTCTCTTGTTTGGGAGTAAATATTTTCACCCTGACTGCTGAAACTGGCATTCCAACTGTGGTCAAAATGGAGCAAAATTGGCAAATCCTGCTAAATATACAGAGAGATGGAAACAAGACTGAAGATCAAGGGATAAGTTTGAAGAGGAAAGTGAATATCTCTATCTCTAATATTGAAGAAAAACGGCAAGAAGAGGTACAGACAGTTTATAGTTTGGGGCCAGGAGGAGAGGGGTGGTGAAGTTAAGGGAGGTTCTCCCTCAAGAGACATATTATCTCTGTAAAGTGGGGAACAAATATCATCTGCCCTGAGTGAAAAAGATAGAAGCTAGTTCAGGGGCCCTGATGAGCATGGATAACTGATGAGGGGAAACAGGAAAGGAAGCTGACACAGCATGAGAATTCTTTCCACACACCAGCTAGCAAAAAAAAAAAAAAAGAAAGAAAGAAAAGAAAAAAGAAGAAGAAACACAGGACTTATTTTATAAAGCATTGTTATTCTTATTTATTGAAAATGTCCATTTTAAAAGTCTTCAAAATAAAAACAAGTTAGAAAATTTGAGCTTGTGTAAGAAGGGACACGACAGAAGAGGAACTAAAAGGCCTCGAAGGGTAGCCCGTTTTAACTACAGGGTTACAGGGACCCATTTATAGAGTTATTGTAAACAACACAAACTATGGAGACACTGCTGTTAGGTTAACATGGCTCATTTCCTGTTATAGGATTGTTGAGTGTGAGTGTGGACACCACTCTGCAAAAACTACATTACCCAGAGTACCTAGGGCCTCTCATCAGAAGGGCCACACCCCCAAAAACATGCATATGGACACGTCACTTTAAAAAATAAAGACCTGTCAATATTTTAAGCAATCCTATATACCTTATCAACTAAAGTATTTGTAATCACAAGAAATGTTTCCTACAGATATAGTTTGCATATTTATTGCAAGCCATTGACTAACCACAGACCAGGGCATATGCTATGATCTGTGTTCTTGTTATTGTTGTTTTTCATCTGGAAGTGAAGGATGGCATCTCTAAATCATTGGGCTAAAAACAGAACACAGCCATTCCAAGAAGTCTTCTTCAGTCTTTCAGCTTTCCAAAGACGGCTGTGTGTGGTTGGCTGAGATTGGTCTGCAGGAAAAGTCCATTTCCTGTGGAGGATGTAATTTCTGCCATGGTAGCAAGCAGTCAACAGCCCCTTAACAGGTAGCTATGGGAGTTGAGACCCCCTCTGCTGTACTAAAAAGGAAAATGGCTTAGCAAGCTCGGGAGTTCAAGTTGGTTTCTAAACATTTGCAAAACCCACATTTATAGGTACCTTACTGAATGTATCTGGGAGACAACTTTGATCTGTCCATTGGTCCTTGACCTCTCTTTCCAGCGATCTCCCCCATCTGGCCAAATTGCCTCTCTTTGGGAGAGACAGGGGCAGGTTGCAACTTTCAACTGTGCTGGATTTGGATGTGTGCTGCCCTGCCATGACCATCTTCTACACCTGGTTTATCACAGTTCTAATTTCTCAGATATTAGAAACCCTCAGCAAGGGTTTGATTCGATGGACAACTTGAGTAAACCCAGTTCCAAATAATCAGCTTTGCTAGGAACCAGCACACAGCTACTAGAGGGGCCCTTTCCTTCCAGCTGTACAAACTGGCCCAACAGCACATATCTGCAAATCATGCTTAGAGTCCTACTCAAAGAGGCTGATGACTATTACAGCATCTCACAGCAATATATGGGAGGACAATCAAGGGAATTAAAGCTGTCTGCCAGGGCGCCACATCACCTCAGTGTAGACTGAAGGATGAGAAGATGCAACTTGAATATGTGACGTAGATAAAGGAACTGGCTCACAGTATATATTTTTTAAAAAGCAAAAGCACACACAAACCATTTACACACTGATTGGGATGGTTGGCTTAAAGCACTGGGGAAATAGAAAACTTCTACACAAAGCAGAAGGCCAGGGACAAAACCTAGCATGCACTGGCAAGAGATGGGCAAGTCGGCTACTGAGGGGAAGATGCTCCAGTGCAGGTTGCTAATGGATTTGGTGTTGGCGTGGGTGACCAGAGCTTCTGCCCCACAGAATGGAAAAATAAACCAACACGAAAAGGAGAAAGGGTGCTACAGTTTTCTTGGTCTTATAGACAAGACAGGGGTAGTCATTTTAAAAGCGGGTATTGAGGGTGGCACAAGCTGTGTCTGGGAAGGGCAGCTGGATCACTGGGCAAACATATTTGCCTTTCACCTTCCCCAGTCAGAGTTCCAGAAATGTTGCCTTCAGTAAATTAGGGTACTGAGGGGCTGCCAGGTAGAGGAAAGCATTAGGGGGAAAGTCAAGTTCACATTTTAATAAGCCATGGCCAGCCACTTGGGGAGAGCAGCCAGCCCAACAAGAGTGACCCAAGGATAATGGCTGGTAAAGAGGCACTACGAGTTGAAGGCCATCTGAAGACCCTGTGAGTCATCTGCCTACAATAGCTTCCCCTTGCTTACTGATGGAAAGACTCTGGGGAGACTTCTCCCACTCCCTCTTGCTTTTTTACTCCTGTCAAAAAAATCAACAACCAATCAATAACCAAACAATCACAAACACTCATCCAAACACACACACACATACACACACAGAGAGACTAAAGATATGAAATAAAAACCAGAGAAGTGAGCAAACTGAGTCAGATCACTCAGCTGGACATTTCCCGACACCCTACAGGCACCCTCTGCCAGCCGCACAGTGATGGTTATGGGAGAACGGAGGTCTTGCTACTGGACTCGGCCCGAATACACTCATCAGTTTGCTTCAACAGCCTCCGGACCAGCTTCTCTAGGGTCCCTTCTTGATTTCAACTCTTCCTCCAGGCATTGCTTCATTCTTTTATTCTCCTATGATGGGAAAAGGCTGATTGGTTACCAAACAAACAGTCCCTGCCACAGGGCTCCTCATGCTCAACCTCTTGGCAGCCTTCACCACTGAAGACACTCTCCCTCCTCAAACTCCTCTCCTCAGCAGCTTCTGGATTATTCTACTTCTCGGCTGACCAACCCCTGAAATATCAAGACAAGCATTCTCTAGGGGCTCTGGCCTGGCCCTCTTCTCACTCACTCTTTTCACTTACTGTTTTTTTTTCTTTCAACTCAAGTATCTGTGAAGAGGCCACCCCAATTCTCTCTGGCACTGACCTCGTCTCAGCTCAGGAGCACCAGGTCCATAGCCCCCAGGGCCGAACTTGATATTTCCGCCTATACTTGTTATAAGGCCCTCAAGTTCATTATGTTCTAAAGTGAACCCAGTATCTCCCCCATCACCCAAACATCTCTTCCTTCTGTAGTTTCTGATTTTCATGAAGGGCACCACCATATCAAAGTACATACCCAGATGAAAAAGTTTCATCTTCCATCTCTGGCTCTTTTTCTTTTCTTTTCTTTTTAATAATTTTATTTATAACTTTATTTTTGGCTGTGCTGCAGTCTTCGTTGCTGCACGCTTTACTCTAGTTTTGGAGAGCGGGGGCCACGCTCCAGTGGTGGTGCACAGGTTTCTCATTGCAGTGGCTTCTTTGTTTGCAGAGCATGGGTTCTAGGCATGTGGGCTTCAGTAGCTGCAGCACATGGGGCTCTACAGCACCCAGTCTCAATAGCTGTGGTGCACAGGCCTCGCTATGCTGGGGCATGTGGGATCTTTCCTGGGTCAGGGATCAAACCCGTGGTCTCCTGCATTGGCAGGTGGACTCTTTACCACTAAGCCACCAGGGAAGGCCCTCTGGGTCTTTTCTCAATTCCCACATCATAGCACCATTTTCCACAGGCTCTAACTCAGTGATATACCTCCTTTACTTCCATGTCCCTCCTCTGCAGCCTCAGTGGCTCTCTCTCCTCAGCTCAGGACCTCATCATGTCTCACCCTGAGTTCTGTATAGCCTCTCTAAGTGATCTTCCAGCTTCTGGGTCTCTCTCCCTACAATCCAGCTTTACCCCCATCACAAAGTACAGGCAGTCCTCAAACTCTAGGAAGAATGCCAGAGGAGCCCACAATTCATGACTTATGGTTCTATTTACATGAAGTCACTCAGTCATGGCCTGACTCTTTGCGACCCATGGACAGCAGTCTGCACCAAGCTCCTCCATCCATGGGATTTTCCAGGCAGAGTACTGGAGTAGGTTGCCATTTCCTCTCCAGGGAATCTTCCCTACCCAGGGATTTGAACCCAGGTCTCTCACATTGTAAGACAGATGTTTTACCATCTGAGCCACCGCGAAGTCCCATGAATGACTTATCTTTTCTTAAATTCTGTTTGCAAATGTCAGGGAACATGAAAGTTGTAACTAAGTTTGGGACCCTATTTTAAATGCTAAACAGGTATATAATCAAGCCCTCAGAAATTGGAAATCCAAGGCCACATGGTAAAATCTACAAAAACCCACCTTGGATGACCACACGGGAAATAAGAATGCCCACCTCACCACCTTGTTCCCGGCTTTCTCCTGAGGGTGTTTACCCATGTGTGGCAGGGAAGAAGGAGGCTGTTAGGATCTGAGAAATTTCATTACCTGTTTTCAGCTCTTTGACCTCATCCTTCAAGCATAAACAGTATCGACAAGGCTCCTAGAACAACACAAAGTTCAGAGATTAATAGTTGGCATCGAAGTATTAAGTGATACTTAAGAAGAAAAGCAGCTTTATAGAAATAGTTTCTGAAAACCAGTGACCTTTCTGGCGGATGGGAGAGATACTGCTATGAATGGCCCTTGTGTCCCTCATTTTTATGGGCTAACAACCACCATCACACCAGCTCATTCCAATGCCGAGTCACCACGCTTTTCCTATTACTTCTCTCCTCCACTGCTCGCTTCCCGGCTCGGGTGAGTACGGAAAAGCGACTAGTGTATTATTACACCTGTAACTTATATTATATTGTATACCCAACTCTACTTCAATTTTTAAAAGAAAAATTCAGAAAAGAGAGACTAGGGGCTACTCATAAGGTTTTGATTTCTTCTCTGGGGAAGCAGGGGGCATCACCTGACATACTGTAATGAGAGGTGGCACCAGGCCCTGCCTGCTTATAGTGTCTGCATGAGCACATTGCCCTTCTCACCAGCATACGTGACACAAAGTCAGGCATTATTTTCTGGAAGATTCCACGTATTCAAAAGGGATAAAGCACCTTGGCTGAGTTGTAGAAGAGTCATTTCCTCTCTCACTCTCTCCCTGGACAAGGACTTTGGAGATCAGAGTTCCCACTTACTGGACATCTTACCAGTCCTCTAACCTTGGGTAACCAGTTTTCTTCTTCACCCTCTCTTGGTCTCATTTTCTTCACATACAAAATGGGATAGTAACCCATTCCCCGAAAGCCTCATAAAGTCATTGGGAGGGTGAATGTAGCCATAATGATAGTAATTAAACTATTACTATTATTGAGTTAATAACTATTACTATGAGTAAATAACTATTACTATATGATCATCACTTATGAGTGATTATCATTGCTGGCCTTCTGTACTTCTTATTCCATTTAACCTCACAACAACCCTGAAAGTATCATTATCACATCCAGTTTATAGATGAGGAAACTGAGGCAGAGAGAAGGGAAAGAACTGTCCCAGGTCACACAGCTAACAAGTACCAGAATCGGCTTGAACCAGGGCTGTTCTCTCTTGAGCCCGAGTGCTTCATCATTTGGCCGTATCACTTCATGCACCAGATGGAAAAAATATATTGACGGTGCCAAGCGCTATGAAACAAGCTGTCCTATGCAAATTTAGGCCTGACTTCAGAAATGACTCAAGTTTAAACAAAGTATTTAACCTGATTTTCCCCTGGTAGGTCACCCTCATTACTGTGCAAAGGTTAGGTCCAAGGACATAACTTTCTTGAATCACAATTCCTTCATCTGTAATGGTGGTAAATCTCAATGGGTGGTGTATCTTCACTGGATTGCTGTGGGAGTTTAAAATGAGGTCAAATATTGAAAAGTCCAGTGCCTGAGTCCATAAATGTGAGGGCATCACCATGGGCAGGGGAATTGGTGCTGTAGCCTTCCCAATGCCTCCCAAACCCATCTGGAGCAGTATTCGTTTGTACCCTGAAGTTCCTTCCTGTCCGGGGAGCTGGCTGCCCCCTCTGCTTTCCTTTCTCCTTCCCTTTGTTGTGGGAAGAAGCACCCCCCTGTGCTCCAACTGTACGATCAAACCAAGAGGGCCCCATGCTCTGATGAGGAGGGTCTGCCCTTCAGTGCAGGCTTGGTCTGCTGGAACCTTCTTTCCAGCCCCTGGAAATATCAGAAAAGGTTTAGCCAGCTCTACTCACTTTTCTTCAATGATGGTCTGGCCATTGCTTCTGGTTTCTTCAACGATGAGTTTCTCCTCCTCGGGGAGTAAGACTTGGGGAACGGAATCTTTGCGAGCACCTACAGACAAGGGTAGCCAGAGGCAGAGGAGAGGGATTACTAGAGGAGATTATTTATTGGGGGTTTGTTCCTTTCTACGATTGTTTTTGAGGGGTCTTTGTTGATAGCATCTGGCTGACTGGCACCCCAAGAGCAGTCACATTTTCTGATGAAATCTTTCTGACATGAGAAATTCCAAATGGCCGAATACATTGTTTCAACCCTGGGGGCGGGGGCACATTTTGTATCCAGAAACAATGTGAAAAGGCTGCTGTGAGATTATCCTCAACCAAGGTCCCCTCCTTTCCTGTTCTGGCTCCTCCAAAGCAAAGAGCTGGCCAGCAACCATTCCTCCCTGCCCATCTCTGGGGAATGGCACACCACATTCTGTGTGTTTTGTATTTTAGTAAAAATCATGCAGAACATAGCACTACATGGGGATGCAACATGCTTAAAAAGTCTTCAGAAGCATCATTCACCCCCATTGGTTCTCCATCTTACAGGATGAGGCAGAGTCAGTGGAGACCATTTTGATCAAGGGTAGAGTGAGGGTGGGGAGATGATCACGACAGCTGCAAAGATGCAGGCGTCCTGACCACTGTCTGCTCACCATCTACCGGCTCTGGGATGGAGAAGGTGACAGAGCAGCCATGGGACCTGACCAGACAGCTCTCCTGCACCTCCAACCTCCGCCTCCCTTCTGGATCCTTCCTCTGAGAGCTAGATCCCTTAATCTCTGTCTCCTTGAGCCACTGGCTTCCTCTCTTCTAAGCCAATTCCCTTCAATTTCTGAACACTCACTGCCTTCACTCAATCTCCATGCTTTTCTCAAAGGGGATGTGTCTCTGTCTTCTGCAGGCCCCAGGACTTCGTAGATGCTTAATAAGTGGGTAGCAGGCTGGCTGACTGACCAACCAACTGGATGCAGCAAGAAACAGTAGGGATCAGTTTTAGGGGAGCAGGACTTTTGGCTGGAGAGGGATGTATAGTGTTGGTCGCCATGACACCATGATGCTAAATGGCTTACTGCGTGCGAAGCACTGTGCTAGATACTTTCCACACGTAAAAGGGAGGCCAGGGAGGAGGGGGGACAATATGACTCTTGAGAATGCCTGCCTGCACCTCTGAGCAAATTTCCTGTCTCTATCAGAGTGAAGACAGGAGGAGGCAGGAGGTGAGGTCAGATATCACAGGAGGGCTGCTGCTTCTAGTGTCTCCTTGTGTGCCTCTCTTTCCTGGTTTCTATGATAAAAACTGCTCTCACTTGCCTTTCCTGGCTCCTGGAATCTTGTTATTAGGGCTGCTGCTGCTGCTGCTGCTAAGTCGCTTCAGTCGTGTCCAACTCTGTGCGACCTCACAGATGGCAGCCCACCAGGCTCCCCTGTCCCTGGGATTCTCCAGGCAAGAATACTGGAGTGGGTTGCCATTTCCTTTTCCAATGTATGAAAGTGAAGAGTCAAAGTTAAGTCACTCTGTCGTGTCCGACTCTTAGTGACCTCATGGACTGCAGCCTACCAGGCTCCTCTGTCCATGGGATTTTCCAGGCAAGAGTACTGGCTAGAGCGTGCCCATAAGCTGCAGCCAGGTTGGGGTCTGAGAAGCACAAGGTTGTGACAGTCTACCCTTCAAAGTCAAATGTATCAAAGTCCACATTAGAATGCTTTTCCCATGATTGCCCTTTAGAGACATTTCACTTTGACAGCACCCCTCAGGGTGGTTCACCGAGGAAGCCCTGCCCACGCTCAAGCATGGGCTCAGTGGCTGTCCCAGTGGAGCCTTTAGGGAGAGCTCATGTCTTCCGCAGAGGCAAGACCCTCACAACAGGTATCCTTAATGTCTCTAATAATGAAAGGCCAAGGGACATAAGCCATGGTGACATGTCTTTTATAAAAGCACAAGGAAGAATCAGAAAACATCATCTCACTTTCAGGCTGGGGGAAATACCCTCAGCTAATAGGTCCCTGATAAATTGTAGACACTCTTCAACAGGCCCTGCCTAAGCAGCTACATTTCCAGATTTTCAGAGCAACTCTGAAAACTTGAGCTTGGTGAAGCTCTGTTTGCTTAAATATGCAGCTGATCAAAGATAATATTTTGACTTCCTTCCAAATCTGCCTATAAGAAGAGATTAGCATCAGTTCACCAGACACAGGAACCTTTGGGCTCTTTAATTCCTAACTAGTGTTGGTGAAGGTATTTGTGTACTTCAAAGGAAATTGACTTTAAAAAAATTTTTTTTTCATTTCTATCACCTCCAACTTTTTTTTTATTCTTGCATCTCTCTTTCTCTCTGGGTGAAAAGAAACAGTGGGTAAACAAACCACTTGGTAGCTAAAAACCAGCTTATCTGAAAGATGCAGCCTTGTACCCACTCCTCTGCTGCAAGTCACCTGCTTTCCACACCCTGCAGCCCAATCTGGGTTGCTTTGCTCTTTTTCCAAGAGGCAGTGGAGCAGTAGCGAAGAAACATCACTCATTAGAGAAAGTGGCTGGGGGAACCTACTTGAGCCATGGCCTTGTGGAAAGCTTGCACTGGTACAGTAGGCTTCAATCACCTTCAGAATCTGAGCATCTTCTTCCAGAGCAGCCGTACCTGTCAAATGTAATGAATCGTGACTTTTCACAGAGATACACGCCTCTGGACCCTCGAAATGATGCACGCGGGTTCTGGGCACTGGCTTCTCTGACCAGTGGTGTTCATGCAAGGCAGGAGAGAAAAGCTGACCAAGCTGTCATGGTGGAGCGAGAGAGACAGTAGCCCCGAGGAGCTCTGCGGTCAGCACCAGTGAGTTCAGCACCGAGAGTGGTCTGCTCTGGAAGCCACTCGAAACACTAAATTAGAGGGTCTCCCATGTGCCTCAGAGGCTTTCAGGGCCAGCACTGGGCTTTGGCGCTGGCTCAGTTCTCAGCCAATACACCACACCCTTCCTCTCCATCAAATTTCAAGGCTCACCTTCTCTAAGGAAGCTTTCCACCACTAACATAACACATTTTTTTCCCAACCAGCCAGGCTAGTCATTGAGTCTCCCTCTCCTCCCCAAGCCCCTCCAACTCATCCTAGACGTGACTGTTAACACGCTCATGTGCAAGACCTAGGAGTCGGGTGGGCAATGGGGGATACAGAAGCTAAAGTCTAGCAAAGGTTTATCCAGGACTATTTCTGGACTGATAGGCACAGCTCTGTCACCCATTTAGGAAGTGGCACTTACTCCTTTCATGTGTGTCCCAGAGTGCCTTGTTCCCAGCCGCAGAGGCAAATGTGTATGTATCCACTGGCTGACCGACTTTGCAGTCTGTCTCTAAATCCAGCCCCTGTTTCAGTATGTCAGCAGGCAGATTCCTTGACTAACTGAGAACATCACTGAACATTAAACTCCCTTCAGGTCTACTGAGTCAGTCTCAGTAAAGGCAAATATCTCAGGCATTCAGAAACTAAGAACGGAAAAATGTATCCATGGCAAATAGGTCCTTTAGTATTTCTAAACCAGGTATGGTCAAATAGTCAACACAAAAATCATACAGGTGAAAAGCAGCAGGAGACAGCTTATTCCAAAGTCTGAGAGGAGGCTAAGCCTTTTTTTTTTTTTTTTAATGCATTTTTCCCTATGGGAAAGATGATGCTGAGAACATACTGCTCGAATTTTCTGCTTTCAAAAAATTCCTCATCTATAATCAACTTTCTAAAAATAAAAAACACATACATACTTTTCCGGATGACATATTCCTCCTCTGATGGTTTTCTTCAGTCTTTCTTTTATGAAGAAACTTCTTCATCGTTTTGGGGCTTTTACTAGACTCCTATAAGGGTAGAGGTTTCTTCATGAATTAAGGTTCTCCCCACTCCCACCCCCCGCAAAAAAAAAAAAATTAAAAAGAGCAAATGAAATTAAGTAGAATGGCTCTCTGATTTTTACAGTTGCACTTAGGAGGGTATCAAAATTTAATACTATACACAATAAAAATGGCTCCAAGAATGGCATGGGCAAGCTGCAAATACAGGAGGCCAAGTGCCTTTAGGGTACCATCTGGAGAGATGGTAATGGGCGTCACTCCTAGAGAAATAACACTACTCCTAACTGGGTTTATCCTCCCCACTGATACAATTTTAAGGGAATGAAATAACAATTATAACTATTAGTGGGGTATAGACCACTTTTCAAAGAGCTTCAAAACTAAGAAATTCTCCTTAGCAACAGTCCCACAAAGAAGAATATCAAATTCCATTTGCCAGACAGGAAAATTAAGGCAGAGAGACTAAATACAGTCCCTGTATTCAGAGAGAATAGCCAAATGAAAGATTTCCTGATAAATAATTCGGGTTACACGTAATGTACTTACAGCCAAGCAAGGCATATTTTTAATTAGCAGATTTATCTGCTAATTATATATAATCATATATATATAATTATATATGAATTGTTGGATTTGCCATATGAATAACCAGAGAGTCTAAAAAGTGCTCATTAAATATCCGAGTAAATAGCGATCATCTTATTCCAACCTCCCATGCAATATATATACAGGATGAATGGATAACAATTGCTACCTTACAAATAAATGTGACAAAGAATTTAATTTCTTCCTGTTAGCCTCAGTGATCTCCTTAGAAAGCAGACAGACATGAAAAACTCACATGTGACAAAAATAACAGGAAAAATAGAAATAGCAAAAAAAAAGCCCATGGAAAACAGACATTTTACATGCTATTTCTATTTTTCCTGTTATTTTTGTCACACGTGAGTTTTTCATTTTTGTACATATTTCCTAAGAGCCTGCTTTTTTGAAGAAAGTACTTACATGTCAGAAATGTATCTTCATATTTTAGCTACCAATTGTAAAAAGGGACAAAACAAGCATAAAGGAAAGCTTCATTCATCAAAGATTACAGCACAGCATTAAATGATGTCACTGTACACCAAAGATATTGTTCTACCCTTACCTTTAAGATATAAGACATCCTCTAAAGTGAATATGTAAAGAAAGAGAAGATGAGCGTGAGAGGTCGATGGTTATAGTGACCAAATCCATTTATCAATAATTCTAAAACAACATTTGAAATGTTAGTGTTATCATAAATTACACAGAGAGAATATCATCATGTTTCCCACATTAGTTTCAGATGCAATATCGTCATGCAAAAGCCCAAGGAATACAGTTCTGTGAAGAATTACAAATGCTGAAAATTACTGAAATACACACTATATAGTAAGAACATATTAATAACTCACTTCTCCCAGCAGAAACAAAGTGATCATGCCTTAGTTTTAATGGATTAGTTCTGTGAAGGATTAAGTCAACTTTACCCTTCAAAGCTCACCTTAATTTGAATTTAGTAACTGACAATTACAAAATATCCATCATTAAAAAGGGGACTTAGGTAACTATGAAGTGGCACTCCTGGTTAAGGTAATCAGAGGAGAAAATTGGATGATTGCAGGAATCACCGATCAATTTCCAAAGCCAATCTCTGGGGCTGTTTTCTGGCCAAATTCTGAATAGAGGTACATAATAAAGATTCAGCTCAAGGATTATTTTCCTGTCATGTCAGGTTGAAAAGATCAAAAAATCCTCTCGTATCCAAACATTGTTCTACTTTTACTGCACTAAGCATTGGAGGCAACAAGTGAAACAATGGCACGGTGTTTTAAATCAAAACAAACTCAAAACTGAGCTAAGTCTGCATCACGCATCAAAAACACACGTTTGGTACAAAAGTATATGCTGCCTTGGCACCGTAATTCTAAGACACATCTCATAACTGTCACAAACTTAAATCTTCATGCAGTAAGACCTATTTAAAGAACGGTTACTAATAAATGAGGATCTTTTCTGAAAGCTGAAATGATGAGAACCATGCTAGGGAAAAAAAAAAAGTTTGGATGGAAAGGTAACACTCCACACAGTTTCAGAAGACAGTGACTGGCATTTCCTGACTGCAACTTCGAGACAAGAAAAAAAAAAACAAAAAAAACCTTGAAATCCCCATTCTACCCAAATATCAAATGTCCTCTAGGGTTGTTGCTTAGAAGCCTCTTTTTTCAAGACACTCCTTTCATTAAATTCTTTCTTTCCAACTGCAGCAAATAATTCAGGCTTTCATAGTTCAGACCCAGGGCTTGGTCCCATAAAACTTTTACTGATTTGGTTTCATAGATCAAAATGATTCAAAATGCAGAACTGGGTCTGCTTGGTTAGCAATTTCACGCTAATAAAGTGACTTTTGTCTGAGATGTGTGTACATCATGACCAATTTATAGAATTATCATATCATCACAAAGGCAAACCAGAGGCCCTTCAGGAGGAGACCGGAGAAACTCAGGCAGTGCACAGAAAGCCTGGGGGTATTTAAGACATATGTGTAGATGGACAATGGGGAAATGAAAAATTCAGAAATTAAAAAAAAAATCACTGAGTCTGGCAACTCAAGACTGACTGACTGTATCGCCTACCATCAATTCTAGCACATCCCCACAGAACTATCTCTAATAAGCTACAAAATCAGCTTGTCAGAAGCATTTTATACCATATGTAGCAAAATTACCTCTTTATAACCTAGTGCTGCTGATGGTCTAAGTGGAGGTGCAGGTCGTAGACAACTTAAGCTCCACGGTTTTATAATTTGAGGAGGCTCCAAGGGTCCTCGGGGCTGTCCAGTAGAGCTAAAAGACTGGGAAAATGTCTGATGAGATGGTAGCAATTGGCCATATGAACCCAACCCTGGGCCACACAGTGAGAGAACAACAATAGCTTGGTTGGATCTGAAAAGCCAGGCCCAGAAAGGAAAGGATGGGAAAACAAGTCTCCAGTTGGAAAACTGGCATTCTCCAGTCAAGACTTGGGGCCTCAAAAGAACAGCACAACACTGATTCCACATCCCATGAGCCTGCCCTCCCTCTGTCCTGCAATTTCATTCAAGTCAGATGTTTTTTTATCCCCTGAAAGGGAGGAAAGTGGAATAACAGCCAACATTTAATGAGTTCAGTCATGTGTTTGGCACTCAATTAGGTGCTTACATAGGTTATTTTCAGAAAAACTTAAGGCAAACTTTAGCAAAGCGAAGTAACCAGTCAGCAATCGGCAAAGTCAAGATTTGAACCCAGATCTGATGCCAAAAGCCCCTTTTCTTCTCACAACACACGATGCTCAAAACTGGAATTTGAGCATCACAGGTTTGAATGTTAACAGACAACACAACACATCTTCAGTCTCACTCAGCAAGTACAGTAAAATCTCATCAATTCAAATTCCGTGAACTCTGTGATACAGCAGAAGGAGGCAGCTCTCAAAGTTTACCCTTAAAGGTTAATGAAGAAATGTGATAGCATAAATGTGATTGCATGGAGACGTTTCAGTACTTAAGAAGGTAAACTATCCCTTTTGCCTTAGCACATTATTAATATGAGCACGCTGTTGTTGTTCAGTCGCTAAGTCGTGTCTGACTCTTTGCGACCCCATGGATTGAAGCACCCCAGGCTTCTCTGTCCTCCACTATCTCCCGGAATTTGTGCAGATTCATGTCCATTGAGTCAGTGATGTTATCTAACCATCTCATCTTCTGTCACCCCCTTCTCCCTTTGCCTTCAATCTTTCTCAGCATCAGGGTCTTTCCCAATGAGTCAGCTCGGCACATCAGGTGGCCAAAGGATTGGAGCCAAAGCGTTGATGAGCATAACGGTTGCTAAGTAAAATAAATCCTGTTTATCACTAAAACATCTTAGCAGGACTTCTGGTTAGAAAAACTTTGCTAGCTGTTCAGTTGGAGTACCTTAATAACTGTCAAACAAAGCTGCATATCTCAAACTCTGTGTTAATTGGGATGGGCCTCCCCCATAACAAGAAAGCAGAATTAATGAGGTTTGACTGTACTTCTAATCCTACAAATCCAAACTATCCAAAGGCTAAGGGCATGCTCACCACTCTTGTAAGTCCTCAGTAGGCAGGATTTGACAAGAGACTCAATAATCCCTGGACAGGACAGACACGCTACTTACGGAGTGAGCACTACAAGATGACGATGATGTTTTGGATAATGAACTGCAAGAGGCAGGTCCTCTGATCAGCCTGTACAGATGCTCCAGCCAATCCTGGAAGTCCTGGTTGTTGCCACAGTGGACCACAATTCTCTCTACTATGTTACCTGGATCACCCGATTAGGAGCATTTGGAAACAAAAGACAAGGAAGACCTTGAGCTTGCCTCATTCATAAACACACTGTGTGCAGCTAGGACTTGGGTGTCTATCTTGAGAAGTTTTCATAGCTATGAGTTAACCCTGTTGAAACTCTTCTATCAGGAACAGATAAGCCATGATAATAAAGATATAAATACTTGTATTTGATTTATAAAAACCATCCTTGATTTCTACTGCCTATAGAATCTTGGAAGTAATATAAAACTTCACTCTAAACAAGCTCACAGTTCCCAAATTTAAGCACAGGGCCCATCTAGTTCATAGTCTAAAAGGAGAATAGCATACTGCTTTACCCAATATCAAAGGTGAAGCCAGATCCAACTAAGACTGGTCTTTAGGCCAACACCAAATCTCGGACTCCCTATTGGGAAAGAAGGGGTTATGGTCTGGGGCCAGCATCCTAGTGTTAGCCATTGAGTTGTATCAGTGAAAAACGTGCAACCATTACATCAAACAGGTTTGGCAAAAGGGACAACAGGCCAGTTGGGGGGCATGACCAAGGTGTGGCAGATTGCTCAAACCGTGAGGAAAGTTTCATGGTTTTTCGGCACTTTTTAGAAACACAAATCTTGCTAATTCATAGGCTGATGATAAAATTGTTGATAAAAGTTCACATCTTTGGCTCCTCTGCCACCAGGGAATAGATGACAGAAGGGAGATAAAACTGTATTTACATCAGTCCATCTTGTTATTTCTTAGCTCTCATGCAAGAGAAGATTGAAACTAATGGCCAAGCTGAGGCTCATGAATGACCACAAGTCTTCCCTCCTCTTGCTGTAACCTAATTATCCAAGGAAATGGAATACACTTTACCATGTCCATGGAAAACTTGCTCATGGACTATATAACAGAAAATAATAGTGTTTATTTATTTAAACCCCACTTCATTTCGAAAAGGATTTGAAGAAGAGAAAATTACCTACCTGTGATTTCAAATGTGGAGTCATTCCCTTCAATTTCATCTAATCTAGTCACCACCATTCCTGCTACTGGTATTTTTCCCTACCAGAAAAAGAACATCCCCATTAATTCTGTGGTTATACATGTCTCTGTTTTTGTTAGATTTTCTGACCCTCTTAGGAACCACTGCTGAATTATGGTGAGACATATTTCTCCAGTCTGTCAATAGATAATGTGTTTCTCTGCTTTAAATTTTAATCAGACAAGAAAGCAACGGGAAAATGTGGGTTATGTTTTGCTAACACACCATAAATCATGAGGTCAGGATTAAATCATAGTTTACCCTTCTAACAGATTTTCAGGAGAGTCCGTCAACAAAGCAAAAACTCAAATTTCATGAAAATTAGTCATTGCTAGGCCAAGATAGGATAGGCAACAATAACTTATAACACTCAGTGTCTTGGGAGTCAACTGAAAGGAGTTGAATTTCCTAAGGAGTTGAATGACTTCCATCTCAGAAACTTGGGTCATATAATGTGACTGTAATAAGACAATCATAGAGGCAACTGTCAGCTTTATATCTTCTCAGCAATAATCATATGATCTAGGCCTGGAAAATGCTGCTGTTAATTTACTTAGTTGCAGACTTTGATTTCTGTTTACACATTCATGACCTATCTCATAACCAGAGCAGTGGAGGTTCAGGATAAACTCATTATGCTAACACAAAGGTCTATGTTCAAAGGAATATCTGCTCTCATAAATTGTTTAATTATAAAAAGGGTCAGAACATTCTGCCTTTTCTGGCTGGAGCTCTTAATACAGAGTGGAAACAGTGCATCTAGAGGAAAATTTATTTTCATTATCTGTCTTGTTGCTTTATATGAAATCTACTAACCTGATAGATAAAGCCACTCATCCGAGGACTTGCAGATAACATTATCAAAACACTTGAAAATAACATGAGGTACCGCTCCTCTTTTTCCTGAAGTGGAGGGAAAAAGACTACATGTAAACAGAAATTGCACGTTTTGTTTATTAAGAATTTCTGGAATTTTTGTAAGATAGATCTTATATAAGGCAATGAAACACAAATAGTGATTTTTTTTAAAAAAAGATACCCAACTTAAAAGTAGAAAACTCGTTTAATTGTACTTTGAAATGTATATAAATCCAGTTTATCTGTCTCTTTCCTATACACAACGTGTGTGCTCAGTCGCTCAGTTGTGTCCGACTCTTTGTGACCCTGTGGACTGTAGCCCACCAGGCTCTTCTGTCCATGGAATTTTCCAGACAAGAATACCAGAATGGGTTGCCATTTCCTTTTCCAGGGGACTTTTCTGACCCAGGGATTGAACCCCCATCTCCTGCACTGGCAGGTGGGTCCTTTACCACTAGCGCCACCTGGGAAGTCCTATACACAACAGTTAAGTACAAATGACCACGCTTGTTTCCCAAGCTGAAGCCTGAAAAGTCACACTGTTAATGCCTTCTTGCCCGTGATGCAACCACAGCACAATATAAGTCTTGAGGTTCTCAAAGTGAAAATGATTTTACTTTGAAAAGTGGCCAAATAAAGGGGTTCAAGTGATAAGAAATTTATTATGCTCTAACACAAGGGTCCCCAACCTCTGCAATCTAATGCCTGATGATCTGAGGTGGAGCTGATGTAATAATAATAAAGTACACGATACATGTAATGTGCTTGAATCATCCCCAGATCATCCTGCCACCCCTCTCCCATTCGTAGAAAAATTGTCATCCCCAAAACCCATGTCTGGTGCCTAAAAGGTTGGGGACCGCTGCTCTTAACCCATGTGTTAAACTCTTCCTAAAATTACTGTTAATCAGTAACTACACAGTAATTATCATACCCACATAAAACAAAGAAGGAAATAGTGGTCATGTATGGATGTGAGAGTTGGACTGCGAAGGAAGCTGAGCGCCGAAGAATTGATGCTTTTGAACTGTGGTGTTGGAGAAGACTCTTGAGAGTCCCTTGGACTTCAAGGAGATCCAATCAGTCCATTCTGAAGGAGATCAGCCCTGGGATTTCTTTGGAAGGAATGATGCTAAAGCTGAAACTCCAGTACTTTGGCCACCTCATGCGAAGAGTTGACTCACTGGAAAAGACTCTGATGGTGGGAGGGATTGGGGGCAGGAGGAGAAGGGGACGACAGAGGATGAGATGGCTGGATGGCATCACCAACTCGATGGACATGAGTTTGAGTGAACTCTGGGAGTTGGTGATGGACAGGGAGGCCTGGCGTGCTGCAATTCATGGGGTCGCAAAGAGTCAGACATGACTGAGCAACTGAACTGAACTGAACTGAAAGGAAATGTTGGACACAAATGCTTCTCTGAACTACTTGAGCAGATATGCAGTGAGTAAATGCCAAAGATGTCGCTGGGCTTGCACGTCCAGCCATTTTACCTACAATTATCCTCAAGCCCAGTTCCATCTCCTTCCTCCTGCTTGAGAAGAGCAACCTTTCAAGGCTGATTTTTCTAACAAGTGTTCTGCGTTCTCTCCCATCTTTCTCTTGGTTGGCTTCCTTCTACAGACATCTTATCTCCTGCTCCTGCTTCCAGCCACTTCTCCTGTCTAACTCGCTTTTTCTGCTGCCTTTAGCATAGGCACATCTCCTGTCCATTTCATAGGCTGTCATCTGCCCCCTGTGGCTTTATTTCTTGACGTTTTATTGCCAAATTACTGGCTGCTTTCTTTTTCTCCCCATTGATCCCTCCATAACTGCACCCTTATCGCTCTCTCAAAGTCATCAATCACTGCCTTTTTGTGACATCCCATGGCTTCTCGGTCTCCATACTCTGAACCTTCTGCAGCCCTCAGCAGTCTGACCGCTTTCAAATGTTCTTTCTGGAATTTCCATGACAACACACTCCCCTAATTTCCCTCTATTTTCCACTTTCTTTTTCTGGCACTATTTCCTTCTTGCTTTACCCAAGAGGTTTATCCCAAAGGTATGAAAGACTGTTAGAGTCGCTACAGTAACTTTCCCAAGGGTATCTGCATTTTACCTGAGATTGCTTATTTTTCTTCTAGTGTTTTTTTATTGAAGCCTAGTTGAGTTACAATGTTTCAAGTGTATGGTAAAGTGATTCAGATATACATTTTTTCAGATTCTTTTCCATTATAAGTTACTACAAGATATTGAGTATAGTTTCCTGTGCTAGAAGGGAGAAGGCAATGGCACCCCACTCCAGTACTCTTGCCTGGAAAACCCCATGGATGGAGGAGCCTGGTAGGCTGCAGTCCATGGGGTCGCTAAGAGTTGGACACAAATGAGCGACTTCACTTTCACTTTTCACTTTCCAGCACTGGAGGAGGAAATGGCAACCCACTCCAGTGTTCTTGCCTGGAGAATCCCAGGGACGGCCGGGACTGGTGGGCTGCCATCTATGGGGTCGCACAGAGTCGGACACGACTGAAGCGACTTAGCAGCAGCAGCAGCATACAGTAGAATCTTGTTGTTTATCTGCTTTATGTATAGTAGTTGGTATGTGTTAATCCCAAACTCCTAATTTATTCCTCCCCACTTTCCTCTTTGGTAACCACATTAGCCCAAAGTAATGAATCTCTGACACAGACCTGTCAGGGAGTAGAAGAAGATATTTAAGGAAGGAGAAGATGATTGTAATACCCAATAAATCATGCCAGGTGATGTAATCAACCTTCTTCCCCTACCCTGCCCCCTTCCTAAAAGATATAATCCATCTTCAGGCCTTTGTGCTTCTTTCTGGACTTTTATTTCCCAAGAAAGCACATCTGTCAGCGACATGGAAGCCTCTGCCTCTAATTCTGACCTCCTACCCACATTTCTATACTTTTTCAACACCTGCCTACAAGTCACCTCCATCTGTATACCAACCATCACATTTCAGTCAGGTCTGAAATGACATCTGTCATCTCTTTTAGCCCATGGCCCACCACTTCCTATAGGCTTTCCCTTCCAAACAGGTCTCAGACTTGCCCCTTAAGTTTCATTCTCTCCACCATCACCTTCCTGGGAAGGGGAGGTACTTACTTACCACTTTCCAACCCAGCTGGCCTGTCTCCAGCCCCATCCCCTCCCATTTAGTGGACATGTACGGCTGCCAGATGGTGTCGTAAACAGCCCTTTCACTGTGTTTCTCTACCCTCAGGTCTGGCATGGTTCCATCTGAACTACCCTTGCCTGACATCCGACATTCTTCACAACCTGCCTCTCAATCAGCTCGCTCTTGCACTCTGCCTGGGAGGTTTCCTCTGCTCCCAATCAAGTGCCCTGAAGAACAAAGGCCGCCAAGTTCGTGCTCTCTCCTGAGACAATAAGGACCTCTCCCCTACGAAATTTTCCCCTCTTCTCTTCATGGCCCCCTCCTCGGGTCCTGTCTCCATAGAGTCTTTCCTTCCTCTCTCCCTTCTCTGAACTTCTATGGAATCTACTGCTGGGATGTCACAATCTGTCATGGACTATTTTGATTTGTTTTCCAGTTGCAGTTTGGGTTTTCATCTGTCTCTAATGAGTACTTTGAAGGCAGAGATCAAGATCATGGCTGTTCTTTCCTCCTAACTCCCTCCCACAGCACCAAGCAGAGGGCTGGGCAAAGAAGAGGTCCTCAGTTTCTGATGCGAAAGTTCGAGTGTTTGACCTTGATGGGAGAAGACATAAAGGAAGAAACATATGGAAGAAGAGATGAAAGAGGTGGTGTTGAGCTGTGAAACCTCTTACCTCACTTGTTCCACACTGCACCATGACTTGTGACATAAAGATCACATTCCCCAAGGTTTTAATATCCTCCCCTTCCCATGCCTGAATAGGTTCCGAAAGGATCTGCAGCTCCAGCTGTTTTCTCTTTCTGAGATCTTGGCACTGCCCCTACGGAACCAAAGCAGAACATAATGGAATAGGAATTCTTCCGAAACAGACCTAAAACAAGACGAAAATAAGATGTGGTTCTCGACTCTCAGATTTCCACTGAGTCCCTGTTCTTCATCGCAAATCCCATCACCAGCTCCATTCTGGACAGACAGAAAGATCTACTACTTTAAATTGCTGGCCTTGAGCCCCCAGACATTTTGTAAGGAAGAGCTACTTCTCATTTTGTCAAAACATCAAGATAAACTGGTAGAAGGGGATTGCTTCTCCCTCCCTGCAAGGAGTATGGGAAAATAAGCAGAATGACATCAAACGGGGACAGTACATTCAGATCTGCTGCTTGGCATCCCTGTTGGCTCCACCTCCCCTCCATCTTGTCTATCTTTGCATAAATAGAGCTTTGAGTTACAAAGCAATCTTATTTTTCTAACTCAGTTTCCAACCAAATAACATCTTAATTTATAAAATAACTCCAAGAGTTATTGAAAAAGAGAAAGTTAAACTCCTTATGCCACAGTGACTCAAACTGATCTTATAATGAAACATGTACACTGTGCTACACTTTGTTTTGGGACCAGTAGTAGGTTGCTATAAAAAGTACTAAGTTCATTTTTATCCTTAAAAGGATTCGAAAAAGAGATACAACTGAATTGCACAAATACAAATTGAAAATACAAGCCAAGAAACAATATGTAGGCTATAATTACTATATATATATATATATGATTGTTTCAGAAAATGCGGTTATCTTAAAATAATTTAACAGCATTCAATCCAAATTGAATATGAAAATAAGCATATGATTAGTTATATTCCTGTTTCCAAATGACTGTCATAGCATTTGGGGATGTGTTTTCTATAAAATCTCTGCTGTCCCTTTCAGGTAAATGAAAGCTTAAAGAAATAAACTGATACATTTTTGAAGCACCTGGAATGGGAATAATATGTATACTATAACCATCAAAGCAACTTGTACAACATGTAAAATGATTAGAACTAATTTGTTTTCAAAAGAGACATGTTATATTCAATCTTTTCAGGAAAAAAGAAAGGGGACACAAATAACAATAACAAATGCCACAGGTTTCAGTGGCCCTGCTCTATTAGGTTGAACCATGTCAAACTGCCAATAATTGACCATTTTTTGTCTCCCACAGCAAATTGAACCTGATACCTTACTCTCTGGTCTTCAACTTGCTGTTTAACTGCGGACACGTCAGGTACAGATCTTTTAACAGCAACCAAAATGAGGTGATGGTGAAAGGTGCATCATAATCTTACAGCAAGAATCAATAACTGAACCTCAATCCCCATCACTTGGAATACTACGGAAATGTCTAAAATGAAGCTCAACTTAATCAATCACCCCAAATAACATTTACTTTCCTCCTAAAATGCCACCAAGCGGTTTTACATTAGTGGTTTCAAGAGGACATTAAGCCATCATGCTCAAGATTTAAGATAAAGGTATCTTTGATAGCAATCTGTATACGGCAATTGCATTTTAGCTGTTTTTTTTTTTTTCCTTTTAGATTTGATGAAGGATTTCTTTTTCCTAGGCAAAGAATAGACTCACACCTTTTGGCATAAGTAGATGAATCCAGTATTGATGCCAATCAGTGAAGGACGAGTTGCACAGACGTAAGGTGAGCAACACAGGGGTAAAGACAAAGAGACAAAAGAAACCCCCCACCCACACAGCCATGCTTAATGTGGCAGAGACTTCAAATGTGAGTACTTTACACCCTCAGCCTGGCAACCTTTCACAGGTGAGCATGATGTTTGGAAGACAACATTAAATGAAACAATCACTGCAATACGGTCACTAGAGCTTACTGTTTCCACTCCAAAGACCTTTGCAAAAGGAAAGAAACATTACACACAAGTCACTGTTTTAGAACAAAGACTACGAAATAGAGAATAATAATTTTAGAGCAGCACCTACCATGAGAGTTTTGAATGCTACGATTGCTTTCAGAATATCCTGGTGATCTGGATGCGTATCCTATCAAAGAAATACATTTTAAAACAGTATTAAAGGAGAACAGATCAGTGGTTGCCAGAGGGTGGGGTGGGAGGAAGGTGTGGCTGCAAAGAGATCAAAAGAGGACATTTTTGAGGGATGATGGAACTGTTGTGTATTGCATCAGTGATGGTGGTAACTCAAATCTGTACATGGGTTAAAAGTCATAGAACTGTACCTCAAAGGAAAAAAATCAGTTTTGCTATATGTTAACTTCAAGATTAAAAAATAAGACAGCACTTGAGCATTTGGAATCTCAGCACCTTTAATGATTAGGTGATGAAGAAATTAAGACAGTTCGGAAGACATTATATATTTGGTAACATATATTTGGTTATCGAGGCAAGGGTTTCCATTTCCCCTTTTGCTATTATACTGTGGATAATAAATAATAATTATTTGGGGTCATCATTAGGTCATGTTGTTAGTAAATGATAAGAAGTAAGGAAATGTAGAAACTGAGTGATACTCAGAAAAATCAATCCAATCTCACATGCTAAACCTCCTCCATTTTCTTTCAGCAGGCTAAACCTGGTGGACGGGAAAAAATTCCAAGTTTATACCATGTGCTCCTTCTTCAGCAAGCTTATTTGGTCTGCAATTTCATGGGACTTACAATCCCCAAAAGTGAACAGGTTCAAAAATGGTTCTGAGGGGCTTCCCTGGCGGTCCAGTGGTTAAGACTCTGCTTCCAAGGCAGGCAGCAACAGTTCAATCCCTGGTTGGGGAACTAAGATCCCACAAGCTGGGCAGTACAGTCAAAAATGAATTAGCTTCAGAACGAATAAACAGCCATTTTTTAAAAAAATGGCTTTGAGGAGTCCACACCTGCATAACTCTTTATGAAAGGAAAGTGGAGCTCCTTGGGGAGAGATCCAGCTAAGCTTTGAATTTCAGCTGGAGTAATGGGAAGATATCTGCTGTGCAACCAGCCTCCAGTGATAAAATACAGAGCTGAGCAGACTAAGGGTCTAACCCAAGCCAAGAACAGCACTGCTTATGAAAAGAAAGGTTGTATTCCTTTATAAACTCATCCTTCCCCAAATCAGCTGACCCCTGCGAAGTTCAAATGTTACTCTATCATGAGCCCGCAGCCATGCTCAATGATCAGAAAGCTGGATAAAGTGTTTTATCAGATGGTGAATTCATACTTGGGGTATGTATAATCTCATAGTGGGAAATGAAAGGCAGCCAAAGGCAGGGGACCACCAGCACATGGAGAAGGAGTGGAAACAGGCTCCAGGACAGAGGATCCAGGCAGGAGGAGCACCTGGGATTTTATCTCCTCCAGTGAAGCGTGTATTAATATTTGCACTTCAGCACTGAGCAGTCACGGAACTGAGGCCGCTCATTTCTGAATTTTTGTGAGAAACCAGGAGGGGCCAACCTCAAACGATTCAGCAAATTGGTTTAGCTTTTGGAAAGCCATCCAAGGGCTCAACAACCTTGCCGGGCTCTAACTGAAATTTCATTCTGGCTGGCATTACTCACTGGCTCCCCACTGCCTGCAGATTCTGGCAGGTCAAAGAACCTGAGAATGTGGTTTCGCTCAGAGTACACACTTTCAATCCTTACAAATGCTGACATGACCGGCAGTGCTGCAACTTTTTCTTTAAAGATATTCAAACCCTTTCAAACCTCAAAACCTTTCCCCAGACACAGGAAGAACAAGTAGGTAAATGCAGCCTCCAGGCCCCCTCACCCACCCACAACACCATCCCCCAGGCTCCAGCACACAAGAACCACTCAAGAAGCCACCCCTGCTGACTGGCTTTTAATAAGAGGATTTGGGCTCTTGAGACAAAAATGCAAGGGGACTTTGATGGAGATGTCTGGATGCGTAAAGAAAGAAACTAAGAGTGGACCCATTTATTCTTCTTTCAAGAAATACCAGAATCTTCCACTGTAACCTAGCCTCAGAAAGCTGAATGACTGCAGTGACCTAGGGATAAATGCTTCTGTCTATAATAATAAAAAAAATTTCTGCACATTTTCTGATGCTGTTTTGCTTTGTTTATCTCCCTCAAGAAAGTTGGTTCATATATCAGAGCAACAGAAGATTTCTTGGTGAAAGATCTCTCTGTAGAACCACCATCTGAATCAACCAATGAGCAAGACCGAGGCTGGGGAAGGGAGGGGAGGGAGAATGACCATGAATATTTAATAATAAAGAAAGAGTATCTTTCAGTTATTAGATGAGTAAATCTGAGGGATCTAATGTACAGCATGGTGACTACAGTTAATAACACTGAATTGTATACTTGAAAGTTGCTAAAAAAAAAAGACATTAAAAGTTCTCACACAAAAAAGTGGTGGATGTGCTAATTAACTTGATTGTATGGTCATCATTTCACAAAGTACGTGTATAATGAATAATCACATTATACACCTTTTAAAACTCACGTTATACAATCTAATGCATACAGTTTTATTGGTCAGTCATACCTCAAAAATAAAGCTAGAAAAAATTAATAAAAATAAGTCCAAAAATTTAAAAATCTTCAGAGGAAAAAAACAGTCCCCTTCTTATCTTGCTGCATAAAGAGGAAACTAAAAGCCCAGGAAGAGGGAAGACTGGATCAAGTAAATTTTGAAACCAAGATTTTCCTGAACTCCTCACCAAGGCTAGTTTGGAGGCAGACCGGCTGCTGCCTCCATAGCAGAGGTCCATACTTTGTATGCGAGCTTAAAACAGTTCACCTTCCCTTACCTCCATATGCCGTTCCAACTCTTGCAAGAGTGTAACATACTTTTCCAGTCGCATGAAAGGTTTGCTGAGGCTTGTTGTTAAAATGAGGATACCTGGACTGGATGCACCTTGATTTTCCATAAATCGTTCCAGCTCATCACTGGCAAAAGGATGAATATAGTTTTGTTATTGCTTAATATTCCATATAAACAGCTATTGACTGAACATGATTTTCCTGTATTTCACAGCATATAAAACCAGATAAAATTTGTGTCACCAGCCCAAATGCTGTCCAACGCATTTCAACTCAATTCCATCAGCATGGCATGCAGCACTGGGTACAGTGGTGAGCCAGGCACTCGTAGCCCCTGGCTTCGTTTCCTCATCCAACACTTATTTATTGAGCATCTACTAAGTGACAGGCTCTGTTCTCTGTTGGGAATACAGCTGTGAAGAAAACAAAAATCTCTGCCCTTAAGGAAGCCTATACCCAGAGTCATGGGGTAAACAATCTATCAGATGATCTCAGTGTCAGGTTCGGAAAGTCTTTTCTGAGTCACTGCAAACATTTAGTTACTGGCTGGTGAGATGTCAAAGAGAATAACTCACCAAGTGCTTTCTATCACCAGAACATCACTTGCAATGTTCCAGAATCAAGTCCTAAATTCAGACAGCAGCATGTCTCCATGACTAATCACAAAGTCACTTAGCCTAGGATCTGAAAACATACAGCAGGTTACCCAAATAACTCGGCCAAAAATAACAAAAGGACTGTAGGGAATTCCCTGGCAGTCCAGTGGTTAAGACTCTGAGCTTCCCCAGCAGGGGGTATAGGTTCCATCCATGGTTGGGGAACTAAGATCCCACATGCCAAGTGGTGGAGCCAAAAAGAAAAACTTCTTAGGAACCATGTCCTGCCAACGTGTAACCTGGGGTTTTCCCTGCCCTTCAGCACATTCTGGATTTTCTCCTTTCCTCCATCACGATTCTGAGTCCTTGGGCTGCAAGATCATTATAGTTTACATTTCTGAAAAATATAAAGAAGGAAATCTGCTTTATCACTTGACCCCTCTCCTTCCTTGCTCGCCCATGCATATCCAATCCATCACAAGCCTTCTTGTATCTGTTCATTCCTTTCCATTCGCACTGCCACTGAGTTGGTTCAGGCCTTCATCTCATTCAGTCTAGTTCACTTCAATAGTTCAGTGGATCCCCTGGCTTCCAGGCTTTCTGGCTTCTGAAACCCCTTGCAAACCACCATTTTACCCCTGCTGCTTTCCTACTTAAAAACCTCCACTTACCTGTGAGATCAATTCTCCACTTTTTAGACTCCCACTGACCCCACCAATCTTCTCATCACTCTCCAACAGGAACCCTGTACTACCAAATGACCTATTTATTCTCCTAGAATACATCTTACGCAGCACTTTCTGACTATGGCATGTTGGAATACGTTGTATTGTGTTCAAAGAAACTCACTATCAGTGATAACATGCTAGGGGGTGGGGATGGGGTAGGTTGCCCGTTAACCCTACTATAAACACTCTCCCTATCTCTGGGCTTTTGTGAGCAGGAGAGAAAAGAATGGAGTTTCAGTTGTTAAACAGAAACTGTGAATCACACAGAATTAAAGGAATGTCAGAGGAAAAAGAACTGGGAATTGCCACCTTCACGGCAGCTAGAGCTCATCTGAGTGGTCACACCTAACCATCAGTGCTTCCTGTTTCATCAGTTTCTGCAGTTTTGGCCCAGAAGCAGCCAAGGGGATTGAAGTGCCCTGGACTTGAAATCATAAAACAAATTTGGTGACCCTGGATCAGTTACCAACCTCAGCTGACTCATCTGTAAAACAGAGATAAAAACTACTTCCTACTAAAATCGTGAAGCCTAAATATTGAGGTTTATAAGGCTACTGCTTCACGCTAAGTCTTTGCATGCATTTGTTCTTGTTTAATATTCACTACAACATTTTCACACGGGTGTTATCTTCATTTTACAGACGAGAAACATAAGACTCAGGAAGGATGAGTGAAAGCAAGTAAATAGCTAAGTTGGGGTTCATACGCAAGTCTGTTGGAAATCAGTACCACCTGATGCTTGATGTGGAACACAGACATGGCACGGGCCATCTCTGAGGTCTAAATCATGAATAAAAGGAGGGTGGGGGCTGAGTTGACTTGAATAACACAGGGAGAACTTCTATGAGAAATAGTCCTTTGGACCTAGAAATTCTAATACTAAGTGAAGTAAATCGGATAGAGAAAGACAAATACCATATGATATCATATATATGTGGAATCTAAAATATGATACAAATGACCTTGTTTACAAAACAGACTCACATAGAAAATAAATAAACTTATGGTTACTAAAGGGGTTACAGGATGGGGGAAGGATAAATGAGGAGTTTGGATTAGCAGATACAAACTACTATTATATAAAGCAGATGAACAGCAAGGTCCTACTATACGGCACTATATTCAATATCCTGTGATAAACCTCAGTGGGAAAGAATATGAAAAAGAATATGTGTCTATATGTATAACTGAATCACTTTGCTATACATTTGAAACTAACACAACATTGTAAATCAACTATATTTCAATAAAAATTTTTAAAAAATAGTGCTTAATGCAAGTCACTAGGGAAACACTTGGTTAGCCTGCCTCTGGGTCAGATTGGCTTAAACTTAGTAAAAAATCATCACATATAAAATATAATTAGGAAAATAACTTGAAGTGGGAGAGTGCATTTGAGTAGAAGTGTACTTTTGAGAAAATCGCGTTCCTAACTTCTTTTCAATTTGGTAAACAAGTCTTATTTTTCCTTTCCATGACTAAATAACTACCGCATCCTCAATGTTCTACTCAAATTGATACAAGGGTTACAACAATTAAAAGCAAATGTCAATGTGTATTTTACTACTTTCCATGCAACATTCTAACTTCTAGGCTTGTCAAATATTACAAAAGAATTTCTTTAATTTTTCCAATATAACATGAGATCGCTATCTCAGAATAAAACACTGGTTATTGGGGGAAAAAATAACATTTGACTATTGCAACAAAAGAACAAAATTATCTTAAAGCCACTGCCCAGTATGATAAATAGATCCTGAAAGACACATTTTACTTAGCCAAATAAATTTAATGCACAAATTAATATCATTATATACAAATATAATATGCAAATGTATATCACTATACCAAAACACAATCTGTCTTTCAAATACAGCTTTTAACTTTTATACAGCCTATTTGAAATGTCTTTTGAGTTTAACATGTTCTGTATGTGTGATGTGATACAACAGAAGCAGTTTTCAACGTGTGAATGTTGTCTGCAATTCAATATAACCTTATCTCACAGAATGCACATGGTGGATGGGGCTTTGGCACATTCTGGGTTGGGCTGGAAAACTCAAGAAAATTATTGTACATTATAATGACAGTACAGGGCTTAACTATCTCATCTAACAGTGTTTCTGTAGAATCTCTGCATAGATTTCTACTTCGAATGATGATAACTCCATCTAAAGCAGCTAGAAAAGGGTCAGACTTTTCCCCCCTTTGCCTCACTCTCTCGCACCAGCCTTTCTTGGGAATCGCTGTAGTCGGGAAAGTGATGATGAGACATGAGGAGCTGGGAGGCTGGGTCTGGCCAGTGGAAAGTCCCAGGGATGCCACTCCCACTGGGTTGGGTGGATCTCACTTAGCCCTTTTTCTCTGATCCGGTCCCAGAACCTAGGCTGCCTGCTTCTTTTCTGTCCCCACCACTTTTTGTTTGTGATTAGTCTCACTTGCTCCCTTCCCTGGTTCCTCAAAGACAGAACAGAATCGAGTCTCAGAATTTTCCTTAGGTTTTACATAAGCAAGTACACAGCTCTGGGTTTTTCTCAAAGTCTTCACTGCTGACAACAATGGTAAACAAGAGAGTGAATAAAACTAACAAGAGGAAAAGGACATGTGGTGTTTGTGGTAGCTGCCACAGTAGAGCCGGAAGTGAGGTCCAGATCTGCCTCCATGCTCTCTCTTCCTCTCCCTACTCTGTCGTTTCACACCGGGTCGCTCTCCCTCGTGAAAAAGAATGGATGCCACAATGAAGCATGGGAAAGAAGCGGGTATTTTTGTAAGGGTGAAGTTACTCCCAGAAAGAAACAAAAGCTACAATAGGAAGCCAGAAGGGGAGAGAGAGGGGAAATCCCAAAAGACCTTACCCAGGGCAGAGCAAAAGACCGGGGCAGTCATTCAAAAATATGTAAATATGGGGAACATATCAAGGTTGGGGTCTGCTTTATATCTCGAAATCCAGAAAATGGCTTACTGTTCTTTTCACAAGGTTCCAACACACGATCATAGCATTTTAAAGCTGTGTGTGTGGTCTCGGTGCCAATCGTCATAAACATTTCTAGTATGCTACTGCCACCTGCCGGCGGAAAGAAAGATGTGCACCTGACTGGCTGGCTCTGACTCGGTGATTAGTGAGTGAAAGTGAAAGTCGTGTCCGACTCTTTGCGACCCAATGGACTACATAGTCCATGGAATTCTCCAGGCCAGAATACTGGAGTGGGTAGCCTTTTCCTTTTCCAGGGGATCTTCTCAACCCAGGGATGGAACTCAGGTCTCTTTACTAGCTAAGCCACAAGGGAAGCCCTTGTGATTATCCAGCTGCTAAATACCTACAGCTTTAGCAGAAATCCAACAATGTCCCTATTTCAGCTGAAACCTTCATGTAAAACAGGATTTTAATCTGAATTTTCATTCAACTATGCTTTGCCTCTAATATGTCAGCATAAATTACCACAGGATGCCTAAAAAATAGCTGAGATTATACTAGAAACACCATTGAGGATAACGCCAAATATTTTAATTTTCACTCCTTACATGTAAATAAGTTATTAAGATAAAAATTCAGTTCTATGGGACTCCAGTAAGTCTTCCATCAATTCAAGGGATATTATAAAATTCTCAAAAAAATCACTAACCATATGTAGAATAAACAAGAAGCTATGATATAGCACAGGGAACTATATTCAATATCTTGTAATAACCTATCATGAAAAAGAATTAAAAACTATATATATATAAAAGGCTTCCCAGGTGCCCCAAGTGGTAAAGAACCTGTTTCCCAATACAGGAGACATAAGAGACCGCGGGTTCCATCACTTGGTCAGGAAGATCCCCTGGAGGAGGGCATGGCAACCCACTTCAGTATTGTTGCGTGGAGTATCCCATGGACAGAAGAGCCTGGCAGGCTACAGTCCATAAGGTTGCACAGAGTTGGACACGACTAAGGCGACTTAGCACACACGCACACGCACGCACACACACACACACATACGCTGAATCACTTTGTTGTAAACATGGAACATTGTAAATAACTATACTTCAATGAAAAAAATCATTAACCAAAATCAAGCCAATAGGATACAGTAGTTTTCCCCCCAAAGTAGAGAATCTTTATATTAACTGTGGAACAAATTTTAAATCATAATGTTTGAAGGAATCTCTACTGTTATTTATATTTTAAACTCCTAACATGGATAAATACAGACTCAGAAGCATTTTAGCACACAGAATTACAACAGAAAATTCTTCAGTTGCGAACTTTCAAAGATGTGAACGTGGAGCTTACTAATGAAGACCTGTTGGAAATGGAGGCCCAGAGAAAGGATGGAGGGAGACAAGAGGAAGAAGAAGTAACTGCAGAACTGAATAATTTCACGACGCAGGAAAAGGCAAGGGGATTTTCTTTATTTGAGGAGGCTCTGTTAGTCACAGGACCCAAACGTAGAACAGTACACAAAGGTTGCAGCAGCCATTCAGACTGCAATCCGGTGCTACCATGGCATCTCTGACGAAAAGAAAAAAGAGCTGCTAGCCAGACATTACTGGATTGTTTTTTCAAGAGGGTGGATAGAACTGAATCCATCAAGGAACCAGAACCTGTGCCATCAACATCAGGCATGAGTGAAATTGCAGCTTGCCCTCCGTCTCCTGTTGCTCTACCATCTCCCACCTCCTCTTCGTCCTCCAGTCAGTAACTCATCTTGCCTGTTCACTCGATGCCAGCTCCTGTATGCCAGCTGTTGTACTGTGCTATTGTGCTTTTCAGGGTATTGTACTGTAAGATTGAAAATGTTTTAAAATATAAATTTATTAATTTTAATTGGAGGCTAATTACTTTACAATATTGTATTGGTTTTGCCATACATTGACATGAATCCGCCACAAGTGTAATTCAAAAAAAATAAAAAATAAATAAAATGTTTTTATTTTTTGCGTTTGTATTTTATGTATTATTTGTGTGAAATGTATTATAAACCTACTACAGTACAGTACTATATAGCTGATTGTGTTAGTTGGGTACCTAGGCTAACTTTGTTGGATTTATGAACAAATTGGACTTACAAATGTATTCTCAGAATGGAACTTGTTTGTATGTAGGGGACTTGCTGTTTCATATAATATTGCTTATATGTGGAATCTAGAAAAATGATACAGATGAACTTATTTGTAAAGCAGAAACAGAGACAGATAAAGAGAACAAACAATGGACACCAACACGGGAGGGATGGGTGGGATGAACTGGGAGGCTGGCATTGACATATACACACTTCTGATACTATGTATAAAATAGGTAACTAGTGAGAACCTACTGTATAGCACAGGGAACTCTATTCAGTACTCCGTAATGGCCTCTGTGGGAAGGGAATCCAAAAAATAGGGGATATATATTTACATGTACGTGATTCACTTTGCTGTACAGCAGAAACTAACACAACATTGTAAAGCAACTATACTCCAATAAAAACAATAATAAATAAAAATAAATAATTTTTTTAAGACAGAAAATTCTCTAAACACTACAAAAATCCGTCATCTGAGGTACACCATTTCTTTCTGGTATTTATTCAGAATTGCTATTCTTGGATCAGAAAAAAAAGAATATGTACTCATATAAATGGTAAGCTAACATGATGGTGATATCTTTTTATAGGCATTAAGAAATTTACCCTTATCCACACAGGATGTTTAAGTATCCATCACAGGAAAAATGCCTCTGAACCATTTTGTCTTTACTGAAGATAAATAGTAAAGTATGAAAACATTCCTGGAAATAATAAAAACAAATTCAAGACTGGCGTTCCCTTGCGGGAGGGAGCAAAGGAGGAGCAGGAAATATTGGAAAGTGTGCACAGGGCTCCAGTTGCAGCTATAATTTGTTTCTTAAGCTGAATGGTGGGAATGTGGGTGTACTTTATTTTCTCTCTGCTCTTTGTGTGCTTGAAATGTTGCATGATTTTTTTCTAAAACACAACAAGTAGCTGGAAGATGAATAAAGTACAAATGAGGAGTGACAGCAACTACCTTGCCGGGTACTTTACGCACACTGTTGCATTGACTTCTCGCACCAACCTGGCAAGGTAGGTGGTTTAATTTTCACTTTACAAGTGAGAAAACTAAGGTTTAAAAGTGAAGTGAATCCTGTTTACAATAGCTAGAACATGGAAGCAACCTAGATGTCCATTGGCAGACAAATGGATAAGAAAGCTGTGGTACATATACACAATGGAGTATTACTCAGCCATTAAAAAGAATACATTTGAATCAGTTCTAATGAGGTGGATGAAACTGGAGCCTCTTATACAGAGTGAAGTAAGCCAGAAAGAAAAACACCAATAGAGTATACTAACGCATATATATGGAATTTAGAAAGATGATAACGACCCTATATGCGAGACAGCAAAAGAGACACAGATAAAAAGAACAGACTTTTCGACTCTGTGGGAAAAGGCAAGGGTGAGATGATTTGAGAGAATAGCATTGAAACTTGTATGTGAAACATATGTGAAATAATGAAGAGTCCAAGTTCGATGCATGAAACAGGGCACTCAAAGCCAGTGCGCTGGGACAACCCAGAGGGATGGGATGGGGAGGGAGGTGGGAGCGGGGGTTCAGGATGGGGGACACATGTACACCCATGGCTGATTCATGTCAATGTATGGCAAAAATCACAACAATACTGTAAAGCAATTAGCCTCCAATTAAAATTAATTTTTTAAAAAGTGAAGTGGATCACCCTGGTGATTACAGTTTACAGTTCTGCTTCTAAGTGGCAGAACTGTAAACTGAGACAATATAAAAGTGGTAAAAAGTTTAGGATCTAACAGCAAGGACCCAACAGAAGCAGAAGAGAATAAGAAGAGGTAGCAGGAATATACAGAAGAACTATACCACAAAGGTATTCACGACCCAGATAACCATGATGGTGTGGTCACTCACCTAGAGCCAGACATTCTGGAGTGTGGAGTCAAGTGGGCTTTAGGAAGCACCACTACGAACAAAGCTACTGGAGGTGATGGGATTCCAGTTGAGCCATTTAAAATCCTACAAGATGATGCTGTTAAAGTGCTGCACTCAATATGTCAGCAAATTTGGAAAACTCAGTGGTGGCTACAGGACTGGAAAAGGTCAGTTTTCATTCCAATGCCAAAGAAAGGCAATGCCAAAGAATGCTCAAACTACCATACAGTTGAGTTCATTTCACATGCTAGCAAGGTTATGCTCAAAATCCTTCAAGCTAGGCTTCAGGAGCATGTGAACCAAGAACTCCCAGAGGTACAAGCTGGGTTTTGAAGAGGCAGAGGAACCAGAGAGCAAATTGCCAACATTCGTTGGAACATGGAGAAAGCAAGGGAATTCCAGAAAAACGTCTACTTCTGCTTCACTGAGTATGCTAAAGCCTTTGACTCTGTGGATCACAACAAACTGTGCAAAATTCTTAAAGAGATGGGAGTACTAGACCACCTTACCTGTCTCCTCAGAAGCTTGTATGCAGTACGAGAAGCAACAGTTAGAAACGGACATGGAACAACTGACTGGTTCAAAACTGCAAAAGGAGTACAAGCCTGTATATTGTCATCCTGCTTATTTAACTTACATGCAGAATACATCATGTGAAATGTTAGGCTGAATGAATCAGAAGCTGGAATCAAGATTGCTGGGAGAAATATCAGCAACCTCAGATATGCAGATGATACCACTCTAATGGCAGAAAGTGAAGAAGAACTAAAGAACTTGATGACGGTGAAAGAAGAGAGTGAAAAAGTTGACTTGAAACTCAACATTAAAAAACTAAGATCATGGCATCCAGTCCCATAACCTCATGGCAAATAAATGGGGAAAAAATGTAAACTGGCAGATTTTATTTTCTTGGACTTCAAAATCACTGTGGACGGTAACTGCAGTCATGGAATTAAGACACTTGGTCCTTGGAAGAAAAGCTATGACAAACCTAAACAGTATATTAAAAAGCAGAGATATCACTTTGCCTACAAATATATATATATATAGTCAAAGCTATAGTTTTTCCAGCAGTCATGTATGGATGTGAGAGTTGGACCATAAAGAAAGCTGAGCGCTGAATAATTGATGCTTTTGAACTGTGGTGCTGGAGAAGACTTGAGAGTCCCTTGGACTGCAAGGAGATCCAACCAGTCCATTCTAAAGGAAATCAATTCTGAATATTCATTGGAAGGACTGATGCTGAAGCTGAAGCTCCAATACTTTGGCCACCTGATGAACTGACTCATTGGAAAAGACCTGGATGCTGGGAAAGATTGAAGGCAGGAGGAGAAGGGGGCGAGAGAGGATGAAGTGCTTAGGTAGCATCACCAACTCAATGGACATGAATTTGAGAAAACTCTGAGAGACAGTGGAGGACAAAGGAGCCTGGAGTGCTGCAGTCCATGGGGTTACAAAGAGTTGGACATGACTCAGTGAATGAACAATAACAACAAAAACTGAGAGGAGGCTGGTCCTCTGAATTAAGAGCAACAAGCTACACAAGAGGCCAGCTAGGTTGCTAGAGAGAACCAGGGAAAGAGACAACTAAGGAGGGCCAGAAGAAACTTCAAACACTGGTCTCAAAAAACTATCCCTAGAATGAGATCCCAGAAATAAACCCAGATACCTATGGTCAATTAATCTTCGACAAAGGAGGCAAGAGTATAAAATGGAGAAAAGTCAGTCTCTTCAGCAAATGGTATGGGAAAGCTGGATAGCCACAGGGAAATCAATGAAGTTAGAACACTCCCTTACACTATACACAAAGATAAGTCAATATGGCTTATAGACTTAAAAATAATACAGGACACCATAAAACTCCTAGAAGAGAACATAGGCAAAACATTCTCTGACATAAATTGTACCAATGTTTTCTTAGGTCAATCTCCCAAGGCAATAGAAATAAAAGCAAAAATAAACAAATGGGACCTAACCAAACTTTTAAGCTTTTGAACAGCAGAGGAAACCATTAACAAAACGAAAAGACAACCCACAGAATGGGAGAAAATGTTTGCAAACCATGTGACTGACAAGGGGTTAAATTCTAAAATATACAAACAGCTCACACAACTCTGTATCAAAAAATCTATCCAATCCAAAAACAGATTTGACATTTTTGTCAAATAAGTAGACATTTCTAAGTAGACGTTTCTCTGAAAAAGACATACAGATGGCCAATAAGCACATGAAAAGATGCTCAACATCACTAATTATTAGAGGGATTGCAAAACAGAACTGAAATGAGGTATCACCTCACACAAATGGAAAATAACAAATACTATACATATATCCTTACTCCTCTTTCTTCTCTTAGTTTAATTAATAGACAGAAAATTATTATACTACTAATAATTATGGGAATGTATTATTGGGTTTATAACATATAGACATGATATGTATAACAACAATAGCACAAAAAGGGAAGTAGAGAAAAAGAAAAGGAAGTAGAAATAGAGCTATACTAGGAGCAACGTTTTTCTATCTCCCCAGAATTAAGTAACTGTTAATATGAAGCAGCTTCAGGCAAGATGTATATGCAAAGCCTCAAAGCAAACACCAAAAAAAATAATTTCTGGGGTAGGAGAAGAGATTGACTCAGGTGGGCATGAGGGATCTGCTGTGACAGAAATGATTTTGAATTGTGGTGATGTTTGTATAACTCTATACATTTACTAAATATAAGTTAAGCAAACTGGTTAAAAAACAAAATAATTCAAAAAATCATGAAAGGAAATTGGGTTTCAGCTCTGACATCCAAAGAGCTTAGAAGTTATCATTACCATTCTCACAACAAGAAAAACACTGAACAAACTGAAAATCAATTACTTTCTTTAGATCCACTGAGAATTGAGATCACAGGGAAAGCCACCAGCCCAAAATCTAGAAAGACAGTCAAACACAAAGAATTAAAACCAAGATCAATTTCCCTGAGGAGAAGCCACTGGTACTTTTGATACACTGCAAGAGTCTGAGCATGGACTAGCTTGACAATTAAAAATTCCCAAGGATCCAGTCAGGGAGCCCAAAACTTTTGTGTGTTTTGTATCCATTAACCCAAGCAGGCTGTCATAGAGACAATCAGAGAAAAATCCCTTTGTGTTTCAGAGAAGGGGAGAGAAAAGTGACCATAGTGAAATGCTCCCAGAACATTCTCTGTAACAAAGGCTTGCTCTCCAAAGGAAACTATGTTGTCAGAGACTTATCTGACCCTCTCTCATCTTCTTCTCATAAGTAAGAGGAGGAAAAAAGTCTAAGAAACTCTTCTACAGATCAGAGGTCAGGGACACTGGTCCATTAAATAAGTAAAATTTATCCATAATATTATAGAATGCATCCCTTCCATTACACCTTATACCAACCACATGAACATGGCTCCAATATAACAATGGTGGATTACAGCTGAGAGAGCTGCAGGATGTGGACTCTGTGAGGAAATTCTTAAGACACACAAAGATACAGAGAGGGAGGGGAACAAACAAAGAAACTAGGAAAAACTAAAGCCACTAGTACTCACAGAAAGCACAAGCAAAAGAAGAAAAAATAAGTAAGTGGGACTATATCAAACTCCAAAACTTCTGCACAAGTAAAGGAAACTATCAATAAAAAGAAAGGCGACCTATGGAATAGGAGAAAATATTTGCAAGTCATAATCCTATAAGGGGCAATATTCATAATATATAAAGAACTAAACTCAATAGCCAAAAAAAAAAAAGAGCCAAACAATCTGATTTAAAAATGGGTTGAAGAACTGAAAAGACATTTTTCCAAAGAAAACATACAAATGACCAACAGGTACATAAAAAGGTGCTCAGTATCACAAATCATCAGAGAAATACAAATCAAAGCAATAATCAAATCCTACTCATGCTGCTAGGATGGCTATTATCAAAAAGACAAGAGATGCCAAGTGTTGGAAAGGATGTGGAAGAAAGGGAACCCTTGTTCACTATTGCTGGGAATGTAAATTGGTGCAGCTACTATGTAAAACAGTACAGGGGTTCCTCAAAAAATTAAAAATACATCTACCATATGACCCAGCAATTTCACTTCTGGGTATATATCCAAAAACAAAACAAAGCAAAAAAAACCTCAATTTAGAAAAGATACATTCACCCCAGTATAGCAGCACTATTTACAATGGCCAAAATATGAAAACAACCTAAGTTTTCATGGGTAGATGAATGGATAAAGAAGCTGTTTTATATAAAACATTTCAGCCCATTTTTAAATCAGATTGTTTGGCTCTTTTTTTTACTATTGAGTTGTGTATACATATATACACACTAATCAGCCATGAGAAAAAGAAATCCTGCCATATCCAACAACATGGATGGACATTAAGGGCATAATGCTAAAGTGAAATAAACCAGACAGAGAAAAGTACTGTATGCTATCACTTACATGTGGAATCTAAGTAAAACGTCAAGCTCAAAAAGAGAGAGACAGAGAGAGAGAAACTTGTCATATATAATAGAATTCCCATAAGACTATTGGTGGTTCTCTCAGCAGAATCTTTGCAGGTCAGAAGGGAGAGGGATGATATATCGAAAGTTGTTTTTAATTTTTTTAATTGAAGGATAATTGCTTTACAGAATTTAGTCACTAAGTTATGTCTGACTCTTGTGACCTCATGGACTGCAGCTTGCCACGCTCCTCTGTCCATGAGATTTCCTAGGCAAGAATACTGGAGTGGGTTGCCATTTCCTTCTTCAGGGGAGCTTTCCAACCCAGGGACTGAACCTACATCTCCTGCGTTGCAGATCGATTTTTTACTGCTGAGCCACCAGTGAAGCCCTATATTGAAAGTACTGAAAGAAAAATACTGCCAACCAATAATATAATATCTGGCATTATTATCCTTTATAAACAAAGGAGAAATAAAGACTTTCCCACATAAACAAAAGCTGGAGACTGTATCACCATTAGATTTGCCTTTACAAGAAATTCTAAAGAGAGTCCTTTAAGTTGAAATTAAGACACTAAACAGCAACACAATAGCGTTTTTATTTATAAAGTCACTGGTAAAGTTAAATATATAAACAAATACAGAATACTATAATACTGTTAGCTATAGTACATAACTTGCTTTAATTCTGGCATAGAAATTAAGAGATAAAAGTATAAAAATAACTATAAAAAGATGCTAATGTATTGACTCATTGGAAAAGACTCTGATGCTGGGAGGGATTGGGGGCAGGAGGAGAAGGGGACGACAGAGGATGAGATGGCTGGATGGCATCACTGACTTGATGGACATGAGTTTGAGTGAACTCCGGGAGTTGGTGATGGACAGGGAGGCCTGGCGTGCTGTGATTCATGGGGTCACAAAGAGTTGGACAGGACTGAGCGACTGAACTGAACTGAATGGATATACAATGTAAAAAGATGTATCTTGTGACATCAATAACATAAAGTGGAGGGGAAGTAAAGTGTAGAGTTGTGTGTGTAACTGAAGTCAAATTTTTATCAACTTAAAGGAGATTGTTACGTTTTATGTAAGCCCTGTAGTGATCATAAAGAAAATGCCTATAGATGATACACAAATGAAAATAAGAAAGGAATCAAAACATGTCACTACACAAAATCAATAAAACATGAAGGAAGACAGCAAGAGACAAAAAAAGGCTGCAAGATAAACAGAAAACAATGAACAAAATGGCAATGGTAAGTTCTTCCTTTTCAATAATTAAATTTAAATGGATTAAAGTCCTCAAAAGATATAAAATAGCTGAATGGATTTTTTTTTAAAGACCCAAATACATGCTGTCTAAAAAAACTCACTTTATTTTTAAAAACAAACTCAGGCTGAAAGCGAAGAGATGGAAAAAGACATTTTATGCAAATAGTAACCAAAAGAGCACAAGGGTGGCCACATTTATATCAGACAAAATAGACCTGATATCAAAAACTGTCAAAAGAGACAAAGAAGGACAAAAAAGTATCACAGTAAAACGATTAACTAACCAAGAAGATATAACAATTAAAATATGTATATATGCAAACAACACCAGAGCACACAAATATATAAAGCAAATATGAACAGACTAAAAGGAGATATAGATAGCAACACAATGATACCAGAGAAATTTAATATTGCGCTATCAATAATGGATATAACATCCAGATAAAAAATGACTTGAAAAATGCTTATAGATCATATAGACCTAGCAAACATACATATCAACCTGCCCAACAGAGCAGCATATGCATTCTTTTAGTGCACAGAGACCATTTTCCAGGTTAGGTTATGTGTTATGTTACAAAACAAAACTTAACTTTAAAAATACTGAAATCATACCAAGTATCCTTTCTGATTCCAACAGAATGAAACTAGAAATTAACAGAAAATTGGAAAATCCCCAAATATGTGGAAATTAAACAACACACTCTTGAACAACCAAGGGCCAAAGAAGAAATCAAAAGGGAAATTAGAAAATATCTTCAGACAAATTATAATGAAAATACAACATATCAAAACTTACTGAATGCAACAAAACAATTCTAAAAAGGAAGTTTATAGTGATTAATGCCTATATTAAAAAGAAGAAAGAGCTCAAACAATCTGACTTTACACCTTAAGGAACTAGAAAAAAGAACAACAAACTAGGTCCAAAGTTAGCAGAAGGAAAGAAATAAGAAAAATTAGAGCTGAAAAAATAAACAAAATTGACCTTTAGTAGACTAAGGAAAAAGACTCAAATAAATAAAGAAAATTAAATAAGAGACATTACAACTGATGCCATGAAAGTAAAAAGGATCATAAGCAACTACAGGCATACCTCTTTTTATTGCACTTCACTTTATTGTGCTTCACATATATCATATTTTTTACAAATTGAAAGTGTGTGGCAACCCTGCATCAAGCAAATCTATCAGCACCACTTTTCCAACAGCATCATTTTAAAATTACGATATGCACATTTTAAAACATGTTAATGCATGCTTAATAGCCTATAGTATAGTGTAAACATAACTTTTATATGCGTTAGGAAACAAAAAAATTTCAGGTGAGTTGCTTTATTGCAGTGGCCTGGACCAAACCTGCAATATCTCCAAGATATGTCTATTCTATGAACAATTATAAACTAACATACTGAATAACATAGAAGAAATAGACAAATTCCTGGAAACATACAGCCTACCAAGACTGAATCATGAAAAAAAAGAAAATTAACACACCACTAATGAGTAAGAAGACTGAATTTGTAATCAAAAGCCTCCCAACAAAGGAAAGCCCTGAACCCAATGGCTACACTGCTGAATTCTATCAAACATTTAAAACTGAATTAACACCAATCCTCCTCAAATTTTTTCAAAAAAATTAAAGAGAAAGGAACACTTTCAAACTCATTTTATGAGACCAGCATTACCTTGATACCGGAGCCAGAGAAAGATACCACAAGAAAAGAAAACTACAGACCATTATCCTGATGAATATAGATACAAAAATCCTCGACAAAATATGAGCAAACCAAATTTAATAGCACTTTTTAAAAGCATCATACATCATGAACAAGTGGGAAATATCCCTAGGACACAAAAATGATTTGACATAGAAAAATCAATCAGTGTGATACATCACACTCAAAGGACAAAAGATAAAAATCACATGATAATCTCAAGAGATGCAGAAAAAGCTTGACAAAAATCCAGCATCCTTTCATGATTAAAAAAAAAAATAAACCACTCGACTAATCACAAACAGAAGGAAATTGCCTCAACATAAGAAGGCAATAGATGAAAAGCACACAGCTAACATACTCAATGGTGAAAAACAGAGCTTTTTCTCTAAGATCAGGAACAAGATGCCTACTTTGGTTACTTCTATTCACATAGTACTGGCTGTCCTAGCCAGACGGGCAAGAAAGAATAACAGAAGGTATCCAAATGGGAAAGGAAGAAGTAAAATGATTTCTGTTCACAGATGACATGATTTTATACACAGAAAACCCTAAAGACGCCACCAAAAAAACTGGTAAAATTGATAAATGAATTCAGTAAAGTTGCAGTATTCAAAATTAACATACATGAATCAGTTGCATTTCTAAACATTAACAATGAATTATCCAAGAAAAAAAGAAACAGAGTAAGAAAGAAGGAAGGAAAAAAGAAAGTAAATAAGTCTCATTCACAATAGCATCAAAAGAATATAATACTTAGGACTAAACATAACCAAAGAGACCAAAGACTTGTACACTGAAAATTACAAAACATTGATGAAAAAATTAAAGAGGGAACAAACAAATGTACAGACATCCCATGTTCACAAATCAGAAGAAATCATTTTGTTAAAATGTCTAGACATCTAAAGTGATCTACTGATTCAAAGTTATCCCTATAAATTCTTAAGGACATTTTTTTTGAGAAAAAGAAAAAATCTCCAAATTCATGTGGAACCAAAATGGACCCCAAATAACCAAAAGAATCTTGAGAAAGAACAAAGCTGGGGGCTTCACACTTGGTTCCAAAACATATTACAAATCTACAGTACTTAAAACAGTATGGTATTGGCACAAAAACAGACAATAGATCAATGGAACAAATAGGAAAGCCCAGAAATAAATCTACGTATATGTATTTGATTGATCTTTGTCCAGGATGCCAAGAATATATGAGAAAAAACTGTTTTAAACAAATGTTACTAGAAAAACTGAACATGCACATCAAAAAAAGAAAGAAAGAAACTGGACCCTTACCTCACACCACACACAAAAATCAACTCAAAGTGGATTCAAGACTTAAACCTAAAACCTGAAACCGTAAAATTCCTAGAAGAAAACAGGAGAAATTCTTTACGATAGTGGTCTTAGCAATGATCTCCAAGAGCACAGTTAACAAAAGGAAAAATAGGCAAGTGGAACTACATCAAACTAAAAGCCTTCTTCACAGTAAAGGAAACAATCAAGAAAATGAGAAGGCAATCCATAAAATAGGAAAAAAATATTTGTAATTCATATATTTGATAAAGGGCTAACCTCCAAAACAAATAAGGAACTCCTACAGATCAGATCAGATCAGATCAGTCGCTCAGTCATGTCTGACTCTTTGCGACCCCATGAATCGTAGCACGCCAGGCCTCCCTGTCCATCACCAACTCCCGGAGTTCACTGAGACTCACGTCCATCGAGTGACTATGCCAAAGCCTTTGACTGTGTGGAACTCCTACAACTCAATAGTAAAAATACTAATAACCCAATTTAGAAGTGGGCAAAGGACTTGAATAGACATTTTTCCTAAGAAGACATACAAATGGTACATGAAAAGATGTTCAATATCACTAATCCTTAGGGAAGTGCAAATCAGAACTATGATGATATTTTATAATAACTATAGATGGAGTATAACCTTTAAAAATTTTGAATCACTATATTGTACACCTGTAACTTATATTAACATTGTACAACTATGCTTCAATTAAAATATTACTTGAGTATTTGAGGAAAACAGATACATGACCCTTACTACATAAGATTGTATACATTTAGGTAAAGAACTGGAGAAGGAAATGGCAACCCACTCCAGTACTCTTCCCTAGAGAATCCTGTGGACAGAGGAGCCTGGTGGGCTGCTGTCTATGGGGTCGCACAGAGTCAGACACGACTAAAGTGACTTAGCATGCATGCATGCATTGGAGGAGGAAATGGCAACCCACTCCAGTATTCTTGCCTGGAGAATCCCAGGGACAGAGGAGCCTGGTGGGCTGCTGTCTATGGGGTCGCACAGAGTCAGACAAGACTGAAGCGACTTAGCAGCAGCAGCAGGTAAAGAACTGTAGAAACACACACAGAGATACACACACAAACAATGAGACATTCCTTCACATCTGATTAGGATGGTCATTACCAAAAAATAAAGAAAGAGAACTCTGGTGGTGCAGTGGATGAGAGTTCACCTGCCAGAGTGGGGGACACGGGTTTGATCCCTGGTCCAGGAGGATTCCACGTGCCACAAAGCAACTGGGCACCACAAGCACCACAACTACTGAGTCCACGCTCCAGAGCCTGTGCGCTGCAACTACTGAAGCCCACGTGCCTAGACCTGTGCTCCGCAACAAGAGAAGCCAGCCCTAGGAGAACCCCGTGCACCACAACTGGAGAGTGGCCCCTGCTCGCCGCAACTAGAGAAGGCCCACGCAAAGCAATGAAGACCCAGTGCAGCCAAAGACAAAGAAATAATTAAAAGTAAGAAAGAAAGACAAATGCTGGCAAAGATGTGAAGACACTGGAATCTTTGTGCACTGTTGGTAGGAATATAAATTGGTGCACCACAGTGGAAAACAGTATGGAAATTCCTCAAAACACTGAAAATAGAACTACTATTTAATCCAGCAATCCAACTTTTGGGTATTTATCCAAATACATTGAAATGAGAATCTCAAAGAGACATTTGCATTCCCATGTTTGCTGAGGCATTATTTACAATAGCCAAGTTGTGAAAACAATCTAAGTGTCCATGATGATGAATGGATAAAGAAATGTACTATGTACATGCCTATCTCTTTAAACAGAAGGAAATACTGTCATATGTGAAAATATAAATGAACTTTGAGGACATTATGCTAAGTGAAATGTCAGTCACAGAAACACATTACATGATTCCATTTATATAAGGTATCTACGTTAGTCAAATTCATAAAAGCAGGAAGTAAAATGGTGATTTCCAGGAGCTGAGGTAAGGGAAAAATGGGGAGTTACTCTTCAATGGATATAAAGTTTCAGGTACAAAAGATTTAAAGTTCTAGAGATCTGCTGTACAAAATTGTGCTAATGATTAACAGTGCTGTTCTGTACACTTAAAATTTTGTTAGGAGGATAGATGTCATGTTATACAGTTGTTTGTTTGTTTGTTTTACACAATAAAAATAGAAGGAAAAAAAGTGGAAGCAAAATTAAAACTTCCTCAGGCAAACAAAAACTGAGGGAAATTGTCACCAGTAGATTTTCTATCAAATATTTGTAAGAGAAGTATTTCAGAGAGAAGGAAACTTGGATCTACATAGAAAAGGAAGAGTGTCAGAGAATAAATGCAGGTAAAATAGAATCTTTTTTTCATATTTTTAATAGAACTAGTCAAAGTAATAATAGCAACAATATATTGAGTGATTTTACATTATGAATAAATGAAATGAATGAGGATAATAAGAGATGAGGGGGAAGAACTGATAATACTCCAAGTTCTGCTAAGTCACTTCAGTAGTGTCTGACTCTGTGCGACCCCACAGACAGCAGCCCACCAGGCTCCCCCGTCCCTGGGATTCTCCAGGCAAGAATACTGGAATGGGTTGCCATTTCCTTCTCCAATGCATGAAAGCGAAAAGTGAAAGGGAAGTTGCTCAGTCGTGTCTGACTCCTAGCGACCCCATGGACTGCAGCCTACCAGGGCTCCTCCATCCATGGGATTTTCCAGGCAAGAGTACTGGAGTGGGGTGCCATTGCCTTCTCTGAGTTACTACTTGTGAAATGGTAAGTGTTATGTGAGTAGTTGTTGTAAGTCTGTCAGAGTAGTTGTAAATGGATATTCAAGCTCTAGGGAAATCACTAAAATTCTTCCTAAAAGAGAAGAAAGAAATGAAATCATACAAAATATTTAACTAAAACCAGAGAAGGTAGTACAAGGGGGATAGCAAAGAAAGAACAAGTGCAATGAATAGAAAACAGTTACAACATTTTAGATATTAACCCAACTATAATAATAATCATCACTTTAAATATGAATGGTCTAAATATGCCATTTAAAAGATAGAGACTTTCAGAGTGGATTAAAAAGCAAGACTCAATTATATATTGTCTACAAGACACAGATTACAAAGCAAAGGAATGGAAAAAGACATTAAGAGTAATCAAAAGATAGCTGGACTAGCTATGTTAATTTCAGAAAAAGCTGATTATCAGAACATGGAAAATTATCAGGGATAAAGAGAGAGAATTACATGAAGATAAAAAGGCCATCTCTCCAACAAGATAAAGCAATCCTTAACACAAATGCCCCTAACAAAAGAACATCAAAACACTTGAGGGAAAAGAAAGTGATAGAACTGGAAGGAGAAATAGATGGCTCCACTATTATACTCCATCCCTGTATCAGTATCAGTAAATTCAGGTCAAAAATGGATAAGGATGTAATTGAAAAGAATAGTATCATTAATCTAGTTGATCTAATCAACATTTATTGAAAAATTGATTCAACAACAGGAAATACAAATTCTTAAGTTCACATGAACATTCACAAAGATAGATCCAATTCTGGGACATAAAATACAGTGCAACAGATTTATAAGAATAGAAATCAACAAATGGTGCTGGGACAATTGGATCAGTTCAGTTCAGTCGCTCAGTCATGTCTGACTCTTTGCAACCCCATGGACTGCAGCACACCAGGCTTCCCTGTCCAGCACCAACTCCCGGAGTTTACTCAAACTCATGTCCATTGAGTCGGTGATGCCATCCAACCATCTCATCCTCTGTTGTCACCTTTTCCTCCCACCTTCAATCTTTCCCAGCACTAGGATCTTTTCCAATGAGTCAGTTCTTTGCATCAGGTGGCCAAAGTATAGGAGTTTCAGCTTCAGCATCAGTCCTTCCAATGAATATTCAGGACTTATTTCCTTTAGGATGGACTGGTTGGATCTCCTTGCAGTCCAAGGGACTCTCAAGAGTCTTCTCCAACACCACAGTTCAAAAGCATCAATTCTTTACCACTTAGCTTTCTTTATAGTCCAACTCTCACATCCATACATGACTACTGGAAAAACCATAGCTCTGACTAGACGGACCTTTGTTGGCAAAGTAATGTCTCTGCTTTTTAATATGCTGTCTAGGCTGGTCATAATTTTTCTTCCAAGGAGCAAGTGTCTTTTAATTTCATGGCTGCAGTCACCATCTGCAGTGATTTTGGAGCCCCCAAAAAAGTCTGTCACTGTTTCCATCGTTTCCCCATCTATTTGCCATGAAATGATGGGACCGGATGCCATGATCTTAGTTTTCTGAATGTTGAGTTTTAAGCCAACTTTTTCACTTTCCTCTTTCACTTTCATCAAGAGGCTCTTTAGCTCTTTGCTTTCTGCCATAAGGGTGGTATCATCTGCATATCTAAGGTTACTGATATTTCTCCCAGCAATCTTCATTCCAACTGTGCTTCATCCAGTCCAACATTTCTCATGATGCACTATATAAGCGGGGTGACAATATACAGACTTGATGTACTCCTTTCCCGATTTGGAACCAGTCTGTTGTTCCATGTCCTAACAGACAGTTCTAACTGTTGCTTCTTGATTTGCATACAGATTTCTTAGGAGGCAGGTCAGTTGGTCTGGTATTTCTGTCTCTTTAAGAATTTTGCACAGTTTGTTGAGATCCACACAGTCAAAGGCTTTGGCATAGACAATAAAGCAGAAGTAGATGTTTTTCTGGAACTCTCTTGCTTTTTTGATGATCCAGCAGATGTTGGCAATTTGATCTCTGGTTCCTCTGCCTTTTCTAAATCCAGCTTGAACATCTGGAAGTTCACAGTTCACATACTGTTGAAGTCTGGCTTGGAGAATTTTGAGCATTACTTTGCTAGCATGTGAGATGAATGCAATTGTGCAATAGTTTGAGCATTCTTTGGCACTGCCTTTATTTGGGATTGGAATGAAAACTGACCTTTTCCAGTCCTGTGGCCACTGCTGAGTTTTCCAAATTTGCTGGCATATTGAGTGCAGCACTTTCACAGCATCATCTTTTAGGATTTGAAATAGCTCAACTGGAATTTGATCACTTCCACTAGCTTTTTTCATAGTGATGCTTCCTAGGCCCACTTGACTTTGCATTCCAGGATGTCTGGCTCTAGGTGAGTGATGACACCATTGTGATTATCTGGGTCATGAAGATTTTTTTGTATAGTTCTTCTGTGTATTCTTGCCACCTCTTCTTAATATCTTCTGCTTCTGTTAGGTCCATACCATTTCTGTCCTTTATTGTGCCTATCTTTGCATGAAAAGTTCCCTTGGTATCTCTAATTTTCTTGAAGAGATCTCTAGTCTTTCCCATTCTATTGTTTTCCTCTATTTCTTTGCATTGATCGCTGAGGAAGGCTTTCTTATCTCTCCTTGCTATTCTTTGGAACTCTGCATTCAGATGGGTATATCTTTCCTCTTCTCCTTTGCCTTTTGCTTCTCTTCTTTTCACAGCTATTTGTAAGGCCTCCTCAGACAAACATTTTGCCTTTTTGCATTTCTTTTTCTTAGGGATGGTCTTGATCACTGCCTCCTGTACAATGACACGAACCTCCATCCATAGTTCTTCAGGCACTCTGTCTATCTAATTCTAATCTAAGATCTCATCCCTTGAATCTATTTGTCACTTCCACTGTATAATCATAAGGGATTTGATTTAGGTCATACCTGAATGGTCTAGTGGTTTTCTCTGCTTTCTTATCCACATACAAAAAATGAAACTGGACTCCTACCTCACATCATATGTAAAAATTAGCTCAAAAAGGATTAAAGAGCTAAATTAAAGAGCTGCTACTGCTGCTGCTAAGTTGCTTTAGTCGTGTCCGACTCTGTGCGACCCCATAGACGGCAGCCCACCAGGCTCCCTCGTCCCTGGGATTCTCCAAGCAAGAATACTGAAGTAGGTTGCCATTTCCTTCTCCAATGCATGAAAGTGAAAAGTGAAAGTGATGTCGCTCAGTCGTGTCTGACTCTTAGCGACCCCATGGACTGCAGCCTACCAGGCTCCTCCGTCCATGGGATTTTCCAGGCAAGAGTACTGGAGTGGGGAATTAAAGAGCTAATACTATAAAATTCTTAGAAAGGCATATCTTCATAGCCTAGGCAATAATTTTAGGCAATAGATTAGATTAGGCAATCTATTAGGCATAGATTAGGCAACAGTTTTTTAGATATAACACCAAAATATAAGCAAAGTAGATAAAATAGATATATCGGACATCATCAAAATTAAACAAAATAAAGATTTTTGTGCTTCAAAAGATAGCATCAAGTGAGTAAAAAGAAAACCCACAAAATGGGAGAATTTTTTTGCAAATCACACATTGGATAAGAGTATATAAAGAAGAATGTACAAAGAAATATTGCCACTCAAAAATGAAAAGATGAATTAACTCACATAAAAAATGGACAAATGATTTGAGTAGATGTATTTCCACAGAAGATATTAAAATAGCCAAGAAGCACAGGAAATATCATTAGCCCTTAGAGAAATGGAAGGTGACTGCTACTAGTAAGGGGTTTCTTTTGAGGGTGATGGAAATATTCTGGACCTAAACAGAGATGATGGTTGCACAACATTATATATACACAACCACTGAGTTATACATTTTTAAATGGTGAATTTATGGTATGTTAGTCATATCTCAATAACGAGACAAGTAACCCAATTTAACAACAGGTGAAGGATCCGAATAGACATTTCCCCAAATGAAGGTACACCAACTGCCAATAAGCACATGAAAGATGCTCAGCATCATGAGTCATTAGGGAAATGCAAATCAATGTCACAATAAGGTATCATTTCATACCCTTTAGGAAGGCTATAATCTATAATCAAAAAGACTAATGATAACAAATGTTGGTGAGGATGTGGAGAAAGTATTAGTAGGAATATAAATTGGTGCAGCCACTTGGAAAAGTCTCACAGTTCCTCTAAAAGTAAAACAGAGTTCCTGTATGACCCACCAATTTTACTCCTAGGTATCTACTACCCAAAAGAAATGAAAACATGTCCACACAAAGACTTGTACATGAACCTTCATAATAACACCATTCACAATCCATATGTCCACAAGCTGGTGAATGGAAGACCAATATGTGGTATTCATACAATGGAATGTTTTTCATTATATGACAATTTAAAAAGCAGTGTACTGATAAGTGCAACAGCACTGATGAATCTTGAAAACATTATGCTGAGTGAAAGAAGCCAGACACAAAAGGCCATACGTTGTGTGATTTCACTTAAATGAAATGTTCAGAATAAGCAAATCCATAGCGACCTAACGTATTTCAGTGGTTGCCTTGGTCTGGCAATGGAGAGTCACTGCTAATGAGTATGGGTTTGTTTGGAGAATGATGAAAATCTTCTAATATTGATCATGGTGATGGTTGCACAATTCTGAATTTACTTAACACTTTAAATGGGTGAATTGTATAGTATGTGAATTATATCTCAATAAAGCTGTTATATTAAAAAGGAAATGGTAACATTTTATTTCTTAAGTACATAAGTGTTCATTTTATGATAATCCTTTAAATTTGCATTTAGAGTATTCTCTTTGTAGGTGAAACACATGCCTCCATAAAAACATTTTTTTAGAAGTCTGACAGACCTGGATTCTAATTCGGGCTCAACCACTTAACAATTATGAGTACTTGGGCAAATTACTTAACCTTCCAATGTCTTATCTGTAAAGAAGAGATGGTAATAATAGTAACTCTATCATAGGCATTTACATCATGTGCTTGGCACATTGTCAGTGTTATTATTAGCTCTAAGCAGTTGAGCCACTTGCCTAAATAATCCAGAGTCACGGCTTCTTTCTTTAAACTCCAACGACCATATTTGCTATTTCATAAAAATTCACAACTTTCATCAGGGAAGTAAAACTGACCTCCAAGGAGAACCTACTGAATTCTACCTTCAAAATGCCCTTACATAACAGCTCTATAAAGCCAATCAAGCCCTTCACAAAACAGAACAAAACCGAAGTTTCCATCACTTTCTGAGGGTTGGTGTCAACTAGCGTTCCAGGTTGGCTCTGGGAGTTCAAGTCAAATTAAGAGAAAAGTCTTTTCTGTCTTGAGCAGCCTCCAGAATCATGTTGGTCTGAATCTAGACTCTGAGTTCACTCATAAGAGCCTCTGCATGTTGTTCTTCCTATTGTCTCACCTGGATTTCTAGCACACAGTTTCAAAGTCAAAACTGTCTTCAAGCCTATCCTACAGAATCCTGGTCCCGAGGACTGTATCAGTGAATGTGTCAAGGATGAGTTGTCAGAGGGTAAGGAAGGGCAGGAGAGACGTGAGCTCAGCTGGATCCCTTGTAAGGACTCTTAAAGGAGACAGTGTTCTGCTGTTCTCCATGCATCCGAAAGCTTATATTCGTGTATAATTATAATCCGAGATCTTTGCTTAAAGTACGTGACACATAATTTCATGTCTAAGAATCTACGCTCCATGAGGGAAGGGACCTTCTCTTCCCTGTTCACAGCTGGATCCCCATCAGCTACTATAGGACTTTGCACATAGTAGGTGCTCAATAAATTATCTGTTACATGAATGGGCAATAAAACCATATAACAATGAATCGATTTCTGGTATGACGTAAAGGGATAATCAAGAGTTCGGAGGGAGACTCTAGATTTCCAAATAGGTAGTCCGAGGAAAAGGTATCATTGCAAAACAGCTTTTGGAGGGAAATGTTAATAATTTACCTGTGCTGGGTGAGCACATTTACAGCTGAAGGATGATTTGCACAGTAAGCCAGATACATAGATTTAAAATGAGGCATGAGGCTCAGAAGACAACCACCTACTTTGTGTTGGTTTTCTGGAAACCTGTAAGTAAAACAAGTGGAACACACAATGTAATAGAGAAAACAAGATAAAGGAAGGTGATTTATACTAAACCTGGCAACATGCAAACCTTTTGAATTCTTTTGCCAAAGTTAAAAAGAAACTTCTATATTATAACCATTTTATCTATGAAATGCAAGTTCTTGGCCACTGCTTTAAACCCCAGCCACCAAACATAGCTCCAATACATAGAGTCAGATACTTATTTTGCATTAATAGGGGTTTTAAGATGCTTATTCAAATTACAATATTCAAATTTAGCCAGACACACTAAAAATACTCTTGATTAATTTACATGAAGTTCAAGTACAGATAGTTTAGTTGGTAAAAAATCTGCCTGCAATGCAAGAGACCCTGGTTCGATTTCTGGGTTGGGAAGATCCACTGGAGAAGGGATAGGCTACCCCCTCCAGTATTCTTGGGCTTCCCTGGTGGCTCAGCTGGTAAAGAATCCACCTGCAATGTGGGAGACCTGGGTTCGATCCCTGGGTTGGGAAGATCCCCTGGAAAAAGGAACGGCTACTCACTCCAGTCTTCTGGCCTGGAGAATTCCATGGACTGTATAGTCCATTAGGTCACAAAGAGTCGGATATGATGGAGCAACTTTCACTTCACTTCACTTTAAGTACAGACAAAACTAACTGAATCCAGAAATGACACATCAAAAAGAAGTGTTATGTAGTCTTGGTGGCAGTTGCTAGGCAAGGTGACATCCAGATGTTTAAAATTACAAGTCACCTATCTTAGTTTGCAAAAAACTCAGAAAAACACAAGAAAAAAGTTACTTGGAATTCCACCATTCAGAGATATCGATTATAATAATTTTGGCTTATTCTTTGGACTCTTCTATGTATTTCTCTATAAAATGGAAAACAAAGATGACAAATCTAGATGGCAATCTGCTCTTAGTCACCACCTTTCCATACCAATCTTCTGGATCCCTACAGCATTTGGAGTGGCTCTTGAGGTCTCCTTGTGAGGGCTCTCACCAGCTTCCTCCGTGGACAACCACTTGTGCTTCACTAAGTTCAAGAAACAGGCAATTGCCCCCAAGTTCCCTATAGACAACAAAAGTCACCAATGTCTGAGATCCACCACTTGGACAACTAATCTTGCTCCAGAAGTAAATTGCTTGATGATCATCACAGTTCACTCTGCAGTATGAAGTTGAACACCTCAATGATCTAGCTAGCCTTCAATGATGTATTGTGCTTCACATAAAGGTATTACTTGGAAAAGTAATTCGCTATGTATGAACTATCATCTAATAGATGATAAAGGCATCATCTATAGTCAGTTTAGACCTTATTTGTCAACATAATTCTTAAATAAAGCCAGAAGTAATTGACTAGATGTAGAACACTGATAAGCAACTAGTGGTCTGACACTGTGAATACCACCACCTAGTGAATTTTCTCTGTTGTTGTTATTGTAGAGTTGCTCAGTCATGTCCAACTGTTTTGCGACCCCATGGACTGTATGTAGCCTGCCAGGCTCCTCTGTCCATGGGATTTCCCAAGCAAGAATACTGGAGTGGGCTGCCATTTCCTTCTCCAGGGGCTCTTCCTGACCCAGGGATTGTACCCCAATCTCCCACTGTGCAGGCAAATTCTTTATCACTGAGCCACCAGGGAAGTCCAGATTTTCTCTGTACTGGGGCAATTTACTAAAGTTGTAATAAATGTATAAATGCATAAATACAAAGTGCCCATATCTAAGACAACAGTCAAAAGAAAACAAAACACACATTTAAAAAACCCAATGTTGCTAGCTATCTTAATGGCTATGTGAGACACTTACTTTGAACATTCTTCCAAGGCTTGGCAGAGCGTCTGTTGAAATGTACATACTTCCTCGAAGTTTCCCAATAAAGATGTAAACTCCACAGTACTCAGACTGAAAAATAGATATATGCAGCTTCAGTGAAGAGAACTTGGGGATGACTTGAGCTATCTCTCTCTAGTCTGGTTAGGTGACAGTTTGCTAGTAACTGGCAAATGGGACAAAGGAAGCAATTCTTATATTTTAACTTTTGCTTCTGAATTGACACCAACTCTGTGGTCTTAAGCAACTTTCTAAAACTTCTTTCCTTGGTTTCCTTTTCTACGACAAGAATAATGATCCTAAAGAAATGAGTGTTTACAAGGGACATTAGGTATTTTACAAAGCGAGGAGTAAATGAGTAACAAGTGCTTAACATCTGAGCATTGACAGAGAACAGATTGGTGGTTGCCAAAGGTGGGGAGAAGGGGTGGGTGGAATGGATTACGGTGGTCAAAAGGTTCAAGCTTCTAGTTATAAAATAAGGAAGGCATAGGGATGGAATGTATGGCATGGTGACCACAGTCAATAATACTGTACTGCATATTGGAAAGTTTCTGAGAGAGTAGGTCTTAAAAGTCCTCATCACAAGAAAAAAATTTTGTAACTATGTGTGATGATAAATATTAACTAGATTTACTGTAGTGATTATTTCACAATATATACACATACTGAATCATTACACTGTACATCTGAACTAATATAATGTTTACATGTCAACTCTATCTCAATAAAAAATAAATAAGAATCTAAAGTAGGTAGAATACATCACAGTTGGGAATAAGTGTAAAAACTTTTGAATTCTCTCCCTGAGAGGAGCTGGGACAGTAATTGGAAGATATTATATATGCCATATAAGGCACAAGGAAAAAGAGCAAAATCCGGCTTCTCTTAAATTAAAATCAACTCAAGGAAATCTGGAGAGGAAGTAGGAGGGAAGAAATAGTAATGATGTGTGTGTTTGTTTTTGGAATGGAGTAGAATCAAACAAAGACAAACTGAACAATTTTATCCACCACCTCTGTACTAAGAATTTTCTCATCTTTTCTTCTCATATCGAAAAAAAAAAAAAAAAAGGAGCCAACATTAGTATAGCGCTTAACACTGAGGTAAGCATTTTACAAATAACAACTTGTCTTAACCTTACAACAACTTTATGAGATAGATACTATCGCTGTCTCCATTTTACACATAAGGAAACCCACACACAGAGAGGTTAGGCAAATCAGGCAAAGTCACAAAGCCAGCGAATGGTGAAGCCAAAAGTTGAACTCAAACATTCTAGCTCCAGAGTAAATGCTTCTACTTTTTGAGAGAAAACTTTTCTGAAGATTGACTTAAAAGGCCAACGTCTGCCACACGTTATTTCTCCTTAATATAATAATACTAGGGGAGGGTTTCCAGGAGAGTAACTTTTGCTGACAAAGAAAAGGAAGACCCAAACAGACGTTACCAGTAACCCCCAGAGTATAAAAAGCACCCAGTTCCTACCCTCTGATGCCCTCTTGAACCACAAGCTGAAAAACCCCTCTCATGGGTGTCAAAAGTGAAACCGTTTAGGCAGCTTTCCTGGCTGTTGCTCCCCTAGAGCAGCAGGAACTTGACTGAGCACTTAGCTGGGCCCTTCAGGATTAAACAGTAAACAGTCTGCTTTGCTCAAATCACTTCGGGGTCGACCAGGCAGAACCAATGGAAAGTGACTGTAAGTGCATTTCGAATTTCCGTGGAACAGTGAGGTTCTGGCTCGGTTCTCTCACCTCCTCTGCCCTGGCTCTTTTCCTTTCTTTTGTCTAGTTCTTGATTGCTCATCAATCACTCCTTTATTTGAAGTCTTAACATCTCTGCTGTCAGCTTTAACACATCAGTTTCCCTCTCCTCCTCTGCCTGTCACCTCTAGAACACAGACCCACATTTCACTCAGTGGCAGGAGATACAGCAGGTTGAATCCGGCCACTGACTGACCATGTGATGGGCAGGGCAGTGAGCCTCTTTGGGATTTGGTTTTCTTATTTATTCAATGAGGAAAGTCATTTCTTCCAGGGCACTAGACCCAATGATTCACTGAAGTTCCATTCAGCTCTAAGAACTATGATTCACAGAGCACTTCATATTTTACAAAATATTAACAAAAGCTACTTTGTTGTTGATCATTTAAACTCTGACAAAACACAGGAATACAAAATCCTTTCATACTGAAGTAGGATTCCCACAGTGTCATGAAAATAACCAAGTGGGAAATTTAATAGGACATTATGTCTAAGCAAGAATGGTTTAGAAAAAGGGAGAAAATAGTGAAATACATCATTAAACTTATTTAAGCTAGAAGCCAACAATTTAGGTAATTGTTTGGCAAAAAATATACTCAAACTGAAGTAAAAGAAGAGGCTTCTGTCCTCCACTCTATGTATCAACTGCTAATTTTCTATTTGACTTAAATCATAATCTCTAGGAAAGTTTAATCCATTAAAAACACACAAATGCAGTTGGACATTATTTGTTACAAGCACCAAAAAAATGAGTGGTCAACAGTTTTATTTTGTGAAAAGTAAGTTTGCAATTCAGGCCTTCGGATTTCCATGATCAGAATAAGGTTTGAATGTTGGATTGTGAAAAACATTCTAACAACTCTTTCTCATTCACTTTGGCCTGGGTGAAATACTGGCTTGAATGGCTCTTAGGAACACTCACAAAATGCCACACTTTTTCCACTCTCAGAGCATGGGAAAGAGTTTCTGCTCTGGCAAGCAAAGGTCACAGCAAGCAGAAGAATTTCCAGTATCTGTGCTTTTTGCATAAAAACATCAGCAAGTCCTTTTTCTGGAAAGTAAAACCAAATATATCCCTTTAAAAATGGACAAGACAAAAATGGTGACAGACAGAAAAGCAGATCGACTCATTCCCGCCACAGCCAGAAGAGAGAGAAAGTCGAGCTCTCCAAAAGCAACATCTTGCATAATTTCTGTTGCCTTGACCATGTTCTTGGCAACCTGTGATCTGTGGAAATTCTTCTAAAGGGCAAAATCAATTATTCAGTGACATAAGAGTAATGACTCCATATGCTGACATTATCTTGCTTTGCTTAGTGAGGGGTTTAAAATATAAAACTTACTTGTTATTGGACTGCAGGGGTCTTAAGTAAGTAACAAGAAGAGACTGAAGTTCTTTAGCATAATCTTTTTCAGTGTCCAAGATATTCTGTAACACCTATGGAGAAACAAAGATCAAGGTATTGTAATTGTCAGAAAAGTCCAAAATAAAATACAGTTTTAGATCTTTTTATCAAATTATAAGAAAGAAAAGTCCTATTTACTCAGGTTAGCAGTGTGAGTAAGGAACACAAAATCTGAATGCATTCTAGCAAACTAATAATTGCATGGCAATTGGTTATATTGCATAACTCATACATGTTTTTTCAGAATTACCTTTACTTGGAGGGGCCCTACCATTTACACAGTATGGCTCAGAATGCTTTTGTGTGCTTTAAATTATTTTATCCTCAGTAAAAGTCTCAGCTAACAAAGGATCATCATTTCCATTTTATGGCTGAGAAGACTGAGACCAACTACCCCAAGACATAGAGATTCAACGTCAGGATAATTTCACGATAACTGATATCAAACACCAAAACAGATTTTTTTAAATGATGTTTTTGAGAAGATCTTTAGGTGACAAAATCTGAGGACACTGAATTTTTAAGCAGGGTTAAAACTGGTTTTTTAATTAAAAGTAAAAAGTGCCAGTATAAACATTTCAAAGAGAAAAAGAAGCTGAAATGTGAGGAATTAAATGAGGGAAATGATGCTTACCAGTATTATTAATGATAGCCCAAAGAAAATCCTCTAGGCAAAATAATCAATAAATAGGTCCACAGTTTCTCTTCCACCACCAGCCCTGGAGTCATGCCCCATTTCCCAGCCTTTTCTGGAGGCAGCTACAACCTTCATTCCAAGTTCTTAGAGATCCACCAAGCTAACATTTTGGTGTACTTTCTCATATCTCCTAATCCATTCAACACAAATTTACTGTCTATGTGGTGACAGGGCTTCCCTTGTGGCTCAGCTGGTAAAGAATCCGCCTGCAATGCGGGAGAACTGGGTTCGATCACTGGGTTGGGAAGATCCCCTGGAGAAGGGAAAGGATACCCACTCCAGTATTCTGGCCTGGAGAATTCCATGGACAGTCCATGGGGTCGCAAAGAGTCGGACATGACTGAGCAACTTTCACTATGTGGTGACAAAGGCCATACCTGCCCTCAGGGAGTTTCTACTCTATCTGCAGGGGGAGACATTAAACAGGGGGCTCACAAGACCATGTGAAGCATTCTTAGCCAGGAGAAGCCCTTTACCTACCAACATGCCAGACATGTACTCACAAGACAGGGCATGATGATCTGCTTTTAAAAGGTGGAATGGAAAAACCACCTGGAGGTCCAGGCAGCTGTGGTTTGTTTTGAAACAACTGAACTGAAGGGTGGTCGTCCAGGCTCTGCTACCAATGAGCAGGTTGCTTCAGTTTTAAGGTTTCACTTGCCTCATCTCAGATTGTGACATTTCACCTACCTCAGGGACCATTGTGAAGAGGTAAGGGAGACACTGTACGTGTAGGTGCTGGGTGAGTTGGGAAACAGTCCCTTCCAATTTAAATGGTTAAAAAAAAGGTTCCTCAATGGCAGTTATTGACATTTCAGAGCAGATCACTCTTTGTTGTGAGGGGATGCCCTGTGCACTGCAGGATGTTTAGCAACATCACTGGAATCTACCCGTCAGATGTCAGCTGCACGCCACCCCCTGCCCAAGTATGACAATCAAAAATGTGCCCAGACAATGCCAAATGTCACCTGAAGGGCAATATCACCCCTGGCCGACAAGGACATGGGCTATAGGGGTGGCCCCAATGAGTTGTAGCCCCTCCTCCCAGCCACTCACGTCTACTTTCAGTTTCTCTGTTCCTTAAAGAGGAATGCCTACTCTAGAAATAAGCGTGCATCTAGGGGCCTGGAGGTACCAGTGTGCTGTGAAATTAACCCACTAATGAAATAGAAATGTTACCCCCTACAGGAAGTCAACGCACAACAAAGGAAATTAGAAACTATCTTGAGATGAATTAAAAAAAAAAACACAACATAAAACACTTGTACGATGCAGTTAAAACAGTGCTTGGAGACGGTAAATAGCTATACATGCCTATATCAAAAAAGAAGAAACAGGACTTCTGGTTTCCACTCCAGCATTTAAGGCATTTGCTAGTCCATCCTAAAAATTACTCCATCCTAAAAACAAGCAAATAGCTTTTAAAAAAATGGGAAAAAGAACTTTACTTACATTTGTCAGGGAATTGAGGTCACAAGGGAAAAATGATACACTCAAAATTAGAGAAACAGACAAGCAGATAGAGATCATATCTTGCTGGAGCAGAAAACCATGAGAAGCCTCCACAGGAATGGGAAGCAAGGTAGGAAAACGTGAACTATAATTGATGAGTTGCTGGAGGCTCACTTTGCTGTACACCTTAAACTAACAACACGAACATTGTTAATCAACTATACCCCAATATAAAATAGAGTTTTTAAAGAGATATTTTTTAAAAAGTGGTGCTGGGACCACTGGATAAGTACATGCAAAGAAAGAACTTGCACTCCTACTTCACATCATATTAAAAAACTAACTCAAAATGGATGCTGGAGTTAAAATTACAAAACCCTGAGAAGAAAACAGAAGAGGAAATCTTCCTGACCTTGGATTTGGCAATGGATTCTTGGATGACACCAAAAGCACAAGCAACAAGAGACTAAAGATGGATAAATTTAAATTCATGAAAATTAAAAACTTTTATGTATCAAAGGACATTGTTTAGTTGCTAAGTCATGTCCAACTCTTTTGCAACCCCATGGTCTATAGCCCGCCGGCTCCTCTGTCCATGGGATTCCTCAGACAAGAATACTGGAGTGGATTCATGGCAATGTATGGCAAAACCACTACAATATTGTAAAGTAGTTAGCCTCCAATTAAAATGAATAAGATTATTTTAAAAATTAAAAAAAAAGAATACTGGAGTGGGTTGCCATTTTCTTCTCCAGGGGGTCTTCCCAACCCAGGGATCAAACCCATGTCTCCTGTGTCTCCTTTGGATTCTTTACCACTGAGCCACCAGAGAAGCTCACCAAAGGACATTGTCAAGAAAAAGACAACCCACAAAATGGGGGAAATATTTACAAATAATGTATTTGAAAAGGGTCTACTATTCAGAATTTATAACTCAACAATAAAAGTAATCAATTAAAGTTGGCAAAGGATTTAAATAGACATCTCGCCAAAGAAGATATACAAATGGCCAACATGCACATAAAGAGATAGTCAACATAGTTAACCACTGCTGCTGCTGCTGCTAAGTCGCTTCAGTCGTGTCCGACTCTGTGCGACCCCATAGACAGCAGCCCACCAGGCTCCGCCGACCCTGGGATTCTCCAGGCAAGAACACTGGAGTGGGTTGCCATTTCCTTCTCCAATGCATGAAAGTGAAAGTGAAGTCGCTCAGTCGTGCCCGACTCTGTGCGACCCCATAGACAGCAGCCCACCAGGCTTCGCCGACCCTGGGATTCTCCAGGCAAGAACACTGGAGTGGGTTGCCATTTCCTTCTCCAGTGCATGAAAGTGAAAAGTGAAAGTGAAAGTGAAGTCGTGTCTGACTCTTAGCGACCCCATGGACTGCAGCCTACCAGGCTCCTCCATCCATGGGATTTTCTAGGCAAGAGTTCTGGAGTGGGGTGCCATTGCCTTCTCCGAGTTAACCACTAGGGAAATGCTAATCAAAACCACAATACTACTTCACACTTAGTAGAGTGGCTATAATAAAAAGAAAAAGTAGAAAATAAAAAGGGTTGGTGAAGATATGGAGAAACTGGAACCTTCATACATTGCTGGTGGGAAAGTCAAAAACTTTCTATGGAAAGTAGCTACTGTGGAAAACAGTTCGGCAGTTCCTCAAAAAGTCAGACATAGATTTATCATATGACCCAGTAATCCATTACTAGAAAGAATGAAAAAATATCTCTATGTAAATATTTGCACATCAATTTTCACAACAGCATTATAAATAATAACCCAAAGGTCCATCGGGTGATGGTTGGATACACAAAACCTATTATATCCATACAATGGAAGATTAATCAGTCAAAAAAAGCAATGAGTTACTAAGACACAACGTGGATGAACCTTGAAAATGTTATGCTAAGGAAGAAGCCAGACACAAAAGAACAAAGATTGTATGATTCAATTTATATGAAACATCCAGAATAAGGAAAACTCTACAGAGAGACAGAAAGTAGATTAGTGGTTGTTAAGGGCTGGAGGGAGTGAGTACTAATGGGTACAGGGTTTCTTATTGAGGTGATGAAAATGTTATAAAATAAGATGGTGGTGATCATCACATAATTTACTAAAAATCAGTGAATTGTACACTTTAAAGTGGTGACTTTTGTGGTATGTGAATTATATATCATTATAGCTGTTATCTTAAATTCGAAGGACAAATTTCTCATCTGTTCATGGAAATTTTTCTGTTTTTTCTCTGAGTTCAAGTCCTTATCCAGTAGAATACCCTTCCAAACTCAATTTGTCCATCCTTACACCTCTCTGCCCAGCTGAGCTGTTGTTCACTGCAGTGTATTAAATAATCACTTTTACTCACATTCAGCACTAGGATTCATTTTTTATTCTTACAAATAGAAAGAGGTGCACTAGAATTCAACAGGACCACAGTTATTAAGAGGTAAAACTCTTATACAGATTTCCTTTTTAGCAATATTTATTTGTCTACAGTATTCATATTGAAAGAAAAAGAGGCTGGTGGCCTGGCTTCCCACTTATATCCAGGAGAGAATGAAGTCAGTTTATCACTTCCTTTGTTCACATTTTTCTGAAGAGACCATGTCTAGTAATGTACCGTCTCAAATCCTCAACCTTGCATTCAAGAACCGTTGTCTGAAACTGTCATACTATCCAGATTATAATGTTCGTTTAAAAAAAAGAAAAACAAAGCGAAAAAGAAAAAAAAACACAATCATTGCCTGAGGGAATTTTTAAATTAGAAATTTCGAAGACATTATTTACATCATAAAGTGTAATTTTTTAAGACAATTAAACATCACTACTTTAACTCCAAGGTTGCTATCTCCCTGTTGAAACAGTTTTATTATTTCAACTTCCTTTAAAATGCAATCATCTCAAGTTCCCTTTGCAGAAAGGACTAAGATTTTGCAAGAAAGGTGCCAACTGCCCTGGTCCAAGGGGTTTATTGGAGTGTGTAAGCGAAGCAGTATTCCAAGGCTTCTATCTGCGCTGCAATCACTCGTACGGACAAACAGAAGCAGGAAGGCAGACACTCCTCACTGCCCTTGACTGAGTTCTGGAGATCTGAACAGAAACATATACTAAACTCATAATGTTGCAAGTTTTGAGGGTGGCTGAATGCTGATTTCATGGCTTCAATCACCACCTTTAGTGATTTTGGAGCCCCCCCAAAATAAAGTCTGACACCGTTTCCCCTGTTTCCCCATCTATTTCCCATGAAGTGATGGGACCAGATGCCATGATCTTCATTTTCTGAATGTTGAGCTTTAAGCCAACTTTTTCACTCTCCTCTTTCACTTTCATCAAGAGGCTTTTTAGTTTCTCTTCACTTTCTGCCATAAGGGTGGTGTCATCTGCATATCTGTGGTTATTGAGATTTCTCCCAGCAATCTTGATTCCAGCTTGTGTTTCTTCCAGTCCAGCGTTTCTCATGATGTACTCTGCATATAAGTTAAATAAACAGGGTGACAACATACAGCCTTGACGTACTCCTTTTCCTATTTGGAACCAGTCTGTTGCTCCATGTCCAGTTCTAACTGTTGCTTTCTGACCAGCATATAGGTTTCTCAAGAGGCAGGTCAGGTGGTCTGGTATTCCCATCTCTTTCAGAATTTTCCAGTTTATTGTGATCCACACAGTCAAAGGCTTTGGCATAGTCAGTAAAGCAGAAATAGATGTTTTTCTGCAACTATCTTGCTTTTTCCATGATCCAGCGGATGTTGGCAATTTGATCTCTGGTTCCTCTGCCTTTTCTAAAACCAGCTTGAACATCTGGAAGTTCACGGTTCACATATTGCTGAAGCCTGGCTTGGAGAATTTTGAGAATTTTGAGAATTTTACTTTACCAGCGTGTGAGATGAGTGCAATTGTGTGGTAGTTTGAGCATTCTTTGGCATTGCCTTTTTTTGGGATTGGAATGAAAACTGACCTTTTCCAGTCCAAAATCACTGCAGGTGGTGATTGCAGCTATGAAGTTAAAAGACGTTTACTCCTTGGAAGGAAAGTTATGACCAACCTAGACAGCGTATTCAAAAGCAGAGACATTACTTTGCCAACAAAGGTCCGTCTAGTCAAGGCTATGGTTTTTCCAGTGGTCATGTATGGATGTGAGAGTTGGACTGTGAAGAAGGCTGAGCACCAAAGAATTGATGCTTTTGAACTGTGGTGTTGGAGAAGACTCTTGAGAGTCCCTTGGACTGCAAGGAGATCCAACCAGTCCATTCTAAAGGAGATCAGTCCTGGGTGTTCTTTGGAAGGACTGATGCTAAAGCTGAAACTCCAGTACTTTGGCCAACTCATGGGAAGAGTTGACTCACTGGAAAAGACTCTGGTGCTGGGAGGGATTGGGGGCAGGAGGAGAAGGGGATGACAGAGGATGAGATGGCTGGATGGCATCACCGACTAGATGGACGTGAGTTTGGATGAACTCCGGGAGTTGGTGATAGACAGGGAGGCCTGGCATGCTGCGATTCATGGGGTCACAGAGTAGGACACGACTGAGCAACTGAACTGAACTGAATGCTGATTTTACAAGCTAGATTGACAAAGGTGATTAATGAGTCCTTCGTTAAATAATGCAAAATGTGTTTGAATGATGATGTACTGAACAGTATTGCCCTTGCTGTGGTGTGATTAGTAGAAATGCTCATCATGGTGGATGCCTAAGATTCTTTCCCAAATTCACTTGGATTTTTATTGCTTTCCTCAATCTCAATAGACCAACTGATGAACTTTGGAGACTGGTTCTTTATTTTTCAGGCCACAGGGCATCTACTGTAAAAGGATTAAAAAGGGAAGCAGACAGAGAAGGCTATGTGTTCCCAAACAGAAGGCCTCAGTGGTGAGTCAGAAGGCAGGGAGTTTGGCAGGCCAACTAACTTCAGAGCAGTACAATCTGATTGAGATGAAATCCACTCAATACTAAAATACACTGTCCAGACATTGCCTTTGCTTCCCTGATTCCTTCTTCACAAGGACAACGGAGTATCCTTTTGCTCAATTAACCTTTGACTAAATTCAGAATAAAACAGATGGTTAGAAGCCATAGAAAAAGAGGTAGAGGCCTTTTGAACCTCCATCCTAGGCTACTGATTTTCCAGTAAAATATATTTCCTCCATTTCCTGGAAATGCTTTAGAGTGAATTCATTTTTATAACTCTGTTTTCCAAAGGGAACGAATCATATAGGTCTGAGGAAATTATTTTAAGGGGCTAAAATGCAGAAACAAAGGCTGACTATAGAGATACGTCCCATGATAAAGGAAAACTATAACGGCCTTAAGAAAACTTAAATCTAAGCCAAATCACTGTTATAGGAATTCTGAGATAATTATGATGCCTACAAAAAATGAGTTTGTGTTGGTAAACTACTATGAAACAGGAAAGGGCAATACATTATTGTATTTATACAATATTTGGCTTATATGACAGAAGAGCCACCTGCTTACATTCAAGTGCAGTGGTCAATTTCACTTCTCCAAGTCCTTGGTTTTCACAAAACAAGCAGCACCATGCCCTGTAATTGACAGACCCAGCAAAACAGAATTGGACTCTGAAAACTCTCATCATCTCCCCAACTTCAGGTGGAAGACATGGATGGATGAGTCAAACAGGAAATAAGAAGGCAAAAAAGAATATGGCATATGGAGAAGGAATAAATGGATAGATGGGTAAGGTAGTTTAGATTAGTGGTTTAAAAAAGAGAGAATGCACAGAAGTTTTTTAGGGCAGTGAAATTACCCTGAACAACACTCTAAAGGTAGATAGATGTCATTATACATTTGTCCAAACCCCTAGAATGTCCAACATCAAGGGTAATGGCAATGTCAACTCTGGACTTTGGTGCTAATGATGTGTCAATGTAGGTTCATCAATTGTCACAAACATACCACTCTGATGGGACATGCTGATAGTGGGGGAGGCTATCTATGCATGTTTAGGGGCAGGGGTATACAAGACATCTCTCCATTTTGATCAGTTTCACCATGAAGCTAGAACTGCCCGAAAATATAAAGTTTTCTTTTTCTAAGAAGGGTAGATAAGCACTAGAAAGGTAGAGAAAAAAATCTTTCCACCTTTCCTACCGAATGGAGGCACTGAAAACAGACTGGTTAGGCATCTGCCATACATTACAATAAAGTAGAAGAAAGTTAGAAAAAATAAACAATACTGGCCCTTACTTATTATATTTGCCTATTTGGCTGTAGGGAAATATCTCTACAGATATACAGTTGCAGACAGAGGCAACTTCCAGAGTTTAGTACAGGCAAACCTCGTGTTATCGCACTTTGTTTCATTTCACTTTGTGGACATCGTGTATTTTCACAAACGGAAGGTGTATGGCAGCCCTGAATCAAGCAAGTCTACCGGCGCCATTTTTCCAACAGCATTTGCTCACTTCAGGTCTCTGTGTCACTTTTGGTAATTCTCCCAAGAGTCTACACTTTATCGTTATTATTATATTCATTGTGTGATGGGTGATCTTTGATATGACTACTGCAGAAAGATTACAACTCGCTGAAGGCTTAGATCATAGCATTTTTAACAATAAAATATTTGTTAATTAAGGCGTGTACATTGTTTTTTAAGACATAATGCCATTGCACACTTAATAGATGACAGTAAAGCATAAACAGGGACTTCCCTGGAGGTCCAGTGGTTAAGACTTCATGCTTCCACTGCAGGGGACACGGGTTTGATCCCTGGTTGGGGAACTAAAATCCTACATGCTGTGCAGCATGGTCAAAATTTTTTTAATTAAAATTTTAAAATTGGATAGGACTTAAAAGAAAAATAAAATGGAAACATAACTCTTATATGCACTGGGAAACCAAACAACTCATGTAACTCAGTTTCTTGCGATGCTCTGGAATCAAATGGGCCTTCCCAGATGGCTCTAGTGGTAAAGAATCTGCCTGCCAAAGCAAGAGACTCAAGAGACATGGGTTCAATCCCTGGGTTGGGAAGATCTCCTGGAGAAGGGAATGGCGACCCACTCCAGTATTCTTGCCTGGGAAATCCCATGGACAGAGGAGCCTGGCGGGCTACAGTCCATGGGGTCACAAAGAATCAGACATGACTGAGTGACTGAGCACTCATGGAATCATATCTGCAATATCTTTGAGGGGTGCTTGTATCAGTGAGCCTGGCCTATTTGTGGCAGCACAAAGGACCATATTCTTACAGTGGGCTGCACTTGTTGCAATAAATAAGGAATTTCACCCTCTGAGAGGCATTTTGATGGGAATGGAAGAGAACGCAGTCCCTTCTGCAGGGACAGGTTGCAGGCATGCACATTCTTGCCAGGATGAATGTGCTCACATGGTTCTCCCTGCCTGACTCCCCTTCCAGCTCTTCTCTGCTTATCTAAGCCCTAACATGCCCTCAATCCTCTCTGCCATTCAACTTTTTCCTGTTGCTGTTGTTGTTTAGTTGCTAATTCATGTCTGCCTCGCTGTGACCCCATGGACTATAACCCGCCAGGCTCCTCTGTCCATGGAATTGTCCAGGCAAGAATATGGGAGTGGGTTGTCATTCCCTTCTCCAGGGGAGTTTCCCGACCCACAGATCAAACTCGCGTCTCCTGTACCTCCTGCATTGGCAGGCAGATTCTTTACCACTGATACACCTAGGAAATCCAATATTTTCCTTTATTGATTTTTGAATTTTAGTTTAGTGAGTATCAGAATCGCCTGTGAGGAATGGAGAGAAAGCAGCTGAGGGAACTGTTTAAAAATGCTGTTTACTAGGACCTATGGCCAAAGATTCTAATGTAACAAGCCAGATGTGGATCCCAAATATCTACAGTTTTAATGGTCTCCCTGGGGGCTTTCAAATGCAAAAGGTTTCCCAGCCACATCTGGAGCAACTCATCTTAGGACAGTTTGTCACTTGACATCATTGCCTGCCATGTGGCTTACACCACGTCGGTCCTGTCTTCCCGGTGAGACCATGGATGCCAAGACCTAAGTGCTGCATGCAAATGAACCCACAACTAAGCTACATAGTTTCCTCTTTCTTTTCTTTTTTTTCAGTTTTATTGCAATCTAATTGACAAATAAAAATTATATATATTCAAGATATCTTACTTCACATTTTGATGTATGCACACATTGTGAAATGAGCACCACGATCAAGCTAATTAACACATCCATCACCTCACATAGTCACCATTTTCTTTTGTTGCTATTGTTCTTCTTTATTTTTAATCCCTCCTGGCACATAACATCAACTTACAATAGGCAAAGAGAGCCACTGAGCAGATTATTAGAAAAATAACTCATACAAAACGATATGCTTTTGTTCAATGGTAAGAGACGTTTAACAAATGACAGTGAATTTTTAGGACAATGAAGGAACCAAAGTCAGGAGCAGCAAAAGCCTCCTTTAGGCTGTCATGTCCCTAAAGGATGCTAAACTCCCTTTCAAAACAACTGGCTAGGAGAGGCCAAGCCTCAGTTAGATACATTAAACATGCTTCATGGCAGATGTAGGTCTGAGTTGGGCTCCCTACGTCACTTTGATCATACTGGAGAACTTCTAAACATTTCGGAACTTATGTGCCACCAGAAGCAAACTGAGGCTTAAATGGGTCCAAGATCAGCTGATAATCCCTCAGAAACTTGAAAAAGGGGAGAGAATGTGTGCAGACCTGCAAATTCCAAGAGGTCTCTATCCTGCCCAAGCTTATAGGATGTGAGAATTAATTTTATGTATCAACTTGGTTGGGTCATGAGATGCCCAGATTAAATACTATTTCTGGGCAGGTCTGTGAGAGTGTTTCCAGATAAGGTGAACTTTGAACCAGTAGCCTGAGTAAAGCAGATTGCCCTCCGCAATGTGCATCATCCAATCTGTTGGCCTGAATAGAACAAAAAGGTGAAGGAAGGGAGAATTGGCTCTCTTTGTACCTCACTGCTTGAGCTGGAACATCTGCTGCCTGAGGACTGGAATTTATACCCTTAGCTCTCCTAGTTCTCAGGCCTTTAGACTCAGACTGAACTACACCACCACCTGTCCTGGGTTTTCAGCTTACACATGGCAGATCATGGGACTTCTCAGCCTCCATAATCATACAAGCCAATTCCTTGTATGTATCATTTGTTCTGTCTCTCTGGAGAACCCCGACTAATACACAAGACCAAAATAAAGAAAGCATTTAGACTAGCGAGGACTCACTGAATGAAGAGCATAAGAACATGTCTGATCACAGTATCATCAGGGTGTGAGAACAAAAAATCTCCATGAAGGAGAAATAATGAAGAAGACATAGTTCCTGTTTTATTTATAGCTATATTTATATTTAAACAGGCTATGTATATGTATATATGTATACACACACCCACACATCAAAGAAAGTTTGGCATCAGATTCAGCAAGATGTTAATGATGATCATCTCTGAGTGGTGGAATTACAGGTGATATTTATTTTCTTCTTTATACTTTTCCTGCAGTCTGATTTTTTAATCATTATTTATATAATAAAAAAATTCTTCCTGTTTTAAAAAAAATGAAGTAAAAATCAGACACTAGTGCTCTTACAGAACTAGCAACGGAAAACATCTACAATTAATGACTCTTAGGAAGACGAGCTAATGTGAGATGAGATGGGGACACCTTACATATGGGTGAACTTGATTTTTCAGATCTCCAAATACTGTGGGTGAGTACTCAGGTATTCAACACAGATTGGGAGGGTGATCAGAACACTCGGAACATATTTTGAATTTGTTGCTGCTAAAAATTTGCCTAAATACTCAAAAATGTAGATTTTTAAAAAACACCAACTAAGCCCAAATCCCTTCACATGCATATCTAATTACAATAGTAAGTCCAACTGGTCTCAATAATCCAGCAATTCTCATACTACAGCTCTACAGTTCCTTCTCAGACCATCATGGGCTCCCCAAGACCTTTTGGGTTTTTTTAAATTAAGTTTGGTTTGAGAAAAAATTTAAATATATATATTTTTTTTGGCTCAACAATTTAACTTCTAGGACTCCACCTTACAGATCTTTATACGCTTTGCCAAAGTTACACACAGGATGTTCACTGCAGAATTGTTTGTAACAGCGAGATGTGGAAATAAGGTACATGGACTCCAACAGGAGATGGGTGATAGAAACTGCAGTACATCTTGAGTTGGTATTTAGTATAGATAGGATTTGTATAATGCCCATAAGAATCACAGAGGTTAGTCTGCCTTGGATAATCCCAGTGAAGTTGCTCAGTCGTGTCCGACTCTTTGCGACCCGTGGACTGTAGCCCGCCAAGCTCCTCTGTTCATGGGCTTCTCCAGGCAAGAATACTGGAGTGGGTTGATAGACTCAGCAGAGGCAGAGAGAGAGTCAAAGCAGAGTGATTGTATGCTCCAGACCGGCAGGGAGAAGCAGCTATTGTAACACTTTCATTCACCATTTGACTGCACCCTTCCATTAAAAATTTAATCATTGGGGTTCACCTGGAAGCTAAAAGAAATGGTCAGGACCAGAGGTTGGGGGGGATTGTGTGAAGGCGGTAAAAAGGTACAAACTCACAGTTATAAGTACTAGGGATATAAAGTACAACATGATAAATATAATTGACACTGCTGTATGCTCTTTATGATTATTGTTAAGATAGTATATCCTAAGAGTTCTCATCACGAGGAAAACACATTTTTTTCCATTTCTTTGATTTTGTAACTCTATGAGATCATGGATGTTCAATGACTTACTGGGGTCATCATTTCATGATGTATGTAAGTCAAATCATTATGCTGTACACCTTAAATTTACAGTGTTGCATGTCAATTTTTTCTCAATAAAACTAGAATAAAAAAGAAAATACAAGGCAAATAAATAATTGAAAATATGATAACCTTAAGTGACAACTCAGAACACAAATTGTGTAGATAGCATGATTACAACTACACTGGGGTTCCCTGGTGGCTCAGAGGTTAAAGCGTCTGCCTGCAATGCGGGAGACCTGGGTTCGATCCCTGGATCGGGAAGATCCCCTGGAGAAGGGAATGGCAACCCACTCCAGTATTCTTGCCTGGAGAATCCCATGGACGGAGGAGCCTGGTGGGCTACAGTCCACGGGGTTGCAAAGAGTCGGACACGACTGAGCGATTACACTTCACTTCACTTCAATGATATATAGCTATATATGTGTAGGAAATGCATCAAAATATTACCAGTTTTTTAAAAAAAGTGATCAGGGATGAAGAGAGAAGGGAGCCTAGCTCTGTTGAGTGATGTATTTTAACCTCAGAAATGTAAAAGGAAAATAGTGACAAAATTATCCCCTGTGATTATTGTCCATGCTACCTATGAAGTTCCTACCTGATTTTTCACACCAACTACTGTTCATGTTATCATTATGAAGCAAACTCACTGAAGAATGATATTTCATTTTTTGAAACCAAATGTATAGAAAGATTTTAAAACTCTTGAGGGACTCCCCTGCCGGCCCAGTGGTTAGGACTCTGCATTTCCACCTCAGGGGGCACGGGTTCCATCCCTGGTCTGGGAACTAAGCTCCCGCAAGCCACACAGTATGGCCAAAAAATAAAATAAAAACTGTTTATCCATGCACACAATGAAAGAAATCGGCAGCAAAAACACACATAGAACATTAGGTGAAGGGTGAAACTATATTTCAGCTGTGATGAGGAAGATGACAAGGCTACCAAACAGGGAGACTTCGGGGTTATGAGGACTTGACCTTTTCATTAGTGACTGGGCCAAGTCTGGAAAGAAGACATGGAGGAAAACAGAGTAGATTAAGGGAAATTATACAATTTCTTTTTCAAACAGGAACTTATTTTGAGTATTGCACATGCCCTATTTATAGCTTATATATTTTGTCATATCTGTGTTCAAGCCAGAGCCATTTTATTCCTCCCTCTGTGCCAAAGGACAGTCTTCCCTTTGGGCTGTCCTCAAGAACAAGGTTGATAATATTTCCAAGGATATCATAGCAAATTGATTGATTCTAAAATAAAATCACACTATGCAATCATGTAAACTTTATTCCATTAAAAGAACTTGGGGATTCACCTCCTATATGTAAGGCGAGCTCTAACTGCTGAATTTCCCCATAATGTCGACATATCAGCCAATTTCTCCTTTGTTGCGGTTTAAAAGGTCTTGCTCTGAATCTTTGTGCTACCCTTGAATTACTCAGTACAGGGGATGTAAAACTTCTAGACATCTGTAAGAAACCTACAAGTAGAAGAGTTCCATTATAATTAAGCTGACATTAGACCCTTGCAATGCAACTTTCTCCAGTCTTCCATTGGTGCCTCCTCGACACTTCAGTGGTTCTCCATATAGAGAGTCAAGAAAATTTTTGTTCATCATCTGAACACTCACCACAGTATAATAATTCTTGGTAAGTGGAGTCGCTTCAAATCCTTTGACAGCCTTGGGGGAGAGAGGTCTCTCTGTGAAAAAGACATTTAAATTATGTTAATATCACACAAGTCTAAGATGAACATTTTATAACATAGGTCAACTAACATATAAATATTGTCAAGTGGAAGGCTCAAAGGAAATGTACGTTTCTAAACAAGTGAAGCTATAATCTTACTAAACTACAGATGGTCAAGTCACAGCTTCTTAATGACAGGGTCAAGGCAAGAACTTCAGATCCAGTTTGGGCTGTTTCTTCACTCATCTGCCTTTCCATTCGACTTATTATAAAACAGATAAGCAAAGGAATGCTAACCAAATACGTTATGTTTGTAACTTGCAACTAACCATACAAGAATAACATAATACAGATAATAGCAGCCATTCTTTCTTGGGGCTGGCTGTTTATTGTGCCCAGAATAAAATAATCGGAATCTTGAATACACTGAAAACTAGCAGGAAATTCTTCTATGTATCAGTTTAATATCATTACATTGTGCTATAAACTGTTGTCTTTCTTTTACAAAGTTTGTCTTATCTATTAAACTCATGACGAAGAGATATCCCAGGATGCTTTTTTTAAAAACAAAGAAACCACTTAATAAAAATACAGACAGGGGACTTCTTTGGTGGTCCAATGGCTAAGGCTCCTCACTTGCACTGCAAGGGGATCAGGTTCAAACCCTGGTCAGGGAACTAAGATCTCACAAGCCACCTTGTGCAGCCAAAAGAAATATAAAAAATAAAAAATACAAGACAACAATCATAAATGTTTAACAGTGTCACTACAGACTATCTTCCTTACTCTCATTTTGTCCTGTATATCATTGCTGTATATTCCATTTTTACCTCGCTATATTATATTGTATGCTGCTTTAAATTCCTTCTGAAGTATGGTAGAGTATACATAACCAAGTATTATCATCAGGCCTTGATCTTTCCTTTTCTAAAAGTAATATTTTCTAGTTTTATATCTATGACATTCCACTCCTAAAAAATACAATATATATAAAAGAAAAACCAACAATTAACCCGTCACCAAGAGCTAACCATCACCCACAGTAACGTTTTGGAGTATGTCTTCCTATTCCTTTTATCATGTGTTTGTGAACACACACACACACACACACAGTGATCTTCCTTAATTCACCTACAGCTTAACTCTCCTATTACAACACTATTTCATGAACATTTTTCCATTTAACCTTGATTTCTAATGATTTTTACATTTAAAATATCCCTTATGTTTACTTGGCACTTACCAGCTTTTAGGACATTTTATTTGATCTTTACAACGACCCTGTGAGGCAGAGATAATCTTCTCATTTTGCAGAGGTCACTAAAGTACAGAAAGGTGAGGTCAGCTGCCTAAGGGCATGAATTTGGGAAATGGCAGAGCCAGGACTGAAGCCCGGGTGTGTCTTGACAAGAGCCTGTGCTCCCAAGCAGCAGGACGTCCTGAGATGAAGCTACTGAAGGGCCTGGTCGATGGCATGAGCAGTGAGTGGTTCCCCATCTACCTCAGAGCTCAGAGGGGCCATCAGTTCGATCTGGGATGGTCAGAGAAGATCTTGCTGGGCAGGGGGGTATTTGATCTGTCCCTGGATGGGGGCTAGAATTCAAACAGGCTGAGAAGACAGTAGAGCGTTTTCTCAGCAGGGAAGATTCCAGGAGCACAGCTGTAGAAATGGCAACACTCAAACAGGGCTGTTCCTGTGACAGTGAACTGTCCAGCTGGACCAGGCTGTGTAAAGTGGAAATACAGCAGAAACGCAGGTATGAGGGCCAATTCTCCCACTCCTCAGCAACAAAAAATGGGGCATATCTAGTTTAAGATCTGCCTGGATCCACATGGTGGCTTCACGAGGCTTTACTGGATAAATCTGAGCAATTCAAAGCCACCCAGACTATTACTTGAGATTATAAGTGGCAGAGTCAAGACATGAACCCAAGTACTGTATTGCCAAGCTTGGTGCTCGCCGCCCCCCACCGCCCCCCACCAACACACACACACTATGGTTTTGGACTCTTCAGCATACTTGAAATCAACAGTCACCAAATTCTTTTAGTTTTTATTAAACAAGTTTTCTACAGTATAGCCCTGATGCTACTTAAAACTCAGTTGTTTTGTGTAATTATGACATAAACCAGTCCGATAAAAATAGAACGTTCCAGAGAAATCAGCAAGATGTGGTCGCCTTTTGAAAGCAAGGCCAAAAGGAAGGGTAAACAGTAATGGAAAGTCTGCTAAGATGCAGAAGAGGAAAGGAAAGCCCAAAGGAATTGGTCACTGTAATTGAAAAAAAAAATGGTAACTATGTAAAGTAGAACAGGGAAACACGAAAGAAAACAGTGACTGCCATGGAGATTCCTGGGTGGCTGAACATAATGCTAAAAGAGCTGGTGCTTTGATAAGATCAATAAAATTGTTAACAAGGATTTACTGAATAGCCCAGGGGACTATATTCAGTATATTGTAATGACCTATAATGGAAAAGAAATTTTCAAAATATAGAGATATATACATATATATGTATAACCAAATCACTTTGTTGTACACCTGAAATTAATACAATATTGCAAATTAATCACACTTTAATAAAAAAATTCTAGTGAAAAAAATTTTAAAATAGTCAAACTCTAGCAAGACTGACGGAGGAAAAAAGAGAGAAGACACATATTGCCTATATGAGAAGTGAAATATGGGATATCTTTACAGACTCTAGAGATACCAAAAAGATAATAAATAGTATGAACAACTCAAAACACATAAATTTGATAATCAGGTGTGAAATGGAGCAATTTCTCAGAAAACCAAAACTGCCACAGTTCACCCACTATTAAATATACCATTTGAAGAACCTTATAACTAGTATGGAAATTGAATTTATAAATTTAAAACTATGGAAAAAAGGAAATCTCCAGGCGCATATGGTTCTAATGGAGAGTTCTACCAAATGTTTAAGGAAGAAGTCATAGCAATTCTTCTCAATGTCTTCCAGAAAATAAAAGAATTCATTTTATAAAGTCACTATTACACTGACACCAAAACCAGACAAAGACAGTACAAAAAATAAAACTGCAGACCCATATCCCTCATGAATTTCGATGAAAAAACCTTAACAAAGTATCAGTAAATAGAATTCAGCAATATTTTATAAGAACTTTATACCATGGAATTCATCCCATGGATACAAGTTGGTTAAATATTCAAAAATCAATAGATGAAACCCATGTTAGTAATAGCCTAAAAAGAAAAATCACATGATAATATCAACGGATGCAGAAAAAGCACAGGACAAAATTAAATACCCATTCAACAAAAACTTCCAAAAAGAAATAGGAATAAAGAACTTCTCCAACTCTATAAAGACATCTACAAAAACCTTATAGCTAGCATCTTACCTAGTGGAGAAAAACCTACAGCTGAATGCATTCCGAACCCCAAGATTAGGAATAAGGCAAGGATGCCTGCTCTCACTCAGCGTCGTGCTGGAAGGTCTGGATGTCCCTGCAGTCTTGGTGCAGAATGGGGAATCAACCCCGAGAGAAGGAAAACAGATTTGGAAGGACAACCTTGGAAAATCTTTAGATACGTAGCCTTTGCAAACAACCGGCCCCATGAAAAAATTCAAGGGGTGGATGCAAAGAGAAAAACACCAGTACCAGGTTTCAGTGACAGTTCTTGCCTCTTGTTCCTCCTTTGCCCTCTACCCCCCCAGCCCACCACTGCCTACTCTTAACACATGTGGTCTTAGCTGAAACCCACTCTCAGTGAGACACGCAGAGAAGGAATGAATACGTGGAGGTGCAGAAGAAACAAGTTCAGTCCCTGGGGGTGGTTCCAAGTGACAGAAGGGGGGTCAATTTTCCCTCCCCAAAGTGTCTCTTTGGCACATGGATTATATTGAGCTGAAAACAATCAAGGCTCTAAAGACTCAGGAAGTCTTTCTTTTTACCTCCCTCTTAGATGCCTAGAGAATTTAGGTAGAAGGCCTGTTCCCAGAACAGAGCTATCAGCAGAGACATCTGCAAAGAACATGGGCTGGGGGTGGTGGGGACAGCTCTTGGAGATCAGAGTCCACTCTGTGTTCCATGGTCTCTGCAAGGCCCAGCAAACATTTATTTGCCAAACATTTGCTTTTCCATCTCTCTGTCAATTGCCTTCTTCCCCTTTGAAGTCACAAACCACTACCCCCAACACCCTCTTTTATCTTTAGCTGAAGATGGTATTTAATGTGAACGTTTCACCATTTTGGCAACTTACTCAGTTCCCCTGGGTCTCTCCCATGTAGACATATTATTAAAAATTTTTTTGTGATTTTCACCTGTTGATCTGTCTCTTACCAATTTCAAAAGAACCTAGAAGGGTAGAGGAAAACTTTTTCCTCCGCAATATAACCTAACTAGAACTAATATGAAAACATAAACCTTTTAGGTGGTGTTTCTAAGGCCATTAAAAAACTGGTCAATTCAATTCAATCAACAAAAAAGAAATCAATCAATGTAGTGAAGAATTCAAATGGGTTATTTAGCATAACTCAAACAACAACGGTGTCACACAGTGTAGACATAAGTAACCTTCCTAGGGCATTCTGCTAAGTGAAATAAGTCAGAGAAAGACAAATACTATACTGTACAATAGGATGTATTCATGGAATCTAAAAAATAAACCAACTAGTGAATATAACAAGAAAGAAGCAAACTCACTGATACAGAAAACAAAGTATTGGTGACCAGTGGGGAGAGGGAAGGGGGAGGGGCAATATAGGGATAGGAGAGTAACAGGTACTATTAGGTATAACTATTAGGTATAAAATAAGCTACAAGGATATACTGTACAACATGAGGAATACAGCAAATATTTTATGATAACTATAAATGGAGTATAACCCTTAAATATTGTGATCACTATATTATATAATTTATATAATACTATACAACTGGGGCTTCCCTTGTAGCTCAGTTGGTAAAGAGTCTGCCTGCAATGCAGGAGACCCGGGTTCAATCCCTGGGTCAGGAAGATCCCCTGGAGAAGGAAATGGCAACCCACTCCAGTATTCTTGCTTGGGAAATCCCATAGACAGGGGAGCCTGGCGGGCTACAGTCCATGGGGTCACAAAGGGTTGGACACGACTTAGCGACTAAACAACAATAACAAATATTTCAATTAAAAAATGTTACAAATGTTGGGAAAAAAGAGAAATCGTCCTTATTCCTATGTAACGACCCCTTTCCCATTAACTCTCCATTCATTCCTCTCCCTCGCTAAGGTATAGATTCCTATGCCTGTTGGTGGTGACAAGTCAAAAAGAAATCTAGTGATAACTGGTTTTCTCTGGATGTGAAGGATCTGTGTGATACACCCTGGGGATTAAAACAGGAAGTCTAAATATAAAGCCTCATCATGGTTTTGGATTAGAATAAGTAGGAAGAGTCATTTCTTAATCTGCCTTAATACAATTTAATTAGCCATCTACCTAATCCCCTCATTTGACATCTACATTTACCTGCAAAGAAGAAGTTTTAGAAGGATTTATTGACCCTTTAACTGAATCAGCTGAAGAAAACAGAACTTGTTTAAAATATCTGCTCAATCATATTTGGCCTCAATAGCCAGGAAATTTTAATGCAAAGTCCTGATAAAACCTTCACCCTTTCTTGGTAACAAAGACAAAAATTTTAAGGAGAGATATAACCTACTGTGTTACTGAGATATAACTTACTATGATGTAGTGGCAAACATGATTTTGGTGTGTAAACAACAAGGTCATTTACAAGTTACCACTAATTTTGAAGAAAAAGACTGAAAACAGGATTAAATGGCTAATTTTCTTATTTATAATGTATCTGAGTCAAATGAAATGATGGATAAAAAAGACCTTCTGTAGTTTATATAATGACTAAGTTATTCATACATGTACTTTTCAAGAAGTAAGATCCTTGGAAAAAATATTTTTTCCTCAAAATGGGGTGTATTTTTCTCATGTGACAGGAAATTGAAAGGTGGCCAGCAGGACTGGTAACAAGAGCTTCCTAATGTCACCCTGTGTCTGAGTTCTCTCATTCTTGCGGAGAGGCTTTTGTCATCATGGTCACAAAAAACTATTCTATCTTCAGCCTTAAACTCATGTTGAAAGATGTGTGTGTGTGTGTGTGTGTATAAAACACTATACTCAAATATTCTATTTATCAACTTTCTACAGTATTAGAGTGGTGGTGTTCTGTAAGTCCTCAGAAATCAACCTCCTGAAGAGAGGAAGAAACTGTCTCCAGGGCTTTGGCCATAATTATCTCTAGACAAAAGTTACAGAGGATTTTCTCAAACTTAAAATCCATTCCCCAAGGGCAAACTTACCAGAGCATGAAGTGTTCTTGTCAATGGAACAAAACTCTGCACAGCTTTCCATCGCAGAGGCCAGCAGAGCCATCTGCGGGCTGAGGGGTTGCCTGGGACTGGAGTTCCCTTGTTTGATTTCTAAGACAAAGAACCTGTAGCATCAGCCTGAATTGTACCCAGGCTACCGTGAATGAGTATTCCAGAATTCCTGACTCTTCCAGTGATCTCCGTGTTACACATCTGGCCAACAGTAAGCAGATAGAGATCACAGAATTCCATGCCTGATTCAACTTTATAAAGGACCCAGAAGTTGTATAGCAGAGGGGTTGAAACTTCAAATTGAAGGTTTCGTTTCTTTGAGCTACACATTTAATCTAGAAATCATTTTTAAAGACTCTTAAAGATAAATGTCCTTTCCTAAGTGGAACATCACTATGGATTTTATGGAAAGACATTCCAAAGTGACAAGTATCTCTAAGTGTTAGTCGCTCAGTCGTGTCTGACTCTTTGCGACCCCATGGACTATAGCCCACCAGGCTCCTCTGTCCATGGAATTCTCCAGGCAAGAATACTGGAGTGGTAGCCATTCCCTTCTCCAGGGGATAAAACAGCGTAACACTGAGTTTATATTGTCCCTCAGCAGCATTCTAAGTAGGTTGTGGCCTTCTTACTGTTTTGTGCAGCAAGATATCGGTGGGGAAAGGATTCAAGTCGCAAAGAGCTGATACCTACTTTGCCAACAAGATGTTTGCATCACACCAAGTTAATCTCCTCCACAGTCCCTTAAACACGCTCCACTTGAACTACCACCGATCTTTCATGGTTTTCATTCTCCCCAAACAATCACTACAACTTATATTGTCCTCCTCTCTCTTTTGGACCTGTCCACACAGCCTCCGTGTCTTGAGGGTTCAGCTCAAGTCCTATCTCTTCCAGGAAGCCTCTCCCAACCTCTCCAGTCACTGCAATACTCTCTGTCCACTGATGATCTGCTATCTATTTGACACTTCATCATCCACCACTTTGAGTGTCCATTGGCAGTTTAATCTCCAGCTCTTACCTCTCTCCCATGCTCTAAATTCATCCTGCCAACCTGCTAGAAATCTTCAGAATGATAACCTGCTGGCACCTCCACTCAACATGTCCAAAACAACTCATCATCTTCCAGTACCAATCACCCACCCCCAACACACACACACCACAACACACACACACACACACACAAAAACCTCCTATCTTCTCTATTAAGGGAGTTCAGCATTACCAAACATTTCCTATGTCTAAAGCACTACATTAGGCACTATGGACACAGAAAGATATACAAAGATGAATAATTTCGTTTGACCTCCTTGTCAGGATGAGCTGGGTACCTCTCTTCTGCTCACCATTCTCCAGACTACCTTGTATTTAGAACTGAGCATTTGATATGCTAGTAAGACCATCTCCTCACAAGACTTGAACACCACGAGGGCAAAGAGGCATGCCTCAGGCTCTGTGCCTCACTGGTTCCCTCATCATAGAACTGATATCCTACTCCTGACAAATAAACCTTTGCTGCCAGCTAGGTGGGATGACACTGCATGCCCTTAAGGAGCTCACCATCAACCTGGACCCCTAGGCTTGGCATTATGTTCACCTCTTCCCTTTCCTCACAGATATCATCAGCAAGTTTTCTTGATTCTTGTTTACAGTATCTACTGCATCATCCACTTTCTTCTTCTCCACAGTCATCAAAGTCGATTGCTGGGACCTCAGCAGTAGTCTTTACTGCTTTGCCACATCTCCTTGATTATCCCCACCATTCCCTGCATCCAGCCCCAACATCATCACTAGAAAGATTTCTCTAACCACATGCAATCCCCTGCTTACAACTTGTCATTGACAGCCTTCTTAAAGTAGCTCCAGCCACCCCCTTCTCTTCACTCACCTGACCCTCAACCCAAATCCTCCTATCACTCACTCCATGCTTCCTGCTTCCCAGCTTAACTTATAACTGCTTCTATCCTCTGCCATCAGAAGCCTCTTTTCATCATTCAAGACCCAAAGTTCAAGTGCTTCCTTTCCTCTTGCTTGCTGCTGGTGCTGCAAGTCACTTCCAGTCGTGCCGACTCTGGTGCGACCCCACAGGACGGCATCCCACCAGGCTCCCCTGTCCCTGGGATTCTCCAGGCAAAGACAACTGGAGTGGATGTTGCCATTTTCCATTCTCCAGTGCAGAAAGTTTAAAAGTGAAAAGTGAAAGTCGCTTCAGTCGTGCGAAACTCCTAGCGACCCCATGGACTTGCAGCCCACCCAGGCTCCCTCCATCCATGGGATTCTTCCAAGGCAGAGTACTGGAGTGGGGTGATCATTGCCTTTCGTTTCCTCTTAGGTTACTGCTTAAACAAAAATTCTTTACTCTTCCAAACAGTCTTGTGTACATATGACTATGCTGTGACTCTGTCCTAACCTGTCAATGTACAACACCTATCATGACTACTAGAACTGCCAAAGGTCCTTGGGGCAGAGTCCATGAGGGACCAGATTATTTACAACCCTCTCCCCACCAAGTGGGCCTTCCCTGGTAGCTCAGTTTGGTGAAAAGAATCCACCTGCCAATGCAGGAGACCCCAGTTCCAATTCCTTGGTCAGGAAGATCTCCTTGGAAAGGGATAGGCTACCCACTCCAGTATTCTTGTTGGCTGGGTTTCAGATGGTAAAGAATCCACCTGCAATGAGGGAGACCAGGGGTTCAATCCCTGGGTTGGGAAGATCCCCTGGAGGTGGGCATGGAAACCCACTCCAGTATTCTTGCCCGGAGAATACTCATGGACGGAGGAGCCCTTGGTGGGCTACAGTCCGGGGTCGCAAAGAGTCAGACACGACTGAGTGGGTAAGTACAGCACAAGCCCACCCAGTACCCAGGAAATACTCAACGAACAAGCTGAAACAGAATTGAATGACCTTGCCCCACAACATTCATTCATTTTACAAATATTTACCGGCCAAACCAACAGAAAAAACATCTCTGCCCTTGTTGGCATTTATACGCTAATGGTAGAATACAGATGGTAAATGAAATAAATAAATAAATAAATATACACTGTTAGAAATAAAATGGTTAAAAAAAAAAAAAAAACCTACAAAAGGGAAAGGGGACAAGGTAGTGAGAACAGGGGTTCCAATTTCCCCCTGGGTGACCTGATAAGATGCTACTTTCAAAGCCAACAAGGGAGCAAAGACCTGAAGTAGGTAAGGGTGGAGGGACAGCAGGTGGAGGCAGGAACCTGTCTGGAACAGGCAACCAGGAGGCCCGCGTGGAAGTGGGGAAAAGTGAGGGGAGAGAGTCAGAAAGAAGGTCAGAGGGGAACACCAGAGGCCAAATCCTGGAGGCCATGTAGACTATTGGGATGACCTTGACCTTCACTGTTTTTTGAGCTGGAGCCATTATAGTACTCAAGTTACATTTTAAAAGGATCATTTTAAAAGTACCCTCTCTAATCATTTTAATAATGCTCAAGGTACATTTTATATTTTTTTAATTTTTTTTTCAAGGTACATTTTAAAAGTACCCTCTGGCTACTGAGTTTAAATTACACTATAGGGAGTGACAAGGACAGGAGGCAGGGATGCCAGTTTAGAAGCTATTGCAATAAACTAGGTGGGAAGTGGTCCTACTCTTGCAGTTCCTAGGCTTTCCCTGATAGGCTGGCCTCCTGGACCCCAGTTAGCCAGAACCTATTCTTGACAGCTGGAAAAGAGTTTCTAAGGGTAGGTTTCCCCAGGTGCTCAAACAAAAGCCAGAGGCTTCCAAGTGTATCCTTAAACTGAGTTGTTAAAACCAAAGAGGAGTTTAGGAAAAAAACTCAAAGAGAAGGGGTCCAAGACCAGGACAAACTGCTCAGGGTGGTTGGTTCACAAGGGAGGAGCCAGACTATATGCTACAAGGCATCTCAGTAAGGGACACTATATATATAAGGAGTGCGGCGTGCTGTCTGTTCGCTACCTGCATCCCCTCAACAATGCTTGGGATTCCCAGGCCAGGCCAGGAAGCAAGGGCTGTTCCTTTTACTTTTCTGATGAAGGCATTGAATCAGTGAACAAAGTTAGGGTGAATTTGTCAAATTATTTAGAGATTCTAACAATCAGATTATACACATTGAAAGATGTAAAAGGGGTAAAAATCGGCTGTGGAAATCATCAAAACCAAGGAAATTCCAGGCAAAGCCCATGAAAATACTTCAGGGCTCAACAGAAACTCCTCGATTCCCAGTACTAAAAGATACTAAGACATTTACACACACACACATAATTAGAAATCTGTTAGTAAATACTCATTCCATTAAAGGAAATGCTCCACCTTCACCCGATACACAACACAGAAAAGCGTGAAGCTAAATTTTAGCTCAAATACTTTAGGGAAAAGCTCCTAACAGTGGTTATCTGGAGGAGGAGATGAGAGGGGAACTTTTATTATCTCCACTATCTATTTTGGTAAGTTTTAACTTATAGTGAGCCTATAATCTTATTAAATAATAGTATTAATTTTGAGGTATTAAAAAAGCAAAAAAAGACATCAACCAAAGGAAAAAATATACCAAGGAGCTAACTACTCAAAAGGAGCCCCTGGGTAAATAGTTTTGAAGCATTGAAGAGCTATAATAATGTGAATAACTGAACCTTATTTTATCTGTATTATGACATTATTTTTATAATGCCAGAGATTTTTGTTGGTTTTGTAATATAAGCAAGATTTAGTTTCTTGAAGAATAAAAGGCAAGTAAGTTACCTAAGAAAGTTCTAGAATGATACTGATGAGTGATTTAGATTGCATTTCTCTGGGTATCATCATGAAAAGGGTAAACGGTTAGCAGTGTACAACGACTTTCAGGGTAATCTTATTTAGAATCAAAGTGGCCAGACAGCTTCCTGCAGCCTTGTGATTATTTCTCCTACATATCTCTGAGACATTTAGACTTAGTTTGCTCAAAGAGCTTAGGGATAAAAAAAGGAAGTGAGCACATGGCCTCTCTTATTATTGTATTCTGCCATCAGTGATTCTTGGAGTAGCAGGAAGACTTTGTACATGGCTACATGAGCTAGAATTAGTAGCAGCAAAGGGACATAGTAGGGTGGAACAGTTGTCTAAGCTTTGAATTCTTTTGCTTTTTTAGTTTTTTTGCCGCCTTGATGTAATCTAAATACAACTTGGCTTCAAAATATCTAATCACAGATTTTTTTATCCAGTTCTGTTTCTAGTCTTTTTCACATATACCAGTACAAACAATTCTTGAACAATGAAAACTGGCAAGATTTTCCGTCCAAAGACCAAGAACATAGAGGAGTCAGAGTCAAAAAAGCTTTGGAAAGATTGACTTACCGCTGGATTTAATTTCTCGGACATAATTACTAGGGAACCAGCCCGTTCTCCCCATTTAATGTGCCTTCCCACCAGCCCTCCTTCTTCAACTCTAGTGACATAAATGATGTCCCCTTTACAGACAGACAGCTTCGTCTTCATTAGTCTGCTTAAAGTTTGAATCTTGCCTTTACTATCAACTGGTGACTTCCATTTTCCGTCATCTCCTAGAGAAATAAAAGTCACACCAAGATTAGGTACTCATCTCAATGAGGCTGGGGCAGAAATTCTATGAATTTAGGGCAAATAAAGTAGGGTGACCAAGGATAAACCCCAGGTCTATCTCAGTCTTGAATCTTTAACTTAGGAATGGGCCCTAACATAGGTTAGGCCCTGCCAGGGCGCAAGCGGTGAGAAGAAGGGAATTAATAAAGCCCTCAAAATTGTAGGCAAACTTTTGCATTTGTGAGCATGTGTAATTTTGGAGGGGGTCATGCCTTCATCTCCTTGTCCCCCACCAGTTTATCTAAAGATACTACTTTTATTTTTTTTGGCCACACCAACTCAGCTTGTGGGATCTTAGTTTTCCCGACCAAGAATCAAATCCAGGCCCCCGCAATGGGAAGCATGGAGTCCTAATCACTGGATTGCCAGGGAATTCCTGAAAGATACTTATTTAAATGAGCTAGGAAACAAAGTAGATTAATAAACTATCCCACTCTGCCTGTACCCAACACCCAGACAAAGTCTTACATAATTACATGACCAAGATTAGGTACTAACCTCCTCTCATAAAATCTGCCTCCCACCCTCCCAATTACTAAGAATATCTTAAATTGGCTAAGGCTTTAGTCATATGCCAAAGATCAAATATTCCCATAGTTACCCAAGTCAGGAGCTCTTAACCTGTCACAGGTTCCCTGAGAAGATGATAGCACAATGTGCCTTTACCCAAAACAGAGACTAGTAAAATTCAGAGAGAAAAGTTTTTGCATACAATTTGAGAGGGCCCAAGGGGTATGGAACCTTACAAGTGTTCATCAGCTTCTGAAAGGGATGTCTGATCTCCAAAGTTAAGTGCTTTGAAGTAATTAAAGTACTTTGGAACTAATAGCTCCTGATGGCTTAAAGCAAGTGGGTGGATTTTGACACGGAAATAAAGGTCTCAAAAGAGCAGAAGCTTAGGGTGCTTCCTTCCAAAAGCTCCCATTAAGACCAAATGCAATGATAACTGAGCCATCCCAATTACAGGAGCTCCTCTCGAGCTCAGTAGGAATGCAAAGAGAAAAAGAAAATGGCAGTGATGATGATGAGAGCAAGTAATGTGCATTGATTGCCTGCACTGTGCCAGGAGCTATTTAGTTCTCTTAATAAGTGGGGCGGGGGGTGGGTGGTGGTGACGGGGAAATACAGCAAACTTCCCTCAGGAAGTCGGACGAACAACTGACATTTGCATAGGGCTCTCAGTTGCTCAATTCTAGAAAGGGATGGGCTTCCCTGGTGGCTCAGACAGTCAAGAATCTGCCTGCAATGCAGGAGACCTGGGTTTCAATCCCTGGGTCAGGAAGATCCCCTGGAGAAGGGAATGGCTACCCACTCCAGTAGAAAGGGATAGAACTTTGAGGCTTCAACCCTGACTTTCTGACTCTGTGGCCACATGCCTTTGATGCGTTCCCTTGGGCCAGCCTGAATTGGGGTGAGGTTCCAAATTCATTTTATCACAACACCCCAAACCAAACAGGATGGTATCTCACCACCTATGGAGGATGTAGCCAAGATAGCCATCGAATTTTACGGATTTTAAAAACAGCCAGGGGAATTGGGGACCATACTTACCCTGGCTTTGACTGCCTTTGCAGTCCTGGAGCTGTGCTAGAAACTGCTCCCTGTGGGTTTGTCTGAGAACTATTAGCAGCGCTAAGAGAAGAGAACGTCCACATGGCCTTTCTGAGAGCTGATCTGTGAAAAGAGGAAAAGGGTACCGTTAAAGAGAGCCCCTTGTGTCAGAAAAACGTCTCCAGCAAAATATTTTCTTTCACGGGACATTATCAAAGGCAATCTGACCAGACTTCTAACTGTTCCATGATGAACATGCTGAGCTTATTCATCCCCCCTCCCCTCCGTTGCAGTGGCCAACTTCTCTTTCTTAACCTTACTGGCCATTGTTCTCCAGTAGAATGAAAAACAGCAAACACAACCACATTTTCTCTTAACCCATTTCTCTACAACACTTTGCTCCTGAACCCGTTGGAACAGTATGCCCTGTGATCCCCAGCAGAACTATATGGGTACCAAAACAGCTGTCTGTGGCTCTTATTACTTTGAAATATTTTAAATTTCTCGCTTTGTTTTTTGGCCCGTAACTGAGTGGTTCTTTTCTTCCTCACCATGGAGCAGTCTATGTGGCACATATGATGTCCAAATCTTCCTTGTGCCTGGGGGATGGGAGAATGAGAATGAGAGAGAATGTGCGTCTGGGAAAGATGCAGTCTTGATACTAGAATCTTTTTTTTTTTTTTAAACTCAAACTCAAGAGTCTTTTCCTTGAAACCATGTGAAATTCGATCAGCCCAGCGCTGAGTTGGGTGTTTTCAGAATGCCCAGAGCATACTAAAGGGAGGAGTTGGCTTCCTGACAAATTCAAATGAGAGTTCTTTTCCTCTCCATTTATTTTTAAAAGATATAAACTGCAAAAGTCTAAAGCCCAAACATTCCCTAGGCGACAAGCTCAGTATCCAAGTAATTTCCTTGATGCTGTGGGTTTTAACTTTCACCTCTTGTATTTTATAAATATCTGTGGCAAGGGAAGAGACTGTAAAACTTGCTAGGAGAGTTTGGCAAAGGAACATATAATTTGTATGCATAATGTTAGAATTATACAATCCTCCCTGCCCAGAACTGGATAGTTGTCATGTGTGTTAAATATAGTTACTTGAATTAGCTGTACTTTCTGCTATACGCCTTGCAATAGCGCCAAAGCATTTTCTTCCAGAAAGCAAAAGAACAACTTCAGAGAAGTATTTTTACATTTATTGCTATTATATACAGCTCTTTTGACTAAAACTGTAATTACTTGATAGCTTCCTAGATGCCCCAGCCTCTTGGCACTTGATTATATTGTCTGTTCTTGTTCTTTAATTGTTTCATGTGGGTAAGTTGAGTCTCCCTAAATAGATGGTAATTTTCTCCAGGGCGGGGACCACGTCTTACACTTCCTTTGTAGCACCTGGCAGTGCTGGGCACACAGCGTGTTGACTTTCCAGTGTTTTGAGCAGCAAGACCCAAGTTGGAGCATCGGGGCTCTAAAGTCAGTGAGCTGTGGGTCTGAATCCCAGGTCTGCTGCTTACTTTCTACTCGAACCACTACAGGCCTGACTTTCCTCTTCTGTAATATGGACCTACTATTGACACCTACTCCACCTACTCCCAGGGTTGTTTCAAAGATTAAATGAGACTACTGATGGCTCTTAGGACGGCCATGACCCATGGTAAGGGCTCAACGCATGTTAACTATGGTTATTACTGCCCTGCTCTCAGTAAGAGACTGCTGTATCACAGAAGGAATGAAGCTATCCTTTAAGGTTATCATCATTTGGTTCACATGTACTAAGATTTATATTTATTTCATTCTGCCAATGTGATGGGTACTAAACATTTAAATAAATGATGTTCTTTTCTCTCACTATGAACCTGAGGTTTCATTTCCAGTGCAAGGTTACTGAAGGGTTCCTTAACATGGACAAAGACATACTGAAAACTATGAGAAAAAAAAAAAATGTCTCTGGCGGGGAAAGGGAAGTAACGGCTGCATTTTGTAAACTTTATGAAAAAAGGAACTGATCTTTTTCCTTTTAATTTTCTGCCTTGTTATACTCAGGGGCCTATTTGATAGCTTTGAATGAAATTGTTTCTTGATTCTTATTATATTAAGGGCATTAGAAAAACATCTGTAATAGTTATGTTGAAATCCTAAAGTATGACGAATTAAAGCATCTGGCACCCATTGGGGTTCTTTTAAGGGGAAGAGAGAAATCTGTCCCAAGGGCACAGTTGTGGCCATAGTCGGATCCTAGAGGAATCAGAGACACGTGAACCCAAACATGTCACCCAGACCCCCCTACCCATCTCAAGCCCTACTTACCTTCTGTTGCTTTGTTGACAGCTAAAAGAGTGTTCAGAACCTTGGAGAAATTGACCCCTGCATAAAGGTCATCAGGATCAAATATCTATGAGAAAGGAAATTGAAACTGTTAAGACACTGTAAGTATTCAACTCAACAAACCAAACTATCAGAAGGCTACTTCCTCCAGCTCTCAGGGGAAAATAATGTAAAAGCCAAGACCCAAACCTCTGTATACCTTTGGGAAAAAATGAAAGCGGCAGCAAAGCCGCCTAATGACATGTGGCAGCCATCAGTGAGTCAGAGAGAAGCAGTAATGGGAAATGAGAACTATGCCGAGTGCAGCGCCCACCAGGAAATGCACAGACCTGCTCTTCTGACCTGAACCCATCAATACTCTCGGCCCAGTTACCGGAAACCCTGTGCTGGGTTACAGTCAGCGCCCATCACCTACCGAAGGAGGGGGAGCCCTTGTGACACCCTTTCCTCAGTGCAGTTTATTCACTGTTCTCAGCCGGGCACTGTCAGCACTGCCTTCCTCTCTTCTGTCCATCCTTGCTGTGGCCACCCACTGGGTCCCAACTTCACACTGCCCAAACTTCCTGCCTAGGCCTGCCTCCTGTTCCCAGCCTCAGTGCCCAGTTTCTGCCGCTTGACCTTGCCCCTCTCAGCTCATCTTCATGGATCTGACCCTTGGCCACTCTGAGCCTCTAGGTTCTTCCTGGCCTTAGGTAACTTCTCCGGATATGACCTCTGGCCTTCCTGGTATTGCTCATCTGCTGGCAGCAAAACATTGAAGAAATACAATATTTCACTTGGCCAGTTACAATCATCATTCTGATATCCTCTGTCCCTAGGGAAGATACCAAGCGGTTACTGTTTTTAAAGACAATTGTTCATTTAAAAATGTATTCAATATCTTGTAATAAGCTATCATGGAAGTGAATCTGAAAAGGAATAGATCTATAGATGTATAAGTCAATCACTTTGCTGTACACCCAAAACATTGTAGATCAACTATACTTTAGTAAAAAATAATTTCACAAATTTAAGAATAAAATTTCAAATGCATTCAATGTATTAAAAGTGTATGGAGATGTCTTCTAGTCTCATAAATGTGTATTTTGAAACTAGAAGTCTGCTCAAGCACAGGCTCAACCTATTAATCTGCCAGTCAATGATACAGATCTATATATGGTTTAGTGGCTAAGTCTTGTCTGACTCTTGTGACCCCATGGACTGTAGCCTGCCAGGTTCCTCTGTGCATGGGATTTCCCAAGCAAGAATACTGGAGTGGGTTGCCATTTCTTTCTCCAGGGGATCTTCCCAACCCAGGGATTGAACCCACATCTCCTTCATTGGCAGGCAGATTCTTTACCACCGAGCCACCTGGATTCCCAGATCTATATATATTATCTATTGTGCTGTGCCATGCTGTACTCAGTTGTATCTGACTCTTGCTACCCAATGGATTATAGCCCACCACACTCCTCTGTCCACGGGATTTCCCAGGCAAGAATACTGGAGTGGGTTGCCATTTCCTTCTCCAGGGATCTTCTCGACCCAGGGATCGAACCCATATCTCCTGTATTGGCAGGTGGATTCTTTACCACTAGCACCACTCTCCAATGCTTAACCAGATGCCCAGTTTCTGGATGGAAATATACCTTAAAACAGTTTTTTCCAGGATGTCAAGAAGTTTGCATCCTTTTTCCCCCAGTGTGGTGATGGAATAAAATGTACCTTTTCATGTGGGGCATGGTTGGTAATGAGCCTAAGATTCTGAAGGATCTGTCTTCCCTGATGGGAAGGTAGGGACATTTGTTCCATTTCTAATCTGCATGTTTTCTGGGAGCTATGTCAAGATCCAATTTTATCTTCTTTGTGTACATATTCTTTAAGACCTAAAATCTGTCTCTTGAGTGAAAATATATAGTATCCATTTTTTCCCCACATTTGGGAGGGAGGCCATCAGTGTAAACAATATATGCAAATGTGGGCCTCTTCTGAGACCCACAAGTCTTTATTCATTTAATCAATGAATGTTTTGCATTCAAACTTAAAATGACTGACGAGCCCAATCGCATCTAAAAATGAGATTCTAATATACTTCTAGCAAAGGGGAGATGTCAGTATTACTAAAGAGTTAAAGGACACTACAATCCAAATATGTTCCTGAATGCTACAATCTAAAATTCAAAGGTTTCCAGGAATAAATGGATAGGCATTCTGTTCTAGTTTGCCAAGACCTGAGTGAACAAGATGCAACAGACCCTAGAGACACTATCAAGTATCCCATGGGATTCCAGACTTACTGCATCTCCCTTAGAAGTGATATCAATGGGAAAGTGTTAATGACATGTATGCCAAAATGGTAACAAAGCAAAAAACTCCTAGTGGGAGTGTGAGCATGTGTATGCACGTGGATGTGTGTATTGGGCAGATGTGGTGGAGATGAGTAGTGTCTAAAATAATAAATGGATGTAAATATCAGCAGAAAAAGGCCGAGAACTGTGATAAAAACCTTCACCTTTCTTTTGAGGTTGCTCCTTATCCAGGTTAATTGACCTCCTATAGGCGACCACACTGGCCATATTCACTTGTATTAGTTGTTGTTTAGTCGCTCAGGCGTGTCCAACTCTTTGCAACCCCATGAACTGTAGCCTGCCAGGCTCCTCTGTCCATGGGATTTTCCAGGCAAGAATACTGGAGTGGGGTGCCATTGCCTTCTCCAAGGGATCTTCTCGACCCAGGGATCGAATCCACATTTCCTGCATTGGCAGGCGGAGTCTTTACCACTGAGCCGCTAGGGAAGCCCACTTGTGTTGGTACTTGGCTGAATTTGAGAATAAAGACATTGATCAGAAAATGAAACATGCATCAGCAAGAGGCACTGCATCTGCTTGAGGGAAGTTGCCTGCACTATACACAGTTCCCTTTTTTAGAAAACCTCAATACAGTAGAATTTACCCACAGATGCTGTTCTGAAGCACTCGGAACTACACAGGAAGAAGTTGGAAGGGGCCTCTCAGGACTAGTAGAGAAGGCAAAGCCTGAGGGTTATGATTTCTGAGCCAATGGAAAGTTAGACAGAACCATGTCACCCTCCACTGCACCGCACCCTCACGAGCATCACATGGAATAATACTGCACATTCCATCCCAGACCTTCTTCCTCGCTCTTGAGATTGGTCACCTACTAAAATGGAAAATACTGTCTATAGAAAGTGCAATACTTTCAGCTGCTATCAGTCTTTTACACCTTAGTGGAAATGAGAGGTGTGAAACCAAGTTCAGAGACGATGATGTGGAGAAAAACTAAGGGCACTGGCACCCAACTGGGAAAAAGCAAGGGAGACTCCCCCACCATGGGCAGGGTATGAGGTAAGCAGACTCCAATACAAGTCACTTGCCTAGAATTAATCCCAATCATTCACATGTACAAAATGGACAACCAATTCCCCTTTTCTATCTCCAAAGCACTGGGATGGTGAAAAGGTAATGCAAATTTGTGCTCAGATGCTGTATGTGATTTCCCAATACAATGGCCGGATGACACGCATCTCTGGCTTCTCTATGCAAGCTTCATGCACCTGTTTAGTGTCCCTGGTATGAAACTGAGCTTCAGATTAGCTGAACTTTTTTTTCTTTTTTTTTTTTTTTGGTCCACACAATGCAGCATGTGGGATCTTAGTTCCCTGACCAGGGATTGAACCTGTGTCCCCTGCACTGGAAGCATTGGAGTCTAACCACTGGACCACCAGGGAAGTCCCTAGCTGAACTTTCTTGATACTTATTTGGTGCAGAAATTAGCTGCTTAGTTCCAGTTGGATCTGTGAAGGTCGGTATGAACAGCAGGATTCCCTGCCTCCATTCACCACTACTGTGAGGCAGGCAGGAAAGAAAAGATTGCTTCTTGGACTACAGCTCAATGGCTTCAAGGTCCCAGGCCTGCCATGGAATGAGGCAAGGTTCAAGAATAACAACAACAGAAAAACATTTACTCTACACTGGGTAAGCAATGGAGAGACAGGGAGTAAAGTTCATTAAAGATTTTAACTATTTACATAGAGCCAGCCTAAGGGTCTAGTCCTACATTCAGCAGCTGAAATCAGACAAAGCCTTTCATTTTTAAATGTTTCCCCACATTTTCCATTTTGGATATCCCACAATGACAGCAAAACCTATTTCCATCCACTAAATACCAGGTGTTAATTCTGAACCACTGGGGATCTGCCAATATAAGCTGCACAGAAGTTAATATTTATATGGCTTTACAAATAGATCCTTTTTGGAGGAGTTTTCAGTTTCAACATGTATGCTATTTTATGACATCTTCCCTACACTGACAAAAGTAAGGAAGTGCAGGAAGAAGACACTCCCCCAACCATTTGGTAATCTTACTGCTACAATTTCCTGATTTACTGAGCCCTTGCTATGTGCTATGGGCTGACACCATCCATTCATTGCCCTTGATTCTCCCAGCAAGCCTGTATAATCTGGGTACCAGTTATTTTCCCCATTTTATAGATAAGTAAATGGTGACTCAAAGTAAGTAGTTAAGTCACAAAGCAAGAATGTGATGGAATCAATAAAAATATACAAGAAAGTGCTCTGAGGAGCATTTTAGCCCTGTATGCATACCCGAAGTTTTATGTGTGTGTGTTAGTTGCTCAGTCACGCCCCGACTCTTTGTGACCCCACGGACTGTAGCCCACCAGGCTCCTCTGTCCATGGAATTCTCCAGGCAAAAATACTGGAGTGGGTTGCCATTTGCTTTCTCCAGGGGATCTTCCTGACCCAGGGATCGAACCCAGGTTTCCTGCATCGCAGATAGCCCCCTTACCATCTGAGCCACCATGTTTTCCTGACATAAAAAGATGAGAACGAAATCTGTGAGTCTGTACATGAAAAGAAATCCCTTGCTGCTGTCAATACAAGGAGTACCTTTACCACCTGCAGCAAGCTGGTTACAACCTCTAAGACAACTTAGTTCAACTAATTGTGACAAAGAGAAACTCACCTATATGAGAAGACTGTCTTCTGCAGGGGTTTGCCTAACTCCTGTGCTGTCTTTCTCATTTCAGGGGGCAGCCCTGACCCAGCAGGCACCTCGTCGTATTTTGCCAGAAGGGGTCAGGGCTGCACTAACTTACTCCCGTTTGTTGGTTCTGGTTCCATCGTCCATATACGTTAAGTGTTGGCTGATGGGGTGTGGGTTGGGGATCTGGCCCATGGTTACAGGACCAAGTGAAACCATTCCTCAGCATCATACTCTAAGCATCTGCGTTAACCAGTCATAGCCCCAGCCACATCCTCGTTAAGACAAGAAGCCATACCACAAACCAGTTCAGAACTAGGTGATGCCTCTAATGCCATGTGGCTTCAGTACCACTCAGTGCATTTCATTTAAAGCTAATTTCAGGGTTTGAGAGGATCACAATAGACTCCATCACTCAAACTATTAAAGCCTTAATCAACTGCAAAAGCAAGTGATTCAGTGAGACCACATGGATATAGCTTATGTTTCTGGCCCCATTTAAAAAAAAAAAAAAAACTTTTTTCAAATATTTTAGGAACATTCCATCTCTTCCTTGTTCTCCTTGTTCTTATTGAATAAGATCTTAAATTAACTTAGACCATCTTGAATCACATCTCTAATCCTCACAGCTGAGCACGCTGCCCTCTGTTAACCCCTGAACTTTGGAGGAAATGTCATTACATCGTGCGACAGAGCAAGCCAATCTGAGCTGCTTAGTCATATTTCACTGGGTGGCAGTGCTCCTGGCTTTGTAGACATGACCTGGGATGCTTCCACCCAGCTCCTCCTAAAAGCAGTCACCCAGTCCGCAACAAATAATCCTCTCATCTCAGAAACTGGACCCACCTCGACACTGGTATTCCACTTACTAGAATACAGGAGTTAGCATTTATACTCTGCTTGGTTTTAAATGAAAACTCTTCCAATTTGATATGGCGCAAAGCCTGCTCGCTACTTCTCTCCTTATTTCCTTCCCTTCTCTACACTTCAGCCATTTAGAGAAAAGGTCTGACTTATGCACGTAGCTGCAATAACATCGGTTGTACTGAAAGAGCACCGACGTGAGGGTCAGGAAACCTTGACTCTAATCCAAGATTTGTCACTGCGGGGCAGTTGTGAGGACTCAAGGGAAAGCAACACTACTTTCTTTGTGTCTCTGTTTCCCATCTGGGATGGTGAGAGATGTCTTTGACCAAAGAAGCGCAGTAAAAGGCCTGCTGATTCATCCTCTGAACAGGGGCTCCCAAGGCAGCATCTTGGCTGGGTCCCAAGGTCCAGAATCTGGTCTTCAAATCTCAAGCTCTTGAAATAGACTCACATTAACCACGTTCACAAAAGGCTAATACATAAAGCGAAAAAGCCATTGTTACTAATTTTTTCAAAAAAAATGAACCATTAAGAGGATTGGATCCTTCCATTTTATGGTCTACTCACTCTCTCCCAACAGAGAAATCTACATGGTAAGCCAAATTACAATCAGAAATTTGTTGGATAATACAGAATCAGAGCAAAGGGGTCTGGAGTATCGCAGCCTAACATAATTATTACCTGTTACAGATGATTTTTTTTTTCAAAATGTCATTTTTAAATGGCTTATTATAAATTCTGGCTCTATCTTCCTGCCAGTGCCTCGTGGGACTCGTGTTGCAATTGGGATGGCTTTGACCATCTATGTCCTTTTGTTTCTGTTGAATTTATACAGAGTTATTTAGATAACTAATTATAGGCTTCTTGATGACTTGGACCTCATGATATCCAGAGCCAGGAAGTCCAGCTTCACAGAGCTCCTGTAAAACGAGCAAAGGTCTGAGCCTAATTGTTACTGCTCATGCCTCATCTTGAAATCCCCAAGTCCACTTCCAGATGGCTTCCTCCAGCATCACTGACATCACCACATCCAACTTTATGATCTCCATTCTTCCTTGTGAGCACATGTTTATGGCAAAAACCACTTTCTCCACGACAGAAATTTATCTTCAGTTGAAGTAGCAAGTGTTCAGGAAAGAAGCAAAGGAATGAGGAATGATAGGGGCATCCTGGTGGAAACAGTGCCAAGATTAAAAAGAGAAAGAGAGAGGACAATTGGCTTTGGATAATCTCACCAAAAAGACAGTAGATGTGAAGGAAAGGAACAGACGAAATCTCTCTTATAAATAGCACTTGCCAAGCCAAGGAGGGAAGCCGAAGACCTAGAACCAGCTGCCGCCCAGCCAGATGGCCGCTGTGGCCCCCTCCCGCCCACCACCTTCCTCCTGTGCCCCTGTCACTAGAGTCATACAAGCTGCCAGTTTTGAGGGGTGGGGCGGACAGACATGGGATGCCCCAGCTGCTGGAGCATCTGTGCACCAGAGCTGGGGGTGTCCTCCCTGAGCCCCAAGTCCCACCCCTTCAGAGAGGCGACTTATTTCTTAGTCTTGCAGATTGGAACAAGGAACATGTTTTCCCAGAGATACAGTGGTCATTCCCGCCACTTAGTCACCGTGACATCTGTAATTCAGTCACATTAGTTATTAAACAAGCCGCTGTGGGGCCGGCCAGAAAACAGTCACCGTGTAGCGCCATATTTCTATGGGAAAATGTGCTGTGTTCCTTAAAATAACTTAAAACAAACTTTTTGGAAAATCCATTTTTATACTGAAATGCCTGAACATGGGGTCCCAAATCAACATCCTCATCCTTATACTTCTTCCTTGTCCTTTCATGTAAGGATAAATTTAAAAAGATAAAAAACACCCTAGATATTCCAGGTTACTATTTCTTTTAGAACTCCCCATGAGGAATCCAGCCATAGGTAAAAAGACCACGAGAAGAGGCTCAGAAAGTCTAAGAGCCGAGAGCTCCTGCTGGTTTATTGTCCAGGCAGTGAAGGAGGGGACTCTCCTGTGAAGACAGGGTTCCCAAAGCCCCCTGCTTTCTATGATTAGGGTCAGAGCCTGAAAACCTAGTAGAAGCAACTGCTTTGCGACAAATTCCATGCACAGGAGAGACTAGTGTTACATGTTGTGCTCAGTCGTTCAGTTGCACCCAACTCTTTGCAACCCCATGGACTGCAGCTGCCAAGCTTATATCAATAAATCATCACTCACTGGTGAACTGGTAAGGTGGACTATCAGAGAAACTTAAATAAGTCCCATGAAACCAGTTTTTTTAAAAACATCTTCATGTCTGGGCATTGGGAGGATGGACTGAGAGACTGGGATTAGCAGATGCAAACGATACTTATAGAATGGATAAACAACCAGGTCCTCTCTCGTCCCCTTCTCCTCCTGCCTTCATCTTTCCCAGCATCAGGGTCTTTTCAAATAAGTCAGTTCTTCGCATCAGGTGCCAAAGTTTGGAGCTTCAGCTTCAGCATCAGTACTTCCAATGATATTCAGGACTGATTTCCTTTAGAATTGACTGGTTGGATTCTCCTTGCAGTCCAAGGATTCTCAGGAGTCTCTCAACACCACAGTTGAAAGTATCAGTTCTTTGGCGCTCAGCCTTCTTTATGGTCCAACTCTCACATCCGTACATGACTACTGGAAAAACCGTAGCTTTGACTAGACAGACATTTGTGGGCAAAGTAATGTCTCTGCTTTTTAATATGCTGTCTAGGTTGGTCATAGCTTTCTTCCAAGGAGCAAGGGTCTTTTAATTTCATGGCTGCAGTTACCACCTGCAGTGATTTTGGAGCCCAAGAAAGCCTGTCACTGTTTCCATTGTTTGCCCATCTATTTGCCATGAAGTGACGGGACCAGATGCCATGATCTTAGTTTTTTGAATATTGAGTTTTAAGCCAGCTTTTTCAATCTCCTCTTTCACCTTCATCAAGAGGCTCTTTATTTCCTCTTCACTTTATGCCACAAGGGTGGTGTCATCTGCATATCTAAGGTTATTGATATTTCTCCCCGCAATCTTGATTCCAGCTTGTGCTTCATCTAGTCAGGCATTTTGCATGATGTACTCTGCATATAAGTTAAATAAGCAGGGTGACAATATACAGCCTTTACGAGTACAAAGCTGAGGGAGGGAGGTGGGCAATGAACACAGTAGTCCCCCCTCCAGCAGTCTCATCCACTGCCTTCCTTAAAGTCCCCCACCCTCATGCTTCTCTTTCTTCCTCCTGTCTGCATAGATGGCACATACATAAGCTCTCAGTCAACTCCAGTGTTATACTCTCTACTTATTCTGCAGGATTTAAGATTAGCCCTGGCTTTCCCATTGGAAAGCCAACTCTTAGCAGCACAGTGTCCCCCAGCCCTGGTCCAGCATTCAATACCTATGAGACACTCAATAAACCACCATTCATTGGTGGATTGGTAGGGTGGACTATCAGAAAAACTGAAATAAGCCCCATAAAGCCAGGTTTTTTATAAACATTTTCATATCTGGGTGTGGAGGAGGGACGGACTGGGAGTTTGGGATTTAGCAGATGCAAACTAATTACTTACTAGAATGGATAAACAACCAGGTCCTACTGTATAGCACAAGAAAGTATATTTGATATCCTGGGACAAACATAAAGGAAAAGAATATAAAAAATGTATAACTGAATCACTTTGCTGTACAGCAGAAATTAACATAACATTGTAAATCAACTACACTGCAATAGTATTAAAAATTTTTTCATCTCTGGATCCTCAGTGTCTAGAAAAGTGTCACATAGTAGGTATTCAATAACTGTTTGATGAATTTACAGTTTGAGAAGCTTTCACAATTGGTGATTAATTATAATTGAGGAAAAGGCATTGTCAAGATTCACAAGTAAAGGCCAAAAGAAATATGATTAGCAAAGAAAAAGATCCATTTCCATATGACTTTTCAGGAAACATCTGTTATCTAAACTAACACACACCTGTGCTTGTCCCCAACTGAATCCCAGTGACTGTGAGGTGACTAAAGATGCTTTCCAAACTCTACGGTGATGATTTCAGTGACTCATGTGCCCATGCAATTTCTGGCTTGCTCGGGTGGTTACAAATCTCCTCCCAAAGCACCATGATGTGGGCCACTATAGAGAAGGGATGCTGGAAAGGACTGTGAGATGTTACTGTTTGGCTGGCTGGGTTATTCTTTTTTTTTTTTTTTTTTTTTTGAGCAGTGTATTGTAAAAACAGCTTAAAAGACAGCCACTATGCAGCCCACATTAAACCTGTTTATCCCTTGCCTTAAAACAGAGTCCAAGTCCAGCAGGGCACAGTGGGACATGACAAAATACGCAGCAAGTAACCCAGGAGAAGGAAGAAGCAGTGACAGGGCAATTGGCAAGACTACAAATCACCACGCCTGAAGTCCTCTCCACACCAGTAATCTGGGTGGGAAGGATGTTGTGCCAAAGTCTTACTCCACTCTCTTTCTTTTCTTTTGAATTCACCTTCAACAATTCATTTGGCAAAGACTTTTGGCATACTGTGCCTTACGTTCTCTATGTGAGTTACTTTTTCAAATTTATGCCTTTTCAGAGATGCCCATCGAGGCCTAACAGACATCAATCAGCCAATTAATGAATAAGTTAATTAATTTTCCTCCATCTGACCCCAAAACAAGATCTGTGCTAGGAAACCATCCAAACACAGGAAGGTGGGCATTTCAGGAGCTCAGACATCCAAGCCAGCATGAACAGTGCTTTCTGTTAAAAGTCACATCTCTCAGCCTAAGCTAACCTTGCCTATGACTGCCTACTAGATCAAGTCTGCACTCTTCAAACCAGCATTCAAAGTGCTTCTCAAGCTGGTCTCACCACTAGCAAGTGCGTCATTTCTTACCGTCACCTCTATGTATGCCCCAGAATCCTTTGCTTCCTTCACTGTGCCGCTCTCTGCTAGGCACCCTTCTCTTTATGAACAAGCTCCCTCAATCATCTGAATTGTAGCAGATCTTCGGGGCCCATCCTCCATCAGTCTCCTCCATAGGGTCTTCCTCCAACACTCTACCTTAGTACACAATGCACTTCTCTTTCCACTCTGTATTATGCTCTAGACTCTGGCAGCATGGCTACCTAGCCAGACATCCACTGCGAAACTCCATGACTATTTCCCGTACACATGCTGCCCTTTTCCACAATGCTCAGCACTTGCCACACAGACGATCCACAAACATTTGCTGACTATTCCTCTTTTCTTTCAACCTAAAATTTAAGTGGCTATTTCTTCCACCAGAAACACCTGTCCTTTGGGCCTACCTTCTCCAGAAGGAAAGACAGGGGGGGGTCATTTTTTTTCCTCATAGAACTTGTTAAATCAGGGCTCATATATTTTCCATCACATGGGAAGACAGATGTTTGTTTTTGAAGAATATGATTGAGAGAAGAAAAGAATGCTGATAAAGCATTTACCTCACCCAAAGGAAGTGCAGTTACTGCCTGGGACCACTTTGGAGAATCAAAGTTAGAGTCCTGGATATGCAAATCTCACACTTGAAATTGTAGTGAAATTGACAGAGTTTCGGTAACACAAGGAATAAGAAGTGACCTGAGGACAGGAAAGGCAGAGAAAGTCTTCCATATGACACTGTGTGACCTAATCTCTCATGTTTTTCTTTTTCTTTTTTTTTAACTTTTAAAAACATGAAACAGGTGCTCCAGCTTGGTATAAAGAAACTGAGTAATACTGACTAGGAGAGACCCAGTTTTCCTGTTAGCCTTATTTTCATCCACTAAAGAGTCACTTCAATAAATAAAGTCAGCTCTTGATAATCTACATATAGGCTGTTAGATATTCAAGCTATCTAAAATTAATTCTTAACAATTTATCCACTCATTACCCATTCAACAAATATTTACTGAACACCTGGTATATGCCAAGCACTAATGCATAAATTTGTTTTAAGATAAGAAATAAAACGGATGCTATATGAAGTCTATCAAAAAAAAAAAGTCCCTACAAGTATATACCAACTGTCAAACATTATTTTTCATTCTGTTCTCTTTCCTTGAAGGTGATTTTTTAATCCCCAATCAAGATTTCCCCCAATTCATTCCCAAATACCAGCATATCTTCAAAGAATGCAAGCGGGTTATTTCACAGTAAAAATGCTGATTTACACTATCACAACACACATTTCTCCAAAGAAGTGGTTAAATTTCTTTGGTTAGTAAAATACTGAATTCTCTTGGTTTGCATACATTTCTCAGAAATCATTGGTAAGTAGCCCCAGTTTGCTGGAAACCTAGCCATGAAGAACAGACAAGTTATTAATACAAGACAGAATGTTCCTCAGTGTTGAGGGACTGCTTCACAGGGCCAGCTCTTCATAAAAGCTGTTCACAGCTTGACCCCTTAAAGATGCCTCTTAAAGTAATGCCTGTGCTGCCAAAGGGAGGGAAACCTGCATGTTTTGTCTAGGGTGAGACAAGCAAGTCCTTGTCACACTTTCACTCTCTGCTTTGCAAACTGCTGCACTTCATCTCACCTTAATTTAATTCTTTCTCTTCCCCATTGCCCTATTCAATCCCTCAGTTGACATGTCTGATCTCTGTAATAATATTCAAGTCCCTAAGAAAGTATAAAGCTGGGATTTTACTCTATTTCTCTAAGCAGAACTTAATTAGGAAGGTAAATCTTCTGCCAAGAAGTCAAATACAAATGACATGTGACTAGATGTCATCTGAAGCCACACAACCCTCTGTGTGGTAGGGTCCAGTTTGCCAGGGTCTGACAAAGCCAGGAGCTAATTAGACAGATGTCTGGTGTTGTAAGTCTTTCTTCCAGATAACAATAGAGGAAGTGGCAAGGTCACTGTTGAAATGTAGATAAGGAGCAGCCTTCTGGGCTGAGTGGACATACACCTCCTCTAAAAACGGAGGTAAGCAAAGGCCCTAAGCAATCAGCCAGACCTTGTACTTCCCTTTGGTGCTAACCCCAGTGTCATCACCAATGGCTCTGCCTACCTTATGCTGTGTTGGCAATGTCCTCACCTCTCAGACCGATCCTTGGGGGGTCGCCTCAGTGATAGCATACAAACAAATTAGAGTGGGGCTGGAGCAGGGGAGAACTGGCCAAGATTGTGTGGTCTTAATAAAGGCCTGTATTGTGCTCTGTTGCCCCCAGAAACAGCCTGGATTCAAATCAACATTAAAACCAAATTACAGTTGAGTTAGATTTAATTCCAACAAAATGCCTTCCTTTTGGTATTATCAGCACACATTCAATTCAATTCAGAAACTATATGTTTCCTTTTTAAGTATTATATACCATGGGGGGTTTTGTTTGTTTTTGTTTTTTGTATAGAGGCAACTGATTATTTTTCCCCCTCAACTGTGCCCAATTCAACAGGTTTATTACTTATTTCCTGGGAGGAAGGGGGAAAGCTTTTGTCAGTCATCACCAAAAACAAAAAAACATTTGTTGAATTGTTTAATTCAACTAAAACAAGAAGCAAACTGCTCTGGAGTGGATTTTTAAAATTTCCAAGCTATAGTAATATAAAATGAATATCAATACCTTTGTTTTAAAAGACACCACCTTACTATTTTATCCAGGTAAACATGAGAAACTGAAAATATCCTTTTAAACATTCTCCTAGTTTATGCATAGACTAGAAAAGAGTGAAAAGCTTTCCTGATTTTTCAATTCCAAGAGGAATCCGTCCAAACCGTTTCTATTATTAGCACCACAAAATGGTAGCTAAAGAAGTTACTGTGGTTAACATGAATAATTTCATAGTCTCAGAAGAATTCAGTCGCTTTGTCTTCTCAGTTCCTCTTTAGAACTGGATCCCAAACACATTTCGCCGCCCTGAGTTGTTATAAAGAAAACCATATAAAATTTCTTCTCAGAACTTAAAAAATAGCCACGCAAAGCACTAAAAACAACAGCGAGACATTAGGCTGGAGACTTAACCAGGAACTTTTTTAACCAGTTCATTGAAACTCTTAAGATTCAGTCGTTCCAGTTCAGTTCAGTCACTCAGTCGTGTCCGATCTTTGCACCCCATGAATCGCAGCACGCCAGGCCTCCCTGTCCAATCACCAACTCCCGGAGTTAACTCAGACTCACGTCCATCGAGTCTTAAGATTACACATACATTATCAGAATTAGAGTTACAGCTTCCAGTTTCTGTCCCATGGCTATCACTGGGCTAATAATATCACCAAAATTTAAACTGTCTTTATGCAATCTTCCAATAAATATGTAAAACACAGTAATATGACCTACAAATAGTTTCAACACATTTCAACACCCTCTAATCTAAAGTCGTTATTTTCTATGATGCGAGACACTAAGAATTTCAAGTTCAGAAAAAAGAAAAAAAAAAACCAAAACACTTCAATTAGTGAGTGAAAGAGGTTAATAATGTTGGCAGGATAGAGTTCTGCTGTTCACCAGGAGAACAGAGGTCAAGCCCCACCACTCTTCACCGAAAATTCCCAGAAACGTTCAACTTGTTTTGTCTTTGAGAAAGATGTTAAGTATTAAAAATTATGTGGGGATTTTAACCTTCAACTTTATTTTCTAACAACTTTTCCCAAAAACAAGGATCTCTGCAAATAAGCCTAGAACTGTTGAAAGAAGATGGCTGGATTTTCTCTTTCCTGGTTTACATTTATCACTCGTCTAAATTCTCAATGGAACAAGTGTAAAACCTCAGAACCCCAGGTGACGCCATCATTCCCCAGAGGCCACAGTTTACCCTTTCCTGTCTCCAAGGGCTTTTCCATTATTTTATTATTTGTTTCTCTGCACTGGGTCTTCATTGCTGCGCAGGCTTTCTCTACTTGTGGCAATTGGGGGCGACTCTCTAGTTGCAGTGACTGGGGGCCTCTCATTGCGGTGGCTACTCTTGTGGAGCACAGGCTCTAGTTGTTGAGGCCTGCGGACTTAGTTGCTCTGCAGTATATGGGATCTTCCTGCACCAGGGATTAAACCCATGTCCCCTGCATTGCAAGGTGGATTCTTAACCTCTGGACCACCAGGGAAGTCCCAAGGTTTTTTTAATGTTACAATTTCTAAAGCAAATCTTTCCATTAAGCACGATTCCCTTCTTAAATAGAGTTTGCCTAACCTGTCAACAAGAAAAAAAGTGAACCTTTTTTGGATACTGCAATGTGATCATTTGTGAACACTAGTCTACTAGGATATATTAAAATTCCAGGGACTTCTTTGATGCTTCAGTGGTTAAGAATCCACCTTCCAATGCAGGGGATGTGGATTCAATCCCTAGTCAGGGAACGAAGATCCCACATGGCCCATGCTGCAACGAAGACCCAGTGCAGCGAAAAAACTAAAATACAGCTAAATTAGGAACTAATTAGATGTTAGTGAGCGTTTACTCAGTGCCAGGCACTAGTGTGAAGTGCTTTACTTCTCTCATTTAATGCTAAGAGGTAGCTTATATCTAATAATAAGAAAGTAATATATATACCTAATATTACCTAACACTACCATGAAGAAAGGGCTTCCCTGGTGACTCAGTTGGTAAAGAATCTGCCTGTATGCAGGAGACCTGGGTTCAATCCCTGGGTTGGGAAGATCCCCTGGAGAAGGGCATATCAACCCACTCCAGTATTCTTGCCTGGAGAATCCCATGGACAGAGGAACCTGGCGGGTTACAGTCCGTAGGGTCACAATTGAGTCAGACACAATTGAGCGACTAACACTTTTCACCATGAAGGAAATTATCATATACCTCACAAGTGGCTACCTCAGGTCAGTTCAAGTCCAAAACTCAAGCTCGTTAGCCTTTGCATACTACACGACTTCTCAAGAACAAGGTTCCCTGAGCAGGAATTAGACTAGACCAAGGCCGAGAAAGTTAGAAATTCTGGCCACTAGACCACACAGCATGTGCTGGGTTACCTGACCCCATGCCAAAAATGCCCGGATGGTTATGTTTGGCAGTCTGCTTTTTTATAGTTTTTGTCTCCTGCTGATTTCATTGCTTCCATGTTTCACATAGATATAGACTTTCTACCATCCACCAGCAAGTTAATCTGGAGCAACCTCTCTTCTCCCTTTATCACAACTTGCCATTTTAGATGCTGTTTTCCAGTTTACAAAGTGCTTCCACATACCTTATCTCATCTATCTAATTTGCTATTTCTAATCAGTTTGGGGATGAGCAACCCAGAATTACCCATAATTCCACAGGCTTCGATAAATAAAAGCAATTAGGTTCTGAGTGAGGCTTAAGCAGACTCCTAGGAATGAAGTGCACATGTCCAAGGACAAAGAGCGGGCATTCTTTTGCAGCCCAGACCTTGCCTGACACTCAGTCATTCTAGCAATCATTCATTTAATAAACATTTACTGAGCACCAGCTATGTGCCACATTCTGTCATGACTGCTGGCATTACAAGGATGATCAACCTCTAGTTCCTGCCTTTGAGAGCCCAAGACTAGTAGAGAGGAAATGTGACCACAGATTACCATGCTGAGAATGGGCAGGCAGCAAAAAGGTAGCTGTGCACAAAGGATATATGGGAAATGGATGCTAGCTGCCCAGTCAGCAGAGGATTTTCTAGACGAATCCAAGGCTGATGAGGTTCTCGCTTCGGTGGCAGGACTCTAGGGGTTGCTGGACGAACTGAAACTCTAAATAAACCAGGGAAAAAGTTCTCGACTCTAGCTACACATTAGAATCACTTGGGGAGCTTTCAAAATCAAATAATAACAAGACCACTTCGGGAAAATTTGGGGGCAGCACTTACTCAGGCCAAACATACACATACCCTATGACCCAGCAGTTCCATTCCTATGTATAAACCAGCAGAAATGTGTACCAGAAGACACACACAGGGATATTCATAGTAGCAATTGTTTCATAGGCAACCCCAAACTGGAAACAACCCAGATGTCCATCAACAGGTGAATTGGATAAAGAAATAGGGGTCATCTACACAATGGAATACCACTAGGAATAAAAAATAGAGAACAACGAAGCACAGACTCTAGGGCGCCTGGGCTCAGTAGCTGGTGGCAATGGCTAGTTGCCCTGCGGCATGCGGAATTTTCTCGGACCAGGGATCGAACCTGTGTCCTCTGCACATGGCAGGCAGATTTTTAACCACTGAACTCACCAGTTCCAGATGTGTTCAGTTTGTAAGAATCCAAGTGAACTTTTACTCAGGACTTGTGCAGTTTCCTGAATCATGCTGTACGTCAATATAAAGTTTACTTAAACATTAAAAAGAAGAAGAAACAGTGAGGAAGGCCTAGATCTCACTGCAGACCAATTAACCCAAAAGCCCAGTGTGGGTAGACCCCAATATTTGTATTTTTTAAAAAACACCCCTAGTGGCTCTGATGTACAGCTATGTGTGAAAACCAAGGCTAGATGTTCCCATATTCTCAATAGCTCCTTTGGGTTAACAGCCTGGCACGTGGCAAAGGGAACAAGTTCTGAAGTAAGGAACATCAGTGATTACATTCTGGCTCTGTTTTGCACTGGCAGTGTGTGGCATTTGTCTGGATCATCCCCAAACCTCAGTTTCCACCAGTGTATAATGGGCACAATATCCTCTCCCCACCTAGGACTGTTGTGAGGATGAAATGAAATAATATATTTAGAGCACCTAGCATGCAACCTAGAACACAGTATGTGCTTGAAAAATGGTAGGTACCCACCTCCTCTCCCTCCTTCATGTCTAAGTTCCTAAGTCTCAAGCCCAGTGATGAGCAGATCGCTGTAGACAAACAAAACTCACACTCTCCGGTTTCTCCTCCTGAATGAGTTTCTTTGTAGACTGAAGTAATATTATACTTGGGCTAGTGACGTCAAATGAATGTCAGACATTTCTGGGCCCTGGGGGCTCACTCTGTTCAACACTGCCACCCCCAAAGATGATTGGAAGAGGAAGCAGACCACAGATCAATACCAACCACAGACCCTCCTGTGGAAAGCTTTGTCCCTGACCTTACCCCTAGTAACAGCAACAGTCCTGTGGAGGTGGCAAGAAGAGACAGAAAGAAACAGTAGCTTGGGAGGACATACCAGCCACGATATGTACCAAATGAGACACTTTTGTATCAAATGTCATGTTGGCATAAAAAACAAAGCAGAATCATGGGCTGAAGAAGCAGAAGATTCGGGTAGAGAGTTTTGATGACACCACCCATTCAGCTGTGTGACTTTGGTTCACTAAACTTTTCTGTTTCTCTGGCCAATGAAAACAATGCCATCTCTCCTACATCCTTTACAAGGGGCACAGTGAGTTTTAGATAAGATAAATAGAATGCTTTCCAAAACCTGAAGCAGCAAAGGAAGGCAAGATGAGATTTCTAGGCTGGGAAATTTACTTTGTTCCAAACTCCAGTCACCAACCACCACCCCTCCTCCCCAAGACTGAGAACTCTCTGATATTAACTGCTTCAAGCACACCCAGAGACTCACCAGCCTGAAGCTCGCTTATGTAAGAAGAGACTGCAGCACCTGCCTGGCATGTAGCATAATACTTTGCTTAAGAGAAATCCTTGGAAATGCCTCAGCTGAACTACAAGGGCAGGCCCAGCTTACATTTTGGAGACAGCGCTCTCAGTCACGGAACACCAGAACTGTGGCTGGACCAATGATGTCATCGGAGCTCTTCTTACCATGGTCAATGTCAAAATTAAGATAGGAAGTTCAAGGACAAATCGTGGGGTTCCCAGGCAAATACAGTTAGAAAAACAGTCTGGACCTCAGAATCTTGCTTTTAAAATTGTCTCCTCTCCTATATGGTTTCTGGTTTAATGTGAAGCTTTTCTTGACAAAAGGTACATAGTTGCATACAAAAATATATTCCCTTAGGACTCTATTTTTCTCCCACTACACATTAGGAGAGACAAAAAAAAAAAAAAATCATGTGAGTCACCCCTGTATCCAAAAACAATAACAAACCAAAAATAAAACTATAAGATTTTCGAAGAGACAGATAAACTTAAGGCTCTCCACTCTAGAGCTGAGAACGAAATCGCTCAAATACCTGTTGGGTTCCTAAATGGACTGGAAAATGAAAACTCGAAATTAACCACAGGTACGTTGGAACATCTTGTAGATTACAGGACTTTCCCCATCCACAAACCATTTCTGCGACAGACCTGTGTACTCAATGCCTAAAATATCCCCAAATGTTAGGATGCCGGGAATTGGGGGGGGACGGGGGGGGTATGTCAATTAGTATAAAAGAAAAATAGTACTGTTGACTCCTGCCTGGTTTCAGGGAAAAGAAGAATGGGTCTGATTGCAAACCTCGCGGCGCAGAGCCGGACAACTCGCCCCTAAGTTTGGCGCGTTCCCCGCTCTCCGCCCTCGGCCCCCGCCCCCGCTCCCGGCACCAGGAGCCTCAGAGCCCCGCGAGGCCCTGGCGGAGGACGACCCCCGCCGGCCACGGCCGGGGAGGAAGGGCGTCTCCTCGCCAACGAGGGTCCTTCGGCCCCACCCCCAGGCCCTCGCGCGTCCCCTTCCCCTGACCCTTCGCCCGGGCAGGTCACCTGCTTGACGGCTGCCCGCTGGTCCTCCAGATTTTCGCTCCGCTCTATCCGCGCTGCCGCCGCCTCCGGGAAGCCGCTCGCCCTCCCGAGTCACCGGGCCGGCGAGCGGGCGGCCGAGCCGGTGCCAAGGCTGCGGGAACGGTTCCACTCGGCCGGAGCTGGTACTCTGCCCTGAGCGCGGCCGCCACCAGGGCGAAACTGGAGAGCTGGGCTCGGCTCGCCGGGGCGGGGAGGGGCGACTGCAACTTTGCTCCTGGACGCGGACGAGGAGGGGGCGCCCGTCTCCAAACTCTGAGCAGCGCCCGCAACCTCTCCAGACCAGGGTTTTTTTGTTTTTTGTTTTTAATGCTCCCCCCCCCTCCTTTTTTAGCCTAAAGGGAAGCTAGATGCTGGCCCTCAAGTTCTTGTTTCCAAAGAGGCGGGGAGCGCGGGGCCGAAAGCGGGGTGCGAGAGACGCGCCCTGCTGGGTGCGCGGGCGGCGAGCCGGCCGAGGGCGCGCGGGGCGGCAACGGGCGGGCAGCGGCTGCCCTGGGAACCCGCCTTTGCGGCCGCTCCGCACCCGGCTCTCAGTACCTCGCCGGCCCCCTCCAGCCGGGAGCCAGAGCCCGGGAGGGAGAGCGGCCTGGAGGGACCGGGCCAGCGGCGGGGAAGCAGTGACCCGGACCTGGATCGCCGAAGTAGGAACTGGAAGTGACAGCGGCGCAGGGCAGAGCAGCCGCCGCCGCCGCCGCCGCCGCCCAAGGCTACGCCGTGGCGGCTCAGCAGAAGCACGGAAGCAGCGGCGGCGGCGGCCACCACTGCGCATGCTGCTGCCGCCGGGTTCTAACCACCGAGCCCGGGGCTGCCGCCGCGCTGGCCTGCCGCGGGCCTCTGCTAGGCTCGCGGGCAATGGGAATCCCGGCCATCACTGAGCAGGCCCTGCACAGGTGGCACCGCTCCTCCTCCAAGCCACCGGGACACGGCGTTGGAGCCCCCAAACCCTGTGGTGAGCCGCTGAGCTACCCAGAGAGGAAGCACTCTCCCAGCGGGCCCTCCGGCACCCCTCCCTTCCCCGAACATGTCCTGGATGCCCTTCCCGGACTTCTCGAATAACAGGCCCCACACCAACAGTTCTCTCGAGGAGAATGGCAACAGGTTCGTGAGAAAGGCAAATATTTACCGACCTTACTGAACGTCCAAGGTTATTTACGAACAAGCAATGAATCGGTAGATTAGGATGGCCAGAGTCATGGGTGTCATTTGATGTAACTCACGGAAATTCCAGTAGGAGTGTCAGACTGGCTCGACAGAAAGAGGAAAAAAAAAAAAAAAAGACCAAAAACTTACCAAAATCCTCTTTAGTCTTCTCACTAGCTCAAATTGAGCGGCTAAATATACAAAGCTTTCCCCAGCGGAAACTGATGGAAATGGGCCAGTTAAAAACAGTGTCCAACAGTGAGACATTACCAATCCTTACTCCAGCCTCTTCATGTTTACAGATGAGTCAACCGAGGCTGAGAGAAGGGGACTCTGAGTTCTCAGAGAGAACGTCGCCGTTTCAGGGCCTGATACCCACTGCAGCTACTGCTTAGCTGCCTGGTCTCTGCCTCACTGCTCCAGGGAGGCTTTGCTCTCCTAGAGCCCAGATCGATTATGGGAGATTTAGCCCTTGACTCATGATCATTAGTAGAGCTGCCTTCCTTCCAGAACTGCTTCCCTGTCGAGCAGCCCCTGGGAAATGGCAAATCGTCCATCCCACAGGCCCCACTTTGGGGAGGGCACCCATGCTGTTCCAGTGACAAGGCAGATGGAGTGACTCAGGGAGACAGGAGGCAGTTACGGGTGGGGGCAAAGAAAAAGCCATACTGATACCAGCTGGTGAGAGAGAGAGAGGAGGGAGAAAGAGAGTGAAAGAAACCCTAACTGAGCTTCATATACGTTCAATGAAATCCTTCATAAACAAAACAGCTTTCTACAAAGTAGGGTTGCCCAGGAGGCAGAATAGGAGAATTTGTAGAGTATCCCTGGCAAAGGGTTGTTCATAAAAGCGGCAGGTAAAAAAGAAGTGCCTACTGGGGATGAGGCTGGGGGAAGCCTGGCTGAAAGGAAAAACCCAGAGGGACTAGAGCTGGGACAAAACCAGTCCTTTCCTGGGGCTTAGCCAGGGACCGCGTAGTCAGAGAGGTACCACCCAGGCAAGTCGCAAATGATCACAAGAACTATATCTGTCCCTGACTCCCAGCAAGTTCAAAGGCAGAACAAGACCATGCTAGGATAGTCCTGTCCGAAGGGCTTATTGGTCACAATTAGTGACACTCTACCTAGACATGAGGATTTTTCCATATGTTCTACGAAGATTTCTCTTGAAGCCTGAGTGTCCTCCCTGCCTTCTCCATTCTGTAAATAAATAAGAAAGATACATTTGGTTCACAGAAATGGGAAATACAAATAAACCAATAAAGGCATGAGAGATGTCCAAACGCACATGGAATCATGAATTCATATTACAGCAATAAATCAGATACCATTTGCACCCAACATTTTAGCCAACATTAATGATAAATAATATCCAGGCCACCAGAGACATGAGGAGAAGGCACTTTCTACCACTGTTGGTAGGATTAGAACTGCATACAGCATGTTTGTAAGGAACATTTGAGAGTATCAAATTTTAACACAGTTATTCCATTTCTATTAAGAAAGATGCTTCAAGAACAATCACAGATGTACACAAATCTCTATGTGCATATACAACATTGACCCTACTGGCTTTATCCCAAGAATACAAGATTGATTTAAAATATGAAAATTAATAATGTAATAAACATTGCAGTATAATAGAAGAGAAAAATCCAATGGTCATCTTAACAGATGCAAAAAAAAAAAAGCATTTTGAAAAAATCTGGCACCCTTTCATGATAAAAAATACTCAAAAAACTAGGAATGGAATGGAACTCCTTTAATCTAGATAAAGAAGCATCTATGAAAACCCACAACTACCATTATGCTTAATGGGTGAAAGATCAATTGTATTTCTATGCAATGAACAACCCAAATGTTGAAATTAAGGAAACAACTATTCCATTTGCAATAGTATCAAAAGAAATAAAATACTTTGGAATAAATTGAATCAAGGAGGTACAAGGCATGTACACTGAAAATTACAAAACATTGTTGAATGAAATTTTAAAAGACCTAAATCAATGGAAAGACATCCTGTGTTTATGGATCAGAAGACTTAATGTTGTTCAGATGGCAGTATTCCCCAAAGCATATACAGACTGAATACAATCCTTATTAAAAATTCCAGTTTGCTTTTTGCAGAAATGCACAGGCTGATCCTATCCATATGCACACACAAGAGATCCCAGAATAGCCAAAAATTATTTTGAAAATGAAGAACAAAGTTGGAGGGACTCATGCTTTCTGATTTGAAAACTTACCACTCAGCTACATTTAATCAATTCAGTGGGGGAAAGAATCATCTTACAGAAAGCAAGGGAATTCCAGGGAAAACATGTACTTTCTGTTTCATTGACAACACTAAAGTCTTGACTGTGTGGATCACAACAAACTGTGGAAAATCTTTAAGAGAGGGAATACCAGACCCACCTTACCTGCCTCCTCAGAAATCTGTATGTAGGTCAAGAAGCAACAGTTAGAACATTACATGGAATAATGGACTGGTTCCAAATTGGGAAAGGGTGTGACAATGCTGTATTTGTCACTCCGTTTTTTTAACTTATATGCAGACTATATTATGTGAAATTGCCAGGCTAGATGAAGCACAAGCTGGAATCAAGATTGCCGGGAGAATATGAACAACCTCAGATATGTAGATGATACCACTCTAATAGCAGAAAGTGAAGAGAAACTAAAGAGCTTCTTGATGATAGTGAAAGAAGAGAGTGAAAAAGCTGGCTTAAAGCTCAACATTCAAAAAACCAAGATCATGGCATCTGGCCCCCTCACTTCATGGCAAATAGATGGGAAAAAAGTGAAAACAATGACAGATTTTATCTTCTTGGACTCCAGAATCACTGTGGACGGTGACTGCAGCCATGAAATTAGAAGATGCTCCTTGCAAGGAAAGCTATGACAAATCTAGACAGCATATTAAAAGCAAAAGCATCACTTTGCCAACAACGGGTCTGTCTAGTCAAAGCTATGGTTTTTTCAGTATTCATGTGAGAGTTGGACCATAAAGAAAGCTGAGCACTGAAAAATTGATGCCTTTGAATTGCGGTGCTGGAGAAGACTCTTGAGAGTTCCTTGGAGTGCAAGATCAAACCAGTCCAATCCTAAAGAAAATCAACCCTGAATATTCATTGGAAGGACTGATGCTGAAGCTCCAATACTTTAGCCACCTTGATGCAAAGAGCCAACTCATTGGAAAATACCCTGATGCTGGGAAAGGTTGAAGGCAAAAGGACAAGAGGGCAGCAGAGGATGAGATGGTTGGTTATATACCATCACTGATCAATGGACAGTAATCTGAGCAAATTCTGGGAGATAGTGAAGGACAGGGAAGCCTGGCATGCTGCAGTCCATGGGGTCACAAAGAGTCAGACATGACTGAACAACAACAACAAACATCAAAAATACCAACGTGACATTTTTTCACAGAACTAGAACAAATAATTCAAAACTTTGTATGGAAAACACAAAAGACCCCAGATAGCCAAAACAATCTTGAGACAGAAGAACAGAGCTGGAGGAATCACACTCTGTGACTCCAGGCTATGCTACAAAGCTACAGCAATCAAAACAGTATGGTACTAGCACAAAAGCAGATACATTGATCAGTAGAACAGAATAGAGAGCCCAGAAATAAACCCACTCACTTACAGTCAATTAATCTATGACAAAGGAAGCAAGAACATACAATGGAGAAAAGATAGTCTCTTTAATAAGTGGTGCTGGGAAAGTGGAGAAGGCAATGGCACCCCACTCCAGTACTCTTGCCTGGAAAAATGCCATGGACGGAGGAGGCCTGGTGGGCTGCAGTCCATGGGGTCGCTAGGAGTCGGACATGACTGAGCGACTTCACTTTCCCTTTTCACTTTCATGCATTGGAGAAGGAAATGGCAACCCACTCCAGTGTTCTTGCCTGGGAGAATCCCAGGGACAGGGGAGCCTGGTGGGCTGCCGTCTATGGGGTCGCACAGAGTCGGACACGACTGAAGTGACTTAGCAGCAGCAGCTGGGAAAAAGTGGACAGCACATGTGAAAGAATGAAATTAGAACATTCTCTAACACTATACACAAAACTAAACTCAAATGGATTAAAGACCAGATACTATAAAACTCCTAGAGGAAAACATAGACAGATTATTCTTGGACATAAATCACAGCAATATTTTTTTGATCCATCTCCTAAAGCAAAGGAAATTTAAAAAATAAACAAATGGCACCTACAACTTAAAGTTTTTGTACAGCAAAGGAAACCATTGACAAAATGAAAAGACAATCTACTAAATGGGAGAAAATATTGCAAATGCTGACTAATAAGAGGTTAATATCCAACATATATAAACAGCTCATGCAACTCAACATCAAAAAAACAACCCAATTTTTAAAATGGGGCAGAAGACCTGAATAGATATTTTTCCAAAGAGGTAAAGCAGATGGCCAACAGGCACATGAAAAGATGCTCAGCATTGCTAATCATCAAGGAAGTGCAAATCAAAACCACAATGAGGTATCACCTCACACCTGTCAGAATGCCTATCATGAAAAAGAACACAAATAACAAATTTGGGAGGGTATTGAGAAAAAGGAACCCTCCTACACTGTCGATGGGAATGTAAATTGGTGCAACCACTGTGGAAAACAGTATGGAGGTTTCTCAAAAAACTAAGAATAGAACTACCATATGCCCCAGCAATTTCACTCCTGGGTGTAACACCAATTCAAAAGATACATGCACCTCAATGTTCATAGCAGCATTATCTACAATTTCCAAGGTATAAAAGCAATCTAAGTGTCTATCGGCAGGTGAATGGATAAAGACAATGTGGTGTGTGTGTGTGTGGTGTGTGGTGTGTGTTATGGCTGGAATACTACTCAGCCATAAAAAAGAACTAAATAATGCCAATTTATCCCAACATGGATGGACACTTGGATGGCATTATGCTAAGTGAAACAAGTCAGAGAAAGACAAGTACTGTATGATATCATTTATATGTGGAATCTAAAAAATACAACAAGTTAGTGACTAAAACAAACAAAAAAGCAGACTCACAGATATGGAAAACAAACTGCCTGAGGGGAGAGGGAAGGAGGAAGAAGGCAACATAGGGATAAGGGAATAAAAGGGGTTATTATGGGACTATATGAAATCATATGTGTGAAACTTTTGAAAATTAGAAAGCACTATAGAATTTTAAGAATTTTTCGTGTAATAAAAAATAATTTTTAGGGACTTCCCTGGTGGTCCAGTGGTTAGGATTCCTCACTTCCACTGGTGGGGGCCCAGGTTTGATCCCTGATTGGGGACCTAACATCCCACAAGCCACACAACACAGCCAATAATAATAACAATTTTAATTAAATTAAAAAGAAAGAAAATGGGGAAATATTTTTAAGAAGATACTATCAAAGTCTGGGAGGCACTTCAGAAGCATCCTTGTCTCCCAGGTGTCTCAGCGTACTTCCCTGGTGAGTTGCTAGTGGCGTGAGCCTCTAGCGACCCTAGGATACCAGAGCCACATGAGAACACAAAGATGGAGGTCACTTGCAGAGACCAGCTGGCCACTTAGAGGGTCAGAAGGCAGCAGCTCTTTTATGTGGTCACCGTGCCCCACAGTCAACACTCAAATTGTCAATGTACTGCTGCATCTCTGCTTTCATTTTTCTAGATTTCCAAACTGACCGTTCCCAGCTGGCACTCTTTCTGTATATAAATAATAGTGTGTCCTTGGCAACAATCAAGCCCTGCTCTTTTTGCTTTTTAAACATTAACAGTTTCATAGTGTCAACAAAAAAAAAGTATTAAGTATGCCCTAAGGGAAGGCTACCCACTCCAGTATTCTGGCCTGGAGAATTCCATGGACTGTATGGGAACGCAGAGTAGGACACAACTGAGCAACTTTCACTTCACTTCGCTTCAGGACTAGGCACTATGCTAGGTACTTTAGATCTGAGAGATACTCTATCTAAAGTGACAAGATACAGAAACAATTTAAATGTTCATCAATGGATGAATGGATTTCAAGAAAAGATGTGGTATATACACACAATGGACTGTTTTTCAGCCATGCAAAAGGAGGATATTCTGGCATTTGCAAAACAGGGATGGACTTCTGAGCACATTATGCTAAATGAGATAAGTCAAACAAAATACTGTATGGTCTCACTTATACATGGAATCTTAAAAAATCAAACATAAAAAAAGAGCCGTTACCAGGGGGTGGGGGCTGAGGGATGAAAACTGACATTGTTTAAGCTTACCAACCTACAATGAGTAGTAAATACACCATAGTGGTCTAATGTCCACTATAGGGAACACAGACAACAATATTGTACTTAGGTGATGTGATAAATATAGCTACAATGGCAATGATATTACAAAATATAAATGCATCAAGGTAACACATCGTATGCCTTAAATTTACACCATATTGTACGTCAAATACTTTCAATTTTTAAAATAATGTTTTTAAATTTGCAAATATTTGTGTTTAAGTCTATCTCCTAGCTACCTTGGGAACTTGAGACTGAATGGTCAGTATTTTTGGCTGCTGGGTGCACCCTCGCTCAGCTTTCAATCTCATTCCTCATGTATTGATTTTATTAATCTTCCCTCAGGGTTCTAGGAGTGCCTCAGTATGACTGCTGTGCACCCCTTTCAGGCATAATTTTGTGTGCAACACTACCTGTAATAATGGTATGAGTGAACAGCTATTATGCATGCTTTATGTGCAATGACATATGAAGTGCTTTAGATGCATTATTTCATTTGATCTTTAAAAGAATCCAATGCAGGGACTTCCCTGGCCGTCCAGTGATTAAGACTCCCTGCTTCCACTGCAGGGGGCAAGGGTTTGATCCCTGGTCAGAGAACTAAGATCCCACATGCTGCAAGCTATGGTCAAAATATTAAAAATAAATAAACAAATCCAATGCAGTACCTATTACTCATGTCTCCATTATACAGATGAGGAACCTGGAGCAGAGAGAGGCCAAGTAACTTCTCAGAATCACACAGAGCCAAAATTCTGACCCATGTCTGTCTGTCAAACTGGAGAAGGATGTGGTTAACCATCCTGCCAGATATTGCCTCCTCACAATATTCATCTGATGCTCAGGGCCAGCCTGAATTATCCAAAAGAGATCAAAATATGTTTGGTGACCTTCATGTAAGAAACGAAAATTATGTTATACTTTTAAAGAAATGTTTGTGTCCAAAGTGGCCAAAATATTTTAAGTATGGGTGCTTAACGGAGTAAGCATTAATTATCAGAAAAATCCACTTATGTGAAACGACTCATTCTTCAACAATGCCAGACCCAGGAGGTGTTTCTGTATCACCTAGTATTCTTAGAACCACAAAGAAGCTCAATATACCTTCTGACAGCTTCAGAGTGCATGAATCATTGGCAACCTCACCATGTTTTTATTTAACAAATGAAAAGAAAATGCCATGATCTGTTCAGAGCAGACATCATTCCATAAGGGATATAGAGTAGGTTGCACCTGCCTTAAAAGCCATACACACCGTGTGCCCAGGCACACACACAGAAAGATAAAGAGAGAGAGAGAGGGAAGGAGCTAAAATTTGGCAATAAGGAAATCTGGAATAAAATATTCTGAAACAAGCATAACTTGATGCTATGGCTAACTTTCAGAAAAATTCTGAAGGAAGCAAAGTTTATCTGGGGAAAAGGTACTTGTACTAGTACTACTAGTAGTTAACTAACACTAGGAGAAAACTTTCTGTGTGCCATGCACTCTTCCAAGGATGCGAATTCTTTGAAACCTTATACCAATCCCATGAGACAGGTGCTGCTATTCTTCCCATTTTGCAGATATGGAGACTGAGGCATAGAGCCATAGTTAAGTAACATGCCCAAGGTCACAAAGCTACTAGCAAGAGATAACTGAGATTTGAACCCAAGTAGTCTAATACCAGAAGGTGTGTAAAAGTGTTAGTCGCTCAGTTGTATCCAGTTCTTTGCAAGCCCACAGGCTGTAGCCCACCAGGCTCCTCTGTCCATGGGATTCTCCAGGCAAGAATACTGGAATGGGTTGCTGCCCCCTTCTCCAGGGAATCTTCCCAACCCAGGGATTGAACTCGAGTCTCCTGCATTACAGGCAGATTCTTTACTGTCTGAGCCAGTAGGGAAGATTCCAGGCTCAAACCAGTACTAATACTTCTTACACCCCAGGTCCTGTGCTGAGTACTCTACCTACGTTATTTCATAGATCTTTGGAATTTGGAGCTCTTAGCTCTAAATTATTATGCAGTATCTCATTTGATCCTTAAAACAGCCCCATAAGGTAGTTATTATTGTGTCCATTTTACAGATTAAAGCACTAAAGCACAGAGACATGAAATAATGTAACATACAAGCAGAAGTGTCACCTCCTTTTCAGCAACACCCCCCTATACTTACTGCAAGGATCCACATAACATAAAAGAATACAATGTAACTTAATATACAGTTTCTACCTCAGGCCCAAATTCTTTCATGGCCTCTATTCTAAATTGTTAGTGGGGAAAAGTGGTTATAATTTTTCCACCCTTCCCAACTCAAAAGGATTACAGTAACCCTCTGCAGCATCCAGTGGCCCACTTTGGCCTCCACTTAGTAGGGATGCATACCATACAACCTCTGGCACCAAAAGCCTGCTTTCAGAGCTTGGGAGCTGTTTTTTTTTTTTTAATTTATTTTTAATTGGAGGATAATTGCTTTAGAATACTGTGTTGGTTTCTGCCATACATCAACATGAATCAGCCATAGGTATACATATGTCCCCACCCTCTCAAATCTCCCTTCGACCTACCACCCCATCCCACCCCTCTAAGTTGTCACAGAGCCCTGGTTTGAGTTCCCTGAGTTATGCAACAAATTTGGAGAGCTGTTTTTAAGTGGTACTATATTTTGGTTCTTTAAAATTGAATTATAGTTGATTTACATTGCTGTGTTAATTTCTGCTGTACAGCCAAATGATTCAGTTACACATATACAGACATTCTTTTTCTTAATGTTCTTTTCCGTTATGGTTTATCATAGGATATTGAATATGGTTCTCTGTGCTATACAGTAAGATAAAAGTTACCAATATTTTGAATTTTGATTTTGTTTTGCTTTGGAATTGGTTTCTGGAAAAAAAATAAACAAACAAACAAACAATGACTGAGGACCATCGATCTTAACCATGGTTTCCATAAAAATGCTTCCTCTGTTTAACAGTGAAAATAAGCCTTTTACCACAACACCATGTTCATTAGCAGAGTGAAAAATGACCACAAGGAAGGCAACCTGGGTGGGCTTACCTCCACTTGAAGGGCCGCACATCCTTTCAGGAAGTCATTGATGTTGTTGGTGCAGTCAGCTTCAGTTTGGGGCTCCAGACAGTACTAGAGAAACACAGTCAAATATCACTTGGAGACTGTCATCCCAAGTGGGACACATCATTGCATCATTCGCTGATAACTAGATAAAGTAGGCTTTTTAAGGTGGGGCCAACATTACTGTCAATCCAGGAAGAGAAATTAGCCACTGAAGGAAGTGATGCAAAAATCTAAACGGTTGGTCTTGTTCCAAATGTCACCAAGTCCTTAGCCCCAAGCCATCTGCACTTATAAACTTTCTCATGCTTTCTACCAAAGTGTGGTGATAGCAAATTAGAGAGACCCTGCAAGTTTTTTTCATCCTGACTGCTTTCAACCTATCATTTCCCTCCATCCTCCTCATGATAATGTATTAAAATTGTATTTTCCTCTTCGCTGCTCTTTACATTTGATCACATTTCTCGACATTTTTCATTTTATCACTGTTTTCCAAGTTTGAGAAATTATAAGTAAATCGGTATGTTCAATAAAAACACCAACTGCCTCAAGGAAGGAAATGAACTGTACTCAGTGTCTCATTCCCTGCTGACCTTAAAAAAATAATTTATGGCTCCACTTTTAAACTTAGTCAAGGTGCCCATTTTTAAAATTATTCATACTGGTGATCATGGGTTTCCAACATTCACAATTTTGGATTTTTAAAAATGAGTAAGGTTAGTTTCACTTTGAACACGTGTTGCATTCAAACATATATTTGGTTTCTATTGTTTTAAACAAACCCGTTGTGACATTTTGGATTATTTCTCCTGATTGCTAAATAGCCTCTCTTTCAATGGATACTTTATTTCTTTGAGAAGTAAATCCACACTAAATTTAGTCATACCATCAATAAGCACCCTGAATATCTGTTACAAATCATCCCTTTACTCCACGGACTCACATGAACCTCAGGTTCAAAACATGTCCTCAGTACACAGGGAGGTACAACACGCGTCTCTATGGACAGAGCCAGCTCGTGACGGGGTGTTCTCCTTGTCCCCTGGCACCAGTGGTGTCACAGGTTTTTACTGTACTAACCTCCAGTGGCCAATCACTAAAGGATAACCTTCATTCTCTGACTTTTTCCAACTACGAAAACAGTAAGAAAGAACGGTTAAGTCTCAGAAAGAGATGAAAGCAGGAGTGTCCCATGACCCAAGCAATCGAAATCTCCAGAGTGACATTACCGCTGCTCTCTGGTGGTGAGCAACCCTAAAGATACTGCAAATTTCCCTTACCTTTTCTACAGAGCCAGGCCTTAGTCTGTTGATCAGTTTGCACAGCACTACCCCCATTTTTCAACGAGGACTTCAAGAACTCCTCAGGATCACAGATGGTCTTTTTGGGGGAATCTAATACTCCCAAGGATATGAGCCAGGTCACGACACGCTCTTCTGGATTCATTACTGCAGACTGAATGCTCCCAAGCACCTCTCTGGGGCAGCTGCAAGGACTAAGCCACATCCGCGATTGCATCTGCTGTTGTCTTCCTTTTTGTGAGTTCTCTTCTCGTGCTTGCAGAGCAAAGCTCTAAAACAACGTTCCTTAGACAACGGTGGAAGCCACACCAATTCTGGGATTTGAAAACCACAGAGCTCACACTCAAAGATGTAGAAATAGAATGAATGGGGAAAAAATCCTGGATAACACTGCGTTTCTTTTTCAAAAGCTGCAAAACAAATTCATTAGGATTTTTTTTTTTTAAAAAAAAAAGAAGAAATACATACACACACTCACACCCCTCCCCCTCCCCCCAAAAAAACCAACAGTGCAAGAAGCTGTAAGGGAAGGAAGTGAGCAGGATGCTGGGGAGGGAAGAAAGAGAAGGCAGCGAGCGCTCTGGGAAAACAGAGGCGAGCCAGCACTTCAGGGGACCTTGGAAATGAGATACTCATGGGCCAGTCTGAGAAAACGCTGTCAATAAATAGTCTAGCCCCAGTGAAAATCTGGCTTCTGTCAAGAGGAAGATGCCAACTGGCTCTTAGGTCAGACAGATCTGAGCCTCGTGGGGAGCTGTGCTGGCACAACAGGGCTCAGAGAAGGTAAGCTGGGAAAATTCTTCCAAGAAATGGCCGGATGTCCTCTTACTGTCTCACCGAGATAATGTGTCATGATCATTCCTTTGCAAAACACGTTGAATTGCACGGTGACAACGTGCCAAGCAGATGAAGACTGTGCCTGCTGTCAGCCATCACTCTGTGTAAGCACAAACTAGAAGAATGGCATTTTACTTTGCAGCCAAAAAGCTATGTTTAGGGAAATAGACTAAGGATAACATCTGACATCCTGTTTACTTGCATTCTTGAGCGATTCTTTTTCTGGACCTGGTTCCACTACACAATCCAAGCTGCAGTGCCCTTAGCAAAAGGCTCAGACACAGTCATATCGGCTAGTGAAAAGCACTTGGAAACAGAATTTTCGAGAACAAAAGAACACTTGTCCTCTGTCTTTACTACAGTCTGAAGTTGATGTTTCCCCAACAAGAAACATTTTGCCTTCAAAATATTGCTCTGGAAAAAAAAAATGGTCTATAACAAGAGATCGACACTATTCTTAAAACAGCTTCATAACCAGTTATAATAGCCACATGATTAGGAAATTTATGATAAGGCCAACAGTATAGCCTAATCTGGGCAAATGCATGGTACTCACCATCACTACCCTCTCCTGATGCTTGGGATCCTGCTAACTTTAAGAATCTTTTCAACAGAGTGACAGGCATCTACTACCAAATAATCAGCTTAGATAATCCTGCTACATGTTTGGGGAACTTTCCTGGTAGTCCAGGGGCTAAGACTCCACTCTCCCTATGCAGGGGGCCCAGGTTCCATCCCTGGTCAGGGAGCTAGATCCCATATGCCACAGTGAAGATCCCACGTACCACAACTAATACCAGGTGCAGCCAAATAAAAATTGTTTTTTAATCTGGCTACATTCTTTCAAAGCTTCCCCTTTCTACCCTTGTCGTAACAGTTATCCAGACTTGACCACTGTCATTTGTTGATCTGTCTCTCCACCGGAATATAGCCTCCACTAGGGGAGGGGTCTTGTCTGCCCTTGATGAATGCTGTCCCCAGCAGAGTGCCTGGTACACAGCAGACCATTTTAATGACTTAAAACCAACATGTTTTCCTTGCCTAATGATTTTTGTACTTTACTGAGATATAATTGACATAATGAATCACACATTAGTTAAGATGTATGATTTAATGGATTTTGACATATGTATACATCCCATGATACAATCATGCACACACAATTCAAAAAATTTTTCTGTCATCCCCCAAAAGTGTTATTGTGCCCTTTCAACCCCATCTTCCCTCCTTTCCCTTAAAATCCAGACAATGAACAATCCTTTTTTCAATCCTATAGATTAGTTTGCATTTTCTAGAATCTTGTATAAGTGGAATCATACAGTATGGACCTTTCTGTTGTCACGGTTTCTTGCAGTTAACATCATCACTTTGAGATTCATTCATGTTGTTGTATCTATCAATAATTCTATAAGAAAGATTTGACCTCCAGATATTCAGTTTGATATAATTATATTTATGAGCAAAATAAGTATAGTCAATCAAAAGTTTTCATTGACTTTTGATCCATGACCAAATCTAGGTAATGGAAATAAAACCAAAATCCATGTGTTGATCAATGAAATTCTTAAATGTAACCTGCTTAAATATACTTTGATATCTCATTTCACCAGTTTTCTCACAAATGCTCATCAAAATTGTATTCTACAGACAAACAAATCCGGCAGTATTATTGAGGTATCACTTATATTTTTTGTTGAAGAATAAAGCCTGGGTAATTTCAGGAACCCAGCCTTGTTCAAAATAGGCTTGAAGCCACTGGGGTTATTGGGGTGAAAATCTGCCTCATTTTAGACATTGGCTATCGCAAATGACTGTAGGCAATAGAGTAAAATCAGAAAGGCAAGGCCATCTCAAGCAGAAGAAACACTTCTACTAGTATAAAAGATTGGAAGTTAGGGTTGGTATGGGCAAATGTCAAGAAAGCAAGGCATTCCAGGACAGTAGCAACCATACGGGTGAAAGACTAACCAGGGGAATCCAGGGCAATGAAAAGAAGTTAATGACCTGGGGGAACAGAGTGGAGGGTTGAAAGACCAGGAGATCATAGCGGCACAAAGCACAGGCTTTACATAAGAGTATGAAAAAATAAAATGCTATGCAAAAGTTACCTTGTCAAGCTTGCAAGAAGAGAATGGCAGAAGTAAAGGTGGATACATGTATCCAGAACTTGCATGAAATTACCTCACTGACTCATTTAATTCAAGCAGAAGCCTAAGTTTTCTCTTCCATCATATGAATATTAGAGTCTACCCATTTTGAATGAACAACATTATCTGCTCTCCTTCTGCCATACAGAAATCTAGCGACTATTTTATCTAAGCAACAGTCCAGTTCAGTCACTCAGGTGTGTCCGACTCTTTGTGACCCCATGGACTGCAGCATGCCAGGCCTCCCTGTCCATCACCAACTCAAGGAGTTTATTCAGATTCATGTCCATTCAGTCAGTGATGCCATTCAACCATCTCATCCTGTTGTCCCCTTCTCCTCTCGCCTTCAATCTTTCCCCAGCATCAGGGTCTTTTCAAATGAGTCAGCTCTTCACATCAGGTGGCCAAAGTATTGGAGTTTCAGCTTCAACATTAGTCCTTTCATGAATAGTCAGTATTGATCTCCCTTAGGATGGACTGGTTGGATCGCCTTACAGTCCAAGGGACTCTCAAGAGTCTTCTCCAACACCACAGTTCAAAAGCATCAGTTCTTCGGTGCTCAACTTTCTTTATAGTCCAACTCTCACATCCATACATGACTACTGGAAAAACCATAGCCTTGACTAGACAGACCTTTGTTGGCAAAGTAATGTCTCTGCTTTTGAATATGCTATCTAGGTTGGTCATAACTTTCCTTCCAAGGAGTAAGCGTCTTTTAATTTCATGGCTGCAATCACCAACTGCAGTCATTTTGGAGCCCCCAAAAATAAAGTCTGACACTGTTTCCACTGTTTCCCCACCTATTTGCCACGAAGTGATGGGACCAGATGCCATGATCTTAGCTTTCTGAATGTTGAGCTTTAAGCCAACTTTTCACTCTCCTCTTTCACTTTCATCAACAGGCTGTTTAGTTCTTCTTCACTTTCTGCCATCAAGGGTGGTGTAATCTGCATATTTGAGGTTATTGATATTTCTCCCAGCAGTCTTGATTCCAGCTTGTGTTTCCTCCATCCCAGCGTTTCTCATGATGTACTCTGCATAGAAGTTAAATAAGCAGGGTGACAATATACAGCCTTGATGTACTCCTTTTCCTATTTGGAACCAGTCTGTTGTTCCATGTCCAGTTCTAACTGTTGCTTCCTGACCTGCTTATAGCTTTCTCAAGAGGCAGGACAGGGGGTCTGGTATTCCCATCTCCTTCAGAATTTTCCACAGTTTATTGTGATCCACACAAAGGCTTTGGCATAGTCAATAAAGCAGAGATCTATTTCTGTTTTATTGACTAAGCACACAACATGATACCAGATATGAAATCAATTTCATAATAACCTTAAAAGACAGACATTGAACTTTCTGAAAAGATGTTTTAAATCTGGGTTTTCTGAACAGGATTGTAACTTTGAATTTCTATAATCTTGGTATTGTATTCAAGTAATATTGCTCAGATTTGTTAAAAGGTAGCCAGTATGTACTCTATTTTGAAAACTATATTTTTTGCAGATTTTTTCAAATTAAATTTATACATAGATTTCCTAAGATAAAGTGGAACATAAATTATGAGCAAATTTTTTAAAAAGATAAAGCAACTATATAACAATAAAAATTAATTTAAAATTAATTAATTAATTTAATGCCCCAATTTTTTTTAATTTGAACAAAAGCTGTACTTTAATTAATAATATTGTACCACATGTTAATTTTCTGGGTTGTTTATTTTCTTACAATGTGATATTTCTTTATGTTCTCAGAATTGGATTTCAAGCCTTATTCAATTTTTTTAAAATCACTAAGATAATAAACTTTCTAGACTTTTAGCAGTAATACTGGATGCCAAAATACGTGGAACTATACCAAAGTTTTGAGTGAATATGAGTTAAAAATGTAACATTCTATTCATACTAAGTCAAACAAGTGGAATCAAACTGTCATAAATTTTTTAGCTAGGCAAAAATCCATAAGTTTTCTAAAATATATATGTATACAAAAGCTTTTCTACTATGCTTGATAGATAAAAGCTTGAGAAAGACTATCAAAAAGAAAGAGACAGAGAAATTGGAAAACATAAACTAAATGAAATGGGAGCACTGGAGTTGATTTTTTCAACTTGAAATTACATATAGATTTCACCTAAAATAAAGTATAACATAAATTTTGAGCAAATCAAATTTTTTAAAAAGATAAGACAACTATCCTCTTATAAAAATTAATTTTAAATTAATTAAATGCCTCCCACAAAATTTTTTAGTATAGTGCTTTTTTCAGTTAATTAATGTATTTTGATTGGAGGATAGTTATTTTACAATATTGTGATGGTTTTTGCCATACAAAGAGCAAAGGTTTCTGGTTCTACTTCAGATCTTTAATACCACACACCTTGGGCCACTGAAACTGCCTCATCGCTGGCTTTCCCCCTTCATCCTCTCATCTTAATGAATTCCCTTGCAGAGCACAGTTTGGTTGATTTTCCAAAAACACCTCTGTAATCGTTGAATATTCCTGCTCAAAAACTCTCAAAGGCTCTCCATCACCTAAAGTAGTCATTTACAAATGACAACGTACAAAAATAATCACCTCTTGTGATGGAGGGAGGAGAAAGGCATGAGAGTGGAACTTGTGCCGATCAGTAAATTGGTAATATTATATTAAAAATAAAAAAACCTACAGCAAATAAGGCAAGTGTTAACATTTGTTAAAAACTGGTTTCTGGGTACATTGGAACCCATTATGTTATTTTCTTAACTTTTCTGCGTTTGGAATAATCGTAATTGATTTTTGAAATTTTAAATCTAAGGCACTTGTTAAAAAGATTTGGGGGTTCAATTCCCTAATACCCCAGTTTAGAGGATCTGCAGTGGGACAAAGGAATCTGTATTATTAAAGTATCCCCTTGATTCTGAGGCAGTGGACCAAGGTCACACGTGAAGAAACAAGTTGTTTTACAACCTTATACTCCACCAAAATTTCTGCAAACACCGGTGATAATTTCAGTATTCACAAGAACAACAATCCAAACTGCATGACCACTCAGTTTCTTGACCTCCTGTACCTGTAATTGATATAATACCTCTCACTCCCTCTTTTTATTGTGAAAATGGATCTGGGGACTTTCAGGCTGTGTTCTTTTGCCAGCAGGTTTGAAATATTTTATCTAGTAGATGGTGGTGGAAAAACCTGGCAGGAAGAAGGGGCTTTACTTCCTGTTTCCTGTGTGTTTCCTCCATAGGCTCCTGGTAAGACCACCCCCCTACCTACCCCACCCCCGCTGACACCTCACCCCCACCCACCCCACCCTCCACTTTCCTAGCACCCACCTTCTGTGCACTGGCTTCCTCAATGCACAGTGGGTGGCAATTTCCCCTGGCACCACCCTCGGGTGGTTCTGTAGCAGTGTTTCTGGTGAGATACCTCCCCTATGAATGGGAAACATCCTGGAGAAGCACGTTTTCAGCCAGTTCCAGAGGGTGGATGTCCAGCAAGTTCCTCTGACTCAGCACACCACAGGCAACTTCTCTAACAAGGCCTGGATCTCAGCTATACAGGGAAAGAGAGATTATCACAGCTCTGTGAGTAGTGACTATTACATATTGTTTTTATATTGTCTGCCATTGTATATTATATCTGCTCTTCCTATATTCTTTTAGAGTTCCCTTGACTTCTTACCAGCCAATCTCTTATTACTCCAGTCCCCTGTTATCGTTAGTAATTCTTTACGTTAAACTTTTCCTGTTAAAATCCCCCTGTGCTTTATCTGTCCTAATTGGACCCAGACTAACATGCTTCATCATCTTCAGTGAACTCACCTCCACTTTAGCTAACCACTTGCAAGGTCACACCTTGTACTTGGTCATTGAACAAACTTCTCTGCCTCCTGCATCATGAATTCAAGCACTACATTTTCTAACCACAACCAACTGTCTTTTCAGCTTGTTTATTCAGTTACTCCCACTACAATTAATCCTTAGCCACATAGCGATCCCCAAAGCATGGTTTCTAAGATGATTATACAAATTTACATTCCCACAAGCAGGGTATGATTTCCTATCACTCCATATCATAGCTAACACTCCATATTACAGACTTTTTAATTTTTAAAAATATTTTTGTGGGTGTGAAATTTACTCTTGTATGATTACTAATAAGGTTGAGCCTTTTTTTTTTTTTTTTTGGCTGCAACACACAGCTTGGGGGATTTTAGTTCCCCAACCAGGGATGGAACCCAGGACCCCTGCAGTGAAAGCACAGAGTCCTAACCGCTGGACCACCAGGGAAGTCCCAAGAATTTTTTAGTATGTTGATTCAGATCAGATCAGATCAGATCAGTCGCACAGTCCTGTCCAACTCTTTGTGACCCCATGAATCACAGCACGCCAGGCCTCCCTGTCTATCACCAACTCCCGGAGTTCACTGAGACTCACGTCCATAGAGTCAGTGATGCCATACAGCCATCTCATCCTCTGTCGTCCCCTTCTCCTCTTGCCCCCAATCCCTCCCAGCATCAGAGTCTTTTCCAATGAGTCAGCTCTTCACATGAGGTGGCCAAAGTACTGGAGTTTCAGCTTTAGCATTATTCCTTCCAAAGATATCCCAGGGCTGATTTCCTTCAGAATGGACTGGTTGGATCTCCTTGCAGTCCAAGGGACTCTCAAGAGTCTTCTCCAACACCACAGTTCAAAAGCATCAGTTCTTCGGCACTCAGCCTTCTTCACAGTCCAACTCTCACATCCATACATGACCACTGGAAAAACCATAGCCTTGACTAGACGAACCTTTGTTGGCAAAGTAATGTCTCTGCTTTTGAATATGCTATCTAGGTTGGTCATAACTTTCCTTCCAAGGAGTAAGCGTCTTTTAATTTCATGGCTGCAGTCACCATCTGCAGTGATTTTGGAGCCCCCAAAAATAAAGTCTGACACTGTTTCCACTGTTTCCTCATCTATTTCCCATGAAATGATGGGACTGGATGCCATGATCTTCGTTTTCTGAATGTTGAGCTTTAAGCCAACTTTTTCACTTTCCACTTTCACTTTCATCAAGAGGCTTTGTAGTTCCTCTTCACTTTCTGCCATTAGGGTGGTGTCATCTGCATATCTGAGGTTATTGAGATTTCTCCCGGCAATCTTGATTCCAGCTTGTGCTTCATCCAGTCCAGTGTTTCTCATGATGTACTCTGCATAGAAGTTAAATAAGCAGGGTGACAATATACAGCCTTGACGTACTCCTTTTCCTATTTGGAACCAGTCTGTTGTTCCATGTCCAGTTCTAACTGTTGCTTCCTGACCTGCATACAGATTTCTCAAGAGGCAGGTCAGGTGGTCTGGTATTCCCATCTCTTGAAGAATTTTCCACAGTTTGTTGTGATCCACACAGTCAAAGGCTTTGGCATAGTCAATAAAGCAGAAATAGATGTTTTTCTGGAACTCTCTTGCTTTTTCCATGATCCAGCAGATGTTGGCAATTTGATCTCCTGTTCCTCTGCCTTTTCTAAAACCAGCTTGAACATCAGGAAGCTCACGGTTCACATATTGCTGAAGTCTGACTTGAAGAATTTTGAGCATTACTTTACTAGCATGTGAGATGAGTGCAATTGTGTGGTAGTTTGAGCATTCTTTGGCATTGCCTTTCTTTGGGATTGGAATGAAAACTGACCTTTTCCAGTCCTGTGGCCACTGCTGAGTTTTCCAAATGTGCTGGCATATTGAGTGCAGCACTTTCACAGCATTATCTTTCAGGATTTAGAATAGCTCAACTGGAATTCTATCACCTCCACTAGCTTTGTTCGTAGTGATGCTTTCTAAGGCCCACTTGACTTCACATTCCAGGATGTCTGGCTCTAGGTCAGTGATCACACCATCATGATCATCTGGGTCGTGAAGATCTTTTTTGTACAGTTCTTCTGTGTATTCTTGCCATCTCTTCTTAATATCTTCTGCTTCTGTTAGGTCCATACCAGTTCTGTCCTTTATCGAGCCCATCTTTGCATGAAATGTTCCTTTGGTATCTCTGATTTTCTTGAAGAGATCCCTAGTCTTTCCCATTCTGTTGTTTTCCTCTATTTCTTTGCATTGATCACTGAAGAAGGCTTTCTTATCTCTTCTTGCTATTCTTTGGAACTCTTCATTCAGATGTTTATATCTTTCCTTTTCTCCTTTGCTTTTCTCTGTTGATTGGCCACAAATATTTCCTCTTCTGTAAAATCTTTGTTCATTTCTATTGCCCCTCTTTTACTAGGTTGTTTGTCTTTTTGTTATTGAGTCATAAAAGTTTGTCATACTGGGACTCCATGCTTCCACTGTGCAATGGGAAGGCGGGCAGGTAGGGGGTATCTGTGTTTGTTCCCAGGTCAGAGACCTAAGATCCATAAGCTGAAGTGTGCAACCAAAATAAAAAAACAAAAAAAGTTTGTCACACCTGGTGGATACTAAGGTCAATGTCAGTTATTTGTTTGCAAATAATTCATTCTGTAGCACATTTTTTAAAATTTTATTTTATTTTTAAACTTTACAATATTGTATTAGTTTTGCCAAATATCAAAATGAATCCGCCACAGGTATACCTGTGTTCCCCATCCTGAACCCTCCTCCCTCCTCCCTGCCCATACCCTCCCTCTGGGTCGTCCCAGTGCACCAGCCCCAAGCATCCAGCATCGTGCATCGAACCTGGACTGGCGACTCGTTTCATACATGATATTATACATGTTTCAATGCCTGTAGCACATTTTAAGAAACAGAGGTCCTCAATTTTTTAAATAAGAGACTTTATCTCACTCTCATATAAAACAAATACAGAATTTGGCAGTCCAAGGCTAGCATGCAGCTTCCTAGTCATCAGAGATCTACTGATGCTACTTTTCAGTTACTTTGCCATTTTTAGCTTCCCACCTCATAGTTCAAAATGATTCTTTGTGTGAATTTGGATTAAGCAGTGGGTTTGATGTTGTTGTTGTTGTTGTGGCTGCACAACATATGGGATCTTAGATCCTGGACCAGGGATCAAACCCACGCCCCCAGCAGTGAAAGCACAGAGTCTCAATCAGTGGACCACCAGGGAAGTCCCCTCAACGGTTTCTTAGATATCACACCAAGGCCACAAGCCACAAAAGAGAAGAAGAGATAAACAGGTCTTTCTCAAAATTAAAATTTTTCCTTCAAAGGACACCATCAAGAAACTGAAAAGACAACTCACAGAATGGGAGAAAATATTTGCAAATCATATTTCTGATTAGGGACTTGTATCCAGAATATATATATATATGTATATAAAACTCTTACAACAACAGAGAGACAAATAGCTAAAAATGGGTAAATTGTCTGAAGAGACATTTCTCCAAAGATATACAAATAGCTAATAAGCACAAGAAAGGATGCTCAACATCATTAGCCTTCAGGGAACACAAATCAAAACCACAATGAGATTCCAGTTCACACCTATGAGGATGGCTATGGTAAAAAACACACACACACACACACACAGACAATAACAAGTGTTGGCATGGCTGTTGCGAAATTAGAGCCCTCATACATTGCTGGTGGAAATGTCAAATGGTACAGCTGCAGTGGAAAACAGTTTTGCAGTGACTCAAAATGTTAATACAGTTATCATATGTGCTAACAATTCCACTCCAAGAGAAATGAAAACATGTCCACGTAAGATCTTGTACACAAAGATTCATAGCATCATTACTCATAATAGCCAAAAAGTGAAAACTCAAATATCTATCACCTGATGAATGGATAAATAAAATGTTACAAGTGAATATTATTCATTTTACAAAAAGAAATGAAGTACAGACACATCCTACACATGGATGAACCTTGAAAACTTTATGTTAAGTGAAAGAAGCCAGTCACAAAAGATCATGTATTGAATGATCAGTTATATGAAGTGCTCAGGATAGGCAAATCCACACAGATAGAAAGTAGAACAGCAGTTGCCTAGGACTGAGGTGAGAGTTGAGGGGAAATAAGGATTGACTGCCAATGGTATGAGTGGGACTTCCAGGCGGGGAGGAAGAAGTGAAGAAAATATTCTAAAATTGATTTAGTGATGGTTGCCCAACTCTGTAAATATACTAAAAGCCATTGAATTGTACAGTTTAAATAGGTAAGTTATAAAAAATAAATAAATAAATAGGTAAGTTATACAGTATGTTAATCATGTCTCAACAAAATTGCTATTTTTTAAAAGGCCATTGTGGGACTTCCCTGGTGGGCCAGTAGTAGGACTCTGCACTCTCACTGGCGAGGGCCCAGGTTCAATCCCTGGTCAGGGAACTAAGATCCCACAAGCTGTGAGGTGCAGCCAAAAAAATAACAATAAAATTAAAAGGCAATTGTGATGAGCAAAAAATAAATAAATAAAACAGACTGCTTGGACACTAGTCATGACATTTGCATTCCAACCAAAATGTCAGGATGGGGGACTAAAACTGAAACTCCTCCCTCCCCACACACAGTTTAATAAGGAAAATGTATAACTTACTGAAAGACTGAGGGAATATGATGATCTCCTTTGTCCCCAGCATCTAGATTTAATCATTGGAAACATTCTGCCATATTTCACTTGCCTAAATAGGCACAGTGGCTATATTTTTCTAAATAAATGATTAAATAAGTTGCAGACATCCTATCACCCTAAATCACCCTAAATACTTCAGCATGCCTCTCCTCAAATTAAGGATATTTTGAACATAAGCAAAATTCACTAATGCCATCCAATATTCAGTTCATATTAAGACTTTCCCATTTGTCCCTAAAATGTTTTTCAAAGATTTTTTTTTCAATACAGCATCCAATCAATTTGCCCCTCCTCCTGTCGTAGAACTGAATTTGCCTCTAGGCAAAAATCTGAGTGACCATAGGGTTCTTCCCCCTTTGTTTCCCTTCTCTTGGGGATCAAAGTCCTGTGCTGCTGGTTGTCTCAATTTCTGGAAAGAGTTGTTTCATATATTCTGACTGGTTTTCAAGTTGTTTATATTGAGAGGAAAAGTCCGTACCACATAATCCTTTATGGGTAGAAGCAGAGGTTGGCTTAGCCTACATTTTTTTTTTCTTTTTTGGTGTGCACCATTTTTAAAGTCTTTATTGAATTTGTTACAATATTGCCTCTGTTTTATGCTTTGGTTTTTTGGCCACAAGGCATGTGAGATCTTAGCTCCCTGACCAGGGATTGGCCTGCACGCCCTGTATTGGAAGACAAAGTTTTTGGGGTTTTTTTGGCTGTGCTGGGTCTCTGTGGCTTTTGGGTGGGCTTTCTCTAGTTGCGGTCAGCGAAGGCTACTCTTTGTTATGGTGCTTGGGCTTCTCACTGCAGTGGCTTCTCCTCGTGGAGCACAGGCTCCAGAGCACGCGCGCTCAGAAGTTGTGGTGCGGGCGCCTAGTTGCTCCGAGGCCCTGGAATCTTCCCAGACGAGGGAATGAACCCTTGTTGCCTGCACTGGCAGGCGGATTCCAATCCACTGTGCCGCCAGGAAGTCCCAAAGGCAAAGTCTTAACCACTGGGCTGCCAGTGAAGTTCCTGGCTCAGTCTACTTTTAATTATGTCTTCTATATCATACAAGTGAGACTGAATATAGTTTGTTTTTGTTCACTTATAATCCCTCTTTGGATATTAAGGATACTAACCTTTTGATATATACTTTTTAAATTGTTTCCTCGTTAGTATTTGCCTTTTTTACATTTTATTAATTTCTTAGCAATTACTATACAGAAATTTTAAATTTTGTACATAATAAATATACCAATCTTTTCCTTTATGATGTACATCTTTTATATCATGCCTAAAGTTTTTCCTCAAGGTCATTTTAGAAACTTATCCTAGGAAAATATGACAAGTTTGGAAGATTATAAAATCACAATCTACAGAACAAAAAAAAGTTAAGAAATTAGGTTTCATCAAAATTAACAACTTTTGTTCTTTGAAAACCCATTTGAAGAGGATGAAAAGACAAGCTACAGACTGAGAGAAACTCTTAGAAACCATATATGTGATAAAGACCTACTATCTAGAATACATGTTAAAAGCCTAAAACACCTTTTAATACATTTTAAGCTCAGTGTTAAAAAATAAACAATCCAATAGAAAATGGGCAGAAGACATAAACAGCTCTTGAAACAGGACATGCGGATGGCAAATAAACACATGAAAAAGATGTTAAATATCATTAGCTACTAGGGAAATGCAAATTTAAATCACAGTGAGATCTGACTACACACATATCAGTAGAGCTAAAATAAAAAACAGTGACAACACCAAATGCTGCTAAGGATGCAGAGAGACTGGATCACTCCTATATCACTGGGAGGAATGTATAATGTTGCAACCACTATGGGAAAATAGTTTGTGGGGAAAAAAAGTTGTGTGGCAGAAACCAATATGACATTGTAAAGCAATTATCCTCCAATTAAATATTTTTTAAAAAAATCTAAAAAAAAGTTGTTTTTAGTTTGTTAAAAAAACCAAGCATGTACTTGCCATCTAACCCAGCAATTATACTCCTGGAAATCTAGTCCAGAAAAAATAAAAATATCAATATCTATACATAAATGTTCAAAACAGCTTTATTTGTAGCAGCCCAAACTGGAAATCAACCAAATGTCCTTCCTTCAACAGGCAAATGGATGAACGAACTGTGGTCCATCCATATCATGGAATCCTGCTCAGCAATAAAAAGGAACAAATTATCGATACGCACAACAGCCTATGTGGATCTCAAGTGAATGATGCTGAATGCAAAAAACCAGTCCCCAAAAGTTACATAGTGTATGATTTCATTTATATAACATTCTTGAAAAGACAGATACCCACAGGTCTCACAATGCCAGAGGTACAATATACACTTTAAAAAAAATTATTTATTAATTTGGCTGTTCCATGTCTCAGTTGTGGCATGCAGGATCTTTTAGTTGCTGCATATGGGGTCTAGTTCCCTGACCAGAAATCAAAACCAGACTGCCTGCCTTGGGAGCTCGGAGACTTAGCCAATCCTTCCCTTAGGATCATGAGGGAAGTCTCTGGATTCACTTTAGTATCTCACACCTTGATTGGGCCTTTAGCACTACCAAGTAATCTTACTGTATTTCTCTAGTTCAATTACTGTTCCACTTTATCAGAAGATTATTGAAAACACTGGCTTCTCTCATCAGATCTGCATCTTCCTCTCTACGCTCCTCACTGCCAGATGATGATCTTGCATATTTAACTGAGAAAATTGAGCCAGTTATCTCCCCTTCTCCAAGTCAACCAAGCTATCTGCATCTGTACTCATCTGCTCTGGCCTCCCTCCTATTATAATCAATGAACTGTGGGTGCTCCTTGCGAAGATCAACCTCACCCACTCAAGGACTTTGCTCTTGCAATTATCGCCCCCTATTTCCTGCAACAGTATTCTCTTAGTCTGCTACTATAATAAGGAAGAAAAAATCTTACTCCATATTGGATCCATTTCTTTTCCTTTAACCTTTGTGTTCTATTGCTTTTGTTACAAGTTAATCACTAAAGAGATGTTGCCTATAGCTTCAGTTTAGTTCAGTTCAATTCAGTCGCTCAGTTGTGTCTGACTTTTTGCAACCCCATGGACTGCAGCACGCCAGGCCTCCCTGTCCATCACCAACTCCTGGAGTTTACTCAAACTCATGTCCATTGAGTCGGTGACGCCATCCAACCATCTCATCCTCTGTTGTCCCCTTCTCCTCCCACCTTCAATTTTCCCAGCATCAGGGTCTTTTCAAATGAGTCAGTTCTTCGCATCAGGTGGCCTAAGTATTGGAGTTTCAGCTTCAACATCAATTCTTCCAATGAACACCCAGGACTGATCTCCTTTAGGATGGACTGGTTGGATCGCCTTGCAGTCCAAGGGACTCTCAAAAGTCTTCTCCAACACCACAGTTCAAAAGCATCAATTCTTCAGTGCTCAGGTTCCTTTTATAGTCCAACTCTCACATCCATAAATGACCACTGGAAAAACCATAGCCTTGACTAGATGGACTTTTGTTGACAAAGTAATGTCTCTGCTTTTTAATATGCTGTCTAGGTTGGTCATAATTTTCCTTCCAAGAAGTAAATGTCTTTTAATTTCATGGCTGCAGTCACCATCTGCAGTGATTTTGGAGCCCACCCGCCAAAATAAAGTCTGCCACTGTTTCCACTGTTTCCCCATCTATTTGCCATGAAGTGATGGGACCAGATGCCATGATCTTCCTTTTCTAAATTTTGAGCTTTAAACCAACTTTTTCACTCTCCTCTTTCACTTTCATCAAGAACCTCTTTAGCTGTTCTTCACCTTCTGCCATAAGGGTGGTGTCATCTGCATATCTGAGGTTGTTGATACTTCTCCCAGCAATCTTGATTCCAGTTTGTGCTTCATCCAGCCCAGCGTTTCTCATAATGTACTCTGCATATAAGTTAAATAAGCAAGGTGACAATATACAGCCTTGACATACACCTTTTCCTATTTGGAACCTGTTGTTTCATGTCCAGTTCTAACTGTTGCTTCCTGACCTGCATACAGATTTCTCAAGAGGCAGGTCAGGTGGTCTCGTATTCCCATCTCTTTCAGAATTGTTGACAGTTTGTTGGGATCCACACAGTCAAAGGCTTTGGCATAGTCAATAAAACAGAAATAGATGTTTTTCTGGAACTCTCTTGCTTTTTCAATGATCTAGTGGATGTTGGCAATTTGATCTCTGGTTCCTCCGCCTTTTCTAAAACCAGCTTGAACATCTGGAAAGTCACAGTTCACGTATTGTTGAGCCTGACTTGGAGAATTTTAAGTGTTACTTTATTAGCGTGTGAGATGAGTGCAATTGTGCAGTAGATTGAACATTCTTTGGCACTGCCTTTCTTTGGGATTGGAATGAAAACTAACCATTTCCAGTCCTGTGGCCACTGCTGAGTTTTCCAAATTTGCTGGCATATTGAGTGCAGCACGTTCACAGCATCATATACCTTAAAGTAGACATAATGGTCTATTTCCCAGGACCCTGCCTCCTAAGCAATGAAGTTAAGCTAAAATATCTTAGCTCACAGGAAACATTCTGACCAGGGCCACCTGTAAAAGGCTGCAGGAAAGAAGACATCAACACATCTCCTCTGGAGTCTACCGGAACCAGGAAATATTTGCAACAACTTATTGTCTTTTGGGGCTTCCCTGGTGGCTCAGATGGTAAAGAATCTGCCTGCAGTGCAGGAGACACAGGTTTGATCCCTGGGTCAGGAAGATCCCCTGGAGAAGGGAATGGCTACTCACTCCAGTATTCTTGCCTGGAGAATTCCATGGACGGAAGAGTCTAGTGGGTTACAGTCCATGGGGCCACAAAGAGTTGGAGATGACTAAGTGACTATCACACACACACACCTCCCCCTCTTTGTACAATAAAAGAAACTAGCATCCAAACCTGGGCAGGATGTTTCTTTGGGACACTGGTCCACCATCTTCCCAGCCTGCTGGCTTTCCTAATAAAGCCACCACTCCTTGCCCAACAGCTTGTTTCTCCATTGACTGGCCTGTTGTGCTGCAAGCAATATGAGTTTGGACTCAGTAACACTGGGGTTGCCATACAAAATACCACAGACTGGGTAGCTTAACAGCAGAAAATTTATTTTCTCACAATTTTGGAGGTTAAAAGTCTGAGATCAAAGCTTCAGCAGTCTGGATTCTCCTGAAGCCTCTCTTTGGCTTGCAGATGGAGGCCTTCTTGCTGTATCTTCATATGGACACCTGGCTGTCTACACACGTCGTGTCTGGTGTCTCTGTGGCCTCTTTTCTCATAAGAACTTCAGTCATACTGGATTAAGACCCACTGTAAAGTGAAAGAGGAGAGTGAAAAAGTTGGCTTAAAGCTCAACTTTCAGAAACGAAGATCATGGCATCTGGTCCCATCACTTCATGGGAAATAGATGGGGAAACACTGGAAACAGTGTCAGACTTTATTTTTGGGGCTCCAAAATCACTGCAGATGGTGACTGCAGCCATGAAATTAAAAAGACGCTTCCTCCTTGGAAGGAAAGTTATGACCAACCTAGACAGCATATTCAAAAGCAGAGACATTACTTTGCCAACAAAGGTCTGTCTAGTCAAGGCTATGGTTTTTCCAGTGGTCATGTATGGATGTGAGAGTTGGACTGTGAAGAAAGCTGAGTGCCAAAGAATTGATGCTTTTTGAACTGTGGTGTTGGAGAAGACTCTGAGAGTCCCTTGGACTGCAAGGAGATCCAACCAGTCCATACTAAAGGAGATCAGTCCTGGGTGTTCTTTGGAAGGAATGATGTTGAAGCTGAAACTCCAGTACTTTGGCCACCTCATGTGAAGAGTTGACTCATTGGGAAAAGACTCTGATGCTGGGTGGGATTGGGGCAGGAGGAAAAGGGGACGACAGAGGATGAGATGGCTGGATGGCATCACCAACTCAACGGACGTGAGTTTGAGTGAACTCCGGGGAATGGTGATGGACAGGGAGGCCTGGCGTGCTGTGTGATTCATGGAGTTGCAAAGAGTCGGACACGACTGAGCGACTGAACTGAACTGACTGAAAAGACCTCACTTTAACTTAAACACCTCTCTAAAGACCTTATCTCCAAATATAATTACATTCCAAGGTACTGGGGTTTAGGACTTCAGCATACGAATTTTGAGAGGCCAGAATTCAGCTCATAACAATCTCCATGTTATCAAACCCAGTGGTCAATTATAAAGACACATTAGTAGTTCTCAGTGGCATTTGAAACATCAGATTACTCTCTCCTTGAAATCAAGGTCACTACATATGGTTGTTCAGGTTGTCCACTGCACAAGTGCCTTATATCTAAGTCAGTGCCATTCACAATCATAGATACTTTAGTTATTAGCAAAATGTTCATATTTTTACAATTTGAGGACTCTAAGTTTAAAATCTGCAAGCTTTTTTCAACTGGTGATTTTCAGTATTCATGTATATGATCAATTCAATATCTGTTTTCTCAGTTGCTTGAGGAGAAATGAGTTTGGAGAGTATCACAGAATCAGTTTGTGGCATATTATCACAATTGAAATATCACAGTTATCACTATAGGTTATCGGCCTACAGGTGCCCTTGAAAGCATTGAAGGAACTTAGAAATTGTTTGACAAAAAGTGAACCATGATGTTTAAGCTAAATATATTAATGATGCTAAACAAACTAAGGCCTATTAAAATAGAGACTAACCTCTTCAGTGTAAAAACATAAAACGGGAAAAGACAACTCATTTAAACTGTATATCTATGGTGATCAATTTCAAGCTAAGCTTTTTTCTATATTGTATACAGTATCATATTTAAAAGAAAAGTTTATAATAATTAAAGACTATCATGGCTGTATTCATTTCCTAGAGCTGCTATAGCAAATTATCACAGAATTTTGTGGCTTAAAACAACAAAAATTGGACTTCCCTGGTGGCAAAGTGGATAGGAATCTGTCTGTCAATGCAGGGAACACAGGTCTGATCCCTGGTCCAGGAAGATCTCACATGCAGTGAGGGTAGGGAGCAGCTAAGCGCATGTGCCACAAGCACTGAGCCTGAGCTCTAGAGCCCACGAGCCATAACTAATGAACCACTGTGCCACAACTACTGAAGCCCAAGAACCATAGAGCCAGGAAATCGCAACTGCTGAGCCTGCGTGCAGCAACCACGGAAGCCCATGCTCCTAGAGCCTGTGCTCCACGAGGGAAGCCCACGCACTGCATCTAGAGAGTAACTCGCACTCTCTGCAACTAGAGAAAGCTCGAGTGCAGCACTGAAAACACAGCACAGCGAAAAATAAATAAATAAAGCACTGTGAAAAGAAAAACAACAAAAAGTTGTTCTTCCATAGTCCTGGAGGCCTGAAGTCTGAAATCAAATAGGGCCCTGCTGTCTTTAGACATTCTAGCGGAGAAGCCATTCTCTGGTCCTACCAGCATTCCCTGCCTTCTACCCACATCACTAAAACCTGTGCCTCTATCTTCTTTTTGGCCGCACTGCACAGCATCCTAGTTCCCCAACCAGGAACTGAACTTCTGCCCTCCCTCTGCAGTCGAAGCACAGAGTCTTAAGCCCTGGACCACAAGGGAAGGCCCTGCCTCTCCTTTATAAACACACTTGTGATGGCATATAGCGACCACCTGGAAAATTCGTAATAACCTGAAGGCCTTTAATCACCTCTGCAAAGATCCTCTTTCCAAATAAGATTACATTTACACGTTCCTGGGTCCTGACTATTCAGACTAGTGGGCTTCCCTGGTGGCTCAGCAGTAAGAACCCACCTACCAATGCAGGATACCTGAGTTCCATCCCTGGGTCAAGAAGTTCCCCTGGAGAAGGAAACGCAACCCATTCCAGTATTCTTGCCTGGAAGTCCCATGGGCAGAGGAGCCTGGTGGGCTACAGTTCATAGGGTCAAAAAAAGTCAGACATGACTAGCAACTAAACAACAACAATTCAGCCTAGTACAAATCTGCCTTTTCAGTGTTTCAAGCAATATGTTAGAGAGTAATAATACAAATAGAAAATATAATTATGATTATATTTAAATAAACTTCGAGGTGGTGCTAGTGGTAAGAATGTCTCCTGCCAATGCAGGAGATGTAAGAGATACAGGTCGAGAAGATCCCCTGGAGGAGGGCATGGCAATACACTCTAGTATTCTTGCCTGGAGAACCCCATGGACAGAGGAGCCTGGTGGGCTGCAGTCCATTGAGGTCACAAAGAGTCCGAACACAACTGAAGCGACTTAGCACGCAAACAATAAATATATAATTTATAAATACCTATATATATTTATGTCATTAATACATATAATATATAAATATAAAATAATAAAATAAGCTTAATACATCTAGGAAGGCTTAAAATGGAAATGACTGATGATATTATGTAAGAAATGAGATATGATGATCTTTGATGTATGAGGAACTGAAATATGGAACTGAAAAGCTGGTTACTAAAATCTAGTAAGCCTCTTGTTGAAGTACGCCATATATTGCAGCAATGTTGCTGTTGTTATTGAGTTGCTAAGTCGTGTCTGACTCTTTGTGACCCCATGGACTGCAGGCATGCCAGGCTTCTCTGTCCTTCACTATCTCCTGGACTTTGCTCAAAGTCATGTCCATTGAATCGGTGATGCCATCCAACCATCTCATCCTCTGTTGCCCTTTCACCTCCTGCCTTCAACCTTTCCAAGCATCAGAGTCTTTTCCAGTGAGTCAGCTCTTCACATCAGGTGCCCAAAGTATTGGAGCTTCAGCTTCAGCATCAGTCCTTCCAATGAATGTTCAGGGTTGATTTCCTTTAGGATTGAATGTTTTAATCTCCTTACTGTCCAAGTGACTCTCAAGAGTCTTCTCCAACACCACAATTCAAAAGCATCTATTCTTCAGCACTCAGCCTTCTTTATGGTCTAACTCTCATATCTGTACCTGACTATTGGAAAAACCATAGCTTTGACTAGATGGACCTTTGTCGGAAAAACTGATATCTCTGCTTTTTAATATGCTGTCTAGAATTGTCATAGCTTTTCTTCCAAGGAGCAAGCATCTTTTAATTTCATGGCTGCAGTCACCCTCCACAGTGGTTTTGGCGCCCAAGAAAATAAAATCTGTCACTGTTTCTGCTTTTCCCCATCTATTTGCCATGAAGTGATGGGACTGGATGTCATTTTCTTTATTTTTCAATGTTGAGCTTGAAACCAATTTTTCACTCTCCTCATTCACCTTCATCAAGAGGCTTAGTTCCTCTTCACTTTTTGCCACTAAAGTGGTATCATCTGCATATCTGAGGTTGTTGATGTTTCTCCCGGCAATCTTGATTGTAGCTTGTGCTTCATTCAGCTGGGCATTTCACATGAGGTACTCTGCATATGAGTTAAATAAGCAGGGTGACAATACACAGCCTTGATGTACTCCTTTCCCAATTTGGAAACCAGCCCATTGTTCATGCAAGGTTCTAACTGTTGCTTGTTGTCCTGCATACAGGCTTCTCAGGAGACAGGTGGTGGTCTGGTATTCCTATCTCTTTATGAATTTTCCAGTTTGTTGTGATCCACACAGTCAAAGGCTTTAGTGTAGTCAATGAAGCAGAAGTAGATTTTTTTGGGGGGTGGGGGAAGGAGCAATTTCATTCTTTTTTCTGTGATCCAATGATGTTGGCAATTTGATCTCCAGTTCCTTTGCCTTTTCTAAATCCAGTTGTACATCTGGAAGTTCTCATACTGCTGAAGCCTAACCTGAAGGATTTTGAGCGTAATCTTGATAGCATGTGCTATGCTGTGCTTAGTCACTCAGTCGTGTCCAACTCTTTACGACCCCATGGACTATAGCCCTCCAGGCTCTCTGTCCATGGAGATTCTCCAATCAAGAATACTGGAGTGAGTTGCCATGCCCTCCTCCAGGGATCTTCCCAACCCAGGGAGTGAACCCAGGTCTTCCTCATTGCAGGCAGATTCTTTACCATCTGAGTGACCTAGGAAACCCAAGAATACTGGAGTGGGTAGCCTATCCCTTCTCTAGGAGAAGTCCCCAACCCAGGAATTGAACCAGGTTCTCCTGCATTGCAGGCAGATTCTTTACCAGCTAAGCTACCAGGGAAGCCCTGGTAATGTGTTAAATGAGTGTAACTGTGTATAGTTTGAACATTCTTTAGCATTGCTTTTCTTTGGGATTGGAATGAAAACTGACTTTTTCCCGTCCTGTGGCCACTGCTGAGTTTTCCAAATTTGCTGGCATATTGAGTGCAGCACTTTCACAGCAACATCTTTTAGGATTTGAAATAGCTCCACTGGAATTCCATCACTCCCACTAGCTTTGTTCATAGTAATGCTTCCTAAGGCCCACTTGACTCCACACTCCAGGATGTCTGGCTCTAGGTGAGTGACCACACCATCGTGGTTATCTGGGTCATTAAGACCTTTTTTGTACAGTTCTTCTGTGTATTCTTGCCACCTCTTCTTAATCTCTTCTGCTCTGTTAGGTTTTTGCCATTTCTATTCTTTATTGAGCCCATCTTTGCATGAAATGTTCCCTTTGTATCTCCAGTTTTCTTGAAGAGATCTCTAGTCTTCCACACTATTTTGTTTTCCTCTGTTTCTTTGCATTGAGAAGGCCTTCTTATAACTCCTTGCTATTCTCTAGAACTGTGCATTCAGTTGGGGCAGTAATAGTTCACCGGATACATTTCTGAATACTTCTAGAGCTCTCAGGATGTATTTAATTTCATCAATAATGGTCACCAATAGAGAATGCAGTTTCCCCCAATTAAATGTATTAAGAACTGCTTAAGGACTTCCCGGATAGTCTAGTGGTTAAGACACCACCTGCCAATGCAGGGGACACTGGTTCGATTTCTGATCTGGAACTAAGATCCCACAGGCCACGGGGCAACTAAGCTGATGTGCTACAATTCCTGAAGCATACTTGCAGAGTGGCTTGCTCTGCAGCAAGAGAAGCCACTGCAATGAGAAGCCCGCACATGGCAACTAGAGAGTAGCCCCACTCACTGCAACTAAAACAAACCTGTGCAAGGCAAGGAAGACCCAGCACAGCCAAAATAAACAAATAAAATAAAAAACATAACAAAAGACACTTTAAGAAAAGAAAAAGAACTACTTAAGTCTACAGTCTCAAAAGAAAACTGTCATATATAGTGATTATTTCTATAGACAAAAAGCAAGTCAGTATTGAAACTGTCATAAAGATTTCTGTTTTCATAAAAATAAGATGTAAAACTGTTAAATAATAAATTATTAGGCGCTGACAGTTTTGAGCTCCTAATGTTGTGATTAAATCTTTGAGTTGTTTCTACTTTTGTCTTCAATATTTGATTTGTATAATTTATACAGAATGACTTTATAGTTTTATAATTGTTATACTGGAAAATAAATAGCACACTAACAATTATTTTTTTAACTTGAAGAAGAGATAGGGCTTTCTTGTTTGTCTTGTTATTTGCTTTATTTTTGTTCACAAAGGAATTAATATGGCTTAGCAGTTGCTCCACTTGAAACAGATTCTTCATTTGGCTTCCAGACTGCCACGTAGTTTTCCTCCAGCATCACTGGTTTCTGATTGTCTCTTTCATGGGTTCCTCCCCTCCTTCCATAAGTTAAATATTGGAGCACAGCAGGGCTCAGTTGTTGGGCACCCTCTCTTTTCTATCTATGTTCACTCCCTAGCTGATTTCATCTAGGGTCATGCTACATTTCCTCTCAAATAGAGAAGACTAGTTTAAAAAATAAAAATTAAAAAAGGGATTTTACCCACAAGGCAACTTTCCTTTCCATAAGGAAATGTTATAAAGGTACAATAATTAAACACGTGTGGTGTTGACTCAGATAAGTGAACAAATCAGTACCTCCCTTGAAAATAGAGTGCCCAGAAACTAACCCATGCACATGTGGGAATTTGGTATATGTTAGACATGGTATTTAAAACAGATAGGGTGGGAGGAAACATATATTAATGCATATATGTGGAACCTAGAAAAATGGTGTATATGATCTTACTTGCAAAGCAGAAACAGAGACATGGACATAGAGAAAAAATGTACGGATACCAAGAGGGAAAGGTGAGGGGGTGGTGGGAGAATCAGGAGGTTGAGATTGACATATATACACGGTTGATGCCATGTATAAAATAGACAGCTGAGAGGAGCATACTATATAACACAGGGAACTCTACTTAATTCGCTGTGGTGACCTCAATGGAGGGAAATCCAAAAGGGAGCGGATATATGTATACACGTGGCTGATTGATTTTGTTGTGCAGGAGAAGCTAACACAACATTGTAAAGCAACTATGCTCCAATATAAATTCATCGAAAAAAAAGAAAAGGAAGACTTCCCTGGAGGTCCAGTGGTAAAGAATATGCCTAATGCAGGGGTCATGGTTTCGATCACTGGTCCAGGAGGATTCCACATGCCTCGCCGCAGCTAAGCCTGTGGCGCAACTACTGAGCCCGAGCGCCACAGCCCGTGCTTCTCAACGAGAGAGGCCACCACAGTGAGAAGCCCACTCACTGCAACTAGAGAAAGCTCACACACAATGAAAACCTAGCACAGCCAAAATAAAGTGAAATAAATATTTTAAAAAGAAAAAATCAATAGGGTGGGAATTCCCTACCCCACACTTCCACAGCAGGGAGCCCAGGTTCAATCCCTGGTTGGGGAACTAAGATCCCACATACCAAAACTAAAGATCCTACATACTGTGTGACATGACCAAAATAAAAATTAATTACATTAAATTAAATTTACAGGGAAATATTGACTTCTCCATAAATGATGCTGGGACAACTGACTATCCATTTGGAAAAGAGTAGATCACCAACTCATACACTAACAAAAACAACTTTCAGAAGAAATGAAATAAATCTTTATGTACAAAACCATGGGCTTCCCTGGTGACTCAGATGGTAAAGAATCTGCCTGCAATGCAAGAGGCACGGGTTTGATCCCTGGGTTGGGAAGATTCCCCTGGAGGAGGGCGTGGCAACCCTCTCCAGTCTCTTTGCCTTAGAGAATCCCATGGACAGAGGACCATGGGTCACAAAGAGTGGGACACAACTGAAGTGACTTAGCACGATGCACACACATATTATAGCAGCCATGGTTTCTGTCTCTTTTATGACCAGTGTACCCATTTCCAGCTCCTGGGAATGCTGCAGCCAACAGCTTACAACTGCAGCCTTCTCCTTGGATTTGCTCTTAGCTGTTGGGGACTATCTTGCTGTATTAGTTTTTTATTACTACAATTTTAGGGCTTTAAACAACACTAGTTTGCTATCTTACAGTTCTGTAATTCAGAAATCCAACATGGGTCTCATGGGACTAAAATCAAGGTGTCAGTAGGACTGTGCTCCCTTCTAGATGCTAAGGCAGAATTCATTTCGCTGCCTTTTCCAGCTTTTAGAGGTTACTTACTGCTATGTTCTGAATGGTTGCCTCCTAACCACTAAATTCTATTGAAACCTTAACCTCAAAAATGATGGCATTAGGAGATCAAGCCTTTGGAAGGTACTTAGGCTATGAGGGTGGAGCCATAATAAATGGGATTAGTGTCTTTTTTTTTTTTTTTTTTTTTGCACACTACATAATCTTAGTTCCCTTACCAAGGATTGAACCCAGTCCATGGCAGTGAAAATGCTGAGGCATAACCACTAATCCCAGAATTCTTGGGATTAGTCTCTTATAAAAGAGGCTCCCAGTCCATCCGACCATGTGAAGGCAGTTGCTATGAACCAGGAAGAGGTTGTTTTTAAACTACCCAGTATATGGCATTTTCTTGTAAGAGCCTGAACACCATTCCCTGGCTTTTGGGCCCCTGTCTCCATCTTGAAAGCTAGCAACAACTAGTTGAGTCTTCACATCGAATCTCTGACCCACTCATATGCCTCTCTCTTTCATTGTTTAAGAACTCGTGTAATTAGATTGGGTTGCCATGTCCTTCTCCAGGGGATCTTCCCCACTCAGGGATCAAGCCCAAGTCTCTCTGCAGCTCCCTGCATTGCAGGCAAGTTCTTTACCACTAAGCCACCAGGGAAGCCCAGCTGGATTAGCACCTGGATAATCCAGGCTATTCTCCCCATCTCAAGGTTTATAGCTTTAATCACATCTCCAAAGCATCTTTGGCTATGTAAGGTAACATTCACAAATTTTAGGGATTAGCACATGGGCGTCTTGGTGGGGGTGGGCGTAATTTTGCCTAAGCTGGAGAAATACAATTAAAAACAAAATCTCTCCAAACTCAGAAATCCCTTGCACAGTGGTAGCAGAGAAAGAAAAACACTTAAACCAGAATGTGATGTGGATCACAGGTAATCTACTAAGAGATTTCAAAGACTGAAAGCAATCTCACCCTTTTGTATGGCCAGGCAAATACAACCTATTATACACATGGTTTGTTTGTTTTGTTTATTTTGGCCTTGCCATGCGACTTGTGGGATCTTAGTTCCCCAACCAGAATTGAACGCGGGCCCAGCAGTGAAAGTGCCAAGTCCTAACCACTGGACTGCCAGGGAAGTCCCTAAACGGTAATTACTTCTTCAGCAAAAGGACCTGACAGCACCATTTGTCACACAGTTAATCCGAACTTTACTTGGTAATTGGGGTGATCATCTGTGTTAGCGAATTTATCAAGTTAAAAAACAAACATCTTATATCTTTATGGCAAGTTGTAGTTTTGCAACTTGAGTGAAGTACCTACCAAAGTTAGGCTCGTACCCTCCCACAGAAGCTAGGAGATAAGGGGGCAATCTCTCCTGAGGTTTATATCAAAGAGTTGGTTCCCAGGTCCACAAGAGAGAACTTCCTGGGTCACAAAGCTGGCACAAAGTCTATAGTCTTCAAAAGGATAGCACTGAAACATGTATATTACCATATGTGAAATAGATCCCCAGTCCAGGTTCGATGCATGAGACAGGGTGCTCAGGCTGGTGCACTGGGATGACCCAGAGGGATGGGATGGGAAGGGAGGTGGGAGGGGGTTCAGGATGGGAACACATGTACACCCGTGGCTGATTCAAGTCAATGTATGGCAAAAACCACCACAATATTGTAAAGTAATTAGCCTCCAATTAAAATTTAAAAAATGGAGGTGTCAGTGTATGGCAAAACCCACCACAATATTGTAAAGTAATTAGCCTCCAATTAAAATAAATAAATTAATTTTAAGAAATAAAATAAATTTCAAAGAGATGAGAAAATGCTTATTATTACAAGTTTTCTAAAATAAGTGCTTTGAGAAAAAGAAGAAGGAAATCTCACACTTTATTTTCAACCAGGAGAATTAACCTTCTTGAACTGATACCATTTGCAGCAACATGGATGGACCTAGAGATGATACTAAGTCAGAAAGAAAAAGATAAATACCATAAGATACCAGTTACATGTGGGATCTAAAATATGACATTTATCTATAAAAACAAGTTACTCTACAATGAACTTATCTACAAAACAGAAAAAGATTCACAGACATACAAAACAAACTTATGGTTATTGAAGGGGAAAGGGAGGAGGACAGATAAATTAGGAGTTTGGGAGTAGCAGATACAAAGTATTATACATATTGATAGAATGAATAAACAACAAGGCCCTACTGTATAGCACAGGGACTATATTCAATATTCTGTGATAAACTATAATAGAAAAAGAATATGAAAAAGAATGTCTATATATGTATAACTGAATCACTTTGCTGTACATTAGAAATGTTTTTTTTTAATTTTTATTGAAGTATAGTTGATTTATATGTACAGTAGAAATTAACAATTACGTGCATGTGTGTTAAGACGCTAAGTCGTGTCTGACTCGTTTGAGATCCCATGGACTGTAGCCTGCCAGGCTCATCTGTCCATGGGATTTCCCAGGCAAGAATACTGGAGTGGATTGACATTTCATTCTCCAGGGGATCTTTCCAATCCAGGGATCCAATCCACATCTCCTGCATTGCAGGCAGATGCTTTACCACAGAGCCGCCTGGGTAGCCCATTAAATCAACTATGCTTTAATAAAATAAGCTTTCTTAAGAAGTGTCTTCCTTGTTTAAAATATTTATGTATTTATTTTTGGATGTGCTGGATCTTCGTTGCTTTTCAAGGACTTTCTCTAGTTGCAGCGAGCAGGGGCTACTCTCTAGTTGTGGTGTGCAGGCTTCGCGTGGGGGCTAAAGCATGGGCTTTAGGCATGTGGGCTTCAGCAGCTGCAACACATGGGCTCAGTAGTTGTGGCTAGACACATGGGCTCTAGACTGTGGACTCGGTAGTTGCAGTGCACAGGTTTAGTTGCTCCTTGGCATGTGGAATCTTCCCAGATCAGGGATCGAACCTTTGTCCCCTGCATTGTGAGGCAGATTCTTAACAACTGCTGCTGCTAAGTCACTTCAGTTGTGTCCGACTCTGTGCGACCCCATAGACGGCAGCCCACCAGGCTCTCCCGTCCCTGGGATTCTCCAGGCAAGAACACTGGAGTGGGTTGCCATTTCCTTCTCCAATGCATGAAAGTGAAAAGTGAAAGTGAATCGCTCAGTCGTGTCCGACTCTTAGCGACCCCATGAACTGCAGCCCACCAGGCTCCGCTGTCCCTGGGATTCTCTAGGCAAGAGTACTGGAGTGGGTTGCCATTGCCTTCTCCCAGGAAGTCCCTAAGTACTTCTTAATAAATTTTAATTTTGGGGAAACTGTATCCCATGAGTGAAGTCCAAAGAGTCTCCTTTTAAGGGCAATAAATGTATCCTGAGTTTCCACTGATTATACAAGTAACATCACATTTACATGATGTTAGGCCTTTCAATAATTGTTTCATCTTTCCAAATATTTTTTTTTCAGATGTGAAATACAAAGAGACACACGTCCATCATCTAGCATCAAAGTCTCATTATGAGACACCAGTTCAAGAATACAGATTGAAACTGTACATGATTTCATGTACATGATTCTAATGTTTACGTCTTGAAGGCAAACTCATTTTGTGGGCCATTTTCACGTTGGTCTAAATCAATACTTACACTATTGTAACAGTCCATTGAATATCTATAGATAATAGACATCCACCTTTGTTTATCCCGTCATACTGAGACGGGAGAGACTTGTCTCCAAGTGTTAATCAGACCTGTCTTCTGGAGTTTCCTATCTGTAGATGCGAGCTTTCCATTTGTCTGCTAATTAGATGATTTTTTAAAATTACATCAACCTTCCAATCAAACCAGCTGAAATATTCTGTGTTATATTTAGAGCTCAAGTACATAGATGCAAGACCCTGAAGCTGGGAAAGACTGACCCTGAAGCTGGAAAAGACTGAAGGCAGGAGGAGAAGGGGATGACAGAGGACGAGATGGTTGGATGGCATCACCAACTCAATAGACATGAGTTTGAGCAGACTCTGGGAGCTGGTGATGGACAGGGAAGCCTGGGTGCTGCAGTTCATGCGGTCACAAAGAGTCAGGCATAACTGAGTGACTGAAACAACAACAATCAAAATTATTAATGAGGATGGTCCCACTTGTACTCTGCTAATAATTGGATTGTTAGATTTTAAATTGAGATCAAGTCCAAACTGAGAGTACAAGTTAGAGTTGATTGGAAATATGTGGTTTGGGGAACCATTAAGCATGCAGAAAGAAAAAGTTATGTCATAATGTTTCTTTCTTAGTAAATTTGATTCTTAAAATAATTAGAATAAGCACTGCTGTGAGTAGGACAGCCATGTAGCTTCTGAGAACAGTAATCAATTTTCTAGAATATCTCTTTTCAATTGAGTTCAGTATCAATATCGGTGGTTCTAGAAAGATCCTTTGTGGAAAACATAGTGCAATTTTCCTGCAGTGGGAAGCATGAATCCAGCTAAAGTTTCTCCTTTACCTTTATAGCCATATGGGTGATCAGCAGCGCTTAAAAGCGTTCAACTCAGCCCATCTTTTGACTGGAATACCTTAATACAGATGAAGTTTTCCAGTTGGTAGAGGCGGAAGACTTCCTCCGATGGGTCCTTCCAGGTCCTATAACGTTGTCTCAAGGTTTCCAGGGAAGAGAGAAGCTCTTGTTTAAAAAATCTTTTGCCCATGCCACATGGCATAGTTCCCTGACCAGGGATGGATCCTGTGTCCCCTGCATTGGCAGTGTGGAGTCCTAACCACTGGATCGCCAAGAGCAGCCCCCTGACTTCTATCATTTCATGGTTACAAGTTATCATATTTCCAGGGATTTGATTATTATCCTATTTTCTGTGGTCTTATATATAAGTTTCTAAGAGTCTCATAAATGTATCCTCCTATAAATATGAAATTTAAAGCTGTAATTCCTACTTTATGATTCTTGACCTTTACATATCTAGTTTTTCTATCAGAAGCACTTATTTAAACAAGATTAAAAGAAAAGTTAGATTTGTCTTTTACACAGGCATGTTGTATTAAAAATAATTTTAAAAAATCTACCCTGCCGAAACTGGAAGTGAACCCAGGTTTACTAATTCAAACCAAAAGATCCTGATTAAGATCACCTTCTCTTTCTCAGGCCAAAGAAGAGAAATTTTATTCAATTCTGTATGTATTTACTTACTTTTGATGCACCTCACAGCATGTGGGACCTTAGTTCCCCGACCAGGATGGAACCCACCCTCCCTGCAGTGGGAGTGTGGAGTCTTAACCCCTGGACCTCCAAGGAAGTCTCAAGAGAAAACTTTCCAAGTATTGCACATTGGTAACGAGAAAATTCAGTTAAATCAGGCACAGGACCTGGTGGTCTCAGACCCAAATTCATAAAGCTGCCAAACTTGCAAAGGGAGAGATTCCATACTTGCTTGCAGGCATGACTTAAATTTAAATAAGGCTCTAGGCCATGTTAACATGGTAGATTGCTGAGTCTTAGCCAAGGAGTTTGATTCTTTGCTCTACACATCCAGAGGACTGAGGCTTACAGGAATCTGCAAAAATTTGCATACTTCCTGAACAACAGTAGAAATAAGGTGACTTCCTCTGTCCTAGCCAATATGCTCTAGTATCTCAAAAGGGGGAAATATATACATTGAGAGGTTTACCATCGCCTGAATATTGGCTTTTGAAGTAGGCAACATTTCAGGCCATCCAAACATCGTACATACCATAACCAGACACAGTCTCTTACTTTTCACAACCATTATGAAATCCAATCTATGGAATCCAATCATCACCAGGTTCCTGGTTAAGTTGGTTAGGGAGATTCTCCTGTGTTACCTTGGGAGAGGCCTGTAAAGAATTCTGCTGACAAATAGCACATCCCTTTAAAATGTTTTTGCCTTTAAAATACGTTTTTATTCAGATGGATTTGTTGAAAGACACACTAACCACGACACAAGGATTATTACTAGGGGCTTCCCAGGTGACTCACTGGTAAGAACTTGCCTGCCAATGCAGGAGACATGGGTTCCATCCCTGGGTCGGGAAAGATCCCCTGAGGAAAGGGAATGGCAACCCACTCCAGTTTTCTTGCCTGGAAAATCCATGGACAGAGGAACCTGGCAGGCTTACAGTCCAAGGGGTCGCAAAGAGTCGGACACAACTGAGCATGCACTCAAGATTATTGTTAGGTAATTCCCACAGCCAGATTTACTGCAGGGTTTGGGGCACTGAGTGTAGCAGTAAATTTGGGCTGTAGGAATTACCTAACAATAATCCTGAGTGCATGCTCAGTTGTGTCCCACTCTTTGCGACCCCTTGGACTGTAGCCAATGTTCCAGATGTTCAAGCTGGTTTTAGAAAAGGCTGAGGAACCAGAGATCAAATGCCAACATCCACTGGATCATCAAAAAAGCAGAGAGTTCCAGAAAAACATCTATTCTGCTTTATTGACTATGCCAAAGCCTTTGACTGTGTGGATCACCACAAACTGTGGAAAATTCTGAAAGAGATGGGAATACGAGACCACCAGACCTGCCTCTTGAGAAATCTGTATGCAGGTCAGGAAGCAACAATTAAACTGGACATGGAACAAACAGACTGGTTCCAAAGAGGAAAAGGAGTATGTCAGGGCTTATATGTTGTCACTGTGCTTATTTAACTTCTGTGCAGGTACATCTTGAGAACACTGGGCTGGATGAAGCACAAACTAGAATTCAAGAGTTGCTGGGAGAAAATATCAATAACTCAGATATGCAGATGACACCACCCTTATGGCAGAAAGTGAAGAACAGCTAAAGAGGTTCTTGATGAAAGTGAAAGAGGAGAGTGAAAAGTTGGCTCAACATTCAGAAACTAAGATCATGGGATCTGGTCCCATCATTTCATGGCAAGTAGATGGGGGAACAGTGGAAACAAGTGGCAGACTTTATTTTTGGGGGGCTCCAAAATCACTTCAGATGGTGACTGCAGCCATGAAATTAAATGACGCTTACTCCTTGGAAGAAAATTATGACCAGCCTAGACAGCATATTAAAAGCAGAGACATTACTTTGCCAACAAAGGTCCATCTAGTCAAGGCTATGGTTTTCCCATAGTCATATATGATGTGAGATTGGACTATAAAGAAAGCTGAGCAATGAAGAATTGATGCTTTTGAACTGTGTGTTGGAGAGACTCTTGAGAGTCCCTTGGACTGCAAGGAGATCCAACCAGTCCATCTAAAGGAGATCAGTCCTGAATATTCATTGGAAGGACTGATGTTGAAGCTGAAACTCCAATACTTTGGCCACCTAAATGCAAAAGAACAGACTCAAGACCCTGATGCTGGGAAGATTGAGGGCAGGAGGAGAAGGGGACTACAGAGGATGGGATAGTTGGATGGCATGACGGACTCAATGGACACGAGTTTGAGTAACTCCGGAGTTGGTGATGGACAGGGAGGCCTGGCAAAGCTATAGTCCATGGGTCACAGAGTCGGACACGAATGAGCGACTGAACTGATTAGCCCAATTTATTTATTTATTTGTAATTAATTTATTTATTTTAATTGGAGGCTAATTACTTTACAATATTGTAGTGGTTTTTGCCATACATTGACATGAATCAAGCCACGGGTGTACATTGTTTCCACATCCTGAACCCCCCTCCCACCTCCCTCCCCATCCCATCCCTCAGGGTCATCCCAGTGCACCAGCCCTGAGCACCCTGTCTCATGCATCAAACCTGGACTGGTGATTTGTTTCACGTATGATAATATACATGCATCGATGCTATTCTGTCAAATCATCCCACCCTTGCCTTCTCCCATGGAGTCCAAAAGATCTGTTCTATACATCTGTGTCTCTTTTGCTCTCTTGCATATAGGGTCATCGTTCCCATCTGTTCTAAATTCCACTATATATGCATTAGTATACTATATTGGTGTTTTTCTTTCTGGCTTACTTCACTCTGTATAATAGGCTCCAGTTTCATCCACCTCATTAGAACTGATTCAAATGCATTCTTTTTAATGGCTAAGTAATATTCCATTGTGTATATGTATCACAGCTTTCTTATCCATCGTCTGCTGATGGACATCTAGGTTGCTTCCATGTCTTTGCTATTGTAAACAGTGCTGTGATGAACGTTGGGGTACACGTGTCTCTTTCAATTCTGGTTTCGTCAGTGTATGACAAGCAGCGGATTGCTGGGTCAATATGACAGTTCTATCTCCAGTTTTTTAAGGAATCTCCACACTGTTCTCCATAGTGGCTATACCAGTTTGCATTCCCACCAACAGTGTAAGAGGGTTCCCTTTTCTCCACACCCTCTCCAGCATTGTTTGTAGACTTTTTGATAGCAGCCATTTTGATCGGCATGAGACGGTACTTCATTGTGGTTTTGATTTGCATTTCTCTGATAATGAGTGATGTTGAGCATCTTTTCATGTGTTTGTTACCTATCTGTATGTCTTAGGTCCCATTTGTTTACTTTTGCTTTTATTTCCATTACTCTGGGAGGTGGGTCATAGAGGATCCTGCTGTGATTTATGTCAGAGAGTGTTTTGCCTATGTTTTCCTCTAGGAGTTTTATAGTTTCTGATCTTACATTTAGATCTTTAATCCATTTTAAGTTTATTTTTGTGTATGGTGTTATAAAGTGTTCTAGTTTCATTCTTTTACAAGTGGTTGACCAGTTTTCCCAGCACCACTTGTTAAAGAGATTGTCTTTTCTCCATTGTGTGTTCTTGCCTCCTTTGTCAAAGATAAGGTGTCCATAGGTGTGTGGATTTATCTCTGGGATTTCTATTTTGTTCCACTGATCTATATTTCTGTCTTTGTGCCAGTACCATACTGTCTTGATGACTGTGGCTTTGTAGTAGAACCTGAAGTCAGGCAGGTTGATTCCTCTAGTTCCATTCTTCTTTCTCAAGATTGCTGTGGTTATTCGAGGTTTTTTGTATTTCCATTCAAATTTTGAAATTATTTGTTCTAGTTCTCTGAAAAATACCATTGGTAGCTTGATAGGGATTGCATTGAATCTATAGATTGTTTTGGGTAGTATACTCATTTTCATTATATTGATTCTTCCAACCCATGAACATGGTATATTTCTCCATCTATTTGTGTCATCTTTGATTTCTTTCATCAGTGTTTTATAGTTTTCTATATATAGGTCTTTTGTTTCTTTAGGTAGATTTATTCCTAAATATTTTATTCTTTTCATAGCAATGGTGAATGGAATTGTTTCCTTAATTTCTCTTTCTCTTAATTTCTGTTTTTTCATTGTTCATGTATAGGAATGCAAGGGATTTCTGTGTGTTAATTTTATATCCTGAAACTTTGTGATATTTATTGATTAGCTCTAGTAATTTTCTGGTGGAGTCTTTAGGGTTTTCTATGTAGAGGATCTGGAGAAGGCAATGGCACCCCACTCCACCACTCTTGCCTGGAAAATCCCATGGATGGAGGAGCCTAGTAGGCTGCAGTCCATGGGGTCGCTAAGAGTCAGACACGACTGAGCGACTTCACTTTCACTTTTCACTTTTCACTTTCATGCATTGGAGAAGGAAATGGCAACCCACTCCAGTGTTCTTGCCTGGAGAATCCCAGGGACGGCAGAGCCTGGTGGGCTGCCATCTATGGGGTCGCACAGAGTTGGACACGACTGAAGTGACTTAGCAGCAGCAGCATGTAGAGGATCATGTCATCTGCAAACAGTGAGAGTTTTATTTCTTCTTTTCCAATCTGGATTCCTTTTATGTCTTTTTGTGCTCTGATTGCTGTGGCTAAAACTTCCAAAACTATGTTGAATAGTAGTGGTGAGAGTGGAACAGCCCAAAATTAATCCCTTTTTCAATCCATTTTCCCATTTCCTTTTCTGAAATATATTTTTAAAAATAAACAGAAATTTCTTATCATATTAAGAATAAGGCTTCTGAGAATTCCCTGGTGGTCCAGTGGGCAAGGGTTCAATCCCTAGTCAAGAAACTAAGATCATACAAGCTGTGCAGCAAAACCAAATCAACCACTACAAAACAAATAAGGCTTCTACAACCTAAATGTCCATGAACAGATGAATGGATAAAGAAGATGGGGCATAGTTTCCAGTGGACATTCATGACTGGCATGCTGTCCCCAATCTAGGCCACAGACAGTTATACACGGTGCCTTTGGAAAGCCCAGGGCACAGTAGCCAGGGTCCACATTGGCCAAGTCATAATGTCCATCCACACCATGTGGCAGAACAAGAGCACGGGACTGAGGCCCTCCACAGGGCCACGCTTGCGTCCCTGGCACCAGAAGATTCACATCGCAGGAAGTGGGGAGTTACTAAGGTTAATGCTGATGAATTGAAACATGGTGCAGAACAGCAGCTCATCCCCGATGCTGTGGGGTCAAATACATCCCTAAAATTTGGCCCTCTGGACAAGTGGTGGACCCTGTGCTCATGAAAGCCTTGGCACTGGCCCTCCTTACTCATGCCCACCAATAAAATCCTAGTTTCTTTCCAAAAAAAATGTGGCATATATTGCAATGGAATACTACTTGGCCATAAAAAAGAAAATGTTGCCATTTGTAGCAACATGAGGAGGAACTTGGAGGTATTACATTATAGAAATAAGTCAGACAGAGAGAAAAGGCAAATACTGTAACAATATCACTTATATGTGCAAACTAAAAACTATAATAAAAAGAAAAAGAAGGCAGACTCACAGATAAAGAGAATGAACTAGTGATTGGAATTCCCTGGCTGCCTAGTGGTTAGACTCCATGCTTCCACTGCTGGGGCCCTGGATTTCATCACGGCTGGGCAACTAAGCACTGTAAGATGCAAGGGGTGGTAAAACAAAAAAGAGAGAAGAGAGAGAGAGAAAACAAGGGCTTCCCTTATGGCTCAGTGGTAAAGAAACCACCTACCAGTGGCAGGAGACATGGGTTCGGATCCCTGATCTGGGAAGATCCCATATGTGGTGGAGCAAACTAAGTCAGAGCATCACAACTATTAAGCCTGTGCCCTAGAGCCCGGGAGCCACAACTATTGAGCCCACACAGCCCAGAGCCCATGCTCCACAAGTGAAACCATCACAATGCGAACCAAGAACACTGCAACTAGAGAGTAGCCCCACTCCCCACAGCTAGTAAAAGACTGCTCGCAGCAGCGAAGACCCAGCACAGCCATAAGAAATAAGAACCAATTAGTGGTTCAGGGGCAATATACCAGTGGAGAGTGGGAGGTGTAAAGTACTGGGTGGGTGAGACATGCTCACAGATACATTGTATAACAGAGGGAATACAGCCAATATTTTGGAATAACTGCAAGTGGAAAGTGACTTCTTAAAAAATTGTACAAAACAACAAAAAAATGTACAAAACATTACATTTTTTAAAAAATAAAATCTCCCAGCTGAAAAAATAATAATAAATTACAAAAAAAAGAATAGGGCTTCTAAAGTTTGTGGAAGTCTGCCATGTTTTAACAGCAGTTTTTGCCACTCTGTCAGCAATGTGAACTATTGGTACCACAAATCACCTTGCGGTTTTCTGTGAGATTTTGTGTTTTTCACTTCTAAATAAAGTGAAAATTCTCCATTTTTTTAAATGCCTTGTTGCATGACAGACACCAAACATACATTTATTATTAGTGCTGTGTGCTTAAGTCACACAGTCATGTCCGACTCTTTGCAACCCCATGGACTGTATGCAGCCTGCCAGGCTCCTCTGTCCATGAGGATTCTCCAGGCAAGGATTCTGGAATGGGCTGCCATGCCCTCCTCCAGGAGATCTTTCCAACACAGGGATTGAACCCAGGTCTCCCCACATCGCAGGCAGATTCCTTTACTGACTGAGCTACCAGGAAGCCCTTTATTATTAGTCTATACATTATATATTTAAGTCCAGACCAGAGACTGTAGCTCTAGTAACTGATATTAACTCATCTGCTTGTGTTGGCTTAATTCCAGACAAAACGTGAGTTTCAATGACTGTTATGACAAGTCAGCACAGCATTGGAGGACATAAGTGGGTCACTTTTTAGCTACCAAGTACATTGCCCATTGGTAAATATCATTAAATCTGAATTTATTTTCCTTTGGCACCCCACACAGTTTGAGGGGTCTTAGTTCCTGGACCTGAGATTGAACCCAGGCCACTTCAGTGGTGGAAAACGCTGGATCCTAAACCACTGGACAACCAGGGAATTCCCTTAAACCTGCATTTTTAACAAGAACAGCACATAAAACAAGTCAGAATTTTTTTTCAAAATTTGGACTCCTCAAAGCTGAAGGAGAGGCTATCATCAATTTCAGTTTTCAAATCCTCTTCAGATTCAAGGACCAAACCAGAGATCTGGAGGTGAACCAGGCAATTGGCTTCATCAGAAGATTTGTCCCTCTGCCAAAAAACTGGAATCTACTGTCTACAGCTCTTTGTGCTCAATCACAAAATTATCTCAGGTTTTTTTAAGTAACAGATAGATCTGCAAAATGGGCTAGTCCCAGGCTGCCACACACTGTGGCCTACAGCTGACAACAGATGTCCTGTTTTACCTCAGATCAGCAATATTTTGATTTGTCCAGTGAGGCCTTATGCTCCTGTGAAGCAAAGAACTGTACCAAAGCCAAGTATCAATCAGTTTTATATTGTTTCTTTGGTTTCTGAGATTAGTGACAAATCATCTAACAACACTAGTGGAACAATTTCTCTGTTTTCCTGTAAATGACTAGAAAAAACATAGAGGAGTCTCAAAAACCCATGAGGAATTCTTTGCCATAAATACTGAACTCCTGGGACTTCCCTGGTGGCCCAATGGGTAAGAATCTTCCTGCCAATGCAGGGGACACGGTTCGATCCCTGGTCTGGGAAGATTCCACACGTCATGGAGCAGCTAAAGTCAGTGTGCCACAGCTACTTAGCCTGCATTCCTGTACACACTGAAGCCCACGTGCTACAACTATTGAAGCCCACATGGCCTAGAGCCCATGCTCTGCAACAAAGAAAGCCACTGCAATGAGAAGACCGTGCACTGCAACTAGGCGAAGTAGCCCCCTATCACCACAACTAGGGAAAACTCTGTGCAGCAACAAGACCCAGCACAGCCAAAAATAAATAAAATAAATATATAAAATTCTTAAAAAATTGACTCTTTCATTAGCAAAAGCAGATAAAGATAGATTTATCCACTAGAGAAACAGAAAGAAAGGAGGGTGAAAGGAAGGAAGGGAGAGAAAGAAAGAGAGAGAAAGAAACAAAGAGGAGAACAGGGGAGGAAGGGAGGCTGTGGATGTGAGCCAGGCTTATGGTAGAAGATGCTATTACAGACTGGACTCCCTAGTGCAACAGGGGTGATAAGATTCTGGAAAATGTGAAGGTCAGGTGGTAGCACTTAAGCATGAGAAGCACGGTGGTATAAATACTGTAATGGGGCACCGAAGGTACAATCTCACCAAAGTGTGCCTGACCCATGCATTTCAAATGAGATGATTCAATAGAACACTGAATCCTAGGGCAAGACCATTCTCTTTCATAGAGAGAGAATGAGATGGTTGGATGGCATCACCGACTCAATGGACATGGTTTGAGCAAGCTCTGGAGTTGCTGATGGACAGGGAATTCTGGTGTGGCTGAAGTCTATGGGGTCGCAAAGAGTTGGACATGACTGAGATACTGACTAATATATATATATTAAATAAGCAGAAGTCTGAGGTTGCTATGGAGAAGGCAATGGCACGCCACTTCCATGTACTCTGCCTGGAAAATCCATGAATGGAGGAGCCTAGTAGGCTGCAGTCCATGGGTCGCTAAGAGTCAGACACAACTGAGCAACTTCACTTTCACTTTTCACTTTCATGCATTGGAGAAGGAAATGGCAACCCACTCCAGTGTTCTTGCCTGGAGAATCCCAGGGACAGGGGAGCCTGCGTGGGCAGCGGTCTATGGGGTCGCACAGAGTCGGACATGACTGAAGTGACTTAAGCAGCAGAGATTGCTATAGACTGAATGCTTTGTGTCCCCCTCAAATTCATATGTTGAAACCTAATCCCCAAGGTGATGGTATTTGGAGATGGGACCTTACAGAGATGATTAGGTCCTGAGGGTGGAGCCTCATGAATGGGATTGGTGTCCTTACAAAAGAGACCCCATACAGATCTCTCATGCTTTCTGCCATTTAAAGTTACAATGAAAGATGGCTGCCTGTGAACCAGGAAGTGGGCTTTCACCAGACAACAAATCTGCTGTCACCTTGATTTTGACTTTCCAGCCTCCAGAAGTGTGGAAATAAACGTTTATTGTTATAAGCTACCAAGTCTCTGGTGTTTTTATTTATAGCAGGTCAAATGGACTAAGACACAGGTCAAACTGCCCCAGTGGAAAGTCACATCTCTTTTCCCAACTTCCAGAACTGAGACAGTTCTCATGATCCCAAAATCCATAAAGTGAAGATAAGGCCAGGTTCCCATAAGGAAGGACCCTAAAAAAAACATGGCACATATATCTGGTAGAGATTTCCTCAGTCTGAAAGTCAGGGTCTATGACCATTTACTCAGCTGGGGAAAGAGAGTACACTTTCAAGGTCTATTGGGAACCAGGAAATAAGTTGACACTGATGCGCAGCAGCCTAACCTGCCATGTGGCTGCCCTGCTAGAGAGGGCTATATGAGGGTCAGATTGATAATGAGAAAAACAGTATCAGCTCAGGTCTGTCTCTGTAGGTCCAGTAGTTATCTCCATGACTCCCAGATGAATAATTGCAATGAATATATTAGCAGTTAGTAGATATCTTACATTAGTTCCTTGATCTACAAAGTAAGAGATATTATATAGGAAAGGCCCTATGAAAGACCCTGAAACTCTCTCCCACCCCAAAACATTCCAAGGGCCAAAATGGTAAATTAAAAAAAAAACAAAAAAAAACCTCAACATCCTGCACAGGCATGGGGGTGGGAGCAAGATTAGTGTCACTCTCAAAACATTAAATGATGTAAGAGTCATGATCCCAGGCTTCCTGGGTGGTCCAGTGGTTAAGAATCTGCCTGCCAGTGAAGGGGACATTGGTTCCATCCCTGGTTAGAAACTAAGACCCATATGCCATGAGCCAACTAAGCCTGTGCACCACAACTATTGAGCCACACTCTAAGCCCGGGAGCCACAGCTACTGAGCTCGCATGCTGCAAGAGCTTTCACTGCAATGAGAAGCCCGTGTACCAGTGAAGTACGCAGTGAAGAGTAGCCCTGTTCACTGCAACTAGGGAAAGCCCATGTGTAGCACAGCCAAAGACCCAGCACAGCCAAAAATACAAATAAATAAACTTTTTTTTTGAAAAAGAGCCATGATCTCTATCATATGCCCATTTAATCAGTCTGGATGTGTCTCTTTACTAGAGAGATTACCAGGTGGCCACAGATTTGGCAGAATATATTCTTTTCACACACATCAGGAAGGAAAATCAGAAACAGGGTTCCATTCACATGGGACAGACACCAAGACTATATATTCACAGTCTTACCCCACGGCTATGTTATTTCTTGTACTCTCTCTCATAATATAAGCACAAAGGATACTAAGCCCATCTGATACTTCCTAAAGCATTGTATCGGTCCACCATACAGATGGTATCGTGTTAATTGACGTGAGGAGCAAAATGCAAAAGTAACCTGGATGCCCTGATAAGATCACACCACTCTAGCGAGCTGGAGAGAGAAACCCTACCAAAGATTCAGGAGGCAGGTTGGACCCTGTCTGGGTCTGGAAGCAACATTCTTGCATTGGAAAGTACTGCACTTTGTCCATTTATTGAATGACGCAGAAGGCTACTCATTTTTGAAATGGGGCATCATGAGCAAGAAAGCCTCTGTAGCAAGCCTCTAGCTGTTAGTAAATTGCAATCCTGTTATTTGGGTTAGTGAAAATGCAATGATCCAGAAAGTTCCATGAAGGCATGAGGTATTGGTGGTTTAAAAAAAAATGCCATGTGGAGTCTCTGACGAGGGCCAAATAAGGAGCAATGCGTGCTATTACCTTATGTTCTGGAGCAGGGGCCCACGCCATCAGGAAGCAGAGAATTAGCTATAACCATTTGAAAGGCTCCTGGCAGGCTGCTGGGCCCTAAAAGAGATTGAACACCTGAACTTGGGACATCAAGTGACCACGTTCCCAGAACTGCCTATCATGAGCTGGATCCTGTCTGATCTACCCAGCCACAAGGCTGGGCAGACCCAGCAGAAATTCATTCTAAGATGAAGTGGTACATCCAACGGGATTGGGATCAAGCAGAGGACACAAGGAAGCTGTAGGAACAGGTGGTCCAGACATTTATGTCACCCACCACTGTTGCACTGGGGTCTCTCCTTCAAATCTCACCTATGGGCACATGAAATGCAGCATCCCTTATGACAAGCTGCAAGCAAAAACAGAGCTCAAACTTGGTTCCTGGATATGTCGGCCCAGTGTTTGGGTATAAGCTGAAAACGTGCAGCTGCTTCCCTACCACTCCGCTCAAGGATGTCCCGGAAAGACAGTGGGCAGAGCTTTTGATGGTACACTTGGTCATCCACTTTGTGTGGAAGAAGTGGCTTGAGGTTATAATATATATTGGTTCACGGCCAACAGTGAATGGTTTGGTTGGTTGGATAGGAGCTTGGATGGGAAAGATGGAAAGATTGGGAGGTCTGAGGAAGAGGCATGTGGATATACTTATGCGAATGGGCACAAAGTGAAGGATTTTGTCTTTTCATAAAATGACCAAGGAGACAGGATGATCTGGTCAGTTGATATCAGCCAGTCTGTCCTCTGCCATCCCAGTTCTTGAACAATGGAGTAGGCACAGTAGCAGTGATGGCAGCTATGCATGGGCCCATCAGCCAGGGCTTCACTGTTGTACACATTGCCATGGCCAAATGTTAACATTCCAGCAAGAGACCAACACCAAGTCCCCAGTATGGCACCATCCCTTGAGGATATCAACGATTCACTT